>NC_069657.1:66679356-67304356 GCF_027244095.1 Hemicordylus capensis
GAATCTCTCTCAGCCTTATCTGGAGATGCCAGGGAGGGAACTTGGAACCTTCTGCATTCAAGACTGTAGATGCTCTTCCCAGAGTGGCAAAAAACATTTTGGCAAAACACCTTCAATGTGAGAACCATTTGCCACCACACAGAACTACAGGTGAAACTCGGAAAATTAGAATATCGTGCAAAAGTCCATTAATTTCAGTAATGCAAATTAAAAGGTGAAACTGATATATGAGACAGACGCATTACATGCAAAGCGAGATAAGTCAAGCCTTAATTTGTTATAATTGTGATGATCATGGCGTACAGCTCATGAAAAACCCAAATCCACAATCTCAGAAAATTAGAATATTACATGGAACCAAGAAGACAAGGATTGAAGAATAGAACAATATCGGACCTCTGAAAAGTATACAGTGTACCGTGCTTGATTGGCCAGCAAACTCGCCTGACCTGACCCCATAGAGAATCTATGGGGCATTGCCAAGAGAAGGATGAGAGACATGAGACCAAACAATGCAGAATTGCTGAAGGCCGCTAATGAAGCATCCTGGTCTTCCATAATACCTCATCAGTGCCACAGGCTGATAGCATCCATGCCACGCCACATTGAGGCAGTAATTGCTGCAAAAGGGGCCCAAACCAAGTACTGAATACATACGCATGCTTATACTTTTCAGGAGGTCCGATATTGTTCTATTCTTCAATCCTTGTCTTCTTGGTTCCATGTAATATTCTAATTTTCTGGGATTGTGGATTTTGGGTTTTCATGAGCTGTACGCCATGATCATCACAATTATAACACATTAAGGCTTGACTTATCTCGCTTTGCATGTAATGTGTCTGTCTCATATACCAGTTTCACCTTTTAATTTGCATTACTGAAATTAATGGACTTTTGCACAATATTCTAATTTTCTGAGTTTCACCTGTATACTACATTTTTTCTTAGTGTTGGGAGGACCAGATGAGATACTTTTTCTGTCTTAAACCAACACAGTTACACAAACAGTAACACAACCAAATAGCAACAACCAGAACATTAAAACATCTGTATATTACCAAAGATTTAAACTAGTTAAAACTGTACAGGCAGAAGGTTAGATGGAATTTAGCATTATCTCCGGCCAGTACTGGGAAAACCATTTAAGAGAGATGGAGCCCTCTCTTAAAAGCTCCAAGTCCTGGGATGGGCTATACTTCCCAGTACTCTGTGTACACCTTCCAAGATGGTAAAGGGGCTCGAGACAAGAGGGCTCCATTTCCCTCCATTGCCCACTGGAACTGGGCAAGGTACAGAGGGAATGGTGGTCTCTGCACAGTGAGAATAGTGTACAATGGGAATGGTGGTCTCGGCACAGTGCACAGTGCAGAGGGACTGTGCAGAATATTCAGCTTTGGCAGAAGTTTCTCACAAGCCCAATGAACAAGTAGTCAGGGAGCTGCACTTAGTATAGGGTTGTTGAGGGGCTGCGACTGGTTCCCAGACCTTATAGTGAAAAATACTGCTCAGTGGTCAAAGGCTTTTAAGGCAGGGTGGGAGAGATAGAAACACTTTCAAAAAGGAATTCCATAATTGACATGACGCCACCACGTAGGCCCTTGACCAGCTATCCAGCTGTGGTACTAACCAGCTATGGTACAGAATGAGGCAGAAATCAAAGAAGGGTAATCATCTCTATTCTTAAATTACAGGGACATACAGGGGGAGACACTTCCTCAGCTATCCGGTTCCCAGGCCTTAAATAAAGGCTTTAAAGAGCAACAATAGTACCTTGAATTTAGCCCAGAGACTGCGCTTTTAGAACCAGTGCAGTGAGTCCCATTCAGCTGGTTCCAGACAACTAAGCTGCCAAATTCTAGACAAGCTACATTTCCAGTCTGTCTTCGTAGGCAGCACCACATACAGTGCATTAACTGTTGAATAAACTGCTTACCAGCACATGCAATACAGTAGCAAGTCTTTTTTTAAAAAATACAGAATACTTGCAAGCCAATGTCTGAACAAACCGAAACACAACAAGAAACCAAAAGCCACAACAAATCAAACAAAAAGTAGAGAGGTAATTGTTCGTAGTTGCATAGGCTGCAAATTATGCTGAATTTCTGTGTTTTTTGTAATGTGTGGGTTAAAACTTAATACAGGATGTTGAACAAATATTAAAAAAAATAAGTGTGTGTGTGTGTGTGTGTGTTACTGAATGGTAAGTTACATTATTCTTTTAAACCACAGGTCCTCATAATAAAACTACAGTGAACTGACACAATACAGGAAAAAATAATTATTTCTACAGACATCCACTTTGTCAAAAGAGATGCAAAATACTATAAATGTAGGACAATTATAGTGGACATTGTTGAGAGGCAATAACCCGAGTAACTATCTAGTTGATCTCCCTGTGCTAAAACTGGTGAATCTACATCTACAACTCATTTACTTTACAAATGGCATTAATAATTCACCTGCCACTCACATCGTTCTAGAGAAGCTGTAATGAAACTAAAACTGCAGGGTACCAACATCCGGATTTCTCAGTAAATACCTTGCTGACTCCTCCTTTACAGAAAAAAATTATTAAGTTGCCATGTCACATGGTACACTGAGTAATTATCCTGTTACAGCACCAACTGTTCAAGATTACAATATAGCAAATAATTACCACCCAGCTGGCAAACATTTAACAAGGTTAAATAGGCATGCCACTTAGATGTCTCACACTCAGGCTGCCCATTGCAAACAGGAGCAGTAGGAAAGAAATACTTGCTTAGAGCTGTACAATAGGGATGTGCATGAATTCTTTTGGTGCCTCGAATTTGAGGCGCTGAAATGATTAGAGTTCCCACAGCCGAAATGTTCCAGCAAGGGGGAAAGCAGTCACTCTAATGGGAGGGAAGCAGTCTTACTTGCTCCTCTGTTGTTGCTCCGCCACCCCAGCACGGTGCTGTCTCTATTAAGCAGCTGCAGGGTTTCTGTTCTTACGAGTCATGTCACGCATGGGCTTCCTGCTTGGAAACAGGAAGCTCCCTGTTCCCAGCATCCTGCAAGTATCATCATCATGTAAATGGCATCTGTGCATGCTCTATCTTAAGTGGTCAGTAGGGATGTGCACGAACCGGTTTGCAGGCCATGTTGGAGGCCTGTGAACTGGTTCGCTGGTCCAGAGGACCGACGGACCTTTGCCGGGGTGTGTGTGTTGCTTTAAGGGTGTGTGTGTGTGGGTGTACTTACCCCTCCCATCGCTTTCCCCCCCTCCGGCGCTCCAGTTTTAAGGAAAATCTTCGGGGCGGCAGCAGTCCTCCCTGCCACCCTGCCCCCTTGTTGTTTGCCAAATGCGGAAGTAACTCCTGTGCATGCGCCCGCCGCTGCTGCGCGCATCACACACATCACTGTTTTTGCTTAAAACTGGAGCGCCGGAGGGGGAAAAGCGGTGGGAGCGGTAAGTATAACCCACCCCACCCTTAAAGCAACACGTACACATCCCTAGTGGTCAGCAACACTGATGACCACTAAAGATGGTGTCTGTGCATGTGCAGATGCCATTTACATGACAGTGATGCCCACGGGAAGCTGGGAACAAGGAGCTTCATAGTTTGCAAATCATAGTTTGCTGGTTCAGATGTAATAGCAAACAACATTTGCACTATATAGGAAGTAGCTAATGGAATCTGAGTATGTGAGAGAAGGAAGTGCATGAGCCTGAGGCCAGTCATGCCATGCCAAACCATAGCCACTTCCACTCCTTTGCATAAAATTATTTTTGGCCCATAGAAGCCACTGAAACTAGCTCAAGAGACTTATAACCATCACACATAATAAGAAGAGAAGAAATGTCACCTACCAAGCACTTCTGAATTTCCCAGGTCAGCTGCAATGTTTGTTTCACTACAGCAGAAACAAATTTGTAAGATTAGAGTAGGAACAAAGGAAGCTGCCGTCTGCTGAGTCAGACCATTGGTCCATTTAGCTCAGTATTGTCTACGGTGACTGACAGTGACTCTCCAGGGCTTCAGGCAGAAATTGTTCACAGCCCTACTTGAAGATGCCTTCTGTACGCTAAGCAGATGCTCTACCACTGAGCTAGGGGCCAATCCCATTTTCTTGTTCATGGATGAACATGCTAGTGAAATAAATATAGTTTCTTTATACAACCCAGTGCTTATTGTCTTGAAATATAGTACTACGCCAATCATTTTATACAATTATTAGTACTGACCCTTTAGCAGTAACCTCTTCCCCTACCATCAGCCAATGGGTTTGCTCCCAAAAACGCCTGTTTATGGAGAGGGTGAGAGAAGGAGGAGTTGCTGCTTATGTGGCAGCAGTTTCTTTTTCTGCCCTCCCCATAGACCAATGGCAGCATCCTCCAGGCCCCACAATGACACAGGGCAGAGATGGTGCAAGTCTGTCATCTGACTAGTACTACCACTGCTACCATAATGTGGTCTCTTGGGCCTGGACCCAGCCTAGCTTGTTGGTGACACTGGCCCTGTTCCAGAATTGGACACTTTACAGTTAAAAACCTCCTGATTTCTGATCTAAAGTTACTAATGTTAAGTTTGTAGGTGTGGAATTAAAGAAAGATATGGGGAAAAGAATCAATAAGTGTGTGTGTATCATTGCCTCTAATATATTTTATACCATGTCAGCCTTCATTCTTCAAAGCCTCCAAGAAGACTACATTGTATTGGTACCTATGTGAGAGTAGACTTCCTTCAGTTACCCAGGCTCCAAGCCATATAGGATTCTGAAGGTAAACACCAGCATTTCAAACTGTGTTTGGAGATGGACCAAGACTCCGTGCATTTGTTCAAGCACCAGCAACCTATGTCCCCACTGGCCAGTCCCAGTCCAAGGTGGCTCTGGTATAGACAACATCACCCACAGAATACTGAATGGGTCTAATCTGGAGGTTATCAGCCTGGTCATCATGCTATCCTCTGTCTGAGACGGGCCACAGCCGGTGTGCCAACTCAACTGATGAAAGATATTCCATGTCACGGATGCCACTTGGACTTCTGGTGACAAAGCTGGATATATCAGCATCCTCACACTACAGACCTGATCCTTTAAAGGAGTGCAGTTTATCCAGAGCAGGTTGAACACCATTTCCTCAGGAAGGCCCCACCAACAGTACCTCCATTTTGTCAGAACAGATCCTCAAATTATTGGCCCTCATGCTGATTCAATCATTACTATTCTAGACTTTGATCGAGCACATTTACCTCTTCACCTGAATCAGATGTAAAAGTGAAATAAAGTTGAGTATCATCAGCACATTGATATCAACTCACTCCAGATCCCTGGTTGAAAACATAACATTTCCATGCTGATTTTAAAAAGCATGGAGACAGAGCTTGGGGCCAGTGAATCTTTGAGATCCCAAATAGCATAAATGCAAAACAGAGGACTGGCGGTTATTGTCTAAATGAGCAGAAGTGTTCGAGTAAATAATCCTTAGGCATTTATTGCCCAGTAAAAATGTCAGTTTATCAGAAATGAAACAGAATTAAAATCATTCTTGAAAAGCATGTATCTTTAAGTGCTGTATAAAATCTGCAAACAGGTTGTGGGATGACTCTTCAAAATCCTGCTCTAGGCGTGAACAAAAATTACATTAATGATTACAAACTCCAGGACTGTATTCAATTCATTTATCTCTCAATATAAAAGCAACTTCTTTAGTTAAATGTATTCTGGAATAACTGTTAGGCAACTCACAATACCGTTCAATCTATTTTTCTGGTACACAGAGTTTTATTCTCTATATTTCATTTAAGGCACTTGTGTTCTAATGAAGGGTTTCTTATTCACAACCTTGCTTCTCTTTTGCGCACACACTGAAACAAAAATAGTGTTTACTGCATCACAGTCTGTTGCCATAGAAATTGAGGTGCCATAGAGACGGCATTACTTTGCTGCAGAATGAAGTAACTTTAAAAGCCAGTGAAAGAGCAGAGCCTTATAAACACACAAGCATCAGAATTAACTAAGAAACACTAAGCAAAACCATGAAAGTAGCATGATTTTTGTCTGAGTACATCATGCCAAAAAATCTCAGCTAGCCAATGGCTCTTTCTCTCTTTTTTTAACCATTAGCGTTTTAATGGAAGATTTTGTAAATTTTTAGATTGTGAGCCCTCTGGGGACAGGGAAGCATATTTATTTATTATATGTTTTTCTGTGTAGAATGTTTTGAGAACTTTTGGTTGAAAAGGAGTATATAAATACTTGTAGTAGTAGCAGTAGTAAATTACAATTGCTTTTTTAGCAGGAAAGACATTCACTTCACAATAATACCTAGATGGGGCAGTATTTTAACAGACATAAGCTTTAAAACAGTATAAGGCTCTCCACACAAACAGCGTGGACAGCCTGAATGGGGTTTGTGGGGAGAGCGAGCTTGACCTGCTCTCCCTGCACACGAGCAGGAAGCCCTCCCTGGATCGGCCACCCAGACGATTGCCGGCTTCGTCATGGAGGCAGTTGTGGCCGTGGGATTTGGGGGCCTCCTGGCCCCTGGAAGTCCCAGAATGACCCACACGAGTCATTTTCAAGGGCTAGCAAAATTTGATAGCCCTTGGAAAGCAGGGACAAGCACTTAACTTACACCTAATGCAATAAATATCCAATAAATATCCAATAAATATCTGAGATGTTGGCAAAATCAAATATTGTATTGTGTACATAGAAAGAATTTATTGTATTGAATGAACATCAATTCTGACAAAGAACCACATTTTAATTTTTAATGTCATTGAAGAGATGCTGGAAGATAAAACATAAAAAGAAGACAGAACGTAAAAGTTTCTTAATGAAGGAAAGTTACTTCTTCTAGTACGTTCTATACCAGAAATGTCAGAGAGTTTGAAGAGCTTCCCCCGGAAGTTCCAGAATGCCTCATGCAAATGTGCAAGGAATTCTGGGGAGACGCCTGAGGCTGGGAGGCTTGTTGTAGCCTCCCAGTTGGGGGTCTCCTTGTGAGTTGCCGCGCTGCAGAGCTGTGCTGTAGCGTCTCACGATTAAGAAAACAGGGTTAGTGGAGTGCTTGCTCTGTTAACCTCATTTTAGGGGAGGGCTACTTTGGCCGCCATTGAATTACCAGGCTCGCCCGCAACCCCAGTGGTTCTCACGATTGGGGAAAACCGGGCTGGGGTCCCTTAGCCCGGTTTTCCGCCATTGTGAGAATAGCCTCCATGTTGTATTAACAGTGTGCTTAGCGCTTAGTTTTTCTGTACTCAGTGGCAGCCATTGATACCTCATCTGGACTGTTGTAATGCAAAAGCTTAAAGCCCCCCTATTCATAGCATGGTCCTGATCTGGATCAGCCCTCTCTCTCCTCAGGACCAAGCACCAGGACCAAGCACATAAGATGTAGTCTGGCCCTGATTCTACCAATGAGCAAGTGAAAAGAATAAATGTGTTAGATTTTAGTATTACTATGGCCAAGAGAAATACATTTATGCAGGAATGAGGCCCAAACCTCCTCTTTTTATTTTACAGATTTTTGTTTGGCATATGTATGGCTTACATATTATTGTACGGCTTACTCTCTATGTTGTGAGTCAAAAAAGGAGCTGTGTGGGGGTCAAAAGTTCACAGTGCCTTTTCTCTAGTTTGGTTTGGGAGGGAAAGAATTATGCTGGTTAAATTTGGGAGGGAAGAAAGGATTTGACTTGACGATATGTTTTTAAAATAATGGAAGAAACTTGAGTTTGTTTTGATTTTTTTGTTTTGAAAAATTTGGTGAGGGGGGAGAATAAAAAGAGGTTTGCCTGCAGCAGAGGGTTAGTGCAAGTTCCAATTGGAGTGGAAGCTGGAGTCTTGGAGAGCCAGGAGACAAGAACTGAGAAATCACTGGGAGAGTTGAGCTGAAACTTGCTGGAGAACTGAATGACATTCAGAGCAGCTAAAGGAACAGTCTGGAACTGAACCACCAGATCTGGATAGAAAGAGCAAGACCTGAGGCTGAGAAAGCCGGGCTCATTGTAGAAGCTGGACTGGGTCTCACGATCTATGAGACCCGGTTTGGGGAGGTGAGTGGGAAGGGAGCCCTGGGCGGCCGGATTAGCCACCCACACGATTGCCGCTCCGAGACAGAGCCGTCAGGGGCTGCAGAGTTCAGGGGCTGCGTGGCCCCCGGAAGCCCCAGTATGCCCTGCGTGAGCACACAGGGCATACTGGGGAGACCCCTGGAGCTGGGAGGCAGCTTTTCGCCTCCCCTCCGAGGGTCTACTCATGAGTAGGCATGGCACGAAGGCGCGCCACGGCTACTCACGATAATTAAAACCAGGTTTGCGGAGCGCTCACTCTGCAAACCTGGTTTTAAGGCAGGGGTTCTCGAGCGGGTTACCTGCTCTAGAACCACCGGGCTCGGCTGCAAGCCCGGTGGTTCTAATGATCGGCAAAATTCGGGCTAGGCTCTCCAAGCCCGATTTTTGCCGATCGTCTGAATAGCCCCACTGACTAGAGGTGATTATAGGAAGACTCCTGGTAATGACTCAGTTAGGGCACAGTATTAAGTGCAGGTTAGTTTGGATATGTTTTTCTTGTATTTTATTTGTTCCTTATGCTCATTTGGCAGCTGTTTTTTGGTACTAAAATTACCAAAAGAACTACTCTTTAGAATTGAACGGTTTTAGAGTAAAATCTCTTTTTTTTTTAATTTAACAAACCGTGGACTCTGTCCCCTCTCCCCCCGCCCCCCCACACACACTTAGAAGTCTTTCCACCCTACCTAGCTTTGAAGGAAACAGGTTTGGAAGCTGTTTTAGTAGATACAGCCAGAAAAAATACACAAGTCTATTTGGTGGCAGCAGTAAAGGCTGGTTGAGACTAGGCCATAACAACATTCTACAAACAAAATATCCCTGCCATATAACATGGTTTTTAAATGCAGATAGTGAAAGCAAGTATGATTCACTCTCTCTTAGCAACAGAAAGATCTTTTTGGCAAAACATGACATCTAATATAAATCCTAACACACCAAACCTGAAACCAAAGAAGAATACAGTGCAGGTTTTTTTCCCCAAAACACATGTGGCAAGATCAGAATTCCACATCATTGATCCCAACAGGAATAATGAAGAATTTTGTTCTTACAAGAACTTCTGGATGGGCTTCAAGGGCAAGAATACAGAATGAGACTAGATGCAAAAGCCTCTTGCATACTCTGCATGAATGTTAGACTTAAACCCTATACAGATGGTCGTACCCTTTACTTTACTCCTCTGAATATAGTACCTCTGTCCTACTTGGTCTAAGTTCCTATCTCTAAACTACTTAACTCCCATCTCTAGCAGTCATATGGGAGATTTGATATGGTTGGTTACAGCATTCTAACAATATTCCTCTGGTTCATTATGCAGCTTTTCACACTAGTATAATATGTAATTTAGAAGAACAAGCAATAAACGGCCTTAATGAAACACATAAAATAAGTCATGCACACACCCCAAAGAACAAATACAACATAAAACTAGGCAGCATAGTTGTGAAGGAATCAAGTCATGGCTGTTTGTCAACAGAGAAAAAATATCTTTCACACATACAAGGCTGGACTCTTGACCATTCCTTCTATAACTGGGAAACAAGGGGTAGTAGACCTGGCCTTGTCCCCCCTCCTGCACCTGCCCTGTAGCTTCCATCAGCTATTCCAGTCATCATGAGAGGTGGGTCTGGGCTGCTCATATTGTGATGGGAGCAGATGAAGAACACAGGAAAGGGACTGGATCTAACTGTGCATCCCCCACTGGCTGTTTTAGAGCTATCCTACCATTTCTCAATGAAATCTCGACTTCTATATCCTATGGGTTGGTCACATATCTTTTGAAGTCTATGAATATTCTGGAGTTCAGTGGACATGAATAAAGTGTGCATTCAGACTTGGACTCTGCAGTGCTTTTCTTCTGAGCAGCATAGGAATTATACAGTATTAAGGAACGAATATGGCTATGAAAATCAAGTACTGGGCCATATGACATGGCATTACATGCCATATATAAAGGCATTTCCAAAGGAGCTTCAGCCCCTTTCAACATCATTCAAAATAATATAATACACACTATTGTGAAATGAAATGCTAATAAAAATATTTGGTACAAAGATTCCTACAATTCAATTTCTTTCCCTTCCCAGTGATGTTTTTAATCATGTTTGAGGATTCTTTTAAGACACTCAGGCTATGCACACGAGGAGCCCTACCCTGGTTAGGGAAGCCAATCCTGGCACTGCCTTCTCCACAAGCCTAGGTTTTGTACCTGGGCTTTTACCTGGCCTAAAGGGTGCGGGCACTTCCTTTAAGTATTCTCAAACCTGGGCGCCTAGAGCTCCTAACTCCTAAGGGAATCCCCCAATGCACTGGGCTTGCCACACAGTGCATTGGGAGATTCCTGGAGGCCAGGACAAGTCTCAGCTTCCAGAGATCCACGCTGCTCTGTACATCATGGATTGTGTGGTGCACAGCAGTGTGCCAAAGTAAATGACAACCATGGTCCGGGGGGTGGGGGAGATAGGTGAAACTTTCCCCCCCCAACTCAGTCTTGAGTATAGCTTTACTTTTTTTGTATGCTTTTGATAGATATAGATATAGATACAGATACAGATATACGCTTTTGCCATATATATTGAAAAAAAATGCTTAGGTCTTCTGCATACATGACATTCTTCCTGCATTGAGATAATATCTGTGAGGGGGGAAAGATGCACATATTCATGTGTACATTACAGCATAGTGTTTGTTTTGCCAACACTGAGGGCAAATTTTGCCAACACATGTGGAACATAGTCCCCAAGATCTGGGAGAGAGACCCCTTTGCACTACTATAGATGGACTGGAAACAGCTACACTAGTTTATTGCTCATAATGGCTATAGATACACAAATGCAATCCAGGACTATAGCCATAAGGTAGGAGACAGGTTGTCCCCCAGGGGCACTCCCTGGAAAACATCACAAACACCCTTTCTGCAAAACACGCCCCCGCCCCTGGAATACAAAGTCAGGCTTCTCACGAGTCCTGTTCCAAAAGCATTACCCTGTGCTGCATGATTTAGGGGGAACTTTGTGAAACACAGAGCAAAGAGCTGCTGCTGGAAACAGAAGATTAAACCCTAATATGCATACAGAAGTACATAATATATATATAGCAGTCAATAAACTGAAAGGTTAGTATAATTTTGTGTGTTTTTTTAAAACTGAGTAATGAATACAGAGTTATGAAATATGCAACACAGTTAAAAGTTTAAAAAGTGATAAAAGTCATCCTTCGAGGGATAACTGAAGTATTTCTTGGTAATACTTTGTATGTTTTGGTAATTGCCCGTTTCTTGCAACTATTGCAAAGTTTTCAACCATTCACTAAGAAGAAACGGAACTGAACGAAGCAACTTTAGTGCCCTATTCATGTACTCCAAAGCAAGGAATAAATTACACAAATTATGCTTCATCTATATTCTGAGCGAGAGAGGGAGGCATTCTTAAATACAATTAGCAAATTGATTAGGAAGAACTGATATTCAAACTAACACTTAAACAATTAAGGAATATATTGCAGAAAATGTCTCTTATAGTTGATAATTGAGTTAATGCATTAATTTTGGTCTACCTCTACAGACGATAAACAGCCAAATCATTAATTTATTTAGCCTTTGGCCCCCAAATAGCAACACTATTTCATTCTCTTTTCAAATTTGTTTGAATGAGGTATTTAGCATGGGATAAGCATTACATTATAAAATGGAGCTGCATTATCTAAAAACAATTGCCTGTCACACAATTCTTGTCTAGCAACCTAATCACAGCATGAAGAATAATATATTAACTTTCCCCCTTTGATCATCATGTAACTATTGTGTAACACTTTGTGCTGGAATTGTAACATTGCTATTTCAGATTATTTATAGAAAGTTCACCATTCCGTATTACCTGCTTCAGTATACTTTAACCCTACTTTCTCTTCTTCATCTGCTTTGGGTGGTGGCCAGACGGTTTGGAGTCTTCCTGGAGTCTTGTCATCCTGTTCTGAGGAACTTATATCGGTCTGATAAAAATAAAACAAAAATTGATATTATTAAAAATGGGGGAGGGGCACATTATATTGTTATTCATGCATCTTTTTCTCCCCCACTCACACACACGTTTTTATTTTTAAATATATATTTATTTATTTATTAAACAGTTCTGGGAAAATTGAAAGCTTGCTTATTACTTTGTGTCATTTAAGTAGGTTCCTATTAAATATATGACTTTGTTTTATTTTTTGGATTTTTTTTCCTAATGGACCAACAGAGTGGCCTACAACTTTTATTTGTTTTTATAAGACAGTCCGATTGATCTGAAGTTCTAGAAGGTTCCAACAAACACACAGAGCTTAATTTGGCCATGATTCTAAGAGCTATCCACCAACGCTGAAAAGCACAGTGTTTATTCATGATGATGCCACATTTAAGTATTTTCTTAGCACATTTAATTATTTCAATTACTTTGATACTGAAGTGTTTATCAGCCAATATTGGTGATAGATGGTTCATTTACCTAGGAAACCTGGATTCAAATTCTATGTCAGGCACAGACTCACATGCCTGTAGCCATCTCTCAATTTCAGTTCCTATTTTTTTAAAACTGGGGTATAATAGTTTATTTCACAGTTTGTCGTGAGGGCAGATCACACGAATTATGTATACAACATTGCATATTAATATACTATGAAAATGACAGACAATTTCCACTGTATTTAATTGCATTTCATTACAATCAACTTCCTGATACACAGCATTCAACAATACAACTTAATAATGTGATGTTGATCACTGTGGAAAAAAAACTGAGAGTCAATGTCTCAGTCTGATAATGTCAAAGTTGGATCTTTCGGCATCACTTTTACCTTGGTTATTTTAGTTCTTATCTATCTACTTATCAAATTAATTTACACTCCAGACCTGGCATTAAGAGAGTAGCATTCAACCTACTGGTTTTGTGTCAGTTGTTCCATCACCAGATTTTGATCTTGATCTTTCAAATACTGCCTTCAATGATTCTTTTTCGTGCCTCATTTTGCGTTTTATTGCTTCCAACTCTGAAGGGTCAGCAGTTGTCTCCTTTTTGGGAGGACGTGTGAATAATGCTTTAAATGCATCCAATGCAGACTCAGCAGGACTTGGTTTTGCCTCTTCAGAGGGGCAAGAGGATTCATTTCTCACAGATTTGCTTTCTTTACCATCCTCACTACCTCCAGATTCACTTGTTACCTCACTAGGATCTTTATCCTCATTTTTAGGCCCTAAGAGTTGAGAGAGTTGTTCAAGAAAGGTGGGACCAGCTTTAGGCTCAGATGGTTTCCTTTTAGTCAACAGGTCAGGTGCAATATTGGTTTTCTTAACTGGCTGTTTTAATTTAAGCATAGCCAAGTCACTGTCTTTCTGCTTGATTTCAGTGACAGTTTCCCCCAGATCTGCAGACAGCCCTTTCTTCCGTACACGTAACCCACTAAAGAAGGAAGGAAGCTGAAAGGTCTTCTCACTTGAAGCTGGCTTTTGTAGGGATGTACTACTAGAATTACTTGCAAAAGATTGTTGCTCTTCTCCAGACTCCTGAGTATCTTCTTCTGTAGCAGGTAGGCTAATGCTTTGCTCATCTTTTAATATTGAATTTTCGCTATCTGATCCTATTTCCTGTAGTGTATTGTTCATTTCTGTTGCAGGCAATTTAGAACTTGGTAGAGGCTGCTCCATTTTATTGTCAATCACAGTGCCATCAGTTTCTCGATATATTTCTGTTCTCTCTTCTTCTTTATTCTGGTCATTATCCCCCAAAGACACAGAACTATTTAAAACAAATTTGTTTGTTAGATTTTCATCACTTTCTAGGTCTGTAGTCTCATTGTCTGACTCTGTGTCACTTGTTGTATGAATCAAAGTGCCCTGAACAAGAATGGTATCCTTGTCATCTTGTTTGCTGAATTCGGACAAAGGACAATATAGAGAATCTGAACTGGAAAGAGATGGCTTATTTTGTTCTGTTTCCTTTGGTTCAAAGTTAGCTGGGCTGCAAGCAACATTCTCGTGGTCATCTGGGACACTGGCACTGGCATCAAAGTCAATAAGTGTGCCATCGCTGACTTTGGAATCAACAGGAGTGTCAACATCAGCCTCATAGTCACCTGAGGCACTAGCAACAGTTTCAAAATCAGCTGGTACATAGCCGCCCACCCCTGAGAGAACTAGGGCATTGGCACCAGTCTCCATGGCAAATGTGTTGCCAGTACCAGGCTCTGGAATAGCTTGAGCATTGCTTGTACTTTCAGCTTGTGATATTTCTGGAAGTACTTCATCTAGTTCATCATTGCCATTGATATTGCTTCTCTCTTTCTGGTTGTCCACATCACTGTTTATATCATCATTGAAATTTCTAAAACCTTTAAGAACAGCTTGTTCTTGTGAAGCCCCTGGTTCCAATTTAGCTGTAAATCCAAAAAGTGTTCTCATAGATAATTTAGTGAAGAGAGTCTGGCCTGGTTCAGCCTCTGTTGCCCTCTCTTGATCTGAGAGCTCACTGGAGTCAGAAGGTTGATTTGCTTCCATGTTGAGCAAATTACAGTAGCGTTTATATTCCAGGAACAGATGCTACTTTATGTCTATGTAAGTACTCCCAGGCAACATTTTCATTCAGTCTATTAAGTTAAAACATCATAGAAGGAGGCAGTTTCCCTAGATCACACACACTGTCCTCCTTTCTTTCACTGCAGTGGTCTGAAACACAGATTTCTGCCAACGTTTACAACTTGCATACAGGAAAAATATGAAGATTCTGCATTTTGTTATACAGCTTAAAAATTTCTCAGTAGCGTCACCACTTATTCTTTACACAAAGACCTTTTTGTCAAGGCAAATCTGCTACAAACTAATCACAGTTGAAAACATGACCGATTGCTGCATTAATTCCTACTTTTCAGTCTGCTGTGCACAGCTTTTTACTTACTAGAAAATGCAGTTAACAAACAACAGTTTTTACTTGAACAGCTGGTACTTGCAGTTTGCTACTTCCTTATGACGGTCCGAGAGTTGTGAAAGGTTTTGTAGAAAACTCCTAAAAGTTTCTTTTAATCTTCTGTACTGTGGTCAAAAGCTGTTTTAAGAAAACCTGTCAAAGGGGGAAATACTAGAAAGATGGGAAATCCTGACAGAAGAGGAATGTTTCAAAATCTTCACCACAACTATGACTTCTTTAAACTTCTGAGAGTTCCAACTGCTGAAAAGCTCCGGTTAACTGAATGTAGTGCCCTTGAAGCTGAATAATAAAAAATTTACTCTTCCGCTTTGCTGCAGGTTTCATCTGGAATGCAGATTCCAGCCAGTGAACACCAACCAACAAGACTGGTTTCGTATTACTCTGTCTTAAACTCTGCACAGCTATTTCTATGGACCATGAACAGGTACTTAACAGACAATTCCACCACGCCCATGGATTAGAAACTATATGAGAGGGCAAAGGAAAGAGGCAGGCACAGCCCAGAAGTCAGTAATTAACTCTGCACATGAGAGGTGAAAACAAGAACGATCACTGTGTCTCTTCCCAAACAAAAATTCTTATACAGAGGAAGTAGATTCTTAACGTCATATACATTGTCATGACGACAGCTCTCCAACTGGACTGGGGAGAGCAATCTCTATACCTTTATAATTGATAACTTTTAATTTGTACTATTTTCAAAAAGAAAACCAAATGCACAAGGATACAACAAAGCTCCAAACATATATTGCTATGTATAAAATAACATTAATGCATCCCTGTGCAAATAAAATGAGAGTAGCTAATTTGAATGGTCCCCTAAATCCCATTCCTGATATATAACCTTACTTGATTTATAACATCTTAAACTGTCAAGGTATTGAGTCTATAATCCCCAAGTGTGGAAGCTTAGTTTTTTTGGTACTATTTGTGTGATTATGATTTGTTTGAATCCATGTAAGAGGTAACCATACACAATATGGGAACTCCTCCTGATGTCTTTCCCTCCCAAAAAGAATTTTATTTATTTATTTATTTATTTGATTTATATACCGCCCTTCCAAAATGGCTTAGGATGAATGTAGACAAAGAATGTAGACAAAGTGATCTGTATCCTGACAAAGTGATCTGTGATCTGGATCTTGATGTAGACAAAGTGTTCTGGATCCGGGCTGAGCAGAGAGGAAGGGGGTCTAATCTTGTTCATATGCTAATTACCCGATCGCAGATATGCAAAACCACAAGTCCTGAACGTGCAATTAACGAGGTCCTCCTGTACCGAGTGAGACCATTTGTCCACCTAGCTCAGTATTGTCTACACAGACTGGCAGCAGCTTCTCCAAGGTTGCAGGTAGGAGTGTCTCTCAGCCCAATCTTGGAGACATCAGGGAGGGGATCCAGATTTGGCTTATTTTAAGCCAAATTTTGGGTTACGGCCCATTTGACCCACGAGTATACCCCTTAGGTTCTGGCATGCTCTTCCCAGAGTGGCCCCAATTCTAAAGGAGATATACAATGCTCACACATGCAGTCTCCCATTCAAATGCAAACCAGGGCAGACCTTGCTTAGTAAAGGGGACAATCCATGCTTGCTACCACAAGACCAGCTCTCCTCACATGAGGGGATGTACCAGGGATGTACATACAAACATCTTTCAAAATGGAAATAAGGGTATTTGTCTATAGAAAACCCACATGGAATTGCTGGTCCCTATAAAATGATGCCTCCATATGAACCCAGCCCTTATTTAAGATGCAGAATTAGCTCACAGGTATCCTTTACCATTACGATAGATTTTACATTTTCAAAATTCACTACTGTATTGTGTGGTATAAAACTATCTTAAAGACATTCTGAAGAACATGGTAGCCCAAAAGTTAACAACTGAGTAAACTCTTGGTTCCCAAAACGTCTATTAACTTTGAACGTAAATCTTATTTTCTTCCTGGTATAACATTGCACACATGCCAAAAAAAAAAAAAAAAAAAAAGTTTGCGTGGTTGATCTGAGTCATGGTCAGTTCACCTTGACAGACATCAGACCATCCAAAATATAGAAAATTATAGTCTAATTATATCGTATGCTTTGATATTTAAAACAGTGTTCTGATGTTAGACTATCTGGGAAGAAGGCCATGAGATTCCATTCTTTTGTCTAACCAAGCAGGTCATAACCTTTTATCCATTCAACATTTTAATTCAAAATCTAATTACTAAAACTCACACAACACCTCATCCGGTTGAAGATGCAATTTTCACTACAATTTTTACAGCCTTATTATACATGGGAAATGAAATCATAATTGTGATTTCTAACTAGAAATGTTATTTAAATCCTTAAACATTTGTAATACTGTAAGGCTGTTTTAGGAATATATTATCTTATGGAATAGATCCTCCAAACAGAATTATCTGTAAATAACGATAGGTAATTGCGCCAAACTGGATGGGTTTTAGCATTTAAAATTTCCAGTTCTTTGATGCCTACAATTAAATTATATAACTAACATGTATCTATGGAGGGCAATCTAGTTGAAAAATCAATTGGGGCTTTGCCCTTGATATGGACTGTATTCATGGTGAAAAGCTTTCTATGTAGACAACATACAAAGGTGTGGTTGCAACCATACACCCGGAAGGAATTGTACACCAAACTGATGAAGTACATAATGGGCTAAGTGACTGAGCTTCCCAACAGGACTTCTCTGGTTAAAATCGCTCCTTTGCCATGAACTCACTAAGTGGCCTTGGGAAAGCCTCTCTTCTCGGGCTCAGCTGTAATAGCTATCTATCTATTTATCACATATTATAATAAATATTATCTATTTATCACAAGTAAGTAATATGGGGATAATACTTACAGGGTTGTTGTAAGGCTTCCATCAAGATAATGCATGTGAAGCACTTTGCATGCTCAAAAAGCATTACACAAATGCTATGTACTATTACTAAATCCTACTGGGACATAACATTTGAAACTACTTTAGACATCAAAGCTTAGTATGATAGAATTCTGCTTCAGTTAAATGTACCCTATATTCAGAAAGACTCAAGCAATTTAATGTTCAACTAAAATCGACCTTTTTATAATTTAAAACCACCCTGTCTTCAGTCACTATGGTGAACAAGTGCCAACATGAATTTTAACGTTATTGCCTGACGTTCAGACTTAGGTTTCACTACTGCAATGAGAAAAGAAAGTCTGTGGAGATGCACAAAGTTGTGGTGCTCTGGAGTGTCATTCAAATGTTAGTGGAAGACCTTCTCTGGGACACATACAAGATTATGCTACAATGTTGTGCAATTTGTTGTGCAACGTGACAACATTTTCCAGTAGTATATAAACTAATCTGAAACAGACATCCTTTTCTTTGTGCAACATCATTACACTAGCACTAGTCTGGATGTAGGCCATTGTAGGCCACTGGGCCTTCTCTGTGGCTGCCCTAGGGCTCTGGAATATGCTTCCTACTAAAATAAGAGCATTTCCTTCTCTGTTTGCTTTTAGGAAGAAACTCAAGACATACCTGTTTTCCCAGGCTTTTAATTGAAATTTTAATTTTAATATGTTTTTAATTATTGGGAATGTTTTTATCTGTTTTATGAATTTTAAAACTGTTTTATATTGCTTTTATATTATGTTTTAATGTGTACACTGCCTGGTAGAGATGTGCACAAACCTGTTTGGAGGCCCTTTTACGGGCCTCCAAACAGGTTCGAACACTGGCAGGTTCCAAGGTTCGCCAGTGGAGAGGGGGGGTGTCAGACTTTAAAGGCAGGGGAGGGTGCACTTACCCCTCCTCCCACTCCACCATCACCAGCGCTTGGTTCCTGTGCCAAGCGCTGGTGGTGGTGGGGGGGACGGTACTGCAAAAAGGGAAGGAAACCACTGAACAAACATCAAAAGCAGAGAAACATAATCATATTCATATACTGAAAGTTAAAAAAAGGTGAGTGGCAGAATGTTAAACAAAAAAAAGGGCCAGCTGGGAATAGGGAAGATATCTCAAGAAATTATTATCATAATCCACTTGGGACAAAAATTAGAGAAGAAGCCAATGTGTGGACAGAATTATCAAAAACAAAAGAATGAGAGGTAGGAATATTTGACAACTGAAAATACTAAATGATGAAACCTAATAAGGAAAAGAAAGTGGGATGTGCATGGACCGTTTGGCGTGGTTTGGTCCAAATGTGAACCAAATTCAGACCAAACAGCAGGTATTCAGACTGGTAGGGATGTGCGAACTGGCTCAACGTTCGAGCCAAACCCATGAGCCTGCTTTGGAGCAAGTTTGGGGGTTCTAAGTTAAAAAAATTATTTTTACAGACTCACCTCTGGGTCCAGGTTGGCGGCAGTGGCCACAGGAGGGTCTCTGCCATCTCCCCTAGACTGCCAGGTCTGGGTCGGTGGTGGCAGCTGTGAGGGGTCTCTCTGCCATCTCCCTCTTCCCCTGCCAGCCTTCTTCCCCTCTAAAAAAGGCTAAAGGCCAATGGGCCTCTGTGTGGCCTGGGTCATGACCTGGCCATGCAGAGGCCCATTGGTCATGCACGACAGCTTCCAAAATGGCCACCACCACAGGAGGAAGGGCTGGAATGGCCCCAAACTGGGCCGAACCTGACTTTTTTTAGAGCGGAAGAAGGCTGGCAGGGGAAGAGGGAGATGGCAGAGCCCCTGCCCCCACAGCTGCCACCACCGATCCAGACTTGGCAGTGAGTCTGATTTAAAACAACAACAACAACAACAACTTAGAACCCCCGATCCAGCTTGAATTCAAGCTGAGCTGGGGATATGTGGGGGGGGGGGGCATAACCAAACATGCCCGATTCAAATCAGATTCAACTGGTTCTGCACATCCCTAAAAGAAAAAATAAAGATAAAAAAGATATCTAGTTTAAAGAGAAAAAGAAACAGTAACATCATCACCAGACAAAGAAACAGTACAGGAAAATAATGAAGTCTGTCTCTGAAAGATTTAGCTTCCAAAAGAAAAGAAAAGAAAAGAAAAGAAAAAAGAATAAGATACAATGATAAATTAATTATTAATATTATAACTTCATAATTTGATTATTCTTTGATATTGCTTTGAATATTTATTAATATTGCTATATTGTTCTTTATACTCCAAAATATTAACTCACCATTGAATAGCACAAGAAAAGCATGTGAATTTAAATATAAACAACAAGAAATGTATTCAAATTAATCCGAACCTGTGCTGCCAACAAGAAACACTGGAGTTATTATAAATACAAAATTGAAACAATGTATGTTGTCCAGGACAGAATTAACTTAATCATCAAATAAGAGGATTTTTAAATGCAGTCATGGATCTTGGATATAGCTGTGCCCCTTTGTTATTTTGTGTGAGAATACAGGAATGTCTTTTCCACTGAAAGTGTACATGCTAAACACACAGACAAGAAGTTCTTAGTTCAGTATAATTTATTATTTAGAGAGGTAACAACAAATCCATTCATAAACAAATTAAGATACAATCTATTGGAAAGTTGTTAAAAGCTCAAAAAGCAGGATTTATTGCTGAATATTGTGGTGGAATATGTAAGTATACAAATATTAAATGAAAAATTGACACCTATCACTTTCAAAATAGGGCAGTAAAATCACATTGATTTAGGGTATGGTTCACAGGCCATGTGTATGAATTTCATACACAATGGACAGCATCCATAAAAAATTAGTCATGATGAAGTCCTATTGAAATTAATGAGATTTAAGTTAGGCATGACTAATTTGTCTCATTGATTTCAAAATGGTGCTTAGTCATGACTAGCTAACCAACTAATGTAGATGTTGCCCAGCAAATGTAGATGTTGCCCTGCATTCTTAATGGTCTGTGAATCAACTCCTTATGAATTGGAATCTGGTGACAGTTGGTGTACTTGTTTTACAGTCTCTAATTTTCTTCTAACAGAGTCACTTCCCATTACACAGCGGTAAAGGTAAAGTTGTTCCATCGAATCTGTCGACTCCTGGCGACCACAGAACCATGGGGTATTCTTTGGTAGAATACATGAGGGGGTTACCATCGCCATCTCCTGAGCAGTATGAGATTATGCCTTTCAGCATCTTCCTATATTGCTGCTGCCCGACATAGGTGTTTCCCTTATTTATTTATTTATTTGTTTGTTTATTTAATACATTTCTATACCGCCCCAAACCAAAATCTCAGGGCGGTTCACAATAATAAAATACAAAAACACAAAACATTAAAATCAATTAAAATGCTGAAAAACAGCCTAAAAACAAAAACAATTTACAGTATTTAAAATTTTAAAAGTTAAAAGGTTAAAAGGCCTGGTTAAAAAGATGAGTCTTCAGAGCTCTTTTAAAAACCACTAGGGATGGGGAGAGTCTTATGTCAGCGGGAAGCGCATTCCAAAGTCTTGGAGCAACAACTGAGAAGGCCCGTCCCTGAGTGGTCACCAACCGACTTGAAGGTAGCCAGAGATGGGCCTCCCCTGACGAACACAGTGGACGATGGGGATCGTGCAGAAGAAGACGTTCTCTTAAATACTGTGGGCCTAAGCTGTTTAGGGCTTTATAGGTTATAACCAGCACTTTGTATTTTGCCCGGAAACCTATTGGCAGCCAGTGTAACTCCTGTAATAGAGGAGTAATACGGTCTCTTCGAAATGACCCAGTGACCAACCTGGCCGCCGCGTTTTGTACTAATTGTAGTTTCCAGACTACATACAAAGGCAGCCCCACATAGGGCACATTGCAGTAATCAAGTCTGGAGGTTACCAGCAAATGTACTACTGTTCTGAGGTCATCAATCTCAAGAAACGGATGCAGCTGGCGTATCAACCGAAGCTGATAAAAAGCACTTCTGGCCACTGCCTCAACCTAAGAAACCAGGGAGAGGCGTGAATCCAGAAGCACTCCCAGACTGCGTACCTGATCCTTCTGAGGAAGTGTGACCCCATCTAGAACAGGCAGGTCAATATCATTTCCCGAGTAACGACCCCGCACAACAAGTACTTCCGTCTTGTCTGGATTCAGTTTGAGTTTATTCTCCCTCATCCAGCCCATTACTGCCTCCAGGCAGGCATTCCGGGAGGATATGCCTTCTCCTGATGAAGTTGACATGGAGAAATAGATTTGGGTGTCATCAGCATACTGATAGGACCCAGCACCAAATCCCCGGATGATCTCTCCCAGCGGTTTCATGTAGATGTTAAAAAGCATTGGAGACAATATGGAGCCCTGAGGGACCCCATATAAAATATAAAATTCTGGGGAACATACCAGTGGGGATTCAAACTGACAACCTCTTGCTCCCTAGACAAGTTATTTTCCCGCTTAGCCATTAAGTGGCTCCTTATACAGGTATTATTATTCTTATAACTAGATATTATTCATTTCCCTTCAGATTCATCTGTTTATTATACATCATGAATGAGAAAGGCAATTTATAAGCCCAAGGTAGGAACTTTTTCTCTCTCTTTTGCAGGTGCTGCTGCTGCTGCTACTGCATTTGGAGGGATTCTTAAATATGTAATTACAGTAGTTTGGATCCAGAGTAGCACAAGCAGAAGTCCACTTGTTCAGTGGGGCCTTCCCACTCTCACTGCAATCTCCTGCACTCCTGAAGACAGGGAGACCCTGTGAAATTGTGTGGGATGTGGTGTGGGAGGCTGTAGCGGAAATCAGCAGAAAGTGGTAGGGGACATCTTGTGCAAGTACCCTACCTAACTGCCACAATTCCTCTCTCCTGCTGCAGGTCCTTGTGAAATATCCCTCAACATTCCAGAGGGCCCCCTGGCATTTGTGGTGGGAGGGTGGTTCAGTGGGGTTGAAGGGTCAGGAAAATTCCATTGTACAAGCACACATCTGTCAGCTACTCTGGATCCAAGCTAATAATCTAAAATATGCCAGAAGTAAAAGGATAGGAAAACAACTTCAGTTGTGCAGTGTTGTAGTATAATTGCTTATTAAAAGTCCATAAACGCCAAAGGTGATGGTTATGCAGATAGGTTTATGAGAAAGAATTATTTGGCAGAAGCCACACATGAAAAAGGATCAGAATGAAATATTACAGTTACTGGTATCTCCTGTTGTTTCATATTAGACAGAACAAACTGTAAACAATTAATTGTTTGGGGAATTGCTTTTTAAAAAACTATTTACATTTTATTTCATTCTATTTTATTTTTGCTACTTAAAAAATAGTTGCTTACAGCATTAGGTCAATAATGAAAGAATATTAACTTCAGGCACCCACTATTGGTTTTTACTAGTTACTCATGCACTAAATATACTATGATTAAAAGTATTCCATAAACGTATTCTATAAATGCATATATCTGTGCAAGAAATCAGGAAAAAAAATTTCGCTCGCGTTCTGTATCGCATTAATATGGTGACAGAGAGCAGTGTAGCTGCAAAAACACTGCCTCAGAACTCAGCCCAGAGCATTGCAGACTGTAAAGCAGGAGAGTGGGAAGTGATTTTAGCTGCTCTCTCATGCCGCCAGATGGACTTTCTGGCTTCATAAATATGTTCTTGAGGGCTGTGTAACCCTTAGAGATATATTTCTGATGCCAAAAGGTCCTTTTGGAATGGGGAGAAAGTAGCAAAAATTATTTCCCCTTCTCTCTCCACACATGTTTGCGTGTTCAGCAGTGCTATGGGCTGACATAGCATTTTTTATATAGGATATAGCATTTTTGCAGCCACACTGCTCTCACTAACGCTGCACAGAATACAAGCTGATGTACTTATGGTCACATATGCAACAGTCTGATTTAGTCTGCCAACAGATGTCAGCATTACCCACACTGATCCAGCTTCAAGCATCATTCTGTTTGTTGCTGATCATTTGGCTGAAAGTCACTGCATGGCTGTATAATGTCGACTTTACACATATCAGATTGAACACCTCATTGTTTGGAACCCAGTAAATAGTGAAGGAACATCAGAGGCTGCAGTACTGCTGTGTCTTAGGAGATATAGACCTCCTCAGACCCTCGGATGGGAGACCACTGAGATCCCCACGTAAGAGCAGAATGTAAGTATCAAAATTATTATTTCTTTTTTGTTAAAAAAAAAAAGAGCTCTTTGCCTTTGTGGGGGAATGCAGTCCAATAAAGAACAGGCTATTTTACAATATAGTAGTCTGAATAAACAGCAGTCGATAAAGTCATTTATAAACTACTCACATTTAGGTCAAGGTGTAGTATATTTCTGTCAGCTCTTCCCGACTCACTGCAACAGGTAGCTGGATCAGATTGTCCCAACCTGCAATCTAAAACCCAGGCACCATCATCTCTATTTGTGAGATGTATATTAGCTGCCTGTTCTGAGAGGTCATTCTTCAAAGCAGCCTCTGCTGAAATACCTACATGATTTCAACAAAAAAAGAAGAAAATTATCCCCAACCATGAGAACACTTTAAAACTTCAGCATACCATTTGGGGGTTTACAATATCACGGTAGAAGGAACTGTACCACACATTTTGCTTTTCCCAACTGAAAAAGATTTCAATAGGCCTTTCTTTTTTTGGAGCTTGTTTAGAGGAAAAATTCTTCCCTCTCCCTCACACACATACAGTCTCATCTTACACAGACTTCAAGTTCATGACTCCTTGGCAAATAATGCCCTACTCCACATCAACGAGAGATACACGAGCACTCCCTGATCACAGCTAATTGACTCAGGAGTAGCTCAATTACACTTCATGAATGTTATTAAAGAACAAGCAAAATGGCTGGCAAATACATTAAGATCAGCTGGAAGCAATGAGGGAGTACAATGTGTCTCTGTGTGCTCTGTGCACAGAGACACAATTTGTCCCCTTGACCAGCCATCAAGGGAAAGGGAAGGCAGGTTTTGCCACCACTATAATGTGTCTCCAAGTGCTACATGTTATTTTTTGTCCCATTTACTTATATGGAAGAATGAAAAGAGATCTACTTGAGGACAATGATCAACTGGAAATGAAGCCTCTGCTTGGTGACCCCAGTTTCTTGGGGCAGAGTACATTTTGACCCTCCCTCAGTCTTTCCAATTGTAGCATGTTTGAATTGTAACATTGAGAATCAAGCTTGCCCCTATATACACCACCCTCACGCCTCTTCATCTCATAGCTTCATCCTAACTTCTCTTCATCATGCTAGGCAGTAAAATGCAACAAAGATTCCAGGAACTGAGCTGCATATTTGAGGTTTGGATGGTTGGATGTGTTCTATATAGCTATCCCCGTCTCCCAGCACACAGCTGCTTGTGGTGTATTACACTAAAACTGTAACAATCAAACAAACAAACAAACAAAAACAAAAATGCAAAATAAAATAGCAGACAGGACTAAAACCGAATTAATACCAGAAACCTCATCAAAACCCATTCTAAAATGCTCCTTTAAAAGGAGGATTTTCAGATTCTTTTTTATAACTAATCAAGGAGGAAGACTGACAAAACACCTCTGGGAGGGTGTTTCAAAGAAGCCCCAGTACTGAAAAGGATGTGCTATCGTGGCATTTAATGTCACTGGGGCTTTTGTTAACCATTTCAAGGCATGCATGATGCAATGAGGGCTGTAAAATAGGACAAAATGACAAAGATCCCATATATTGAAGCATACAGTAATCTTTTAATAAGGAAGCAATGGGTCATCTCATGGCTGCAGCATTGTAAACCAGCACAGGTTCAATGGCCGTGACACTGCCATGGAAGAAGTATGGCAGCAAGACCCACAGAAAAATAAAATAGCCTGAAAACTGAGGAAGAATGAAGCACATGTTTGGCCTGCACAGGAGTATATCTGAGGAACAGGAGATGCAGCTAGGAAACTCCATGGACTCAGAGGGTGGAGCCTCCTGGATGAAGAAAAGAACCCCAATGGAGTTTGTTGATTTCATTCACTCATTCATTACATTTTCATACTGCCTAAGTCAATTATCTTTAAGCAGTTTACAATTTTATAGTTACAACCATGGCTCTCTGATATGAGTCTTGATGCTATGGCATTTAGGGATGTGCACATTTGATGTGCATGCTATAGCATTTAGAGGCATGCATGCACGGACACTATATGCATGCCAGTGCCATGTGCAGGTTCTTGAAGGGGGGCACCGTTGCAGAAAGAAGCTGCATTGAGCAGCAGAGAACAGAGAAGGACCTGCTCTTCTCCTTTATAAAGATCCTACTTGCCGCTCCCATTCCCA
The DNA here is from genome assembly GCF_027244095.1 of Hemicordylus capensis. Lineage (NCBI taxonomy): Eukaryota > Metazoa > Chordata > Lepidosauria > Squamata > Cordylidae > Hemicordylus > Hemicordylus capensis. The sequence goes on from NC_069657.1 coordinate 66,705,549, forward strand.
AATGGCACCAAACCTGTGCAAGAATCTCGGTTTGTGCACATCCCTAATTGCACTGCGCCCCAGCTTCCAATCTCAGACCCCAGATTCTTCCATTTTCAACAATAATGCTTCTTCATTAATGTGATCCCATGCCAAAAAAAAAGGAGATAACATGCTTCTGTTTTCATGTGATTTAGTCATTATGTGTAACAATACTTCCTAATAGCAGCACACTAATATTTACAATGGAAAAGACCAGATCTCCTCCAGTGACCCAGGAGCAACAGCATTTTGTTTTAATTCCATTTTTTAAAAACTTCATTATTATTATTATTATTATTATTATTATTATTATTATTTTACACAGTCAGACAGGTGTTATTGACTGGTTTGTTTTATCCAGACATCAGGGATGGCTGAATTTTATTGTCAATGTTGTTGCTGTTGTTACAGATATCGTCGCAGAATATAGGCTGTTCCCAGTAAAGCTGCTTTTTGTAATTGGCTGATGGTGATTTCTGTGGCCCCTATGGTGTTGAGGTGCTCTTCAAGGTCTTTTGGAACTGCACCCAGGGCGCCAATTACCACTGGGATTATTTTGGTCTTTTTCTGCCACAGCCTTTCAATTTCAATTTGTAGATCTTTGTATTTTGTGATTTTTTCTTTTTTCTTCTTCTATTCTGCTATCCCCTGGTATTGCTATGTCGATTATTTTAACTTGTTTTTCTTTCTTCTCGACTACAGTTATTTTATTATTATTATTATTATTATTATTATTATTATTATTAAATACATTACAGAAGCTTAGAAGATGATTAATAAAGGTTACTTCTGTTATTTGACACCTGAATGATAAACGCAAACTACTAGAGCTGGTAAAATCAAATTTAAGTGTTTGTGTGGTTTAGTAGTTAATAGATAGATAGATAGACAGATAGATAGACAGATAGATGCAACTGATGCAACTGGATAGATGGATAGATGCAACTGATGCAACTGGATAGATGCAACTGATGCAACTGGTGTCCTGCCTAGGGGCTCAATCTGGACCCCAAGAGCATCCCATCTGGTCCCCAGAAGAGCCCCCAATTGCTAGTAAGGGTGTCAGTATATATTAACTGTGAGGTGGTGTGTACAGCTTTAACTACAAAGTGCAAGTCACCGTGTTACAGCAGGTGGTGTAACTGGCAACATGTGAAGCCTGTTAACGAGTGATAAGGCCCTGAGTAATGGCCTGTGGTGATTAGTCACTACTAGTATAAGGGTAAAGCTCAAACCAGAGCAACTTGTCCACAGTGGTAAATACTGCACCACTGTGGTCCACCTGGCTGATGCTGTATTTATGTGCCTTCTCTGTGTGCCTTATGTATGTGAACATGTAACTGGACCTTACTGAGACAATACATCATGTGAGTGTCCACAACTTCAATATATTCCTTTGTTGAACTTTTACCTGTGCATGGAGTGTTCTTACTCAAGCAAGTGGGACACAGGTGAATTACTCTGCTATAGGGTGCAGCACCCAACAAAGGGGGCCATATGATTCACATCAACTGCTCTGCTGTGTCTTGGAGTAAGTGGATGAACAGGAGGGCCCTGCCCATGTTTCTGTTCTTTACTGTGGAAAGAAAAGGCCACTTTGCCTGCCCTATTTGTTTATACATTTACTTACCACTTTTCAGAAAACTTAAAGATGGTCTACAGTAACAACAACAAATATTTATATACCGCTTTTCAATAAAAGTTTCCAAAGCAGTTTACATAGAGAAATAAGAAAGAAAGAAAGAAAGAAGGCTCTCTATCCTCAAAGGGCTCTCAATCTAAAAAGAAACATAAGATAGACACCAGCAACAGTCACTGGCGGTACTGTGATGTGGGTGGATAGGACCAATTACCCTCCCCCTGCTCAATAAAGAGAATCTCCATGTTTAAAAGGTGCCTCTTTGCCCACTTAGCAGGGGTTATAATAACAAAGATACAATTTTTAAAATAGTAGTATAGTATTAACATAACGTCTATAACATAAACTGTCACCTAAATCTACCAAAAGCCTGATGGAAGAGGTGTGCCTACTGCACCCCTTCCAAAAAGACATTAAGATGTAGCTTTTGTTACCTCTTCAAGAAGGAGGTTCTGAAGTAAAAGGCCTGCTTTCTGGCCATTGCCCTGTCCCGGTGTGGTTAAGTCAGTGGAACACTGCCCCCTAGCCTCTCTGTACTGAGAATTGTTTTAGATTTCCTTTTATGACTCTGCTACCAATTGATTAAGCCTTGATGTTTGTTATCAGGCTGTGATTTATCAGCCATTATAGACAGAATCTTTCCTCTAGCTTAGATTTGTTTTGTTGAGAGAAGCTCTTGCTTGCACAGTACTCTGTTCCGCTCGTACAGTACTCTGCACCTGAGAAGCTCAGCCTTGAAAGGTCTCAACTTGTACTGTATTGTCTTTTCACCTAATTCAGTCTCATGTGTTGAAGCCAGAACAGCCAATGGTGGGTTAAGGCAGAGGAAGAGGAGGCATCTGCCTATGGCAGCAAAATTTGAGGAGCGGCAACTTTTGCTGCTGCTCAGATTTTGCCGTGCCTCTCTAGGGGCGGCGGTAGCTCACCCCGCTTGAGGGAGAGAAAGGGAAATAAACACAGTCATGTGGAATGAGGGGAAAATGCCTTTTCTGAAAGCTGCTTTGTAATTACTTTGTTCTCATGGAATGGGAAAGTGTCTTTACAATCCAGTGTCTTCGTAATTGTTCCATTCTCCATTTTCCGAGATAGAAACTGCTCAAAGTTTTAGGGCGGTGGTTCAGCCGCAAAGCGCGTGAGACAGAATTTGCTGACCTGGCTAGAATGTGAAAAGAGGCCCCTCTTCTAGTATCTCCTGATAGCCGAGCCTGAAAAATAACACCTCAAGGACACATCTGGCTGGAGGGGGGGGGGGGAAGGGAGATGGTTTTGCTTATCAACAGGCAGTAGAAAAGGCTTGATTGTAATAGAGGAATGTTGTCTAATTAGCAAATGATTATAATATTTGTAATATGACGGACAATGATGCTAACCAATGAAGATTGTACCCACTGAATGTAACTATGCCAAAGTATAAAAAACCTGAGACAGGCAGCTGCGCGCGTCTCTCTGGCAGGCCGTGAGGCACAGGGAGAAGCCACCAGCGCTGGTTTACTGGTAAATAAAAGGTGATTTTGCTTCCTTCAATCATCCTTGTCATCTGGTTTATGAGAACTGGGTTCCCCCAGGTAACAGTCAGGCAGCAAATGCTGCCTGAAAAAACAGGGAGAGAGCTCGCTTGGCTTCAGAGCCCAAACAGTGAGCCATGCTCCCATGCGCAGGATATTAGGAGCTGCTGGTGGGGCCAGAGACAGGCCACCGCTGCTCCTGGTTAAAGGGGGGGCACTCTTCCCTCCTCGCCCCCAACCTCCCTGCAGCCATCTGCCAACACCGCAATTCTGCCATCTGCCAACAACTCCATTCTGCCACAGCAGTGGCGATATTTAGAGGCAAAAGGGGGGATTTCCCCTTGCACACACCCCCCCGCAGTGGCAAAAGCCTGTTTGCCTATGGGCGGTAAAGAGGTTAATCCACCCCTGAAACAGCCATCCTCAGCTTAGCTTCAGAGATGGCATAGAAAGTAAGGCCTGCTGGCTAGACTTCAGTGGTGAATGGGCTCATACAGGAATAGACAGTAATTAATGTATGAGGATGCCAGGTCTTGCAAAGGTTTAAAGGTTAAAATGAGCACTCTGAATTTGGCCCAGAAGTAAACTACCAACCTGGAAGCAAACTCCCAGCTACCATTAGAAGGCATGGAACAACATTCTGTACCTGCTGAAGCACTTAAATCATCTTCAAGGGCAGGCATACACACAGCACATTTCAGTAATCATGCCTAGAAGTTACAGAACCATGGACCATTGTGGTAAGCCACGACTTGTTGACAAATAACAAATCCAAGTAACAAATCTGCTTCTCAAGAAGCAAGAATCTCCTCCAAACCACAAATATTCCCTACTAGCATTTCCTACCTCTGACTGGTCTGAATTCAGTTTTAACCTAAACCCTATTCACACATTATATTCAGCACGTGTACAATCTATGTACAGTGTACAAAGGTACAAATATCCACATGCTATGTTGAATGCAGATACAGCAGCACTCTTTCTGTACCATTCGTTTAAGGACCTGTACCCACACTAACTTTTAAAATGAACACAAGCAGGCATGGAGGGAGCCAAGCAGTGGCCAGTGTTCTGCCGCTGGCACAGCCCCCCAGCCCTGCCCCTGCATCTGATGTATGACACAGGGCATGTTTAGCCATTCCCCCTGAATCATACATCAGACTCAGGGGGTGTGGCTTCATTCCCAAATGGGGCTGCGTGGCACAAAATCGAGCAAAATCGGCCAGGACAGTTGCTCTGGCCACCGATTTTGCTTGCAAACAGGGCCGTGCAGCCCCATTTGGGAGTGAAATCAGACCCCCGCATCTGAAGTCAGGCACGGGGGGCTTGTCTGGGGTCATGAGGTGCAGCCCCTGATTGGCGGTGCCCCGGGTTCTTTGAACCCATTCACCCATTGGTGGATCCGCCCCTGAACACAAGTATAGTCATTCAGACAAAAACATATATCTGTGTCAGACTCCCAGGGGACGAGGTGGGCTCCTAGCCCTTCCTGAACTCCAGAAGGACTGGAGCAAACCCCCCACCCCGCAATGTCAGCCTCAGGAACAGCCAGGGGAGGAGTTTAGCTTGTGACCTGAGTCCTCCTCCTGGCTTGCTGCATTCAGCCAGTTCCCTATCCTGGAGAACTCCTGGCTCCCATACTCAGAAGCAACCCCTCATCATCAGCTGCCTTGTCTTTAAATACCCCAGTGCAGAGCTGATAGGGCTTAAAGACTACTTCCAGCCCCACCCCCTCCCTGACCTTGCTTCTTGTTTCCCGCCACACCCAACCTAGCTGTCTCCCTAGAGCTATTTCCTGCAGCTCTCCCTGCCTTCCCTTCTACTGGGATCCAAGCAGCCTGGCCCCTTCTCATCCCCACTGCCCCCTAAAGGGAACAAAAGCCTCAGAGGAGGGATGCCACGCCCTTCTACAGACTCCAAAAGTCCACCCTAGTGACCAGGTAACATGGCATCCCGACAATATGCATACAGATTTCTGAACATAGGTACAACATTATGTCCGAATAGGGCTCTGGACTATGTTCATAAGGACAAGAGGCAATAAGTGGAGCCAGTGAGCACAATCCTGGTCCACACAGTGGCACACCTAGCTGATTTTGGTGCCTGGACTGCTACTGCTGCAAGACACCCCACCCCCCGACTGTAAGGCCTCTCCCTGCTGCCACCGCCACAAGGCCTGGCCATGCCGAACCACAGCTTTTCTGTAATTTTAGCTGCCATGTGTGGGGTGAGTCAAGCAGACCTATCCTCCTGTGGCAGCATCGACGGCAGATGGAGTGGCCGCTGGGCTGGCCTGTCCATCCAGCCCAGCAGCCCTCGAAAACTGTGAGGCACGCCTGCACAGTTTAAATTGCTCATTGCAAGCTCGTGATGTCTTAGGCTTGTGACGATCTATTCGTACTGCACAGGTGCGCCTCACAGTTTTCAAGGGCCGCTGGACCAGACGGACAGGCCCAACGGCTGCTTCGCCTACTCCTACCACTGCCACGGCGGGGAGGCCTGCTTAGCTCACCCCCTCTCATACACACACATGGCAGCTAAAATTATAGAAAATCTGTGGTTCAGCACAGCAGCGGAGCAGGTGCAGGGAGGCAGCAGGAGGCCCCCTGGTCTTTGGAGGCCCCCCCCCGGACTTTGGAGGGCACCAAATATCAAGTTTGTTGATATTAGAAATCAGGAGGTCGTCTTAAATTGGGAGTCCTTTTCCGTCTGACTAAATGTAGGTATAACTTGTTTTAACCTTTACTTTTTAAGGGGGTTGTCTTAAATTAAATCTTCTATTCGGGTAAATATGGTAAGAGTAAACCAGTTCAAATTGAGGTTTGGGTTCCAAAATACAGTATACTCAATTTCTGACCATTACACCAAGTATTGCCATATGATCAGTATTAATTAGGGCATAGCCATAGAGAGTTTTTTAACCACTTGAGTATTTCTAATCTGGGTGTGAAATTCGCTCCTAGCTTAAGAATCTTTTCTACCCACACCTAAGAACTGATTCAACATATGGATGTTATGCACATGAATGCATGATGGGGTTGACACAGTTTTCCAAAATGCCAACGAACCATTAGTAAGTAGAGGATCAGAAGTTTACAGAAAAACTGCAGTTCTCCCATCACAAATCTCCTTGATCAAGTGCAACAATAATAATTTAATCTAATGAAGGCAGCAACAATTATTATTAACCTGATTATATAATACTGTCATGAATCAGAGACTTTAAATACAATGCAACAGACTTTTACGTTTTATCCCCCATGTGGCTAGTTTTTACCCTTTGTGGCTATTTCAGTGTAATGTTCTGGGTCTTTCTTGATGATTGATTTTTAACAGTGTAAAGGTCAGAAACAGATCATACTGAAATTTTGTTTGCTCCCCATTCAACAACATTCCTGTTTAGGTTATGTTCACACAAACAGGAACTCAATTTAATAAACTCTTAACACACTGTTCTCGTATTAGGCTCACCAAAGGCCTTTAAGCCTATGGCATCCATGATTTTTCATCAGTCTGTAATCAATTTCAACTGCACTGCTACTAACTGAACAAATCGTGTGACCAAATCGTGTCACCAAACCTGCATGCTGAAATAATGTCAAATCTGGTTTTTACATTCAGTGGTAAAAACTTGTGCTGAACTGCTGAATCAGAACTGGCATAATGAGCCACATGATCTGCTCATCCAATGGCAGTGTTGTTGAAAGTCAACCTGGACTGATAACAGACCATGGCTGCTATGTGCCAAGAGGATAATATAGGTCCTGACAGTTGAGTTAAAGTGAGGAGGAACAGACATAGAGATTTTTCTTAAAGATTAGCATAACATCTTATTTTCGAACTATTCATCTTATTTCAACTTATTTCCGAACTATTCATTACCAGCACAAAGCCCACTCCAGGCTTCCCAGGATGAAAGCAAAGCAAATGAAACCTGTGACCCTTTAACTGGAAATGACAGAGATTGAACATGAGATCTTACAGTCTTACAAATGCAAATCTTGAATAACCCTACAGAAGTTTCAAATACTGTTTCCTCTCATTAAATGAACAACAGTACAGCACAATGCAGTTAAATAACGAGGGGGAAACGAAGCAGAAATGAGATCTAGCTAGCCTATTTTTCTTAAAATTAAACAAGATCTAGTGCCCTCTAGGGCTTGAAAGGCAAAGGTGCAGTAATGTTGTGATGTAGCTACTATGCATGAAGAAAGCTGAACAATTCAAACAATGATTAGGTAATTAAAGATGGTGAGGAGGAAGAGGACTGTGGGGTGTTTCTATCAGTTTATTGGGGGAGGATAATTAAGTAGTGGAATTAAATAAGGGTATAAATCACTTTGTGAAATACTTGCACTTGAATGGCAAGAGCTGATCTGCATTAGTAATCTATTCTATAACATTTTAGGCATCATAGATTGGTTTTATAAAAACAATGGGCACAATCCAGCCATTGAAAGAGAGTTAGGTACTTGTTTAATTTCCCCACTGAATTCATTAAAGCATTGAATGGGTTCATTCCCAATTATTTTATAGAAGAAATGTATAATAAATTTGCTATCTCATTTGTTCATTTAGCAAAGCATAGCCATTCTGCTCAGTCAAGGAATTTTGGAAGGAAAAGTTAGACACCCAAGAATCTAAATACTCAAATATTCCTAAAAAATAGACTGAGTTCCCCACTGCCTTGCAGGTGTGTGTGTGTGTGTGGGTGGGTGTGGGTGTGGTTGGCACATGGCAGTTGACAGTTGGCACTGTTCAATGACAGTAAAAATGAACAAAATATGTGCAATGAATCCTCACAGGGATTCATTATGAGGAAAAGTTATTATACACCAAAGAATCCAAATACTTGAAAAATAGTGACCACACATTTTTCTCCATAACTCCACTTCTACAAGGGCTAGAGCTTAGCTTTTTAAAAAACAAAATGAAAGCGGGGGATCCATTTTAGAGTTAGGATAGGGTGACTTTGAATCCCCATTATTTCCTATGGCAGAAATATACAAAATCAGTAAAAACTAAAAAAAAATTCATTAAAACTCAACCAAGTGCCCCAATGCCTTGAAATTTGGGTGGTAGGTGGCACCCATAGGGACCTACCCACCACCCAAATATGGTGCCCCAGGACCTTTATAAGTGGTCCGAATCAATCCAAATCCAAATTGATTTGAATTAAATTCAAATTGAATCTGGGGTGATTTGGAGGGGACAGATTCGGACACAAAACAAATCAGGGGTGATTCAATTCGGGCACAAATCAAATTGAAACAATTGATCCATGCAGATCCCTACTAATAAGTCCCACCCCCACCCTGTCCCCTAGTGCAGTATTTGTCTGCAGAAATTTTTTTTAGCACCTCAGCATATTTGGAGTGAGTGTGTATGTTTAACCCTTCCTCAACCATTTTCTCTATCGAAATCCCCCCAGCTCCAATTTAGTTTTGTTTTTAAAGTGAAAAGAGAAATCACTGATCTCTTTTGTAGAAGTACTTTAATTGCTAAGTAAATGAGTACTCCATGTATTCATTCATTCATTCATTCAACCTTACAGGATACAATCCTCTGGAGGGCAGATACAGCAGGTTTTATTTGGCAGAGGAATTTTTTTTTTTTAAAGCTTCCTCAGAAGTAACCCAGATACATCTAGTGCAGTTCAATGGAACTCAGTGCTAACTTTTCAGGGGAACTGTTTTTGCATTGCCCTAATTAAAGGAATTGAGCCACACTAGTTTTATATTTTATCACATTAATGGCTATATACAATAGAGATTATTAAATGAAAAGTTTAACATTTTAGTTAGCACTGTGTACTACCACTGATTTCAGTGAGAAAAGCTCAGCAAGTTAGCTCTCACACTGATGGGAACCTCAAAATAACCCCTGCTAACTTGGCAAAGAGGCACCTTTTAATGTGGTGATTCTCTTTATTTAGCAGGGGGAGAGTAACTGGCCCTATCTACACCGAGCACAGTACCTCCAGTGACTGTTGCTGGTGTCTATCATGTTTCTTTTTAGATTGTGAGCCCTTTAAGGACAGGTATCCATCTTGTTTATTTATTATTTCTCAGTGTAAACTGCCCTGAGCCATTTTTTGAAGGGTGGTATAGAAATCAATCAATCAAACAAACAAACAAATAAATAAACTGCTTGTTTAAGAAAAGCTCTGAAACCCTTAAGGAGCAGAATCAGCATGAAGATGTGGATATCCAATACAAGGTTTTTTTAAAATTGTTAGACAACATAAGTTGAAGAATAATTCATCATAGCAGGAACAGTAACATTTTGATATAGTTCAAGTTTTCATTCTAGATTTTTGTGTTCTGTTACAAAGGTTTTCCAGACTTTTAATTTCTGAACAAAAATATTTTCCATTGGTTTTTGTCTGGGCATGTTTCAACAAAGTTACAGAATATTTTCCACTTATTCTTTTAGTAGGGATAAATCAAAAGCAAAATTAAGGAACTCCCCTCCCCCAGTGAAAACCAGATTACTCCAGTCCACTGAAACTACTTCACTAAAAATATCCAATGACTTTTTCTTGGCCAGACTTAAAGGCTTCTCTCTGCCTCAAACACTGTCCATCATTCAGGCAATGCTGCTCGATACCTTATCCCCTTGAGATTTTGTGACACTATCCTTGCTTAGTTCTTTTTCTACTAGCGCTGCTCCCTGCAGAGATTACTCAATAACTATCATTAGCACTACTTTCTGATTTGCATGCCATTTAAACTCATGGTGGGATTAACAATTTTACTTGAACTGTTCTATTCCTAACAAATCTCTTATCTAAAGTTGAACCAGTATGGTATAGTGGCTAGAACATCTCTTTTGCTCACAAGAACCCCAGGTTCATATCTTTGCTCAGTTATCCAGTCCATGGGTGATCATGAGAATGCTGCCATCTCTCTTCCTAATCTACCTTTTGAGAGTTGTGAGACTAAGATGTTATTTTATGGTCTTAGGAGAAGGGCAGGTAATAAGGACACTGACACCTGGTTATTTCACTATCATCACACATCATCATCACACATCACACATCATCATCATCATCATCATCAAATAATAATTAATTAATTAACTTGTTTCTTAGTTGCCCCATAGTAAATTGTTCTCTTGGCAGCTCAGAACACAGCATTAAAACATCTAATAAAAACACACAACACATTAATTCACTACAGACCAAAAGATAGGGGTGGTGCAAAATACAATAAAAAGCAATTTAAAAAACCTTTTTTAAAAAATCAGTTTTAAAAATCAAATTCAAAAATCAAAAATTAAAAGGCTTGATTGAACAAAAAGGTCTTTACCTGGCATCTAAAAGAACAAAGTGATGGTACCAGGTGAACTTCACTGAGGAGGCTAGTCCATAAATGGGGTGCAACCACTGAAAAGGCCCTCTCCCTAGTAGCCACTAACCACACCTCGTTCGTACACTTACATACATTCTTACTTGCCCCATTTTGAGGGTTGAAGCTATTAAATATAACTTGAATGTATGAAAAATCTACTAGTAGAGTAGGTTAGGTAAAACCTACTCCTATCATATGCTAGTACATTGGACACCACCACACAAAGAAAGGCTTCCATGAACCTCCCTGCACTTTCCCCAGCAGCTCTCACAGAGGGCTTTACAGAGTCTTTCTTGAGGTTAAGCTATAGAACAGGCATCCCCAAACTGCGGCCCTCCAGATGTTGCTGAACTACAACTTCCAGCATACCCAGCCACAAAAAATTGTGTCTAGGGATTCTGGGAGTTGTAGTTCAGCAACATCTGGAGGGCCGCAGTTTGGGGATGCCTGCTATAGAAGATGGCAAAAGCCTAGAGATACACATATCAGGGAGTACATATAGATGATAAATACATGAATAAAATAACGGTGGCAATCTTCTGCAGTTTCTTTAAAATAACCATGGGATGGATGGGGTTCCACTGGGATCACAGTGCTGAGGTAACTTTAAAATTTTACCTACATCATTTTCTGAAATCGTCCCACTGATACTTCTGTTTGCATGAGAAAATATGCAGGTACCCATGTAGTACCGTGTTTCCTCTTAGGAGGTAACAGCATCTTTGAGGAAGGGGAATTTAGATGGGCAAGATGTGTGGGGAAAGGGTTAAATCCTCTCTCAAGTGTCATGGCCTTGATTCAACCCCTCCCCCAGAATTATTTTAACTAAAAAACAAAAACAAAACCAGAGGGGGATCCAATTAAGACTGCTCCCAACTTCACACAGGGCCAAGAAGGTGGAGACTGGATAATCTTTTGTTACTGCAAGAAGTTAAGTTGAAGTGCCAAGATGAATGAAAGAGTTTCTTCCAGAGAAATGTGATACCAGGTCTTATTATTCTCCATATGGGACTCCAGTAAAGCTTTCATGAGAGGATTGCTTATCTCAGAGGCCTCTAGGAGGAAGAGGAATCTGCAAAAACAGAAGGAATCTCTACTAAATGAGCTGAACTGATCAGAAATGACTCATAAGATGAACCTTCAAAGGACATATGGCAGAGTATAAAGGAGCTTCATAAACAAATGGATCTCAGAGAAGCAAAGGAGACACACAAGAACAGGATTTATGTAAAACAAAAACATTTTGAGAAGGGTAATAAACCTGACAAACTATTGGCATATCAGCTGAGAAAAGAACATGAGAAGAGAGTCATCACCTCCATTTGGAATGGGGAAGAGTTTGTTTCAAATATGGATAGAATGATGGACCAGTTTACAGGTTATTACTCTAAATTATACAGAAAAGAAACGATGGGTCTGGAGCAGATTGCACAGAAAATCTACAGACATTAGAGTTCACGGATAGACAGAAAGAATTGTTGAACAAACGAATTTCTGAGGAGGAAACAAGAGAGGCAATACATGGTTTAAAAAATAATACCCCTAGCCCAGATGGATTTTCTTTGGTTTATTACAAATATTTTCAAGAAATATTAATTAGCCCATTGACTCAGGAAATGAACGAAATACTACACAGCCATTCGCTGCCCTCCTTTTGGCAGGAAGCATTCATTTCTCTTATTCATAAGGAAGGGAAGGACGCAACTCGACCTGAATCATACAGACCAATTTCTTTGTTGAATGTCCATTATAAACTTTTTGTGGTGGTTCTGGCAAGAAGGCTGAAGGGCTTTCTGACTGATATGACACATCCCGATCAAACAGGATTTACACCAAAGAGATACATGAAAGACAACCTGAGATTTGCACTGAATGCAACAGATGATATTACAAAGAAGAAGAGTAAATCAGCAATGATTTTCTTGGATGCAGAGAAAGCATTTGATAATCTGGACTGGTCCTTTTTATTTAAGGTTCTGGAAAGAATGAACTGTGGACCAAATTTCCTCTCATTGATTCAAAGTATTATCAGGAGCAAACAGCAAAGATAATAGTGAATGGGATTCTATCCAAAGAATGTGCCATTAACAAAGGCACCAGACGCCCTCTTTCCCCACTGTTGTTCATCTTGGCTCTTGAACCTCTGGCAAAGAAGATCTGGCAGGAGTAAAGAATTTACGGAATTAAGTTGGCAAAGCAAGGGCACAAAATAAAATTGTATGCTGATGATGTGGTCCTTACAATTACCCGGCCAAAGGACTCCCTAGATGCAATAATGGAACGTATAAACCAGTACAGTAAAGTTTCAGGATACAAGATAAACAAAAGTAAAACACAGATTATTACATGGAACCTGTCAGCTACGGAATTACTGTATCTCAAAGACAAGACTGGATTTCAGATGATAGCAAAACCTATTAAATATCTAGGGATTAACCTAACAGGGAACAATAAAAACCTGTTCAAGAACAATTACCTACCAGTGTGGAATCTTATCTTAGCCAATTTAAATAGGTGGAAAAATCTAATTCTTTCTTGGCAGGGAAAGATAGCTGCAGTTAAAACGGATATTTTACCAAGAATGAATTTTTTATTTCAAATGATTCCAGTTAAGATTGAAGATAAAACGTTGAACACATGGCAGAGGCATATAAATTCCTTTATTTGGACTTTCAAGAAACCAATAATCAAGTTCAGGATTATGCAAGACGCAAAAGAACAGGGAGGATTAGCTGCCCCTAACTTGAAACTATACTACCATGCCAGTTGTTTGACATTGATCTAAGACTGGATCAAAGAACCGTACGGTTTGATTATGGACATGGAGGGATCAGATCTGATGGATGGACTACATACGTTTTTATGGACTAACATAAAAAGAAATGACCAGGAAATAAAGTCCCACACAATCAAGAACAGTCTGTTAAGTGTCTGGGATACAGTAAATATAAGAAAAGGTTCAGTCCCGATCTATCACCTTTGGCTTCTATATTAAACTTTTTTTTTTTCATGAAGAAGAAAAATCTAAGAAGTTTGACCTTGGGAGAGAAAAGGCATATAGTATGCTAAATTTAACTACTGGAAAAGCAAAACCTAAATCTATTCAAACTCTCACTTTGGAATGGTCCGAGGAACCTTCATGGTATAAATATTTACAAATTAGTTTGTTTGTGCAGAAAGAAATACAAAAATAAGGTGGGAAGCTCAGAGACTTAACAGAATTTGAAGTATTAATAACCACAAATGTTGAGCATTTATTGGGATTGATATACAAGTTGCTGTTCAAATACAATTCAGAAACAGAACAGATTAAAGACTGCATGATTAAGTGGATGCAAAACTTAAACAAGACAATTGATATTCAACGATGGGTATCAATGGAAGGTGAATATTAAATTTACAGCAAAAAGTACCTTAAGAGAGAATTGGTATAAAATGTACTTTCATTGGTACATTACTCCTGTGACCATTAGAAAGATGGACAGCAATTATCCAGGAGATTGCTGGAAATTCAAGAATCTTGTGAGGACCTTTTATCACTTGTGGTGGACTTGTGGCAAAGCACAACAATTTGGGGGGTGGTGGTGGTTCATTTTAAGATGCAACAAATTTTAAATATAATTTTTCCTTATTCACCAGAGCTCCCCCCCCCCTAAATATGACTAAACCTGGTATACCTACTAAATATATGGAGTTGTCCTTATATATGATTACTGCCACTAGGATTCTTTATGCCACCAACTGATAGTCACAAGCAATCCCAACCTTGCATGAATGGTTCCTAAAGCTATGGGAATAAGCCTCGATGGCTAATGTCACTGCTTATTTGCAGAATAACTCAGATGAAACATTTGCGTTAACATGGGAACCTTTCATAAATTACAATATAGTACAGGGTCAACATCCACATCCAAGATTTGGCTTTTTCTAATACTGAGGGTTGACTACTGTATTATTTATATCTTATATTTTTCTGTAATATCTGTTGTGGGGGCGAAGGTGGGCAAGGTGGGCAAAGGGTAGAAGTGGAATCTTGGAGTGTCATACGTTATATGTCACATGTAACTGTTGGACGTTCAAGAGACGTTAACGCAATCATGCCATTTAAAAAAAATCTTCTTAATAAATAAATAAATAAAGACTGCCCCAACCTCTCATCCAGGTTGGCCCTAGGACTACTATAGATTTACCTGCTCTATACTGTCTACCCTACTTAAGTTATTTTATTGAATTGCCACCTTCTCTGTTCATTTTTGCCCTAACCATTTTACATGGGCATGAGCGATGCCATTTTTGTGCACGTTATACCTATATCACTCTTAACACTAAATAAACTACAGGGTTTTTGGTTTTTTAATTGGAAAGTATCATGACAAAGGTTCATTGTATGGTGCAGTAAATCATATTTGTTCCAGGAAACAGTCACATGGAGAGTATGAATTAAATGTTACTTCCTCTATTTTGCCATATCATAGGATCAGACCATCAAACACTGAAAGGGGAATGCCATAAAGCTGAATGATAAAAGTGTTTGAGGGGTTTGAGAAAGCAAATGAGTGTTTGCCATAAATTTTCTCTTTGTTTTATACCAGTTTTCTTGTTTTTGTTTTTTGCATAACTACCTTGCAAGAGAACAATATGAGTGTATAGCTGGGGGGCCATTTGCTAATAGCACATTTTGGAACACAGCCTGAAAAGCCTGCTTAACAGGCAGGGCAACAGTTCTCTTCTGATATTACACTACTCACATAAGCAATTAATTGCACAATTGAGCCTACTGGATTATCATCTGACCTGTCTCAAAGGTCTCTCACTATGTGTCGGACAGAGGAAGAGGGGTGTGTGCATGGGGGTGTTCAGACAAAATACTGACATGTAAAAGTCCTTTGAGAACAGGAAGTTATCTTCTTTCTTTTTCTATGTAAACCACTTTGTGAACCTTTGAATATGAATATAAATAAATAATAATAATAATTAAAAATGGGTTAATGTAGTGACATTCATGTCAAAAACTGTTTTGAGAAGCAGGGCTTAAATTTATAACTTAACACATTTGTGTCTTCCTCTGTTAATTATAATGAAATTGAAGGATCTGAATCAAAACAGTTTAACAAACCAGTCTTTATAAAAGTTTGCCAAACCTGTTTTACTAGTACAGGGTATGGAAGTTCCCTCAGACACTCCTTACTAGACACAAAGCCATTAACCAAGTGCCAGTAAAACAAAAGCGTATTATGTAATTACTGTGCACTCTACAAGTTAAATTAGGGCACTATTTAAACAGTATGTAGCCAACCTGAAAATGAGCTATCATTTGATACTCCAGCCCAAAGTCTCCCCAGATTAGAAGAATAGCTAATCTGAGAATTTCTTCCCTTCTATCATACCTTTATCCAGCTTGTGTCACACTTAAACGTTTTCACAAGGTCCCAAAGAAGATCAGCGATGATTCTTCTATTGATTTCTCTCATTGAGGGGTAGTATTCAGTACATCACAGCTGCATATTTATTATACCTCTCTTTATTATTTATCACTTTATCTTTTATACGTCAATATTTTCTTAGGAAATTATCTATTCATTTTCTAATGAGGTGGTATACAATGAGATTGGAATCTGACTAGCTATAAGTGAAAATAAACCATATAATAAAGTATATTCTTTTATCACATTTTACATGTTTGCTTGCATGTGGAACATAGTGGAATAGCGATATCCCTCCATTTGAATGGGATAACTAAGACAAAGATTAGGATCCCCAAATCAATAACACAGCTAGCACTGAGTGCCATGATGGTTAGTCATAGAAATGCTCTCACCTGAGTTAGTTTGACGGACTCTAGGCAACAGGATGCCCCTGCATCTAAATATTTATTTTAAATTTAATTTCTGGTGCTCCTAATATTTTTGCCCCTTCATTACACAGGGCTGCACTTAAATATCTCATAGTAGCTTCAGAAACTGATTCTGGTACCTAGGCATTTGAAATACATTTTAATTATCATCATGAGCGTGTTCTTCCTAAAGTCTTGGCAACAGAAATTAACCACACAGGGTCTAACTATATTCAGCAGTGAAAACAGGTTGTGAAAGGCAGATACAGGGTATCTGAAAAACACTATGGAGTTTGTGAGGGGTGGGGAGATTGCCCATGATCACCACTGGCTTAGAGTACTAGAAAAACTTGGGAATGCTGGAAAAACATGTTGTCGTCTGTAACTGTTGAGCAGACTATGGGTCTAGACATCTTCACAGTGTCCGCAAACACACTCCTCTGTGCCAAGTACTGTAAAGAGAAGGGGAAGTGGGGGAGGGACTCCTTGCTTTCCAAATAAACAGCCAGGGAATAACACTCTCTGGATTATAACTAGTGCAGATGTGTGATTTCTGGCACACTAGCAGATGGTTTAAGAGAGAAGCAGATCTTCTGTCATTTGCACTGGGATATGGAGGTGGTGAGAAACAGTGGGAGCCCTCTCCTGCTACTCAGAAAGGATTCTTGTTGCTCCTTAAAGGTAAAGTGTGCCATCAAGACAATTTCGACTCCTGGAGCCCACAGAGCCCTGTGGTTTTCTCTTGTAGAATTCCTTACCTTCTCAAAAATTCCAGTAGAAATAAGACCCATGAGGAGGAGATCTGAGCAGTGCTGGGTGTCCTGTTTGCCAGAGGGCTGGGGGTACTTGCCACTAGCAAACTGGCAAGTGGATTTGTAGACGCCTGTTCTTATACATGATAAGCAATTGGGGGCATGATCTGTTATCCAAAAGCAGCATACAAATAAAGCAAAGAATATTGCTCCCTCAAATATTCCAGGATGGAGAATTTGGCAATTCAGTATTCTGGGCATGCAAAAATTCAGAGCAGCAAAAATTCATCAGTTTACCAAGGAAAATAATCTGGATCAATATGTGCACTGCAATGCCACCATTTCCCACATCCTGACTTGCTTCTGCGGATAGTACCTCTCCTTTCCCATTACTTGATGCACTGGAAATCCCAGCCCTTATTATATTAAAAGGTTAGTGAGCTAGCTCCTTCAATTATACTCAGCAAGAGCTGCTTAACACCTAATATAAGGTTACCTTTGTGGAATCCAGGATTCTTTAGGACACTACAGAAACACATGTCATGTCTTCGTAAACTGGAACGGGTCTTTCTCCACTGCAAGCACGTTTTCAGCTGTTCTCCTTCTTTGGAAAGGGAGCATCTTGAGAAAGAACTCATCTCTCCTCAAGAGAGTCTATTTCAGCTACTTTGAATAAAATAAAATATCCAAACTGTCCATACGGACACTCTCCCCTCTCTACACTCTCCTTCTAGAACTGGATACTGAATCATCACTATGACAAGCAGCTCTTAAATCCCAAACTAAGTCAACACCCAGGCCTTTATAGCTGCTGTTTTCTAAAACTTGGTCTCAAATGCGTAGTTATATTGAAACACCTCTTCATTCTTCTGTGGTGATATAATTATCATACTGGGAAAGATCCTGGGAACATTCACACAACTGCATGCGCAGTCGGGTGGGCAGGGGGAAAGGCAGGGTTCAACCTACCTTCCCCCAGACAATCGCTTTGAGCCCCTGCAGTGTGCAAGCCACACACTCACATGACCAGCGCTGCTGAGAACGGCACAGATAACTATCCATGCTGCTCCCGGCAGCATGGATAAACAGAGGCTGGGACTTGTCGTCCTGGCCTCTGAGAATCCCAAAGTTCATTGTGCACCAAGTGCAGGGCACTGGAAGATTCCTCCATGGGATGGGTGCTCTAGGCACATCTCTGTGTAAGTGCAAACTGCAAGCAGCTCGTGCTGACACACAATCCCAAGAGTTGGATTAAGGGCATGTTTGTGGCCCCTAATCTTGGCTAAGAGCCAGGCTTCGGTGCTGGGTTTAGTGTCACAGCACCTCCAGGATCCGTGTGGATCCTGCCAGTTCTCACAGGAAGCTAAGCCCAGGCTTGGCTGCTTAAGCCTGGGCTTGGCTGCTCGTGAGAACAACCTCACTGTGTGGGTCTGGGAACTAACAGGCCTTTTCATTGATTAGCAAATAGCATCCAAAGTACTTAGCATTATCTGGATTCACAGCTCATTTTAAGAAGAAAATGTCACTTCATGTATTATTCATCTTTCCAAGAGCCCTACAAGGTAGGGGCACTATTCTCATTTGGCAGTATTTTGGGGACTTGCCAAGGGCAACCAAGAGTCCATGATTAAATCTGATTTAAATCCAGACTTCCCATTTCAAGCACACTAACCACTGAAATCTATGCATCTCTGGGTGTGTATATGAAGGTGTCAACCCTTTTCTCTTTAATTCAGTCATAGCAACTACCTTTAATGACTCTAACCGCAAGGCTGAACCACTGTAATACTATGTGGAGTTATCTAGAAGCTTCAGCAGGTGCAGTATACAGCTCCCCATCTACAGATGGGGCTACTTGAATGTGGCTTTGAATGGGACAATTGGAGCTCACAAACTTGTTGTATGCTTCTGTTTGGTTCTCTCTCAAACCTTTACCGTACTAGATTTTCAAATATGGGCTGGGTCCACACAATCACAAGGATCCTGGTTAAAAGGTTAATCAGAATTAGTGAGTTCTGTGGAGCTAATTGTGAGAACCCAGAATTTCAGGGTTCCAGAATATTTCCAGAATAGATAACCTCATAGACAAACCTACGAGACAACCACATTTGGAACACTGTGTACAGCTTATGTTGCACCATGTCAAAAAGGAGATTGTAAAGTTGAAAAAGAGCAGAAAGGGGTAATCAAAATGACCAGGGAACAGAGCATTTTCCCTAAGAGGCAATTTCCCCTAAATGGCAAGGGGAAAGGGGGCTCCTTAGCTTCAGGGTTGGGGTGGAGGAAGGATTACAAAATAATGACATGATGGGGATTTGTAAAATATGCATGGCGTGGATAGAGAGATGTTTTCTTCCTCTCATAATACTAGACTTCAGGGTCATCTCATGAGATTGATTGGCCATAGATTTAAGACAGGCCAAGGAAAGTACTTATTCCCACAGCATGTAATTAACTGATGAAATTCACTGCCAAAAGATGTGAAGTTCAATAGTTTAGTTGGCTTTAAAAGGGGAGCAGGCACATTCATGGATAATAAACAGATCAATGGTTATGAGTTATGACAGATATATAGCACCTCCAAATTCAGAGGTGGTGTGCAAATGAATACAAATTACTGAGAAGTAACATTGGGAGAGGGCTATTGCTCTCAAGCCTTGATTGTGGGCTTCTTGGAGGCATCTGGTTGAAGACTGTGGGAAGCAGTATGCTAGATTAGATGAGGTTTGTGTCTAATCCAGCAGGGCTCTTCCAGGGGCACGTGGACAAATTTTTCCAAGCGGGTCAAAGTACATACATAAAAATAAAAGATATAAATAGAAGTCCAAATGCATATAAGGCCATGAATCCAGCGGGACAACTGCCCCCCCAGTGCTCCCCCAGTTGATGCCCATGGGCTCTTCTTATATTCTTAATATACATTTATGCTGCCTTTAATATCAGTATAAAGTCTCCCACTCCATTTAGTTAGTGAGTACATCTGCCTGAGGCCACTTCTTCCAGCTCTAAACAAATTAGCACATGTATTGAAAACTGTTTACCAAACAACATGCATATACCAGAATATTATTTAAAGAACTACTTGCAGCCCACAAAAACCAAAATGCAGAAGCTATTTAAAAAACAGAAAACCAAAATAAAACATTGCTAATTATGAAATGTGGGAGAACATTCCAGCTTCTGAGGAAGATCAGAAAGCTAACAATTTTCAAATGGATTAACTGGCAAGGTAACAAGGGCCCCCTGCCAAGAAAATTCTTCTTTGCCCTCAAGAATCTTGGATAAGCCCCTGCGACATATAAAGAACAATTAGTTTGCAATGCTTCTCCATTAGCACCCATAGTACTATAGGAATTGTTTTAAGAAAGTTCTGTGTGATCAGGGTACACTTTATTACTGGATCTATGAAAGCCAACTACCCCACAAACAAAACTGCCATTATAGGTAGTAACCGGAGAAAGAATTATGACATCTAGAGCTCCAGACATGCACACTTTATGATTGACATGGCTTTATGATGATCTCAATTATCTATCACGTGAAAGCCTGACCATGGAAAACTCCATTGCCTGTCAGTGATCACTGATGATTTTTATAATCTTGTCTTTAAATTTTATTGTGAGCCACACTGAGATTTTCTTAATGAAAGGTGGGGCATAAATTTAACTATAAAATAAAATAAATAAATGTGCATGCCGCAATTTCACGGGAGCAGAGAATAACCACAAAACGTGCTACAAAATGCAGTTGATACTCTACACTCTTTGTTTCTTCCTTTCTTTTTAAAGCAAAGTTCTCCCCCTTGAGTCTGTGATGATATGCTTGAAAGGCTGTCGGAAATGCCCACCATATCATCTGAGAAGTCAGAACTGCTGCTGAAGTAGTTTTCAAGACATTGGGGCCTGGATGTCAGTACATTGCATCGCATAGCTCTCTGTCCCTTCCCATGAACAGAAAAAACAAAATAATTTTAAAAATAAATAAATGGTAAAAATGACACATACTCATAGTATAATAATATAAAGGAAATATTATATTTCCATAATATAAAGAAAATATTGCAAATACCATTTGCATAATGTATATACCAATTCGGCTTTTCCTGGCACAGATTTCAGATTGCATAGGTGCATTTTTTTAAAGCATGGAGAATACACTTTATTTAAAGGGCATCTTTTCATACTACTGTTTGCACTCAGGTTCCATTTACAACCCATCACACATCAGTGGAGAATTTGTATATTATTTACCCCTTTTCCTTTACAAAGATATGTTTGATGCAGTAAGGAAATGATCAGGTCCCATGTATCTGAAACATCTGAAAAGGGAATGCAATAAATAATAAAAGATCTGTGAATACAACCGGAGTATAATCTGAGGAGAAATTCTGCTGCATGAGTATAGGAACATAGGGAGCTGCCTTATACCAAGTCAGGCCATTGATCCCTCTAGCTCAGTATTGTCTACACCAGGGCTGCTCAACTTCAGTAACAGTCTATTCCTCACCTCTTTGCAGTCTCGCTGACTGTTTACAGTACGAGATGCTTCAGGAAGCTTACAACATTTGCAAATATTTGCCTATTCTGGGAAAGATAGTGAGGTAAGCGTTGACCATTTGTTTTATACTCTCCCATTCAAAACACAGGACTTGATCACAGCAGTTTCATTTTTTCTTTTTGTATGGGGTTTTTGTAATTGAAATAACATCTAGGTAATTGGACCCAAAACCGAATAGCTGAGTACGGACTATGAATTAAGGCAAATTCACAGGCTACAACATTTTTTGTTTGAGCAGATGCAGGAGTCTGAACTGCTCAAAGTGAGGTCTAAACTAGCAAGCAAGGTCAGATCATGTTATATATTTTCAAAGAGCCACTAAGGAGAAGAATTATGTAACTTTAGAAAACAAACTAGCATTAGTCAAATTTGGCCTAGCTAAACAGCACTGTAGCCAGCAGGATGCCCAAGAAACAACCGGCTCAGACATTTTAAAATATGTTTGTCATTGGCTGCTGTCCTGTGCAATTATATTATACAACACAGGGAGGCATAACCCTCACTTTTGAAAGTTCAAGTTCTAACAAGAAAGAAGTTCATTACCAGATCACATGTTCATCACATAAGATTATTTTTCAGTGACATGAAGTGCAGAAATGTAAGCAAAATACTGCAGCATTAGCCAAAATGCAGTTTGCCACTGCATTTATTGTACTAAAGATAAAAGAAAACAATAACAATGCCAAAAACTTATCAGAATCCCATTATTTACCAAGCACATCTTTCAATAAATCCTGAAAACTACTCACGATTTGTAATCTAACATAATAAAGGATGGATATAAAATAAAACAATAACCTATTTCAGCACTAAATAACTTGAATGTAAAAATATTTAAAGGCATTTCAAATAGTCCCTCAATTTATATATGGAAAGCCTATGTGGTTGTCTTGTTTGTCTAAATGGGATGTAGTGCATCGTTGAATGGGTGAAAGTAAATCAATGTATTATCTCCTTTATATTTAAAAGCCTTAAGATGTATGTTGTGCATCCCATGGTACGTGGCACCATGGTACGTGGCATGGTACGTGGCACCCATGGTATGTGGTGTCTTGCTAGAGTTGTCCAGAGGAGAGAGATGGCATGGAGCAGGGCTGAGCGGTGAACCAGCTGCTGAAAAGGAGGTAGTGCTGCGGCAACAAGGAAGGAAAAAGAAGAGGCATTGAGCAGCAGCCTCCGTCGCCCTGCTGAGTCTCCTCGTGACAGGGTGGAAGAGTGCACTGAGGCCCGTCCATGCCAGACAGAAGGAAGCCCTGGATAGGCTGTTCTCCTACTTGGCAGGGTGATGGAGGCCAGCCCTCGGTGTGCTCTCCCAACCAAATCGGCCATCCTCCTCATGAGGAAACTCAGCAGGGCAACGCAACGTAGTGGAGGCTGCCGGTAGGAGCCGACCTAGGCTGCCGTGATGCTGTTCTCCCTATGAAGAGGAGGGCGAGGCTGGAGGATGAGTGAGGACAAAAGAGAGAATGGGGGGAGAGCGAAAGTTGAGGGGAGTGAAAGAGTTGTGTGCAGGGGACAGTGAGAGAGTTGTGTGTGGGAGAGAGTGAGAGTGTGTGGGGGAGAGCAAGAGGGAGAGAAAGTTGTGTGTGTAGGAGAGAGAGCGTTCGGGGGGGAGAGAGTGCGTGAG
Source organism: Hemicordylus capensis (assembly GCF_027244095.1). Classification (NCBI taxonomy): domain Eukaryota; kingdom Metazoa; phylum Chordata; class Lepidosauria; order Squamata; family Cordylidae; genus Hemicordylus; species Hemicordylus capensis. The sequence continues at coordinate 66,728,835 of NC_069657.1, forward strand.
AGAGAATTGTGTATGGGGGAGTAGGGAAGGTTTCGCCACATTTGCTGCCATTCTGGATGGCAGAATGTGGCTTAAGGAGGGGGAAAGCAGGGCTGAGAGCTGGATTGTCCATGGAGGGGTGAGAGACAGAGAATTAGGGCGCAAGTGTTCTGTGCTGCCTAGTTATTATTATTACTGTTATTGCTGTTGTTTTATTGTATTATTTTTAATGCTGAACTACGGCAACGTATGCTAAATAAATTGTTAGTATCAAAAAAAATTCTTGCACTCTCTGGTGCTTTCCAGTTACCCTCTCAACACTGGCAAAATGCTTCGGTTTGGGCAAATCGCATTCAAAACGTAAATAGCAAAGTGGGGAGCAGTCTTGTGAAAACTAACAACCAGAAAATACAGCAACCTTTTTACACTGGACATACAACGTTATAGCAATAGATTGCAGTGAATACATCCAAAACAAGGCATCGGAAATGTGAATGGCACCCTGCTGTCAGCATTGGGACTGCAATGTCACAACACAGGAAGAGCGGAAGCACACTTCAGAGATACATCATGACCCCAGTGCAGGGTCTAATCTGGAAAGTGCCAATGCAACAGTAAGTTTCTGAAACATTTACCCATACTTTCTTCAAGCAAAAGTTACTGTCTTGTGAACTATTTATTTTCCTTCCATCATAAAAGTCTAATTACTTGCGCTTCGTCACATTTTCTACAAACATGAAATTGACCCAAAAGATCAAGGATAGTTAAAGTCATTTTCCAGAAAATCCTAACACAGTCTACTGACTTCTTAAGCTCAATTAACTAGATGCAGTAGCTCTATCACACTGATTTAAATTGCTTTTGAATATAATTCTCACATCTTTATTAAGAAGAAACCAAGTTAGAACAAGTATGTAAGTAATGAATTTTGTAGCACATATCTTAAAATAAAAAAAAAAAAATTCAAAAATGATGAGTGGTTATAAAAATAATTATTCTGAAGCCTCAGTCCAAATCTGTAAGGCTGGATGCAGTCATGTGTCATTTAGAAGAATAATATAGTTCCCACTGAACTCAGCATTAGTTAAGAGGAACAGTTCACAAAAACTTTTATTAGTATTAGTTCTCAGCGTTGGGTGGTATAGGATGCCATCCCACCTGTATCATACTGATAAAGAGAGAAAGCTAAGACAAGCCTGTCTTTTTCAGGAGCTTTATTTCAATTATAACAGGCCTGGAGCGTTTCTTATGACATCATCAAACCCTTCCCGTAGATAGGCCTTTATACTACACCACTAGTAGCATACCAAGACATTTTGCTTCCAAGACCTGAAAAGGAGGGAACATTCCCCTCATACAAATTCCCTTCAGCTCCTGAGAGCGCTGGACGCCACTTACCTCCTATAAGTCATGTAGTATAAAAGATTAATCACCTGTCTAGGGGAATGGCTTGATTATGTCATCAGAAAGGCCCCAAGCCTGCTGTAGTGTGAACTCTCAATACGATAGAAGTCATGCGGAGCAAAGCAGCATGGAAAAGAAAGTTACGGTAGCAAAGTTAGGGTTGACGGCAAATGAGAGTGTACTGCTGTGTCTGACAGTGACGGACAGCAGCCATAAAAAGGAGAAGAAGTAGAACATAGTGGATTTTCACCCATAGAGCTGGCTAGCATGGTGCTGCCTATAGATTGGGATGGCTAGTACAGTGTTGCCACCAACTTATGTGGTGCTGCTGGCCACAGCAGAGGTAAAGTGAGAGGGGAGGATAGTTCTAAATCTGCCAGTCCTGCATATTTGCTGCCTGCGATGACCTGCTTCATCCTGCTTCATGGATGGGCCAGCCATGGATGGGCCAGCATGTTTTTTTCAAGCAAACCTAAAACCATCCTGCTTATGAATGGACCATAGGCCAAATAAAGTCTGACCATATTTGAAATGAAAGCAGCCAATTTCTGTGTGTATAGAGTGTGTGTGTGTGTGTGTGTGTGTGTGTGTGTGTGTGTGTGTGTGTGTGTGTTGTTTTCTGTGGCATTCTACTCCACAAAGAAAATATTTCTGCTGAACGAAGTAGACCCCTGCTAACTTGGCAAAGAGGCACCTTTTAATGTGGTGATTGTCTTTATTGAGCAGGGGGAGAGTAACTGGCCCTATCCTCCAGTGACTGTTGCTGGTGCATATCTTATTTTTCTTTTTAGGTTGTGAGCCCTTTGGGGACAGGGATACATCTTACTTATTTATTATTTCGCTGTGTAAACCGCCCTGAGCCATTTTTGGAAAGGCGGTCTAGAAATCGAATGATTGAATGGATGAATGAATGAATAAATAAATAAATAAATTGGTAAATCCCCTCTCAGTTTTATTTCTTTTATATACCTGGTTTCAAGAGTATACTTTTAATGTTTTTCTTCCCTTTTCCCCCCCTATTTGTCTTTTATTTTATTATTAGTTTAGGGCAGTACAACGTTTGAGAGGTTGGCACAAGGTTTGAGGGGACCCCCACATCAGCGTGGCCACTGGCAGGCATTTTGCAGCAGAGGTGCCAGGCGGCGGCGGCAGCAGCAGCAGCTAGGGGCATTCTTTTCACTGCTCCTGTCACAGCACCAGTGGTTCCACCCTAGCTGGCTTACTGTATGTTTCTCAGCAGCAGCCAGCCAGCACTTTGTCTTGGAACCAGAATGCATTACTCTCCCTGATGCAGCATCACAACACTATATCAGGGATGGCAACACTTTAAGTCAGGAGAATGAAAATACAGCAGTGCCTCCATATTCCAGTGCTGAGATGGACAGGGGTGTTGTTCCAGCGTAACTGATGGCATCGGTGCTAGAGGGCCTCTCCTGTGCATTTGCTCTGGGTGTTCACCTGAGGGTACCATATGTTGATGCTGGACCTGAGATAAACACTTTATCTCTCTCCTTTCTATCAGATCTAGATCTCCAAAGTGGTTTAGAAATCCTCCATATATTAGTAAGAAAAGTGTCACAGCAAGTCTTTCAAAAACCATGTCATGATACAAAACAGGAAATTGGTATGAATACATTGCCCTTTTGTTACACAGAATACAGGATTGTTAATCCATTACCAGCATCAAACAGTTTCTCGGCTTTCCTTCCAATTTAATTCACTTTGCTACCCTTCAGTGATTGACTTTTATCAGAAAGTCACATTTCTGGAGACACACACACAAAAAGTTTCGCTTAGAGGTGGCTGGATGGGAAACTAAAACAGGTTTCATGACAAAAGGTTTTCCGCATTTCAACGAACAAGCATGTCAGCTGTCTTCTTCTCAAAAAGGCTCTTTATTTTTTAAAAACTATTTTTTTCAGCATCACATAAGAGCAGATCACAAGATCTTTTTACTGAGTCTCTCATTAAATTTGTTTTGTTTCTTTTAAGATCAAAGACCATTTTTGTGCTCCAGCAGTTGCTAGAGTGGTAGAGCATTTTCTAGACTAATGTAGTAAAGCAAGAACATGGCAGAGCCTCAGGCAATATGGCAACATTGCCTCTCAAGTTTTCAAGCACCACTTTGATCATTCAAGTACCAGTGCTTCCTGTAGAAATCATTCCCTGTATTTTATGAAGCATTTCTTTCAGTACATAGACGCCATCCAGCAGTAGTGGCCAGTGTGGGCACTGGTGGGGGGAGGCGGCGAGAGGCACCATTAAGCATATATTTGTAGGTGTTTACCTTTGCTCTGGCCACACCTGCTGCTCTGAGCAGCAGCATGCCACCCAGCACTCCCTGCAGCAGGGGATTGGCTCCGCCACTCACCTGGCCGCTGGTGGAAGGATCAGCTCTGCGGAAGCCAGGTGAGTGGCAGAGCCGATCCCTGGCCTCAGGGAGTGCTGGGCGTTATGCTGCTGCTTGGAGAAGCTTGCAGGTGTGGCCAGAGTGTAGGTAAGCACCTACTAATTATGCTTAAAGGCTCCTCCCGCTGCCGCCCGCACTGGCCACTAGTGCCATCCCGTAAATTTAGAAAACCATAAAAGCAGCTTATAGGCCAAACACTGCACTTCAGATGCAACTGTCAACATCAGGCCATAGGCAGGCAAACAAATGAGGAACTGAGGTGCGAATCTCAGCAGGATGGAATACTGTGTCAGATCAGGAGGGTCAGTGCAGAGGAAGAGGCCATTGGAAGCCAGGATGTAAGCTGAACAGTTCATCCAAAGGCAGGAGGGGGAAGGTGCTGGAACAAGGATGCAAGCAGGCAGGTGGCAAGAGGTTAGGAAAGTCAAAGGAAACACAGATGAGTAGACAGACAAGCAGCAACACCTGGAGCAACACTAGGAAGCCATATGATGGCAGTCTAGCTGTTGCCCAGGAAAAGCACTGTTTGACCTGGAAGTATTTACAACCAAGAACAAATGGGCTACTTGAATATAGAGCTATCTAGGAACATGGCAAAATAATACTTTCCCTTATTCCTCTAATCTGCACCCTCAAACAGTTCACTTAGAGGGTGTAGCAATGCAAGGACCAAGAGACTTCCAACTTGAATCCAACCTGAGCTTTACAGTGACCCAATCCATGTTTACTCAAAAGTAAGCCCTCACTGATTTCACTGAGATTTGGATCAAAATGTCCATACTTGAAACTGCAACCGTAACTGCAGATATTTTTTTTTAAAAATAGTAATGCATATAATCAAACTGATTAGGTACATATTTGCAATTAGTAGTGTCATGAACATGCTAATTTACTTCTGTTAAGGAGAGTTTGACTGAAAAGAATACCAGAAAGTACACAAGCATCTCAGTATCTTACTGCCACATAATGAAATGATTATCCATGCAATTTCTAGTCAATCTATTTTTATGCAGTAATTCAAATTTCTGGTTTCAGTATTGATTTTAAGAAATCCTGTCTTTATCTGCAGGAATGGAAATGACAGTAATTATCCACGCAAAGGCATCCATCATAGTGCAAAAGCCTGAATCACCATTCTTGTCTCATGACTTGAGTTAATAGCTACACAAGATATTTTAGGTATGGAGCCATATTAAATACAGACACATTTTTATTTTCAGTTATTTGCCAGTTTTGCAATGAAGATAGGCTTAATGTGCTTCCAAGCCATATTATTCAAATGCTTGAGAAGAAAGTTTTGTAAACATCTGCAGTGGTAGCCCAAATTTTAAAAATCACCTTTTTAAAAAAGGTAAGGAAATGCAACATACAATACAATTGTAACAATAAGATGAATGCCAATGTAAATGTATTTAGGATCTCTGTATTTGTGCAAGTTAAAAACATTTAATCCAACCTGTTTCAATAGTGAATGCAAAACAACTAAATAGCAAACCTCTTTCCTCGCCTAGATTCAATATTTGGATCATCACGGCTGTTAGTAATGAGAGTTTGTACAATTGATCTTTACCCAAAACATGTTTAGGATCTGATCTACAGCCACAGGGTCAACATTTAGACTACAGTTTCTTCACTGCCTGTCTTAACGTTCATTACAAAGTGTATACAGTACATACAGTCTTGTATACCATGCTACTGAATTTGGGTCAGATCTTTTCTGAAAGATAATGCTTATGCTCATTCTTTTATGTGATTTTGTAACTTTAAAAAATATGTATCTTGAGTTTCCAGAATAAATTGAGGGTTGTTCAGAAGTTATTTTCCCCTGCTCTTGTTCTTAAAGTAGAAAAAATGCTGAAGATACACATACAGTACTTATATTCCATTATACATCTGATTCTGGGACCAGCTTTTGAGAAGCTTTGGCGGTTCAGTATGTTAGACTTACGTATAATAATTCCATTTAAAACTTGCATGATTATTTTCTCCTCATTACCGTAAATATATCTTAAAGATTTAAGTTCGGAAGAAAGCATCAGTTATTTAATTCTGCTTACAGTCACAACACTAAAAACTTAAAGCCTCTAGACTGGAACTAGAATTGTTCTGCATTTCCATCAGAAAGTGTCTCAAGAAAAGCTTTATGCACATATGCAGTAAATACACTGCAACTTAATGCTGTATGATATTCAGACACAATATTGTTTTAAAACTAGAATTCTGTGATGCCATTCATACATGAGGTGCTGTAAAGTAGATTCTACTCCAAACATATCAACAAAGGCAGACACTGAGCCGGGTCTCACGATCAGTGAGACCTGGAAGGAAAGCGGGGAATGCGGGCTAAGCCCGCTCTCCCTGCACACGAGCAGGGCGGGAGCCCTGGGCGGCCAAATCAGCCACCCACACGATTCCCGGCTCCGTGACGCCCAATTTTTGGCTGATTGTGGGAATAGCCTCACACTGGTTTTCTTGTTAGGTCAATTTTCAAAATTCAGAAAAAACTTCATAGATTGGCAAAATATGTTTAAAGACATAAAAATATTCTAAAATATGATGAATCAATGACCTTGAACAAGTTTTTTTTGTGTAACTCATGAGAACTTGTAGGTCCCATACATTTCAATGAGACTGACACAAGAGAAACTCCTAATAAACTGTGCCTCATCTTGGTTTTTTAAACAATATTTGAAATGTTACTAACCTGAATACAGTTGATGTTGCGGTTGAATGTAGTTTTTTTCCTTAGGACTGCTTTTTCCAGAATGATCCCCACTAGCAAATTGACATGGTCCTGGTTGTCTCATAGAAAGTCCACGATGTCCATATTCTGAACATTTGAAATGCAACTGTGCTTCCAAATCTTTACCCAAAGGGAAATTTGTAGTATGACATCTTGAACGATGAGAGTCACTATACACAGATTCTTGTGCAGTGTCCACCGTGGGCAAAGGAAGTATTCTGTGGTGTAGCTGTGGACTAGGCAGACTTGAGGATAAAGGGGAAGGAAGAGGAGACATCTGTTTGTGTGCATTTGATGCTGGATATGAATTATTAAAAACATTGCTAACTGCTACTAAAGAGGGAGACAGTGGCTTTTTGTCTTCCTGCTTAATGCTGGTCCGTGTCTGATAAATATCAGGATTCAAAGTTATTGGCAGGTGTAAAGACAAATGTTTATTGTTTTCCTGGGATACAGTAGGTCTTGTTTCATAGGCCGAGCCTGGTGGACTTCTGTCTGTTCTTGTAATATGCTGTAATCTCTTCCATTCTGCAGTTTCATCTAACCTGTCATTCTGAATCACTTTCAGAAGTGTTTTATTGACTGCTCCAGCTAGGCTACACGATTCATCAATAACATGCTCTTGTTCTCCTTTATACTGCTGAATATAGCTTTCATGATCTTTCTCTTGCGTCACAGTGGCGAACACAGAACCAATCAATTCTTTACTTCCCTTACTGGCCGCATAAGGTATTTGGCCATATTCTATAGAGGTTCTTGCAGTTCTCTGCAGCTGATGTTCTGAATCTGGTACTTTTGATACCCCTGCAACTTCAGGTTTGCTTTTGCAGATCTCTGCTATAGTCTTATCAAAAGTCTCATATGTTTGGGATGGAAGATCTTGGAAAGAGTTCAACAAAGGGCTGTTCTGCTGCACCTGCATCCCTTGCAGAATGTCCTCTACATCATCTAACAAACTGTGGCTGGAATGTGCAAAACAGTGTCCAAATACATCATTGTCATACTCAGAGAAAGAAACAGAGAGGTCTGTATCAGATCCCAAAGCCCGACTGTTCTCAAGCAAACACTCTTTCCTTGATCTTTCTGATGGTTTATTCACATATGATGATATAACATCTTTGTCTTCTACTTTATTCGAAAATGAACATGTAAAAGAACTGGAAAAGACATCAGCAGGGTATTTGGTAGAAGACAGTATGTCAGTTCCTAACATTTCTTTGCTGTTTAATGCAGGAGGCTCCAGAACTGCAGGGATCTTTCTTTTTATTTTTTTGTTTATGAAATCTTCAATGCTTTCTCTTCGTTTGCTAAATTTCCTTGTTTTTTTGCTTCTCAGGGTGGATGTCTTCTCCATGGATTCCGAGAAAGACTCTTGTTGATCCTTGAATCTCAGATTATCATCATTCAGACTTTCAGAAATGTCCTGCAGCTTTCCATCCTGATTTCCCATATTAACACCTAGAATGTGGGTTGAACTAAGCAGACTAGCCAACAGCCTCTCCTTTTCAGCGTTTAGTTTATACAGTTCAGTGAGAATATTCTTTGTAGTGGTTTGCTTGAAAAAGATATCTCCAATGCTTTCACAGAGCTGGCCTCTTGATCCTACTGCCTCCAAGCCTTCCCTCACTTGATAGCAGTTATGCAAACATTTCTTGGATTTGTCTAGAGTCACACAGCCCTTATATGTGAATCCTCTAACTTTTCCCTTTGGAAGATAGAAACTGACGTAGCAAAGTTCCATTATGGGTCTGTGCAACTGGAGGACAGTATGAGTGCCTTCCATTGTGTTTGCCTAATTACTCATGCACTTAAAATTATGAGGCCAATACTTCTAGCCTTGCATGACACACCATGTGATGCAAGGAAGTTAGAGAAGGAATCTGACTAATCTTCTACTGTAATGTTTCCTGTTAAAAGGAAAAGAAAAGGTTGTCAAAATCAATTGTAGCTATTTCCTACGCCCCCAAGTAAAAACAGAATAAAAGATACTACCCCAGCAGCTGTTTTCTCCCCTGGGTTTTTCCAGGTCTTCGCATCTCTACCCCAGCTCCTTTAAAATTTAATCCAATATACCGGTCTTTGTCACAAGAACATACATTTGAAAACTTTGCCTCAGGGTCAGCCCATCCATTCAGTGACCTGAGACAAGCTAAATAGAACAGCAAATGTTGATGGGCAATGGATTTTGGAGTATTTTACTGACTCCCCCCACCCCCTGCTTATCAGATAATTGCTGCTGGTGCTCCTGAAAAGAAGAGTGGTCACATTCAGGCCCAGCACTCTGCCTGCCTGCCAGTTGGGTGGGTACAACTTATCATCAACACTTTGCATCCAAGTAAGGGTGGGGCAGGGGACAAGGAGTGCAACGCATTCAGAGAGCAGCTATTCATGTTCTCGATTAATCTTTGTTGTACATACAAGCTGAAATGTGAGAAGGGCATGTGGAAATGATATTTTCCCACAGGATATCCTCTGCTCCTAGCAACTACAAGCAGCCTGTCAGGTAGACTATATAATCCATGCTGGTCCCAGAGGATTCCTCACAGACCAATGCCAGCTGAAATCCCAATTCTGTGAGTGCATCTGATCCACCAAAGTGCTGCTGTGAAGATACATCCTAAACAAGCCCATTCAGGAGAGCTATTCACCTTTTGTTATTATAATGTCTCCATATTCTTTAAGCAATGTTTAGTTTTTTCTATAAAGTTTTGCATGAAATTCTGAAGTCTGAAATGACTATTTGCTTGAAATTAGAAGAGTCCCATTGTAACAGGCATTTATCAACATACCTTGCACAAACAGAATCATTCTACTGCAGAAAAACAAAATGGAAACAAAACAAAACAAAATTGTTTGCTTAAAATAAATTGGAAAGTGGAACTCATGAAAATAGCAGAGAAAGAAGTGTCGTTTCTAAATGTAAAGTTCAACCAAAACATGTCTGTTTACATATCTGGTTAGACATTTTATGGATAAAATATGATGTATGAGTGTATGCTATCAGCATTGCAGAAGCTAGAGACATAGTAATTATATTATGCCTTGTTCTAATCTAATTTCTCCAAGTGACATGCATTGTATATTCCATTCCAATTATGCTTCATTTTGGAGAGCAATGTGCTTTTTGTTCAATATGCTACTACCTTCACAGCACGCATATCATAGAACTGGAATAAGTGAGAGAAGTTGTGGAGGAACGAGGCCTAGACCTCTGGGTTCTGTAAATATGCTCCTGAACTGTAAATTGTATTAATATTCCCAAGCCTCTTCTTGTTGTAAATAAGATATGATAATATTGATATTCCTAAAATTCTTATTTTTGTAAATAGGATTGTATGTGTAACTTGCCTTGCAAAGAAAACTGGCAGGGTCAAGAGTTCATGCCTGCTGTACCTTAGTTTCACTTTGAGAATATCAGTTAAACAGTTTGGTTTTGGAGGGAAGGGAAGTTTTGAAAAATGGAGGGAACTTTGAGTTACACTGATTGGGTTATTTAAAAAACTGTTGGAGCAGAATTTGTGAATATATAGAATGGTGGTTCAGGGAGGCATTAGTTGAGTTGAAGCTGAAGTTGGAAAGAGTAACAGTTATATGGAAAGAGTTAAAGTGAAGCTGGAGTCTGAAGAGAGACTTACAGAACTGAAAAATTGCTGACACAGAGCTGTTAAATTCACTGGCTGAGAGTTGTAATATCTGCAGAGCTGAAATCACACAGAAGAACTGAAAAAGAACAGAATCTGAGGCTGAATTGAGGAAAAGCCAGAGTTACTAAAGGTGTTCGTCAAGCTCTCCAAGTTTGGCTTCAGTAAGAATCAGGTTAGTGGATGTGTTTTTGATCACATTATTCTTTATGCTCTTTTGATTAATTTTTTTCATGCTAAACTTGTGAGGAAACTTTTGATTTTAAATTGAACTATTTGCAAAGTAAAATTACTTGTTTATCTTTAAAAGAAAATGTATTGCTTCTGTTTAATTCACCCCATGCCTATAGACCTTACCACTCTACCAAAGTTTGTTTTTGCAACATAAGTTTGAAAGGCTGTTGTGGTAGACTCAGCCTAGAGCACAAACTGGTGGCTGCAGTTAAACTAGTAATTGCCAGGGAGATTCGTGTATCGTGTAGGCAGCAGGGCGAATTCTCCACACAAGTGTTTACAGGATATATGTGCTACAAACAATATGTAAATATTTAAAATCTGACAAAAAATAATACATTTCACAGGACCTCTTTAAATAAGTGATATTAAGAGCATGGCTTTCATTTCCATTTTCCATAATTGTAACTACTATCAATTTCCTATCAAACACCTCTAATGTCTGCTGCTGTTCTTTAATTCTAGTCATCTATATGCTACGTTCATAAGATGTTTCTCTAATTTAACACCTGTCCAAGGAAGTTCTGTATGAGACATATCATGTGAGCTGTAACAATCAGGTGTAGAGTGAGGCTGGCAGCGTCTTGTGTTCAGCTGCCGCTGTGGCCCCCTGGCCCTGCCCCAGCATATGATGTCAGCTGCAGGGGCCCATCTAGCCACACCTCCACTTCTCACATCAGACACAGGGGCATGGTCTCCCTCCCAAATGGGGCCACGGGGCCCTTTTTGTAAGGTAGATCGGCCTATGCTGCGTTGAACAGCATGGGCCAGAGTGACTCTCATAGGAACATAGGAAGCTGCCATATACTGAGTCAAACCATGGGACTATCTAGCTCAGTATTGTCTTCACAGACTGGCAGCGGCTTCTCCAAAGTTGCAGGCAGGAATCTCTTTCAGCCCTATCTTGGAGAAGCCGGGGAAGGAACTTGAAACCTTCTGCTCTTCCCAGAGCGGCTCCATCCCCTGAGGGGAATATCTTACAGTGCTCACACTTCTAGTCTCCCTTTCATATGCAACCATGGCAGACCCTGCTTAGCTTAAGGGGACAAGTCATGCTTGCTACTACAAGACCAGCTCTCCTCTCCTTTAAAGGCAGGGAGAACCGTTCTAGCCACTCTACCAACAGAGCGCGGGCCTATCTCCCTCTCAAACATGGCCGTGCAGCTCCGTTTGAGGGGGAGATTGGCCCCACACACTGCAGCGAGGCCTGGGGTGGCTCTCCGTGCCTTTAAAGGCAGGGAGAGTTGCTCCAGCCCATGCTGCCAATGCAGTGTGGGCCGATTTTGTTCAGCCCTGTTTGGAGGTGAAATAATGCCATCCACGTCTGACGTTGGACACAAGGGGCATGTCAGGGCTGCGAGGAGCGGCCCCAATTGGTGGCGGCCCAGGTTCTTTGAACCCATTTGCCCAATGGTGCCTCTACCCCTGGTAACAACTGCTCATAGAATCAGGCAAAAAGATGTCTGTGCCAATGGAACAGCACTAGGATCAGATCCACATCCAAAAAGTGTGTTGTGCTTAGGGCAGTCCAAGATATTGTGGTGCCTGAGACAAGATGCAAAATGCTGCCTTGCTGTGTGGCCCTGGTGGTGGCCAGAACTCTTTCAAAACCAGCTCTTGTACCCTTTGAAGGTGGATGGGGGGGGGGGGCACGGCGGAAGGAATGTTTCTAGCAGCCTCCTTTTCTCTCCTAAATTTTATTTCAGACTTTGCAAAGAGTCTGAGAAAAGGGGCTTCTTGCTAAGTTTGCAAAGGTCAGATCAGACCCACAGAGCTGTTCTGATGGCAAAGACAGGTGGCATTTTGCTCTCCTGCTGGTGCCCCAATAACTTGCCACCAGCAATGACTGCCTCACCTGATGAGAGAGACATCCCTGGTTGCACTTTAACCACTATAATGGGCCGAGGGTAGCACAGTGGCTCTTTGCATGCCATTCAGAGGACTGAGCAGCCCAGAGGATCAGTGTTGGTACAATCCTAGACCTGAAATTTGTTCTAGTAAGCTACATTTGGGAGCTTGCAAGGACAAGTGGATTACAGCTGCATTAATGCCACTCTTGGTGGAAAGTTTAGGATTTAAAAAAAGCAGGGGGGCAGCCCAGTGGGAATATGAAGAATCTATTTGGTTTTACTCATCGTCTTTCAATTCCTAGTATCCAGTACATATAATCTTAGCCTGGCACTAACCCCACTGAGCGACAACAGCTAAAGGCTCTCATGCAACAGTGATTAACTCTGCATGCTGAAGGGCTAATTTATGTTTGCTGATCTGTGAGCACATAACATGCACTGCACAATCCCCAAAGAAATGAATGGTTATTTTAAGAGAAGGCTTAAAAAACTTTAATCACATTTAACCACATGCATTGCAATTCCATATTGTAAAGAATCTACAAAAATTAAGAAATTTGTCATAAAAATGTAAAAGTTTTTGTTTAGGATCATTTTGTGTTGTGAACCTGTTTGCAAACTTGACCAAACCTCCCTCCCTCCCTCCCTCCCTCCCTCCCTCCCTCCCTCTCTCTCTCTCTCATTCACACAACACACATACACACTCCACAGTATGGGATATGGAAGTTAGGAGTGTGCACGAACCACAGTTCGGGACCATGGGGAGGGGAGCAGGTGCTTTAAGAAAGCGGAGAACAGGACCTTACCTGCTCTCCACTGTCCCATGCAGCTTCCTGCTAGGGTGGTGCTTGGCCAAGTACCCCCACATGGTGCAGGCATGCACATAGCAACTGTGCATGCATAGGCACCACCATTTGCATGGTCAGCATAGCGTTGCTGACTGCACAAATGGCATCCACACATGCATAGATGCCATGTGCATGCTGGTGCCACATGGGGATACTTGGGCTGAGCGCCACCCCAGCAAGAAGCTGCATGGGGTGGTGGAGTGCAAGTAAAGACCTGCTCTCCTCTTTCTTAAAGCTCCTGCTCCCTGCTTCCCTCCCCGTGGTGCCAAACTGGTTTTGACCTTGTCCATACCAGTTCAGCACTGGACTAGTGCCACAGTGGCGTAACTATAATAGGGCAAGGGGAGACAATTGTCTGGGGGCCCACTGCCTTGGGGGGCCTCCCAGAGGCAAGTCACATGACTGACTCCCCCAGCTGCACACCCGCCCGGGCTTCCTTCAGTTGTATTTATCTTCTGAAATTGATGTGAGTGTTAAGACCTGGAGCTACCAGAACAGCATGTCTTTCTCTAGTACCATTAAATGACTTGCATCGTGCACAATTTACAAAACCTTAAAAATAATAATTTAGGATGATGTTTTATTGTGGCATGTAGGAGATATATATATACACACACGTACACACACACACACACACATTTTACTTCATTGAGGGGGGATTATTTTAAAATCTTGTCTCTGGGCCCACTCCAACCTTGCTACTCCCCTGCAGTGCCGAACTGTGGTTCATGCACACCCAGGGTCGTACTTAGGGTGGGGAGACCAAGGCAATTGCCGTGAGTCCCACGCTGGCAAAGGCCCCGCTCTGGGCACACTGCAGTGCAGCCTGCCCTCCTCTCTCCCCCAGTCTCAGTCACAGCCACTTATCTTTCCCAGCATGCAGCCCAGCCAGAGCCGATGTTTTGTGTGGATGTGCAGCACAGGCTTGAAAGGCTCCCAGGCAAGCTGCTAGAGCTCCTTCTCTCTCTGCCTCTCAGCTGTTTGGTGGGTGGGCAGGGCTTCCAGAGAGGCCTCCATGCAAGCCTTGCTGATGTCAGGCAGTCTGATTCACAGCCCCCTGAGGGGATCCTCCTGCAGGATGCTGAGGATGAAGCCCCTCAGACAGAGCACTCACCTGCTGTAGAACAGCAAGAGGCTGCTGGGGAGCTGTTGCTTTCTTCAGATGGGGAAGAGCCGGGATCAAGCAGCAGACCAGTGAACCACATGGAACGCCAAAGAGAATGCAGAAAGGAGCAGCATGTTGGGCAACATAGAAACAGCCGGTTGGCTGCAAAGTCTGATGTGGTGTCTGAACTTGCAGCCCAAAGGCAGGCAGGAGCCTTAATTGGCTTCACCTGGTGTGGGACCTTGAAGAACTATAAAGCCAGACTGCTCCCTCTGCATCACGCTGGTTTCAACTGATTGCTCTAGCGTGCACATTCAGTTTCCAGCTCCCAGAACCCTTGTGTTCTGTTGTTTGCTCCTGGACCCCCAACCTTGGCCTGGATATCGACGTGTGACTTTCTCTGGAACCCTTAGACCACAGAACTGGCAACTCAACTCTTCTCCTGGTGATGACCCTGATTGGACTTGCCATTGACTACGATTTATGGACTGGCAATTCTAGGGTGGGGGGCGTAATTTCTCTTGTTTCCATCTCCCATGTACTTGACTGTATTTTGGCTGGTACTAAACACTGGCTTCACTCCTCCACACTCTAAGCAGCTGTTTTAATTTATTGCAGGAACGCGCACCGCTGACAGCTGAAGCCTGAAGTTCAACGAGGAAGGGAGTAGGTAGGCAAGCAGAGTGTCCAGCACTGGCTGTCCTTGCCCACCACACCATCTCTGCAGACCCTCTGCCCAGCCCAGCATTTGCCTGCTTAGTAATGGAGGTATGATGTGATTTCTTTTATGTGGTTATCCCCCCCCTCCACCCCCGTCTTGAGTATTTAGGAACTGACCTGCCACAGGGTTTTTGGTATTGAGCAGAGATGCAGGGCAGGGTGGGAAGAATATGTATATAAATTGAAGTGGATTGGACAAATTGTTGAAGTGGTTTTTAATTTTTTAAAATTTAAAAAACCCATCAAAAAGTCCAATTAGTGGCTTGTTACATGGCAGAAAGTTACAAAAATGTCTGGAACTGAAAACCCGCCCCCCCTTATAACATCATTCCACCCCCATGTGGAAGAATCTGCCCTTTGCCTTCATAAAAAGGGTAAAACACACCCCTGTCTCCAAAAACAAAATGCTATATACTCCCAACATGGGGAATGCAGTCAAACTGATTTATGAACCTTGCCCAGCTCATACAAAGCATCAAGAGATGACTCAGAACATAAGGTTGGAGATCACCAAGATAAGCCACAATGAATTTGTGCAGCATCTCATATACTAATAGTTCTTTAAAAAATATATGAAAGCAAAATGTAATTAAGGCACTGAAAGCCAGACAATATAAAGCACTGAAGTTGTAGCTGAGCTTTTAGTTAAAATACTAGTTGTAATCAGTAGAAACTGCCATGCAGTCCATAAAAGAACTGTGTTCAAATGCTTTAAGCCAGACATACGTGTTCAGATCAAAAGTAATTCTCAGTGCTCTTACTATATATTTATAAAGATAACTATATGATGACAATAAACTAATGTTTAAATAGAATAAATGCATTAAACACAAACAAACGTTTTGTGCTTAAGAATCCCATGCTTCCATGGCCTACTCCCTCTCTTGTAGCTCAAGATGAAGGAATATATGTTCATAGTAGGTTAGGAATAATAATGTCACAGTAATTAGGAAAATGTACTGGTATTATATTTTTGAAAAAGCAGTAAGATCATTGTGTTAGCTTTTATTTTTAACGTAACTGAGATGATTTTCTTTCATTGAATACAAGAGTAATTCAAACCAGAAGCAGAGCAATGCTACTTAAACTTTGTGTACAGTTGTTTCTGTGATCTGGCACTCTGATTCCTTGCCCAGTTAAATCATGTCCATCCCTCCTTCTATATTTTTCCATATTTTCCTGCTTATCTGATTAAAAACTGGATTTTCAGTATTTTTTCAGAAGCCCAAGATTGTAACATCCTAAGCATCCTCTCCAACCCATTTCAAAACTGGCCCCTTGGTATACGGAAGAACTAGGGCAGGGCTGAAGCAGCAAGGTAGACAACTGGAGCACAAGTGGAGAAACTTGAACACTTGAAAATCTATGCTCAGGCAATATATTCAGCAAAGAAGCTATTCTTTCCTGCCCATATTACATCTGCAAGCTCACATCCATTGGAGTTGTTCAGGGTTGTGAGTGGGCAAGTACATGCCCTTACTCCCTTGAATCAGAATTTGGAACTGTGATGTTTGTGACATTTTTAATGAGTTCTGTGACGTTTGATAAGTTTAAAGAGTTCTGTAACATAATGAGTCCGCTGGGATATTTTAAATAAGTTCTTTGTGGATAAAATCCTCCTCAGCCTCCACACATGGGGAGACTCTTATTTCAGCAGGGAGATTAGTCAGTAAACCATTCACTGCTCATGTCTAAGAACATGTAGCTCGGATGAGAGGCTAACTGAAGGCTGGTGGCAGGATAGAGGGAAAGTATGTTGGCCTTCCTCCACTGCATGATACCCAGCCTGATGGAAGGCAGCAAATCTGACAGTCTTTATATATGCCAGTAGCATCAGATTGTGGCACTGACTGTGACACCTGATTTTCCAGACCAGGAGGATTATAGGCTGTTGTGTGAATATCCCATCCACAATAGCTTGTAATATTTAAGAGAACTAGCTTAACCATGCAGAGCATCTGTGCACTAGTACTTGATTGCTCCCCTCACTCCTCTGCCACAGACCCTTCACCTTGGAGATCTCTCCACCCTCACCTGAGCTGTGCTCCTGCTCCTCCTCCTCCACCACCCCACTGCTTCCACACAAACCCCCTCACCCCTCTTGGTTGCAGCTGCGGCATTGCCAGCACCAACTGGCCAAGCTGCAGTCCCCTAACTGCTCACCCATCCTCACCCGAGCCCCGCTCCTGCTCCTCCCCGCAGGAGCAGCAGCAGCAGCAGCAGTGGTTGACCGGGCCCTTCCTTGATGCCGCTGCCTCCATGGCTGCTCATTCCCTTCAGGATGCTGACAGGCCTGGGCCAGTCCCTCACCTGCCTGCCTCTGTTGTGGCCCAAATAAGCCAATTTGGGTCAGATCCCACAGCCCAGGAGGCCAAATTTGGGCCTGTCCCAACTTCCAGCAAATCAATAAAAGAGTCTTTAATTCAGGGTCTCACTGATCTGTGAGTGAACTGAGCAACGCTTGAGAAAGGAGCCAGATCGTTTGTGTCTTGCATAACACTAAGTGTTTAGAAGAAGATGGAGGCTAAATTTTACCTCTTCTCCATCGTAATCTTTGCAATATTGGTATGCTATAATTGCTGCTTATTGATTGCCTGCTTCACATTCATTCAGTGGCTATCACATTGTAATGTTTCCAGTCATGCATACTAGATAGAGTTCACCCCAAATGCCAGAATATTATATTCTAATTTAGTTCTCTCTTTCTGCTTTCTCTTCTTATACCCTTGGCCTTTTAACACCTCTTGGGCAAAGGTTTTTGGAGTATGCTAGATCTACACTCTGCAAACTCAGAAATGTAGGTTGCTTTAAGAACCTGAGAAAACAGTTTTCTTCCAGGCAACCAGATTTAGCACCTTCTGGAGAAAGGTCTAATCTTCAAGAACTTCTTCTTAAGAGTGACAAGCCAGCTGATTTTAGACTCAAGCAATTAATATTTTGGGAGATTTGTGACATGTTGGGATCTTGGAAGAATTTTGGTGTTCAGATAAGAGGACCGAACAAATGTATAAAAACCCAGACTTTCAGAGATGGCTTCAGCATCCTTTTGCCCAACAAGCAAATCTTGCTCATCCTAGTGCTTGCTGCCTTTGGTGCGGAGCAAACAGAAGCTCATTATTCAGTCAGGAGACAGTCTGTGACTTCTCACCACATGACTGAGAAGCAAGACTCTCCCTGATCCAATTTTATTGATCCAGGCGTCAGCCTAAGATCTTGACACATCAGCTTGAAGCCTGTCAGCAACACTCTCTAGCATCAGTCACTAACATCGGTAATGCCCATTGGGCCTCGACTAGATCTGGTAACATGTTTTCTTCAAAGAACTAGGCTTTGTCCCCATCCTACTACTAACCCCTGGCGTTCTGCTTCCCCGCTCCTGAGCTATCTCCCTCCCTTCTCTTTATTTTCTCTATCTCTTGTGCTAGGTCTGGCAGCTAGCCTAACACTGAGAAGACATACATCCAACACCTTTGTCAGCTAGGAATACTGCATTATACTTGTCCAGCAGGGTCCCCTGCTGGCCTTAATGGCTCCAAAGTTCATTCAGCAGCCAAGGCCAGAGAGGCTGCAGGCGGGGCGGGCAGCCAGGCAGGGCAGTTTGATGAATGGCCAGCCAAGACGCTGTGAGATCAAGGAGCCAGGCTAGAGGGGCCGGGAGAAGGGTGGGGGCAAGTGAGGGAGGAGGCAGCAGCAGACAGAGGCACAGCTGAGGGGGATATGGGTGAGATCAGCCTGATATGGCAAGGCAGAGGTCCAATTAGCAGGGTCGTGGGATGCACCAGTTGTCAGGAGGGATTTAAGGCAGGTTCAGCCAGTGATGAGGGGAGTTGGAAGGTGAATGGTGGAGACCTCCGGAGAGAGACTGCCACAGCGACCCCAAGGAGCCAGGAGGAGGAGAGCTGAAGTGAACCAAACCCCCTCCCCTCAAAAACTCTGACGCCCTGCCTGGGGGAGGCAAGAGGGAGAGATAAAACAGTCATGGAGGGACCAGTGGCATGACAACACTACACTTAGAAACATGATTGACTTGACTGATTTATGTTATTGCCTTGAAAACCAATTTGCCTTAATAAAGCCCATTGAACTCTGAGTGTGCCTGCCTGCCTGCCTGCCTTCCTTCCTTCCTTCCTTCATGTCCAGATCATACATGGCTTCCATACAAAGAACTTGTGCCACTAGGTGGAAAGTGTGACCAAGCCTAATTCTCATCACTTTATCTAGCTCTGGAGCAGATTCAGGGTGTGAATCAGGCTTGGCTCACAACCCCTCAGTCCGCCAATGGCCTTGGTAGCCCCGGCAGCAGCAGTTGACTGGGCCCTTCCTTGCCACCACCACCACCACCACCACCGTCATGACTACTCATTCCCCTCAGGCTGCTGACAGGCCCAGGCACATCCTTGACCCCTCCTTCTTTCTCTCGTCACCTCCCTTCTTTTTCTCTCTTTCTTTCTCCTCTGCTTGCTCTTCCTCACTGTCTTTCTTCCCTTCCCTTTCCCCCCTCTCTCCCCGCCCCTCCCTTCCTGAGTTAACAAATTTTCCTCATCTAATTCGCACAGTGGCAACCTCCTTCTCCTAAAGGGGCTCTTTCCTCGCTCATGGCCCCTCTCTTCACAGACTTCTGCCATCTATCTATCTATCTATCTATATTCTTCTCTTTTCTACAATCAAGCACATTTTCTACCCAGTAACAGTTGCATTCCAATTGATGTTAACCATCACAGGCACCTCCTCCCTATCTGCATATGGAATCCCTACTGCCCAATTATCACAGTTCTTCTGCTCTGTTACTTTAATAGATAAAGCACTGTGTGAGCGGGGCTTGCCATGTACGTCCTTAGCTATATATAGATATATAGATATAGATATAGATATATAGAGAGGTCTTCTTCACTATGAGCCCCAGTGCCCACTGAGATTAGCTGAAGAGGTCTGTCTACAGCTGCCAGTTTGTCAGGTAGCTACTAAGGGATAGGCCCTCTCTGTAGCTGCCCCGAGACTTTGGAATGCACTCCCTGATGAAATTTAGTATTTTATTTTATTTATTTAACACATTTCTATACCACTTCCTGGTGGTCCATGGGTGGTTCACAATCTAAAAACACAACAATTAAAACATTAACACAGTTAAAACAGTTTAAAATACAGATTAAAACCTCTAAAACTATAAACTAAAAGCCTCATTAAACAGGTATGTTTTCACATTCTTCTTAAAAACATCCAGAAAAAGGGAGGCTATAATTGCATGAAGTGCATTCCAAAGTTCCGGGGCAACCCTAGAAAAGTCCCAGTTTTGAGTCACCATCAACTGTGCCAGTAACGACTGCAACCAGACCTCCCCAGGTGATCTTAATAGGTGGCAGGGTTCTTGAAGAAGAAGGTGTTATCTTAAATACCTTGGACCCAAGCCATTCAGGGCTTTATAGGTAACAAACAACACTTTGTATTTCGCCCAGAAACTTATTGGCAGCCAGTCTTGTTCTTTTAAAATGGGTATAATATGATCTCTTTGGGTAACCCCAGAGACCAACCTGGCTGCTACATTCTGTACCAACTGCAGTTTCCATACAAAGGCAGCCCAATGTAGAGTGCATTGCCCTAGTCAAATCTGGATGTTAGCAGCAGATGCATCAATGATTTAAAGTAATTTATCTCCAGAAATGGATGTAGCTGGCATATCAACCAAAGCTGATAGAAAGCTCTCCTGGCCACTGCCTCAGCATGAGACCAGGCAGAGGTTTGGATCCAGAAGTACTCCCAGACTACACAACTGCTCTTTCTGGGGGAGTGTAACCCCATCAAGAACAGGCAGACCTAAGCCACTTCCTAAGTTTTGTCCTCCCACAATGAGTACCTCTGTCTTGCTTGGATTCAGCTTAGTTTGTTCTCCCTCATCCAGCCCATTACTGCCTCCAGGCAGGCATTTAGAGAAGTTAGGCTATTACCTGATGAAGTTGAATGGAAAAATACATTTGGGTGTCATCAGCTAATTGATAACACCACCACCACCACCCGCACCAAATCCCCTAATGATCTCTCCCAGCAGTTTCATGTAGATGTGCATTGGAGATAGAATGGAGCCCTGCGAGACCCCATACAATAGCTCTCATTTTGAAGAGCAACAATCTCCAAGTGACACCATCTGGAACCTACCCAAGAGATAGGAGCAGAACCACTGCAAAGCAGTGCCTCCCACTCCCAACCCCTTCAGGCACTCCAGGAAGATACTGTTGCCAATAAGCTAAGTTTTGGGGTAGCACTGCAAAGCACCCTTCTACTAGATGCCTCAGCCGCCCAAGATCATGAGCTCATGGTCTTCATGAACTTTTCACCCTTCAGGTCAAGTTGTCAACAAGACCAAAACAGAACACACCCACCCCTCACTAACGAGGCATAGCCAAGCTATAAAGGTAAAGCTGCTACATTCATTACCCCCATTAAAGGTAAATCACTCTCATCCTCTCATCTATGAGATAACAGTGAAGTGCTCTCCTATAAGAAGCACAGATAAACGGCAAATATCCCAGCACATTAATGAGTTAACTAGTGAAGGCCAGGGAGGAGCTGCTCGTTAACAAACTATAGGAGGGTATCTTTGCACCTGGAGACATCACGATCTCTGAAATAGTAAATAAGCACAGCCCAAATTCACATCCACATAGCTTGTTCTAGCCTTTTGTAAAGAAGGGCCCACCTAAAGTGACTAAGTTCATGTAGCAATGGATTCTGTTGTTTTGTCCAGCAACTCCTTCCCCGCCAGGGTGGGAGAGCCACCTGAGTGAGTCAATAGATGCCTAAAGGCATATATTTGGATATAAGTACCCCTAGCCAGGCCACAATGGCCTCAGATTCTGTTGGATTCTGCCTGAACTCTGCTTGGACTACAGATTCTCAAAAGCCAGCTGTGGCTGCTGCCTCCTCACTCTTTCTCCCCGCTTCTACCCTACACTACACTCCAGAAGAGGCCTGTGAGCCCCGCCATCATGCAACCAACAGACCTTGGAAGGACTGGTAATACTAACTTCTCACCCCTCCCTACACTCTCCTTCTACTTCTGCTTGCTCCCTTCCCCACTCTCCAGACACTTTGCATTGCATGCTTCTAAGTAGGCTCTTATTCAGGACTTTAGCCAAATTGTTACAGGCCTTTAACAAGACTCTCATTTAGAACCTTAGCTGAATTACTCAGTTGCCTGACTAAACTCTCTTTTTGCCTTCTATAACTCCCCACTTTGCCCTCAATAAAGCTTTTAAACTGTATCCATCTCCTCATTCTTTCCAAATACAATAGAACTGCTAAATTGATACTGGAACTGAACTGCTCCCCAATCTGAGCTAATTTCCCCACTTTAGCCAAAAGCATAGCTGAAGCACCCCAGCCAATTGCTCCGGGGAAGTCTTAGTAACAATGCCATGGTTGATGGTATTGAAATCCACCAAGAGATCCAGAAGGATCAACAGAGTCATATTCCCCCTGTCAATTCCTAATTGGAGATCATCCAACAGGATGACCAATACCTGTTCAACCCCATAGTCTGTGCAAAAGCCAGTTTGAAATGTGTCTAGATAATCCACTTCTTCCAAGACTGCCTGGAGCTGAGATGCCACCACTCTCTCAATCACCTTGCCACTACAGTAGGCTCTGAAGTAACTGTAGTCTAGTTCGGCTCAAATATAAGAAATTTTATCTGCAAAAATCTCATTTAAAATGTCACAGTGCGTAATTGATGGATCCAAATTCTCATTCAAGGGAGTGGGGGCATGTACTAGCCCTCTCACTACCCTAGACAATTCCGCTGGACATGAGCTTGCAGAGACACTGCAGGCAGAAAAGAACTGCTTCTTTGCTGCTCACATTGCCAGAGAATGGATCTTCAAATGCACTCTATGTTGAAATCTGTCGAATTCAAGACAAGCTCTTCTCCACTTGTGCTGTAGCCATCCAGCTTGCTGCTTCAGTTCCCATAGTTCTTCCATATACCATTTAGAAGTGGGTCAGAGAGGGCGCTTAGGGGCAATTATGTCTACCACCCTAGTAAGTTCATTATTCAAATTCTGAACCAGGGCATCGACAGAATTGCTGGCAGGATTAACCTTAAAGCCTTCCAATGCTTCCTAGAATCTTATTGGATCCAATAGCCTTTTCAGGTGGACCATCATAATAGGTCCTTCATCCCTGCATTATGGCTGTGAGTCCAACCTTAACCAGATGGTTATCCTTCCATGATAATGGGGAAATCACTGGAGTCCCCACCCATGGAACAATACCCTGATCAGAGCCAAAAACTGGGGCCGGTTACTTGTCAGACTGTATTCACCCATATGAATCTGCCAGGCCCCTCTGCTCATCATCTCAGGCCCTGCTCATGACCCCGCCACTAACAGAGATCCAGTTGGTGGGGACTAGAGACAGGCCCTTTTCGGTTGTGGCTCCTTGGCTTTGGAACACCGTCCCTGAAAAGCTTCACCATGCTCCCTCCCTCAGTGTTTTTAAAAAATATCTTAAAACGCACCTTTTAAGGAGGCTTTTAATGCTTCATGTTTTGGTTATATCTGGTAGGTTCTTTAGATTTTTATAATTTTCAGTGTTTAGCTTTTAAAATAACCTTTAATTTGAACTTAATAATGGTTGTGGTTTTTAATCTGACAGCTCTTTTTGTTTAATTTAGTTAATTTTATTACTTTTATTGTATCTTGTATCTATCGTATTGTTGTGAGCCGCCCCGAGCAGTAGTGCACTGGAGGGGCGGGGTATAAATATTTTAAATAAATAAATAAATAAAAACCAAATCAAAAGTGTGATGAGCAATGTGCATTGATCCCGAGATCACTAGGGATAGGCCCATCATTGTCATGGCTGCTTTGAACTCCTGAGCGGATCCTGACAAGTTGGTTCCAAAGTGAACATTAAAATCCCCCAGAACTATCAATCTGGGAGACTCCAATGCCAACTCCACATCCAAGTCAGTCAGCTCAGTTAGGGACTCTGTTGGGCAGCAGGGTGAATGCTAAATCAACAGAAGTCCCAGTCTATCCTTGGCCTCCAGACACAGATACACACATTCAATATAGGCAAATTCCCTGACAGGAACCCTGGTACAGCCACTCCTCTTATACAGCACAACCACTCCACTCATGTTTTCTCACCCACTCCACAACAGAGTATCCTGCTTATCCAGAAATAAGAGCTTTCCCATCTCTGACAGCTTTAAAAAAGTATTTGAATTGAAGGTACATTTATTTACCCAAGCTTTTTATTTTATTTAGTTATTTATCATATTTTTATACTGCCTGATATGTATATCTCTAGGCAGTGTACAAAATTTAAAATATTTAAAAGCCACAAGTTAGAATACATGACAATAAAAACAACAGAATAAAATTAATGAAACAAGTTTTTTAAAATTATTAAAATTAATTCTAATTAAAGGCCTGTGAGAACAGGAGGGTCTTGAGGTTCTTCCTGAAAACAAACAGAGGAGATGCTTTTATTTCAGCAGGAAGCTTATTCCAAAGCCCTTTTAACTAGAATTGTGGTTTTAAATTGTTTTTAATTTTTGTTTTTCTTTGTTTTATGTTTTAACTCATCCAGAGATGTAGGTTTGGGGCAGTTTACAAATATAACAAACCAACAAACCAAAGTGTCTGACTGGGCTCGAACGCCACAATGCCTGATGCTACTGGGCACTGAAGACCCAGAACTAAGACTTGGATTCTGAGGGTGGTAGCTACTTTAGAACCATTTGATCCAAAGGAATCAGAGAGACAGAAAACCAAATACCAGCTTTTAATGAAGCGTGTTTTGCTGACAATGTTATAGTGAAGGATTAAGCAGGAAAAAGAGAACACTTCAAACCATCTATCAGTTCTTATAAATGAGGGAGTTTATGAACAGCCCATTTCAAATGACTTTTTTGGATTTATTCCTGAAGAAGTTTATCAGATGAATATTTTGCACAGTATAGCATCATATCTGCTCCATTTAAACAAAATGAAAAAGCTCTCACAATTATGGCTTTAGAAACAAACAAACCACCATAGAATCACTGTTACACAGCAAAATGCATCTAACTACTTTTGAGTACAGGCCCAGAAGCACAGAAAAGATTCAGTTGAACTCACAGGCCAAAGTAAAAAAGTAATTACAGATAAAAGGAAACAGCATTAGCCAGGGGGTCTAGAGGCTTAATGTGGAACAGCAGTCTTTTCAAGCAACAAACAACGTAAATGCCAAACATACTCTAACAGGTTGTTGATGCCTCTCTTCACAGATACCCTGGGTTCCACAGTTCCAGTTGCCTGGTCACCAACTACCGCTCCCAATTTAAACTCCTACTCACTTTGTTTCAATAGTTCCTCATTTATTAATTATTTATTTATTGCATTTTTATACCTCCCCATACAAAAAGAAAAAAGTCCCTGGGCAGTTCACAATCTAAAAACCATTAAAACACAGACACAATTAAAACATTTTTTAAAAAAACATTTTATCCCGCTCTTCCTCCAAGGAGCCCAGAGCGGTGTACTACATACTTAAGTTTCTCCTCACAACAACCCTATGAAGTAGGTTAGGCTGAGAGAGAAGTGACTGGCACAGTTACCCAGCTAGTATCATGGCTGAGTGGGGATTTAACTCTGGTCTTCCGGGTCCTAGTCCAGCACTCTAACCACTACACCATGGTGGCTCTCTTTTATTTGTATTTGAAAATACAAATAAAAACTCTAAAACCTGAAGCTTTAAAACTATAAATGAAAAGCCTGGCTAAACAGGTATGTTTTCAGGTCTTTCTTAAAAACATTTAGAGAAGGGGAAACTAATTTCATCAGGAAGCATGCTCCAGAGCCCCGGGGCAACCCTAGAAAAGACCCATCACTAGAATGAAAAAGCCTACTTCAGATGTGCACCTCTTATGGAAGTGTATTTTAAAGATTTATTTTAGTTCTAATATTCAACATAAAAATTTAGTTATCACAAAGCTTTCCAGCCATAGCTGTATATGTTGGTGATATATGTTCATCAGAAAATAGTGAAGAAACTAAAATAGCAAAAGCATTTACTCAAAATTAAGGAGAATGTGTCTACAATATCTAGTTTAAAATTCCTATTGTCTTTCTACTTTCAGGGAACATTTCTCTCATTGACTTGCCTGTCAATGGGCCCCTTCACAATGCAGATGATTCTGAGACATGTTCAAGAGTACATACTCCAGGGATGTCTCCCCCATGAGGGAAACTGAGTTAGTCATCTCAGATGCACCTTTGGGGGTAGCCGAATGCACTCCTGCCACCCTCACATAGCCCCTTGCCTCCTGCCTAGATAGTTTATGTTGGCTTCATGCCTGAGGCTGATGGATGAAATGCTGCTCCCCCACTCAACTGGCCTCACCTGCTGGGCTGGAGCTGATGCAACTTTGTTGCTAGCCTCACCCCACCCCAACCTCCCAAACTTGGGTGATACCCTTTGAAGAGGAGGTCACTGCCGCCCACCACACAGGAGGCTGCTGTGCTTCTCCATTCTGCCTCTGTAGTTGCCAGTAGTGGCAGCAGGAGTTTTCTCCTCCTTTGTTTCCACGGGGTCTCCTTCTGTCCAAGCATGTGCCAAGAAGCTCCCGGTGGAAAGAAGCCTGGAGGCTATATATGTCATGTTATTAAAGTGTCGGCAGAAAGAGGTCTCTCCCCCTTCACTTTCACTGGGTCTCCTGCCCATGCTTGAAGGGAAGAAGACCCAGTGAAAGTGAAGGAAGAGAGACTTCCTCCTGCTGCTGCTGCCATCTACCAGGACAACCTGGCAGCCTCCCACTCACTCTCCAAAGAGCTGTGCCTGGGCTTGGGAGGCTGGGATAGGATTAGCGATAGGGATGTGCAAACAGGTTCAACATCGAACCTGTTCGACATCGAACCTGTTTGGTTCGATGGTTTGGGGTTGAACTGAACCATCCCCTGTCCAGTCCGACCCCGGACCGAACATCTCCCGACTGTTCAGGGGTTCGTGGACCTTTTAAAA
Source organism: Hemicordylus capensis (assembly GCF_027244095.1). Classification (NCBI taxonomy): domain Eukaryota; kingdom Metazoa; phylum Chordata; class Lepidosauria; order Squamata; family Cordylidae; genus Hemicordylus; species Hemicordylus capensis. The sequence continues at coordinate 66,755,769 of NC_069657.1, forward strand.
TAAATAAATATTTTTTAAAAAAATTACCCCCTTCAGGGTAGTTGTTGGAGGCGGGTGTGTGTGTGTGTGTGTGTGTTCCATGGAGGTTCCCCCTCCCCCTGTCAGCCTCCCTTGCAGCCCATACCGGCCAGTTCAGCCAGCTCTTCAGCCCATTCGGGCCTTCCCCCTCCGGCCTGGTGGCCATTTTGGAGGCTGCCACACCTGCGCAATTGGCCTCTGCATGACCCAGGCCACACAGAGGCCAATTGCGCAGGCTTGGCGGCCTCCAAAATGGCTGACGCACCAGAGGGGGAAGACCTGAACGGGCTGAAGAACCAGCTGAATGGGCTGGTTTATTTTATTTATTTTTATTTATTGTTGCATTTCTATACCGCCTTTCGTTAAAAGACAACCCCAAGGCGGTTTGGGCTACAAGGGAGGGTTGTGGGGGAGGGGGAACCTACAAGGACCCCCCGCCCCGCCACCTCCAACAACTATCCAGAACGGGGTAAGTTAAAAAATCAGATTTTTTTTAAAAAAAATGTTCACAACAAACCGAACCCGGGGGGGGGGGGTTCGAGGGGTGCTGGACCAAATTGGCTCAGTCCAGTTTTAGTCTGGTCTGGACTCGAACCGAACTGGGTCAGCCGGTTCTGTGCACACCTCTAGTTAGCGACTGAGTTTCATGGGGAGGGGATTTCATCTGTCAGCCTCAGTTATGACAAGAGCAAGTGTCAGCCCAGTGCTGACATATTCACTTCCCAAGACAACAGCTTCACTTTTCGAGCCAGGGATCCTTGACCTGGTTGGTGTGAAATAGGATTTATTAATAATAATGTGTGATAATAATGCTCACACATCTGTGCAAGATGTGCTAAAGTAATCCTTCTTGTTCCCAATTGTGCTGAAGAGAATTCAAGAGTTCACTATTGATTTTTACACTGATGTGGGCAAACTGTTGTCACATGCAAATACAATTAGCAAGAAGCATAAAGCCAATAGCTTTGTATCATCAGGGATTATGGATTGTAGTAGCCTGAAGATAACAACTGGAAAACACTAGGCCTGCAGAACTAGTGATCTACATTAGGGGCCAAATAAACAAAACTGAAGGGTTGTTAAACACTTAGCAGGCCAAAATGGTGGCCTGAGTTACCTCGGAGAATAATAAATTGTGTAGGCCTGTTTACAATGCAGCCTTCAGGAAAAATTCAGAATGCCCCTTCTGTGTCCCTCTCAATTTTTTTTTTCCTGGTGCCACCACTGATTTGGTGGTGTGAGAAGTGTCTCTGCAAAAGCTCTTGCACCGTTGAAGTAATGGAAATACCAAGTCTTAGAATGCTTGGAGAATGCAGCTTGGGGTTGTTAACACTCGGCTAAATAAACATTGGTCTGGCCCATTATAAAGCAGCTCTTTATATCCAGAATACTATCTTTCAAATCCCTTTGAACTCTGGAATGATTCAGAGCAAATATTGCAGATGATATGTGGGTTGTTGCACCCTTTGGCACATTGAAAATGTGTACAGTTGAAAAATATACCCACATAGCAGAGCTGCTGAGAGTATTTTTGTGAGAAGGAGCAAGAACTGGACCCCGCCCCCTTCCCTTTCAGTAAAGCGTGGATGCACCAGCAGGTGGGTGATAGGAATTTGTCCAGGCAATGTTTTGCACATGCTCACTGTGTATGTTGAGTAGGAGGTAAAATTCAAAACAAAGAAAGGTGAGTGCTGTACTTGAGAAGTAATCAAGGCTCCTCCGTCTCCTTAACTAAGGGCTGTAGGAGACCATTTCCAATCCCTGGACAGCAGTGCTGTGGAATCCTGCAGCTGCCGTTAGAATTCTTCTTAGCTTTCAATTGTTCCTCCTCATTACAACTAGTCTGCAGATTAATATGCAGATCACTCACTGTATCTGGTCTGAATTTGATCAGAGAAGCAGTGCTGGAGAAGGAGTTTTTAAACCACCTATTTGCTCTTAATTACCCCCCCCCCCCGAAGCTGCTTTTACCCCCACACCAGAGGGAAAAAAGCCTATATTTTTTTCTATGGGCTAGCAGTTTCAGAAGGCAATTTAGATTAAGAAAACTATGCATGGAGAAAGGATTAATCCCTCTTCCTCAGCACTGCTGTTTGATCATATTCAGAACAACCCATAGCTATTTTTATGTAAATAGGAAAAACTTTGGAATATCTGGCCACAAATCTCCCACATCACATGCAGTTTGGCCTGTGACAGGATGTGGAATTTGTAAAGTGAAAAAAAAGAAATATTTTGGTGTAGCAGGGGGGAGTTTGTTATGGAAGTCAAGATGGATGGATATTAACATCACTTATTTTAATCAAGTTCTAAATTTGTAATGCATACTTTTCTGCCCATCCTCTGAGGTCATCTGGTTACTCTTTTGCACCACTATCATTCAAGTGTGGTTGGTAGCAATGTGTGAAATAGTCTTTTCCACAGTAGTACCTAGTTTATGGAACTCCCTGCCTCATGATCAGGCAAGCTCCATCCATCAACTGCTGAAAGCCTCTTTTTCCCAGCAGACATTTCATCTCCCTGGTAGCTAAGTTTGTTGCAATATTACCCCCACCACATCCAAGGCAATTATATTTTTGTTATGATTGTTGGCTGCTTTGGTCATACTGTATTGGGATGGAAAAGTAAGATATGCATTTTAAAATAGTTAAATCATAAATTTTCTTAACAAGCTTGCACACTAACTGGTTTCTATATCATTTAAACCTAGTGCTTTGCAACTAGATTGAACCTTTGTACAATCTAGAAGCATAATCCAAAACCTTTGGTCAAGAATGCCCATTTTGCACTACAAAACCATCTGGACAAGAGACAGATATCAGTTAGGATCTGTCTTTATACACAGAAGGATACTAAGCCACATCATGTACTTGAAGAATAAAGCTACAACCCTATATGCATTTATTTGGAAGTAAGTCCCACTGAACAAAGTGAGCTTTACTCCCAAGTAAACATACATAAGACCCCCCAGAAATCAATGCCCAGAAATTTCCAGAAACAAAGGCTAGAAGTTACTGGGCAAAACTGTGAACGCTTTCTCACAGTTGTGTGAGACGGCATGAAGGCGGGTGGCAGGGAAGGCAGCAGAAGCTTCCCCACAGACAATCTGGGTGGGAGATCTAGGTGCACGGATCATGCCCCTGGAGAGTCCACAGTTGCCACAGGCAGTGTGTGGTTCGGGACGCGATGTCCCAGCCCCCAGAAATCCCACAATGTACTGTGCGAGTGTGGGGCGGTGCATTGTGGAGATCTCCCCAGCAACAGGCAGGGACTTGTCAGTGCTTCAGCACTGGCTGAAAGCAGCCGGCGCTGACACATAGTCAGGTAAACAGGGTAAAGGGAGCGCTTTGGGTCAGAACCTCATTTCAGAGCCCGGCTTCTTAGCCAGATTGGCTCCCAGCGGTCCCCACAGGCAGCAAAGCCTAGGCTTAGCTGCCCTAGTCCAGTCTTGGCTGCTCATGAGAACAGCTTCTGTGTTTCTTAATGAAATGGGAAGCAAATGTCCATGCTGCTTAGTTGGTGGGGTCATAAATATTCATAATTTGACATCTGAACACATTGCATAAAATAGGTAATAAAAATTAACCATGTGGGTTCAGTTAATATTTCCAGCAAGATACAGGATGGCCTTTCCTGGATCATAGTACCTCTGATGACTTGTTGGTCCCGGAGTCCAACAGGAAACCCACAACAATAAATACAACACATTATTTTGCCCCAATCCCATAGAGTGCATGTGGAGCAGCCAAGGCTGAACACATCTGGAGTCCTTTTAAAAAGCTACTAAAGTCCTGCAATTTGTTGTTTTGTTGGGAAGAAAGAGTCTAAATCCAAGCTCTACAAACAGCCAAGCACTGGGATTTTCGCTTTTAATAAAGGACTCTCCATCCACACAGCCCTGTCGGCTGAATGCAAGACATGAACCTAGGCACACAGAGCACTACCTGCCTCCCTCAACCACTGCTCCCTCCACTACCTTCTCTTACCCTCTCATATAGTTATTGTTACCTTTATATCCCACTGTTCCTCCAAGGAACCCAGAGTCTACATTATCTCACAACAACCCTATAGGGTATGTTAAGCTGAGAGATAAGTGACTCACCCAGAGTCACCCAGTGAGTTTCATGGCTGGACTTGATTTGATTTGAACTTGGGTGTTTGGCCTATGAGTGGTAGTTGCTGACCACTATTCAGGACAATAGGAACACATTTGGGTCAGAACAAAATATTACACTATGAGGAGCCCAGACAGGGTGTGTATTTGGCCTGAATTTCAAATAAACATGCCAGGGCGGGCGGGGAGTTGGTGGTGTATTTTGATTGGAGTTGTGAGGAACTCCTCTGTGGAGCCCTGTGGGGAAAATGCTGTTAGCCACTCTGAGCTGTCAGAAAGAGTGGGATAGAAATCTAACAAATGAATCTCTGTGTGCGCGTGTGTATGCATATGCAGTCAGCAGTGGAAGTAGCAATCAACTGGTGGTGGGGGGGGTCTAGGGCTCCCCTCCCCATATTTTCTCTGCTGCCCAAGTTAACAGTTTTGAAATAACTGAATGTTGCTTGAGTGTCTTTAAAAGGTCAGATAAGCTGCCCCCTACTTTTTTGGAAGCCCCTATAAACGTTAGGGTTGGCTATGGGCCTGAGTAGCAATCTACTAAACTACCCATCACATTTCAAGCCCTGTTTTGCTGTTTTCTTTTCCTTCGTCATCTAATTTTGCTAAATCTGATGATGCTTTTTTTTTTGCCTAATTCATTTTTGCATTCCGTTCTCTGAGGATGCTATGGCTACAGACATATGCAACCTCATCCCCTGTTTTATGTATCCTTGACTGACAGTGAAGTAGATACATGTAACTGAACACAAGACATCTATACAGCAAGACAGTGGCAGAATAAGGATTACTATTGCATGCCCTTTTTATTCTTAAACTGGTGCTCTTTCCACTGGACTTTATTGTCTGCTGACACTCTCTTTATGTTGCCTGCATTCTAGCAAGTGCTTGGGGGTTTGGCACAACTGGAAGGAGCTAGGAAGCAAACATATTTTTGCATGTAAATTGTATGTCAAGAGATCCTTTTGCACCAGCTTTTTAGTGGTTAAGAAACTATATTTGTCCTGTTTGTATGATACTCGGGGACATGCAAATGTTGTCATTCAAAGCAGGGCTGGGAGTGGCTTCTTCTTTAGCACCTTGAGTGTTAACAGATTGCTCGAAAACTGTAAACATTAATCATGTGCTCTCTGCTTGGCAACCCCACTACAGGAGGAAGGGGCTTTGCAGCTCTTTAAAGCTGCCCTAAGGGCAAATTGCAGCAACCTCTGCCTTTAGCTTTCTCACTATACTAAGCTACAGTGACAAAATAAAGCCACCCTCCCCCCCACTCCCCGGTACAGCTTTAATTAGTGAACAAGAAAGATAACCCTGCCACATCTTGCATTAGTGGATGCGGCTAATACGAGCTGCAAGGCAAAGTGTGCATGGTGGGGGTCGCCAAGACAGGGAAGAGATCACAGATGTTTTTGGAAAGAAGCCGAAGGAGATGTCAATACGGATTTCCTCTCTTCTCGGTAACTGAAGTGGCCAGTATGAAAAAGGTTGATGAAAACGTTGATGGAGAGTGGAGAGACAGAGAGAAGTTTGCTTCCCCCCAAGAAGATATCCTTATTTTGGCAAGGAGCGACACTGCAGGGAGGTTGATAGAATTAGCCACAGACAGACAAATCAGCGCTTATTTACCTTTTTGAGAAGTGCAGCCCTCCCTGGGCTCAGCTATTGCCGCTGCTGCAGGTGCAAGGGGGAGAGAGGATGCCCGGTTCTGCTTCAGGACCTGCTACTGCGACTGCCTGCTGCTAATCCACATCCCCCTTCCCCGCCCGGCAGCCGATAGTGAGGATGCTGCCGCCTCACATTTAAAACCCCCTGCCCCTTAAGACTCTCACCTTCTAGGCTCATTCTCAACGAAAGAGCCGGTGCGTGTGTGCGGCAGCTTCACAGAGGGAAACTGACAGGACCACTGACCAATCTGGAGACACAGCCGTCTCCCGGCTTGATTAGGAAACCAATAGCACAGCAGCGGAGGACACCAGCCAAACCAATGAAGGAAAGGTGCAGGGGGTGACAGACCCCAGAATAGAGACAGGCACGCAGCCACCCATGGACTCCAGGGGATATTTCAGCATGGGACATATTCACAGGGAGTTATTAAACTCGCTTCCCCCACCCTGTCTGTTTCTGCAGTCCTCCCCCCGTTCTCTTACATAAGGGCTTTTGTATGTTTGGAATCTTTCTTCAGGACAAGTCGTGTCAACATATTAAATCACAAAAACGGAGGCTTATATCTTTTGATTTTGCAACTGGGAGGAGTAATCGGAGCAATTGGGGGAGATTGCTCTTCTACTGCTGATCTCACTGACTGCTTATTTTTATGCATTGCTCCATTGGACAAGCCACAGAAATGTCATCCTCTCATCAAATATCTGCTCCTCAAAAATTATCAGTTTAAGATGTGCAGCTTCATCAAATTTTACAGTATTATTTATAAGGTGTAGAAAGTACATGTTAAGTGGTTTACAAAAAGGGAAGCAAACAGGTGGTGCCAAAGGAAGTTAGCACACTAGCTTTTAAAGCTATGTAATGTCAACACTTCACTCAAAAAACATTACACTTATAAAAAGTTATCAGGAATGTGCAACTACTAGATATTACATTTACTGTTCGTAATAGCACCAGAACTTTGAAAACAAGGTGTACATTGTTGGTTGCATACTCAATGCTTTATAATCCATATGCATCCTCAAAATAGTTCTGTGAAACAGGTCATTATTGTTCTTGTCTTACAGGGGCAGAGGGTGGGGAGGGAGTCAGGTGAAGACATATTGGCTGACAGCCGGATTAAATTAATGGGAGAAGTTAGTTGTAATAAACTAGTCCCACTGCAATGGAAACACTCATGAGTAACGTAGCCTGTATGTCAGCCAGTGACTTGTCCAAAGCCTGCCCTCACTCCAAGACTGTAGCTGAGGACAAATTTAAAGTAAAGGTAATAATCCAGAAAACTGTGTAATTAACTTCACATGTGGGTTGGAATTTTGGATGCCACCACAGATAGCACCAGTTTTGAAATAATAAGGTTCCAAAACCTATTCGTGATATGGCACTTTGAGCTGCTGTCCAAAGAAACTGTTTGGATTAGGGCCACAGTCTTTCAAAGAGCAGATATGCCATACAATCCAATGGGTCATCATCATCACTCAACTAACTCAATCAAATTGATGTTCATTTTAAGCCATGCCATTTCAAAGTTCAAACACAATAAGGGGAACCCAGAATTTTGATTTGTTTATTCTCCAGAGGCTTGATTCCTTCCAAGTACGGTTCAGTTAAACTTTCTGGAGGAAGTTGAGAAAAAGTTCAAATTTATAGTTTTCATAGCAACAACTGAATAATTTAACCTTCTGCCGGGAATTTAAAGAAATGGCTTTCAACGTTTCAAGAAAGTCTGTTATTACCTCTAGGCAGATTAAGAAAATAAAAAAGAGGGAGTAATACTCAAATACTGCTAAAAACAAGATGTCTCTCTCTAAGCATCACTCTCTAAGCAGACTGAGCCAGGAGGATAGGTCTTTGTAGGTGGCCTTAAGTTTGCCACAGCAGCACAAGTAACACTCAGTGTACCTGGTTCTGCTCCCTTAAGGAGTGTCACTCCCTTAACACAGTAGGTGAAGGTAGATCAGAAGACATGAATCAACAGAGAACCAAGGTAGTGTAAGCAGAAACTGACAGATGCAGAATTCAGTAAGCATCAAGTGAAGTAAAAGAGGCACTAAAATGTGTGTGGGGAAGGCAACCTGGTTCACATGGAGGCATGAAAAATGCTTTTTGTGAACACAAATCACCAGGCCACATGGACTGGATTACGGGGGATACAGTCAGGAATTCCAGGGTATGGAATAGGGTTGAGGGTCGTTTTACCATGCCTGATGACTGACCCTGTGTCGGGGCCAAAATATCAGTGTTGATATCTCAGTAAAACTTCTAAGGACTATGAAATGGGTACAGAGTTTGGATATGGAGAGTAGTTTTTGATTATAGTAAGTCAAATTATTTTGATTTAAGTGGGGAAATGTTTCATTACTATTTATTTATGCCATTTCTATCCTGCCCTTCCACTGACAATTGATATTAGGAGAGAAAATTATATATTCTGAGGGCTTAGAAAATGTTCAAGATGCTAAAATAAAAGTTCTCCTGACATATGCATCTTGAACAATGTATCTTGAACAACAAAATACGAGGCATGCTATGCTATGAACCATTATTACTCAATATATGCTAGTGACATATTAAAATCACAAGTTCAGTGGAAAAAAATGTCATTAAATATCTCTGTAATCTCTTTATTTTTCTGAATGTATGCATGCCACCCAAATCACACATCGGTCTTACAAACTGATATCATGAGGTCACTGTAAGGCTTACTACAATCTTACTGTTGTATATCTCCATCATCAAGTTCAGTCCTTTTGTAATTTATTATTTTCCAGAGGAAATAAACCACATGCATTTGTTCCCATAAAAATGAGGAAAGTCTATGTGCAAAGTAACCACCATGAAATGATTATGTCAATCAGCAATGTAGGGCACATGGCGAGCAAAACCTAATCTCTGAGAGGTTTCCCCTTCATCTGCACTCAGCTACATAATCAGCTTTTCATCTCAACATAGGATAAATGCAACCTGCCTGCTGCTTCATTTACCCTTATGGAGAGCTATGGTAGATTTGTGTTAGATTTATATGAATCAAGTAGCCACAGAGTTTGAATGAACCTGTATTGCCTTAAGTTACTCCCTGCTAACTGGGCAAAGAGGCACCTTATTAACTTGGTGATTCTCTTTATTTCACAAGGGGAGAGTAACTGGCCTTATCCAGCCCCAGCACAGCATCCCTCCAGTGGCTGTTGCTGGTGTCTATCTTATATTTCTTTTTAGACTGTAAGCCCTTTGGGGGCAGGGATCTATCTTATTTATTTATTTGTTTGTTTGTTTATTATTTCTCTGTGTAAACCGCTTTGGTAACTTTTGTCGAAAAGCGGTATATAAATATTTGTTGTTGTTGTTGTTAAGTTCCCAGAAGTGTTTCAAAAAGGGACAATGCTTCCTGATTCCAAAGTTCCACAACATGCAAAATGTGAAAAACAGTAATGGCATTTAATAGGCCAGGAAGACTACTGTTTTAGTAGTCTTATTAAAGTCTTTAGTAGTAGAGAGCCAGCGTGGTGTAGTGGTTAGAGTGCTGGACTAGGACCGGGGAGACCCGAGTTCAAATCCCCTTTCGGCCATGATACTAGCTGGGTGACTCTGGGCCAGTCACATCTCTCTCAGCCTAACCTACTTCACAGGGTTGTTGTGAAAGAGAAACTCAAGTATGTAGTACACCGCTCTGGGCTCCTTGGAGGAAGAGCGGGATATAAATGTAATAATAATAATAATTATTATTATTATATATGCTTACATAGTCATAGTCTTTATTTTGGTCTTTGACCAGCACAACAGCAAAACAAACAAAAATGGTTCAAACATTCTACTCCAACAAAATAATAGAAGTCTGTATAAAATTACTTAGTATAATAAGTAGAAGAAGCTAGAACTATGAACATAAAACTATATATAAAAGTTAGTCAACACTCAATATTTGCTTACAGGCAAGTCTCACTGAGTTCCTTGAGGGCTTGCTCCCAAGGAAGTATGCACGGGGTTGCACTGGAAGTGAAGTGGTTTTCGTTTTTACAGAACCAAGATAATTAATTGCCTAGATAGCAGATAGCAAATCGTTAATGGAAACAGCAGTTGTATTGATGAAGAGAAGTTATAGGAACACTATTTTATTCAGTACATTCAGAAATCTGAACAATGGTTGATCTGAACTGAATTGCATGGAATGAATTCGATTCAGTATGAAAACTTGAAGTTCCATGTAGCCATAGTCATGTTTATGAAAATGAATTGACTGTTTGCACACAGCTTCATCTCTTGCAGAAATATTAACTTGTCTGAGTAACAAAGCTCAAGTTCATGGCTCACAGAGACGTGATTTAAGCAGCAGCCTTATTTTACACAGCACAGTCCCCTTCCTGTTTAAAAAGGCATTGCAGGGCTGTCAGAGAAGTGGCAAAACACAGAACAACATTCAGATAGCAGTTCCGCAGAAGTCTACCATGATAAGTTACTCTTAAGTGTGTGTGAGGGGAAAAGTTGAGAGAAAGAGCATATCACAAAATTTAGTAGTCAGTGGGATCTATAGAAGCTAGCTACTCGCATAAGCTGGAATGCTGTGATCAGTCACGCAAGAGTAATTTCCATCAAGATCAATAGGACTTACATTTTTCATAAACTGAAGCAGGATTTCAACCTTTTTCAACCAACTGCCCTTGAAAACCACAAACATTGGAATAATGTATGCATACATACATTATATGCACTGAACACATCTAATTAATATTTTCCAAACAGGAACTTTTCTTCTTCCAGCAGTGGTGCTCTGTGCGGGAATCTGGTGAAAAGTGAATTGTGAGCACTTGAGAAAATACTTCTGGTTGTGGTTTAGCACTTAAAGTCTCTTACGGTAACTAGCCCTGATATTCTCAATGTAAGTCCTCCAATATCAGAAAAACAGTTCAAATGAATACATAATCTTCTCACATATATTTCAGACCAGAAAGCAGAACATATATGTCAGGCATATAAGAATAAGCACATATTGGGCACTTATTTATTATTTATTTCATATTTTTCATATCAACAGGACAGTGGCTGTGGAAAATGATCGTATCTAGATCTAAAGTTTTGAACCCATACTGAGAACTATTTTAGTTGAGATTCTAATTCACCTCTGTGTTATGAGGGGGCACTGCTGGACCCATTTCAGGATCTTTTGGGTTAGGTTACAACAGGCAGTTTTCCAGAAAGTAACAACTACAGGCTTAAAAGTCCAAATAAAAATATAGGAAGATAGCAAGCTGCCTTATACCAAGTCAGATCATTGGTTCATCTAGCTCAGTATTGTCTACACTGACTGGCAGTGGCTTCTCCAAGGTTGCTGGCAGGAGTCTCGCAGCCCTATCTTGGAGATGCCAAGGAAGGAACTTGGAACCTTCTGCATGCAAACATTCAGATGCTCTTCCCAGAGTGGCCTCATCCCCTAAGGGGAATATCTTACAGTGCTTACATGTAGTCTCCCATAAAAATGTAAGCCAGGGCAGATCCTGCTTAGAAAATGGGACAATTCATGCTTGCTACCACAATATTTTATTGAATACGATGAAGAGGCTTGAAGATGCTAACAAAGGGGTCCCCATGCTTCACTTAAGATGTGCACATGTCTTGCTTTAATACTTTATCTCTGCTCTGCTGTTATGGAATTGGTGCTTACTATTGTTGTAGATGGAGAAGGGAAGCAATAATGGGTGGTTTGCTCAATGGAGGGGGTTAATGGGGAGAGGAAAAAGAAAGTGTTAGTTAGAAGAACCGGGAGGGGAATGGGAAAGAGCAATATAGGCACCTGAACAAGTTTGGGTGAGAAGGAGAGGCCAATCAAAAGAATTGGGAGTGATGCAGAGAAGGTGAGAGAAAGAACTTGAGTGAGTTGGGTAAAGGAGGAACTGGTCAAAAGAACCAGCAAGGGAGTGAGGCTCCTCACCAAGGCACTTGACCAAGTTCAGACAGGTGATGAAAAGGAGAAGAGTCAATCCAAAGGACCAACAGAGAGACAGGAGGACGTTAACCTGAACAAGTTCAAGTACAGGAGGGAGCAAGGATTGGTCAAAAGAACTGATAGGAGAGTGAGGATGTGACAAGAGAAGGAAGAGCCAATCCAAAGAACCAGCAGAGAAAGCAGGAGAGGTGAATGAAAAGACTTGAGTGAGTTCAGATAAAGGACGAAGGAAGAACCGGGCAAAAGAACCAACAGGAAAACAAGGATGGGAGTGAAGAGCACCTGAACGAGTTCAGGTAGCAGAAAGAGGATGGCCCGCTCCAAAGAATCAGCAAAGCATGGGATGGAGTTGGAGAGAGAAGAAGGAAAGGGTTGAGTCTGCAGAGAGATCAAATGGAAGAAATTAACTAGAGGAGAGATGCCTTATCCGACTGTGGAGGAGAGAAGCTGCCAGCTCAACAGTGAACCTAGGGTTTGGACTTAGGGAGGCTGCTAGAAACCAAGAAGTGCAAGTGCAGAAGGAAGTGGCTTCCCACACTGTTGTGGGCTGCCAGAGAGGAAGGGTGGTCAGGGTTTGAGGTTGCTAGAGTCCAGTGGCAGAGAAGGGGAGGAACAAAGGCTTATCCAAGGAACAAAGGGGCTGCGTGAGCAAGTTTAGCGGAGACAACCAATGGATATCACAGTGGTTACCTGGTGGATGCAGAAGGAGGCTATTCTCCTTGGAAGGGGTGGAGCCACCATTGGGCAAATGAGTTCAAGAACCCGGGCCACCACCCCTCATGACCCAACACCTCCCCTGCATCTGATATCAGACGCGGGGGGGGGGGTGCTGGTTTAGCTCCCAAGCGGGGCTGTGCGGCCCCATTTGGGAGTTAAATGGCCAGCACTGCATTCATGGCACAGCCAGGAGTGGCTCTTCCTTGCCTTTGGCAGGGAAGAGCCGTTCCTGGCCACACTGCGAACGCAGTGCTGGCCCCAATCTAGCTCCCGAACGGGGCCACAGGGCAGCCGGGCACGGGCCGCTCACGCTCTGGCTCCGCCACTGCTCCTTGGGTTTAGTCTGTGGCTTTAGATCTCTGTGGGAGAGCCTTTTAGATCTAATCAAACCTCCTAGACAAGTCACGAGCACACACACACACTCACACTGAGCAGGGGGGGGGTTGGGGAGGAAAAAAGAAAAAATTACCGGGAGCAGAGGAAGGAGGGGAGGGCTCCCTGTACAACTTGTCTAATGTGAAGGAAAACGAAACTGGGTTCTCTGTGATGAAGCTGGGGTGCAGTAGTGGAAGAGGCAGAGGGCCAAGAGCGTTTAGGATGGATCCCAAAGACTGCACAATTTGTGGGATTTTAGCTTGCTGTTTTTTTGGGTAAAAGATACACTATATAGTAAAGACAATGTGCTAAATCAGTGCTCGTCTGCGTTAATGGTTACCTGTGCAAGATTCCAGCTGAGAACAATGCATTTCAAAGTTAGTATTACTAAATGATGGACTCTCCTGAGGATGGAAGATAGGGCTGAAGTGTCCAGTTCAGGAGTTCAGCTTGAAAAAAAGGTGAGCCCTAGCTTCAAATAAGAGCCAAATAATATATATTCAAAAGCTCAAAGCAAGGAATATATTTAGAAGTATATTCATTTCTAAGAGGGCACAGGAATTGATATCAAAGCATGGATTGCATTGTAAGACATTTATTAATGTATTGCAATTCTGTCTATCTTGAGCTATTTAACACATGAAATTTTTCACACAGAAACCATCTCCATGTAGAAAAGTGTCTTAATTCTGGTTCAGTGGGATTTACATGAATATTGTGTGCAGATTTGCAACCAGAGGCAAATCAGCATCTTATGTCAGCTGCACAGGTGTCTTCCTTGATGGATCAGGATGATAACATGGAAAGCTATGGCTAGCAACAATCTAAATGCAGAATTCAGATACCGTCCCTTAAAGCCAGCAAGGCCTGAGAACTCCACTTGTGTGTTGCCCTCATGCTGACAGCAAATATTCCTGGCAACGGAGAGCAGCATAAGCACTAGCCATCATCTGGGCATTCAGGCAGCTGAACAGAAGAAATAAGCCTTCTGTGACAATTCCTTCAGCTTGGGGGACTCATGCCTTGTGACACACATGATTGATTGATTGATTAAGTGCCGTCAAGTCAGAGTCGACTCTTAGCAACAACAGAGATAGATTCTCTCCAGGATGATCTATCTTCAACTTGGCCTTTAAGGTCTTTCAGTGGTGCATTCATTGCTGTCATAATCGAGTCCATCCACCTTGCTGCTGGTCGTCCTCTTCTTCTCTTTCCTTTAACTTTCCCCAGCATTATAGACTTGTCAAGGGAGCTGGGTCGTCACATAATGTTTCCAAAGTATGATAGTTTGAGCTTGGTCATTTGTACCTCGAGTGAAAATTTGGGATTGATTTGTTCTATGATCCATTGGTTTGTTTTCCTGGCTGTCCATGGTATCCTTAAAAGGACACACATACCCTGTGCCTTATTGTCTAGCTGCTCCTTTGGATAGTGAATGAAACCGCCCCTTTGCCATTTATGCAACCAACTCAAACAACGTATACACTCTATCACATGCCCTCCCAGGCTAACTCTATTCAAATCAGGGGTATGTGGACAATTGAGCAAGGGGCGACGATCGTCCCTCAGCTGCCAGGGTTGGGGGAGGCCTGGGAAAGGAGTCCCCAGAGAATGATTCCATGAACCACTGACTGGGGAAGCTCTGCAGGGGCTGATGGGACCCATCCCCAGTAGGGATGTGTGAAACATTTCAGGTACAAAACGTTTTGTACTTGAAACGGGCTGTTTCGGGTGTTTTGTAGACAAAACAAAACGTCCCTGTATCAGCTACAAAACGTTTTGTTGTTTCAGACCTCCATTTTGTGGCAATCTCTGAGTCAGTCTCCATTTTGTTTTTGACATCTCTTTGAATTTCCTGCCCTTCCAGCCTTCCGATCGGTGACCTAAAGCATGGGCTGACCTTCTGATGATTCCCTCCTTGTTTCCCAGTGGCTCTTTTGCCTCTTACCAGTCTTTACTGACCCCACATTGGCCAGGGGAAGGGTCGAAGAAGGGGCAAGAGTGGGAGGGAGTTCAAGGAGGGGTTTTCAATTCATTCAACAAGTTAGTTACTCATTCACTATTCTGCCTTTCTGCCTCATTGAAGAGAGAGAGAGAGAGAGAACTAATTTGCATTGCATGGCATGCCTCAAGTTACCATGATGATGCCATGCCATTGCCTATGCCTGCCTACCTTGTTGTCAGCCTGAGCCCAGCGTGCCAGCCTGCTATGGCTACTGCATGCCAGCCTGGGAATGGATTTATCTGCTGCGTTGCTTTTTTGTTCCAGAAG
This sequence comes from Hemicordylus capensis, assembly GCF_027244095.1. Lineage (NCBI taxonomy): Eukaryota > Metazoa > Chordata > Lepidosauria > Squamata > Cordylidae > Hemicordylus > Hemicordylus capensis. Next base: position 66,770,862 of record NC_069657.1, read on the forward strand.
AATTTTCTTCACCCCCTTGAGAGATGCCATGCCATTGCTTATGCCTGCCTTGTTGCCAGCCTGAGCCCAGCCTGTAGATTCTCTGGTAGCTTATGAGATACTTATAATGACAAACCATGAATCCACTCTCATATGCTACCAGAGAATCTACACTCAAAACATCTCAGAAACAACAGAACCCAGTACCCCATGGGTTAGAAACCCATGGGGGTGGTTGGCACCCTATGTGCTCTACACCTCCACTTGCTCTGGGCCACCCCAATGCACCCAAGTGCAGTTATGGAACTGCTGAAACCTCCTTCATTCCCTATGGGGAAGAACCTTAAAGACGCATAAATTCCATTAAATCTTTAAAAATTAGCCCTCTGCCCAATTCCTTTGAAATAATTCTGGCAGCTTTCTTGCCCCCACTGAGCACTACCACTCACCCTACTCTGCTCTGGGCCACCCCCTTCCCCCGCCCGACATGAAGTTATACTTTTGCTGAAACCTCCATTATTCCCTATGGGGAAAATCTTAAACTTCAAAAGTTCACCAAAAACCAGCCCTTTGCCCAATTGCTCTGAAATTTGGGTGGTAGCTTCCATCCATTGGGCACTACCACCCACACCCACGAGTTTTGCCCCAGGACCATTTTTTAAAATCCAAAACGTTTCAATTCCTGACTTTGCAATTTCGAACAAAGAACAAAATTGGGGTGTTTCAGATTTGGAACAAAAACAAAACAGAAAAACAAAAACAAAATGCACAACCCTAATCCCCAGTATTCATAGAAAGGAAACGTCAGTGCAACAAGAGAGCATCCTAACAGACCTTCCAAACTAACTACACCGGTGCAGTGGGGAAGCAGTAGTTTCTGTGCCACCTGATAATATGTCCCTTAGGGTTGCACAGCTTGCTGCAGCTTTGGAGGAGTGGATCAAAAACTGCTGTATCCCTACTATTCCAGTGCAGTTAGTTTGGAAGGTCTGTTAGGCTGCTCTCTCACTTCCTTGTTCTGAATGTCAGCCGATATTAAAAGGCAAATAGGAGCTTATAAACCCTATGCTTGCCTCATTAAGTAAGTTCCAGTCTATGCATGTGACTTTTTGGTTAGCTGCAATCTCACAGACAGTTATTCATTCACAATCCAATAAATGGGACTGCCTATAAGACTGCAGCTTGGAAGAGAATTTAAGATGTACACTGAGTTTGTATGGATTTAGTAATCAGTTGCCTAGAATGGTAGCAAATTGTAACAGCATAAGTATTTTCTTCTTTAGTATGCTGGTAGAAAGAAAAGCAAGGACAGGCCTTGTAGTAATAAGGCAAACAAGCTTAGCTGGCATACATAAGAGGTGTTCTTTTATCATTATAAGACTTTTGTAATTATACAGGAGTTCACACAGCCAGCTATTATTTTTTTGCTTGGTACTTCTTCCTCCCCCAAAATCTTCTGCACAGGCAGGTCAGGGAACTCAGGAGTGGGCATGGTCTTCCTTATTTCATCGGGTCTTTGTGCATGCAGAAACAGCTTCTACATCCACATGCTCCAAAGTTCAGTGCAACAGATTGCCTCTCCAGAGTCAGGGGAAAGGGTTTCATTGTGCTGAGCTTAGGTTAGCTAGAGGCCCTGACAATCTATTAAGTGTGATGAGTTTAAATACACAATTATACGTAGATTCAATTATGATTTTAAGTCTGATAATTTTGAGGCTGTGCATTCACTCCAAAAATTCAGTGATTTACCTGAGATTACTAACTGGGTAAATCCCATTGAAGTCAATGGGATTCAATTAAAGATGTATACTTGCTTTGGCTTGCATTTTCTCAAGCTTCAAATAGGCTGTGTGTCTGTAATTCCTCACATACAAAAATGGACATCTTTAGGTACCAGATGTAAATCAGGAGAGCCTGAATTTTTAGTTGTTTATAATGTTGGTTGGTCAAACAAAGACATGTCATTTGTTGTTTACAGTGCTTCTTCTCAGCATCCTCTGCCAAGTAAATAACCAGCAACTGCATTCTGGTGCAAATAGATCTTAGACCTTCAGCAGCAGATACAGAATACATTTCACATCCCATTATAAAACCACCACCCTGTTGTGCTTGGGGGGGGGGCACAACCTACCCCTTTGGTGGATGATCAGAGACCTTTGGGATGCAAAATGAGCTTAGTGCATGCGCACGCACACACACCCCAAAACACATCCAGGAAAAGAGAAGGATTTAAATCTCTGTGGAAGGCAGCAAGCATATAAAACATTTGCAAGAAAAAACTGAGGAAACTGACCCAATAAGAAAGAACAATACTTACCAAACACTGCTTGGTCAGCTGGTCTGATCATGTACTTCACAGCAATCAACAAGAGTTTCATAGAGCGTTTGGGGAATTTTTGTGCATCACCTACAAAGCAACCTGAATGGTGGTATTCATCCATGTTCACATTATCTTTTTACAATCTGAGCCAAAGAACGTCTGAGAGAAAAGATGCTCAATTCATAATATATCCATGCATTGCAACCTGGACAAATTCATTCATTTAGCAACAATTCAGTGTAGAAAATACCATGCAGAGGTCCTGGGTATTACACAAGGCTCTGACTATGAGACGATAATATTCTAGCAAGCTTTTCTTTAGAACTGTTCAATATTTAGTGAAACTTTAATAAAAAGACTGACTCCACAAAGTGATGAGTCATGTTCCAATTCAAAATTTCTATATAAAATATTGCTAACTAATATAACTAGCCTGCACTCGCTAGCTAACTCTTACCACACTGTGTCTCACATTTTTTCTAAGTGACGATATCCTGGGTGGCCAGAATAAAGAGGGGAAAATGGCAGCATTGTATGATCTTGTCATATGACCTGCCCATTATTGCCATCCAGTGGTAGAAGTCATGAGTTTAGCTTTAAAACAGTGCCAAATAGAACACTTATGCAATTTAAAACACAGCAGTTTCATATAAGGAGAGTTATTAAAAATAAGCTGTTTGAAATAATAAGACATTCTTTGCTTTGCAGCACTAACCAGCTATAAAATAGGAAAGATAAACAAGTTGTGTGTGTGTGTGTGTGTGTGTGTGTTTGTTGTTGGGGGAAAATCAAAGATGGAGACTTGAACCAAAGTTTGCAGCCTAGGCCTCACTCCCTTACTGTTTGGTATTTGTTAAGGTGCTGCAGGTGCAATTTTTGGACAATGTACAATGGCCTTACTGTAGTACAAGGTCAAGCATGTGTAGTAGCTCTGAAGAAATTTATCTTGCTAGTTAACCGTGATTGGTCAATGCTGATCTGAAGGTGTACAATGTACAGGTACTCATTTTGACCAAATGTATTTGCATAACTAAGGCATTAGTATATAATCTGTAACCACCATTTTGTGGGGTTTCTTCTTCCTCATTGAGGGCCTGGTATACCATGATCAATAAAGCTTTGAATCTGACGGTATGGTGTGGCCCCTGCCTATAAAGAACTAAAGCAAAAGGGGATAATTTCTCCAACAATTTGGTGTCAGAAAGCCCACAGCAAGCACCAAAAACCATCCCGTGGAGGAATCAAAGGACCAGCATCTGAATCAGCTTAGTGCCTGGGCGCCCACCTGGGGGGAGGGAGCATAGGTGGCAGCTGGGTTCTCAAAGGAGTCATCCCCCTGTGTGGGATGGAAACAGGGGACGCCCTGTGTAAAAAACCCTACCTTGTGTGTCTGTAAACTGTAGAGCTCTAGCCTGAAAGGTAGGGAGGGTGGGTGGTCGTAGCCACTGGCTGGGGATCGCAGGCGCCAGCGATCGGGGTTTGGACTAGAAAGCCGCCAACCCGGGAGCCGTAAGGAGGTAGATGACAGTGGGGCAACTTGCAGGAAGCAGTTGCAAGGGAGGGGGTCAGGATCCTGTAGGGGTCAGGATCATGAAAGAGACTAAGGGAGGGAGCAAAAATGGAGAATCTCCTTTCTCCACCTGTGGCCCTGCCTGTTTTTTTTTCTTTTTGTTAAAATTATATATATATATATATATATATAGAGAGAGAGAGAGAGAGAGAGAGAGAGAAAGAGAGAGAGAGAGAGAGAGAGAGAGAGAGAGAAAAGAAAAATAATTACATCTCTTGAGCATTTATTTTCAATGATTAACAATGAATCCACTCTCATTTGTTACCAGAGAATCTACACTCAGAATACCTCAGAAACAACAAGACCCAGTACCCCATGGGCTTGTGGGTATGGGGGTGGTTGGCACTCTATGTGCACTACATCGCCACTCATTCTGGGCCACCTCGGTGCCTCCCAAGTGCAGTTATGGGGCTGCTGAAACCCCCATTATTCCCTATGGGGGGGGAAGCTTAAAGACACACAAACCTCACAAATTCTTTAAAAATCAACCTTTTGCCCAATTCCTTTGGAATCTGGAAGGTAGCAGGCACCCATTGGGGCACTACCACCTGACCCACTCTTCTGCCCCTGAAGCCCCTTTTCTGCCCCAAATCTGCCCCAAATCTGTGCAAACTTCAGAAATCCTTTAAAAATCAACCCTTTGCCCAATCATTCTGAAACCTGGATGGTAGCGGGCACCCATTGGGGCACTACCACCTGACCCACTCTTCTGCCCCCAAAGTCCCCTTTTCTGTCCCAAATCTGCTCCAAAGACACACTGAAGTTTTAAAGAAAGACATTCTTTAAAAATCAACACTTTGCCCAATTCCTTTCAATCTGGGTGGTAGCAGGCAGCCATTGGGGCAAGTAAGCTCCTCTCCCTGCACCATGTGTGCAGAGAAGATGCATAATCCATCTGCATCCAGCTAGATAGATAGATTAGAGATCCTAACTCCTCACTTTCCTATCTAGAATGGAGTTCTCTAATAAATGCCATATATTTTGATTTGAAACTATGAACTGGCTCCAAGTTACTTTTTTCTCAGCATACACGCTTGCCTAACTAAATCCGCTGTGTTGTGCCTCTGTGCACTCTGCTATAATGAAAAAGGGTTTCTCTACCAGAGAGAATTCCCAACACTGCACGTGCAATGGTAAAGCATAGGGAGCAGGTGTTTGTCTGTCCGTGTGTGTGTGTGTCCCCACCATCAACTTTGCAATGCCTGGACCAATATGAACCACATCGGGTACAGTTTAGGGACACATAAGGACACCTCAATGGCATAGTTTGTGATAATGTTATCTACCGCAATCCAAAATGGCAGACACATACACTTTTGAGGCACAAGTGGACTAACTTGTGAACCCAAGGCACACCTAGGTAATCTTGGTGCCCAGACCTGAATGGCTTCGGAACCCACCCACCCCGCTGTGGCAAGTTAAAATTAGAAGTACAGTTGTAGTGAGTGAAACACAGGGACACCTCAATGGCATTTGTGATGAAGTCATCCACCCTGATTCAAGATGGCAGACGCATAAACCATTTTGGCACAAGTGGGCTAACTTGTGGACTGTCTAACCAATTTGAACCAAATTAGATACAGTTGCAGTGAATGACACACAGGGACACCTCAGTGGTGTAGTTTGTGATGATGTCACCCACCCCAATTCAGACTGACTACAAACAAAGGCATGACAAGGTAGCAGAGATGATACACTGGAACATCTGCAAAAAAGACAAGCTACCTGTAGCCAAAATTGGTGGGACCATAAAATTGAAAAAGTTGTTGAAAATGAAGATGCAAAAATATTATGGGACTTCCGACTACAAACAGACAGACATCTGCCACACAATACACCAGATAGAACTGTAGTCGAGAAGAAAGAAAAACAACACAAAATAATCGACATAGCAATACCAGGGGATAGCAAAATAGAAGAAAAGGAAATAGAAAAAAATCACAAAATACAAAGATCTACAAACTGAAATTGAAAGGCTGTAGCAGAAGAAGACCAAAATAATCCCACTGGTAATTGGCGACCTAAGTGCAATTGCAAAACAACTTGAAGAGCACCTCAACACCATAGGGGCCACAGAAATCACCATCAGCCAATTACAAAAAGCAGCTTTACTGGGAACAGCCTATATTCTGCGACAATATCTATAATAATAACAGCAACAACACTGATAATAAAAGGTCCTTGGGAAGGACTCGATGTGTGGATAAAACAAACCAGTCAATAACAGCTGTCTGACTGTGTAAACAACAACTATTATTTATTATTATTATTATTATTATTCAAACTAGATTGCTTGCATTTACAATAGGTTGTGTTGGTGCCACAGTCTCTGATCTGTTGCAGAAATGTAAAAAAAAAGCATCAAAAATTGTGTGCCATTGTTGTCATCATCACTCTTCTACTTGTGTAGGTGGGAGGGGGACCAAACCTCGCTGTTCCACTGGCAGAATGTTGTTTTGCACCCTTCCTTACTTAACCCACTTTTTTGGCCGGGTGCCACAGATGTAGCTGTGTCTATTGCTTGTGGATGAAAAATGCTTGGGGGAGGGAGGGCAGGGCACATTTGAAGCTGTTGTTGGCCCTAGTCTGCTGCCCTAGCAATCTACATTCCAAAGGGATAGTGTCAGAGCAGTAGAGAAGAGATGACCAATGTCTTGACCCTCTAGCCCTCTGACTCATGAATCTGTCCTCCGCTGTCTCTGAGACAAGAGACAGTGCAAAGTCCTTATCTTCCAACACCCCCTCTCGATGTCTCGTGACTCAGATCACAAGATTCATTTTCTCTCAGCTTTTCAGAGCAGGGTCTTGGTAGTGGCTTAGTGAGTATGTCTGCAAGCATTTCATTTGTCGGGCAGTAGATCAGCTTGATTAGTCCATCCTTCTGCAGACTTCTCACTATATGGTACTTCATATCAATATGTTTGGTACTCCTCTTTACATCTTCTTGTTTGGAGAGTTGAATGCAGCTTTGGTTGTCTTCATACACCGGTATGGGCTGTGGTACATCTGTAGCTAGGTCCTTCAGTAGTTGACACAGCCATTGTATCTCGTGACAGCCCTGTGCAGCTGATACATATTCCGCTTCAGTGGTTGATGATGCTACTATGTCTTGCTTTCTGCTTGACCAGCTTATCGCTCCATCTCCATAGAAAATTATGTAACCACTGGTGGATTTCCTATCTGTTATATCTCCACCCCAGTCTGCATCTACATATGCTTCTAGTTTTGGTTGACTATTAGCTGGCAGCTTGAGCTTAAAGTGTGCAGTACCCTTTAGGTACCTAACAAGTCTTTTCATTGCATTCCAGTCCTTGACTGTTGGTGATGCAGTCTTTCTGCAAAGTAAGCCAACTGCTGTACTAATATCTGGCCTAGTGAGTGTCCTAATGTATAGAAGCTTACCCAATGCTTCATGATATCTATGGTTGTCAGATAGTGGCTCAGTTTGATCTTCTTGCTTTATGTAGTTCACTTCCATTGGAGTTGGTGTAGGATTCGCATTTCCCAGTCTGAGCAGGTTTATCAAATCTTTAACTTTCTGTTCTTGGTTGATGAGGAAACTTCCATCTTTCTCTCTTTGTACTTGAATGCCCAAGTAGTGCGCAATGTTGCCAAGTTGCTTGACTTCCACATCTCTGTTCAGATGATGCATTATTTCCTTGCTGTCATCTGGATTCTCATAGGCAAGAATCAAATCATCAACATACGCCAAAATGTAAGTCCATTTGCCATCTGTGGATTTCGTGTACAGGCAGGGATCCGCTTCACTTCTTTTGAAGTTTGCTTGAAGCAGCATATCATTTAGTTTTATGTTCCATTCTCTGGCAGCCTGTTTTAAACCATAAATGCTATTTTGCAGTTTGCATACATAGTCCTCTTTGCCTTTCTCTAAGAAACCTGGTAGTTGTTGCATGTAAATGTCCTCTTCTAGTTCGCCATGCAAGAATGCAGTTTTCACGTCTAGGTGTTCAACATGCATTTCTTTGCCAGCAGCAATACTTAACAGAGTCCTTACTGTGGTATGTTTAACCACTGGTGCATATGTTTCATCATAATCTTCTCCATATTTCTGTGAATATCCTTTTGCTACTAATCTGGCTTTGTAGCGCTGAATCTCACCATCAGCATCATGTTTGAGTTTGAAAACCCATTTGCAGCCTATAACTTTCCTTCCTTAAGGTAACTTAGTAAGAGTCCAGGTTTTGTTTTTCAGTAGAGCCTCAAGCTCTTCAATTGCAGCTTGTTTCCACTTCTGGGCTTCTGGTTGTGGTAGCTGGGATATTTCCTCCCATGATGAAGGTTCTGGTTGTTCTGCCATTCTTGCGAGGTAGGACAGTTTCGGGGCTGGAACACCTCTGTTTGAGCACGTTGATCGCCTCACCTCATCCTCTGTGGTCTCTCCCATTATCTCAGGTGCATCTGGTGGATCGCTGGGGGTCTCTGTGTCGAGCGTGGTTGGATCTGGATCTGCTGTCTCCTCCTCCTCAATTCCTTTGAGATCAGGAAGCATAATCCAGTCATCAGGGTGTTTGGTCTGGTTGCTTGCTTCAGTGTAGGCCCCCTCTGAAGATGTAGCTCTTTCATTTTCATCAAAATACACCGATCTGCTTATGGTTATCTTGTTAGTGTCAGGATCCAGAATTCTGTAGCCTTTGGATTGTGCTGAGTAGCCTACAAAAATCCCTTTTGTGGCCCTAGCACCTAACTTAGTCCTTTTTTCCTTTGGGATGTATGAGTAAGCCGTGCTTCCAAAGACACGCAAATGCGTCATAGCAATAGCAATAGCACTTACATTTATATACCGCTTTATAGCTGGAAGCTCTCTAAGCGGTTTACAATGATTTAGCATATTGCCCCCCAACATTCTGGGTACTCATTTTACCGACCTTGGAAGGATGGAAGGCTGAGTCAACCTTGAACCCCATTGGTCAGGATTGAACTTGTAACCTTCTGGTTACAGGGCGGCAGTTTTACCACTGCGCCACCAGGGGCTCTGGACGTCATGGATGGCTTATGACCATGCCAAAGTTCATATGGTGTTTTTCCTATAAGCTTAGTGTGCATTCTGTTTGTATGTATGTAGCAGTCATGATGCCTTCTCCCCAGAGTTTCTGTGGGAGGTGTGCATCAGCAAGCATGCATCTTACCATGTCCAGAAGGCTTCTGTTCTTTCTTTCGGAGAGTCCATTTTGGGATGGGTTGTAAGCTACCGTGGTTTGATGCACGATTCCATGTTCTCTCAGGAACTGCTGTGTGGCACTAGACATATATTCTCCTCCATTGTCTGTGCGCAGGATCTTTGGCTTCCACCCAAATTTGTTGCTTGCCATGGCCATGTAGTCCTGGAGTTTCTCAAGCATCTGTGATTTCTCCTTTAGTAGAAACACACGCGTGTATTGTAAGAAATCGTCTATGAATGTGAGAAAAATTCTGAAATTACCTATGGTTGCTGGTAGTGGTCCAGTTATATTGCTGTGGATCCGCTCCAGGGGTCTTCTGGTCTTCCTTTCACTCTGCTTTGGAAATGGCTTGTTAACTGCTTTGGACTCAAGACAACAAACACAGTTAGATACAATGTCACATGGTGCAAAATCAATGCTATCAGCTAATCCCTTTTCCTTCATGTTCTGGATTGACTCATAGCTCCTGTGTCCTAGGCATCTATGCCACAGTTGCAAGCAGTTTTCATGCAGGCATGACTTAGCAAGATTCACTTCATTAGGCTGGCATGCCTCAGGTTTGGACCAGGCTGGTCTTTCTCTGTCTGTCTTTGATACAGGTTGATCCTGCACACTGTACAGGCCTTTGCATTCAGAGCCTACAAGGCAAACTTCTTCATTTTGGGTAACAATACATTGTCTATTTCTAATATACAGTTCACAGCCTTGTTTCTCTAGCTTGGATATTGAAAGCAAGGAGCTTGAGAAGTCAGGGATATACAAAACATCTCTCACAAAAAACTAATTAATTGATCCACTCAATAACTTGCAATACAAAATTCCTTCACCTTTCTTCTTTGCTTTAACTGTAGTATTATTGCCCAAATAAACAGTCTCTGCAGGAATATCAAACAGTTCAGTATATAAATCTAAATTATTTGAGATATGAACTGAGGAACCACTGTCTAAAATAAACTTTTCATCACCTTGCATCAAGCAAACATTGAAATTCTTATTTGAATCTGTACGCCTAAAATCCTTATTTAAATTTCTCTCATTAAAACCAACTCTTCTTGTCTGATTCTTGGGACAGTTCGCCACCTTGTGGCCAAATTGGTTACACAGAAAACCTCTAAAGGCATTAGTCCCAGTTGGCCTCATTCCAGGAGCAGTCTCCCTGCTGGCGGTCATGTGACCTCTCTCTCTGGACTGAGTTTCCTTGGCAACGAAGCCAGACCTCTTTGTATGCAAATGTGGAGGGCCCATGCGGTTTCCTCTTGCAGCGTTCCCTCCTCACCTTGGGTTTCCTCTGGAATGGCCAATTGTTGCTTTAAGAGCAAAGTTATTTGCCAATTCATCTTCATAGTGAGAATTCAAAACTTTTCTTCTGCTTGCTTCAGAAGATAACGTTTCCACTGCTCTCTCAAAACTTAGAGCGGTGTGGACTTCCAATTGGCCGATTATACTGCTATAGCTGGGGGGCATGCTTAGGAACAGAGCTTCCAGCTTCTGACTCTCTGTAAATTCCTCCCCTGCAGCTTTAAATTGTGCAAAAAAGTCTCAAAGTAGTCCAACATGTGTGGCAAAACAGTCCCCATCTTTATATTGGAGTTTCTGCATTTTCTTTCTCAAGTTAAAGGTGTATGCCCACCCCTTTTTCATATGCAAGGAATCTAGCTTGCTTAGCATTTCCCTTGAAGTCTCAAGATCACGTATAGTAGAAAGGTAATCTTTACTCACAGAAGCAGCTATCAGGGCTTGAGATTTCGCATCCTTGAGCAGCCATTTCTCTCTAGCAGTCTTCTCAGCAGCTGTCGTTCCATCTGCGGTGGGAGGGGGTCTTCCTCAGTTACTTTCTGGAGTCCTTCTGCTCTCAGTGCACGCCTCAGTCGGGTTTTCCATTCCAAGTAATTGTCTGCATTCAGGATAGTCAGCCTGAGCTTTCCCTCTAGGTAAGTAGCCATCCTCACTGAGCTTCAAGAAAAGGCAGTTGCTGTAGGTTAGCAATTCAAAGTGTCCATGCTAGATCTCACTGGATCTCCTGGAACAAACCTAACTCTCTAGTTGCAGTAAACACAGCTCAAAATACTGGGCTCCCATGTTGCAAGGCAGAAGGAACAGGAAGAGAAGAGAGGAAGGAAGTTAGTCTCTGAGCAGAGCAATCTACATTCCAAAGGGATAGTGTCAGAGCAGTAGAGAAGGGATGACCAGTGTCTTGACCCTCTAGCCCTCTGACTCACTAGTCTGTCCTCCACTGTCTTTGAGACAAGAGACAGCGCAAAGTCCTTAACTTCCAACACAAAGAACGTGTGCACACCAAGCCATGCCCCCTGCATTTGACATCAGATGCAAGGAGGCCAGGCCGAGAACAGGGCCCGTTAGCTCCAGGAGAGCTTCCCTTCCCCGATGTCACAAACTGCTGACTGGTGAAGGGAAGCACAGCTGGAGCTGAGGGGCCCTGTTCTCGGCATTGGCCCTACCCCCTTGCATCTGATGTCACACTGATGACACACTGAGTATGCTCAGCCCGCCAGACAAACAGAACCGCATGGAACATGTTCAACAACCAAAGTAAGTTAGACTACTAATAGCCTAGAGGTAACATTCCTAAATTACAAAAACACTACACCCCACCCCCTGCTTAAAACAAGTAAGGGAGAAAGAGAAAACAAAAAACTAGGGATGAGCCCTAAGAGTTTTGGCACCTCTTCAGAGAGGTACTGAAACGCTTTGGCTCCCTGGCGCCAAAATCCTTTGGCGCGGGGCAAAGGGTTCCCATAAGAAGAGGTGGGCAGGTCCTACCTGCCCATCCTCCAAGCCCCTGCCACCCCACCGCGATGCTGCTCAGTTGGAAATACAAGGCAGCTTGTGCCGCCTTCCCCTTTAAAATGCTCTGCCACCACGACGGGAAGCCTCTCCGGCATCCCTCACAGAGCGTCATCATGTAAATGGTATTGGCACATGTACTGGCACCATGTGCAGGGCCAGCATGCTGTTTCTGGCCCCGCAAATGGTGTTGCTGCATGCACCAATGCCATTTTTGTGCCGATGAATGCAGTGCCGATGAATGCAGCATGGCATTTTAGAGGGGAAAGCGGCACAAGCTGCTGCTTGCACAGAGGTATTTCCAGTTGAACAGCACTTTGGCAGGGTCTTGCCCACCTCCTCTTAAGGGAACTGCTCGTTTCAGTGCACATCCCTACAAAAAAGAAACAAACAAAAACAGCACAAGGATTAAAAACAAACAAACTCTAAACAAGCATGCATTTTAACCAGGTTACAAGTCCAGTCTTTGTCTCAGTTTGTTTATCCAACTGGAGTGGGGTAGAGGTGCTTCAATATAGGCTAGTACATTTTTGGATGTTGTAGGGGGCTCCTAAGCAGGGAAAGCATTAGGATAACCGGGCTCAGAAAAAAACCTCTGATACATCCTTCCATCCTGAAGTGGCTGCAGGTGGATGTACAATGAAATCAGCAACATCAAGGGAAGGCTCATCAGTAGTGCACAGTGGTTGCTATTGAGGCTCCACAGAAACTGGAACAGGAACCTCTACACTCTGGCCATTAGTAAGTGCCAACAACCTGGGACACGAACATACTTGGTTGGAATGCTACCGAATGTGCCCACCACCTGCTAATTCTACCCACCATGAAAATGGTCCTGCTTGTGCAACAATGTGACCAGTGAGCCAATGGGGACCCTTGGCATTTTGTGCATAGACAGCATCACCCAATTTTGTACACAGACAGCACAGCCCACTGTCAAAACCCGTGCACCCGCCGTGCAGTCACAGTTATACTTTTGTTGCTTGATTGTTCCACCCTTCAGCAGCTTCATCAGGATGCAACAAATCCAGGTAGGAATGTAACTGACAACCCATCAGCAACTCTGCTGGTGACCTGCCTGTTGTGCTCTGGGATGTGATACCATGTTGAAGAAGAAATTGGACCAGTTTGGTCTTCAAGCTTCCATGTGACATCCTTTTAAGCCCCTCCTTGATGGTTTGAAAAGCTCTTTCTGCTAACCCATTAGAAGCAAGGTGGTATAGGGCAATTTGTATATATCGGATATTGTTCTTGTTCATAAAGTCCTGTAAAAGCTCACTTGCAAACTGGGGCCCATATCATTCACTCCGACAGTCCAAAAATAGAAAAAGTAAGGTGAAGTCTATCCATTGTGGCTTCCGCAGTAAATGAAGTCATGGGATGGGCCTCAATCCTTTTGGAATGGGCATCAACTATGATGATGAACATCATGCCCAGGAAAGGTCCAGCACAATCTCTGTGAAGCCTTGACCAAGGAATCTGCAGCAATTCCCAGGGAAGTGAGGCCAACTTTGGAGGAGCATGATGTGTGGACTGGCAAGTCCCACATTGTCTTAACTACTGAATCAATTTCCCGGTCCATGGCAGGCCACCAAACATAACTGTGGGCCAACGCCTTCATATCCACCATGCCAGGTGCCCTTAATATAACTGTCAGAAGTGTGGGTCGGCACTTTGGGGAAATAACTAACTGTGAACCTGTAAAGCAAACACCCCTCCTGAACATTCAAGGAGCCTTGTCTTTGTCAGTATGGGAGAGTCACTCCGGCCATGCTGCCAATGCAGTGCAAGCCGATTTTGATCCCAAACAGGCATGGCCCCTGGGGTGGCAGCTGGGTTCTTTGAACCCTTTTGCCCAATAGTTGCTCTGTCCCTGCTTTTGCCCCCCAAACAGCTGCTAGCCCATCATGCTCCAACTGCAAGTAATTCTTGCTAGAGCCGATGACATAACTAATGGGAAACTCTGAATCATCCAGCATCTTATGGGCCAACACCGCCTCCACACCATATGGTGGAGCATCACAAGACAAGTTCTCCCTCCTCATAATGAATAAGGAGGGTGGAAGACATTAACAGCTTCTTGGCTTCTGAGAAGGCAGATGTCTGTGCTGGCCTGCACTGGAATTTCACAGCCTTATGCAAAAGGACATGCAATGGAGCTAGGCCTGATGACAAATTTGGCAAGGATTTACTGTAATAGTTCAGTAAGCCCAGGAATGACACAGAATGTGGGGGTAGTGTCTCAGTTACGGCCATTGCCTTGTCCTCAATGGGGTATAACCTCACTGCATCAGTTTTATGACCCTGGTAGATGACCTTGTTGGGGGGGAACTCAGAAGTATGTGGAATTGAGGCCTGTGTCTGATTTCATTTTATATTAAGAAATGAATTAATGCCTGGACTCAGGGTGAGCTAACACCCAGACCTCACAAACTGTTCTGTGAAGGAAGAGGCGATCCAGCATTGTATTGCGAAATGGGTACTCAAAGAAGCACAAAAGCCAGGCCAGAACAATCCAAATGTTAAAATCTAACCCATTATCAGATAATGTCTGTGATCTCCCCTTTCCTGTTGCAAGAAGTCTATGTTAATCTTTGTCAATGATTGCTCTGCTATACTCAATTGCTCTCTATAGAAATTCAGCATAGGAAAATGCATACAAAGAAAACACCTGTAGATTAAATCCTTGTACTAACACCTTTTTAACACCTTTTGGGATCAGGCTAGCAAATCTGGGACAAGAGAAGGGGCCCATTTGCAACTCAGAGATGCAGATTTGCTTTGGGCAATGTCCCCCCTCCCCTTCTAAGCTCACAGTTTACAGAAGATGGGATTCAGATCTCTCTGGACTGGCTAATATCCTGACTAATTAAAAGACATTATCCAGAAGGTAACAGCATTGTCACCTTTCTGGGGACCCAAGAAGGGTGAGGAGATTTCAAATAGACTCTGTGGGGATCAAAGGAAAATACAACTATAAAGAATGAGGCTTACTGGACAGAGGGCTAGCAGTCTTGTGCCTACATGCAATCTTGTGCCTACAAGCAAGATCTGCTCATGAGCAATCCAAGAGTTTGCTGCCCAAGCCGCGGGGCTAGAGGCAGGAACTCTTTCCATGGGAGAAGGGACTGTCTGTTTGTGACTTCTGCTGCACAGTAAGAAGTCAAGACTCCCCAGCCATGATACTCCCTAGCAATCTTGCCTAACAAGCAGAGTTGCTCAAGAGCTATCCCAGAGTTTGCTGCTAAGCCGCGGGACAACAGCAGGAACTCTGTCCATGGACAGGAACTCTGTGACTTCTGCTGCACAGTGAAAAGTCAAGACTTCCCCAACCATGGTGCTCTGACTTTCAGCCTTGCTCTGAGCAAACTGCATGCTTGATGATCGCTTTAAAAGCTCCTGTCGCCAGCCATAGCCTCGCTCCTTCAGCTGAAAGATCCACCGTTCTCAAGCCTCTGATCCAGGTAATATGCTGCCTCCACAAACCTTGGACCCCTCCATCCTTTCCCTTCCTTCTCCTCCCCCCCCCACTAATTCCTGATATCCCCAACCCATGCCAGTCCTCAACCTTCCTACCCCCCCCTTTTCCGTCTATATCTGAATTATATTAGGCTCTAGGAAGATTTAAAACACACACATACAGTATGTTAGTTAGGAACACTGGGTGAATATTGTTGCTGGTTAGAGTTGAAATATTGTTAGCAATACTGATAGAATGTTCTGCTTTCTGCTCAGTTAAATTGATGTTATTCTTTTATCCTCTCTAATAAAACGCTAGGTGTCCGTCCGTGGACGGACACCAAGCGTGTGTTCGTGCCTTCCTTGGCGGTTCTGGGCATGCGCGGAGCGCATGCCCAGAACACGCCGAGGGAGGCACGACCACCAGCACCCGGCGGCCATGTTGGGCGGCCAGAAGCGGCCGCTCAGAAGAAGCCGGGAAGAGGCGGCGAGGGAAACGGCGGGGCCAGAAGCGGCCGCCGCGAATATAGGAAAGAGGCAGAGGGGAAAGAGGCGGCGGGGGTAGCCGGCCGAGGTGGTGGCGGAGCCGCCGCCGAGGCCTGGCGTCGCCGCTAAAGCCGGCCGGGGAGGGAACCTTGGGGCCCGACTTCCCCGCAATAGAGCCCGACATCCCCGCACCCCCCCCCCATGAACAAGGGCCAACATGGCCCAGGAAAATGCCACCATGGCGGCCGCCGCCAACCGCCCTCCCAGGAGCCCGATCCCACCTTCCCCACTCCCCCACACATGAACAACGGCCAACATGGCCCAGGAAAATGCCTCTGCGGCCGCCGCCGCCAACCGCCCTCCCAGGAGCCCGAGACTTCCTTACCCAAAGAAGAACCAACCCCGACGACCAAGGAAAAAGGAGGTCATGAAAAGAGCTCCTCTCTCGGCAAAGACACTGCCCAGACTGCCGCTGGGTGCCCTTTACACCCAATGCAACAGTCCAGGAAGAGGCTTGGCCGAGAAATGAGCTCTGCTTGCGAGCTCCTTTCTCCGTCGCATTCAAAACAGTGAGTAAAGTTGCCGGGTGGGGTGGGGAGCGCAAGACTCTTCTGGGCAGGGGAGAGGGGGAGGGGGGAGGGCAAGTGGGGGAGGGGGAAGGGCAAAAGGGAGGGTTGGAGGGGGGAGGGCAAGAGGGACTGGGGCAGGGAGGAGGGCAATAGGGAGTGGGGGGAGGGCAAGAGGGAGTGGGGCAGGGAGGAGGAGGGAGGGCCAAGAGGGTGGCGCAGGGGGGAGGGGCAAGAGGGAGTGGGTCAGGGGGGGAGGGCAAAAGGGAATGGGGCAGGGAGGAGGGCAATAGGGAGTGGGGGAGGGCAAGAGGGAGTAGGGCAGGGGGGAGGGCAAGAAGGAGTGGGGCAGGGGGGAAGAGGGAGGGCCAAGAGGGAGTGGGTCAGGGTGGAGGGGCAAGATGGAGTGGGGCAAAAGGGAGTGGGTCAGGGGGGAGGGGGGAGGGCAAGAGGGAGTGGGGCAGGAGGAGGGGAAAGGGCAAGAGGGGGAAGGGCAAGAGGGAGTTAGGCAGGGGGAGGGGGAAAGGAAGGGCAAGAGGGAGTGGGGTGGCAGGAGGGACTGGGGCAGGAGGCTGACAGGAAGGGGAGGGTGCAAGCGGGTTGGGAGGGGGAGGAAGAGAGGCCAGAGTGTGGGGCAGGTGGGAGGGTGGGACAGGAGAGACAAACACACACACACACACACACACACACACACACACACACAAAGAAAAGAAAAAAAAAAGATGAAGAACACAAAGCGGGGTAAAAAGGCTAGCGCCTGTTATTATAACGGGCTTAAAAATACTAGTACTCAATAAAGCCCATTGAATAATTTAGGATTGCTTATCTCCTTTCTTCCTTGCGGCCAGATCCTACATGGTCACTATATAAAAGAACTGGTCACTTGGTGACACTGATGAGACAGGCCTAATTTTGTATGCTAGCTAATGAGCATATTTAGTATATAAATCAGGCTTGGCCCACAACAACCTCCGGGGACTGGAAAATTCATTTGTCCCTCTTGAGGTGCATCCCAGCCAATGCTAAGTTTTGCTTCCACCTCCATCTCCCTGTTACCAAAATATCATCCAAGAATACACAAACATGAGACATGCCCTGGAATAAAGTATCCACAGCTCTCTGAAAAATGCCTAGGGCCAGTAAAATGCCAAAAGGCAAGTGATTGCAGAAGAACAATCTTTAGGAGTATTGATTGTCACATAGGTTTGGAACTATCATCCAGATGGATCTGGAGATATGCCTCATTCAAGTCAATCTTCATGAATGTTTCCCTGCCAGCTAAGGTAGCATAGAGATCTCCAATCCTGGGAATTGGGTAAGTATCACGCTTGGCCATTCGATTCATGGTGATTTTATAGTTGCCACAGATCCACAGATGACCATCCTATTTCAAAACTGGAACAATGGGTGCGGCCCAGTCTGAAAACTGGATTAGTTCAATGATGCTTTGGGCTAGTAAATGATCTAATGCTTGGCCAACCTTGGTACACCTTGTCATGCAGGGCATATGGTGCTGAACAAGGCTTGAAGAATAGAGGCTTGGCCTCTGGTCCATCAGGATCTTGGCTGCAACTCCCTGTAGGGTTCCTAGTTCATCCTTGAACAACTCCTGGTGTTTTACCAAGGTTTCTTCTTCCCCTGGCAAGCCAACATAATTTGAGACAGTCCAATTCAAATATAATGCTTGTATCCAGTCCTGGCCCATAAGACTAGAGTCACAGCCCTTGGCCACCAGCCCAGATCCTGCCCTGCACAGGAAATGTATGCCCTGATTAGGTGTGTAACACCATCATAGCTGGGTCTATCCAGGGCCTCTCCCCATGTAGCCATAAGCTTTGATAGGTGGCATCACTAATAATGGGATGTGAAGTGCCTGTGTCCAATTCCATAGTTAGTCTATGTCCCTCAGTGAAAATTTCCACCAGTATTGGGTCCTCTGCTACCATGTGAAAGATGGTGCACACTTCCTTGACATGGTCAGTGGTCGCCTCCTTAACTCAGTGGAGTACCTTCCTCCTGGCCCCTTTTTGTGACACCTGCTTAGTGTGGCAAACTTTGGCAAGGTGGCCCTGCTTTGTACAATTCCAACACTCACTGGTCTTGTGGGGCATGTGCGGCCATCATTATTACCTCCACAGTGGAAACAAGGTGCCCTACTGGGAGTGGGGCACTGATCACCAGGGAAAAAAACCTGAGGCGATGCAGCATCTGACATCTTAAGCATCAGGGCAGCAAGGCAGCAAGGACTTGGGCCTCCTGAACTGGCCATATTTCCAAAACATGGCGGGCAGCCAATTCCATGTCCTGCACAATCCCCAAGGCTTTTAAAAAATCTACAGCAGGGTAGCGCCTCTAGATCCTTTCTTCATTAATGCCAACCATAATCTCTGATCTCGTAGCTTAGAGTTCAAAGTATCTCCAAAATTGCTCTGCTCAGAGAGGCAGTCCTGTTCATCTACAAAGACAGCCATCATGGTCATCCCTGGCTGGCACAGACAACTATTGAATGTAAAACGCTGAACAATACCAGATGTCTTGGGAAGAAAATGATCCCTTGCAATAGCAGTCAAGTCTTCAAAAGGATTGTCTGTAGGTTTTTTAAGGGCTACCAAATTTCTAACCAGGCCATAAGTCTTTGCTCCACAAACACTCAGCAGGATTGCACTTTTCATGCTGGCCTCAGTAACATCATTAGCAAGAAAATACAGTGAGAGCCTCTCAGTATACTGCACCCAATCTTCCTGGGACTCTTCACACCCTTTTATAACCGCAAAAGCAGCCATGTTGGTTCCTTAGGCTTGCTTGCGTACATTCACCAAGTCTCCAGTGTAATGTATAGCCATCACATTTGGTCCAAACAGTGTTGTTTTTATTAACAAAGGTGTTCACAAAAACACAATTCAAGCAGTGTCCGTCTTGTGGCTCACAGCTCACAAACTGGAAAAGAAACACACTGAGCATGCTCAGCCCACCAGACAAAGAGAACCCCACTGCATGCTCAATAACCCAAGTAAGTTAGACTACTAACAGTCTAGAGGTTAGACTCCTAAACTACAAAAACACTACAGTGGGAAATTTTTCTTATAAAATAAAAAGAACTTGACATACAAAGAAAAATGCACATGGGCAATGATTATTATATATTATTTAATATTATCTATCTATCTATCAATCAATCATATTTTAATATTACTATATTAACATCAAAATATAATAAAATATTTATATATCAAATATATATTTATACACATGAACATGCATGCACACACAGACACAAAATTTTCTATATTAGTATATATAGTAATATACAAATTACTCTTTTCCAAACACTAAAAGAAAACATTCTGAGGTTTGGCATATTGTCTGCAGCCTAAATTACACAGAAGTTACTTGAAAGAAGAGAGCTGGCCCAGGAAATTGCCTCATCAGCATTCAACATCCATGCCAAAAAGTAGAAAGGGAAAGGAAAATAGTAACAGAAGAACAGAGTAGATAAAACACTGAACAGGGGGAAAGTTGTGACTGAAATATGATTCTTCTTGCAAATGGCCTCAACCAGTCAATCTGCAGTAAGCCAACACCATGCAGAAAAAACCATCCTGAACACAGAATTCTCAACCAGCTTTCCATCTGCCAACTTCTATTTTAATTAAAGTGCCACTACAACTATTTTCATAGTCCACTCCTCTTGGTTCACCTGGTTTTGGAATTATTTAAGATTATTTAAGGAAGCTTTTGCAGCTTCTGTCAGTAGGAAGGAAACAGCAGCGGCTGTGGGTGTCACCGGTGGGTAGGATGGCGGGAGGCACCTTTGACAGCAATAGGATCAGCTCCACCACTCAGCTGGCTTTCCACATGAATGGAGGCCATTTGCTGGCCATGCAAATGGCCTCCATCAGCTGAGTGGTGGAGCTGATCCTCCACCGCAGTGGGTGCTGGGCAGTGCACCACTGCTCCAAACAGCTTTCAGATGCAGTAGGAGGAGAGGCAAGCACCTAGTAATTTACAGTTAAAGGTGCCTTCTGCTGCCTGCCTGGTGGTGCCCACACCAGTCACTGATGGAATGAAGGAAGGAGTAAAGGCTAGAGCAGTAAAAAATAAAGCTATTGGAATACAATCAACAAACAAAATACTACCATGCATGTTTTGATCCTATCTCCAAGATTTCCATAGGAAGAGACTGATTGAAGGACCATTGTTGTGGAGAGGGGAGTGGGGAAGAATTACCATGAAACATAGTCACCAATTTATAAAACTGTTTTTTGAAAGCTAGTATGATTTCTTAGAGGGCTGTTATTGAGAAGCAGCTGAGAGTGTGATTTGTGAGATGGAAGTCTTCAGTTTGAATCTTACTTTAGCCATAAGCTACACAAGCCACCATTCTCTCAGACTGACAGTGCTGGATCACTGCCTTTCACAAACTGAGGAGAATGTCAATGAGCTGTTTGCCTCTAGGCAGGAGTTGGTGTTGATGCTATCCTCTGCCCCCATCTCCCTTGCCAGCCCCATCCTTGCCTCACTGACCTTGCCTCTAGCCTAACGTCACCTGCCGGGCATGCCACTGCTTAGTATTGTAGGCCAGTAGTGAGACAGTATGGACAGAGTTTACAGCCAGTAGCATCTTTTCCTCATTGCCAGTACTCCACCAACACCAGCAGTTTGCTTGTGCTCTCGTTTTCTCTCTCCTTCTCTGTCTCCTGCAGCAACACACTTGTCCACTTTGTCTCCTCCATTTCAGAAAGTCAGGAGGAGAGAGGTGAAGAGTGGACCACCAAGGAGGCAGGACAGAGAGAGGGGGAAAAGGGAAGGGATAGATGTGGTGATGCCCATAGTGAGCAGTGGGGTGGCCACACACCACACTGTGGTGAACTTGCCACGACCTCACCTTGCCTCATTGCAGACTGATCCCATTGCAGAACATTTGTAATACTGCTGGCCTGTCTTACAAGTATTAAGCAGACAGTAAGACAAAACATAGATGAAATGTCAATTAATAATTTCAAAATAGCTCCTAAAACACACTCATTACTTGTGCATCAGAGGAGGTAGATATGGGCTAGCTCACTTCCAGGGGCTGTCATAACATCTTCACCCCACCCTCACCCTGGTGAGCAGTCACAGGTGCCTGCAGGTGATTCACATCCAGGGGCGTAACGAGGGTGGGGCAGGCAGGGCACGTGCCCTGGGCGCCACTGCAGGGAGGGCGCAAACTGCCTGCCATGCCCTGCCCCTGCCCTAACTGAGGTCCGGAGAGGCGCCCGCCCCCCAGCGAGCACTTGCGTTATTTCGGCCAGCATTTGCTGGCTGAAAGCGTCTATTTCCCTTTCTCTTCCTCCGGAGAGGGAGAGAAAGGAAGAATAGATACTTTCAGCCAGCAAGCTCTGACTGAAATTACTCTAAAGAGCTTGCTCACACTCTTCGGAGCTCAAGGCCATGCCCCCTCTGCATGTGGTGTCAAAGGGGGCGTGGCCTCAAGCTCCAAAGAGCCAGCGCAAGGCGCTTGAGGCCCCTCCCCTTTGCATGTGACATCTAAGGGGGCGTGGCCTCAAGCTCCGAGGAGCCTGAGCAAGCTCATCCGAGTCATTTGTGGGGTTGCTTTCAGGCAGCAAACACTGGCAAGTGCTGGGGAGGGGGAATGCTAGTAACCTGGGCGGGGTTGCTTGTTCCCGTTTGTAAGCACTGCGGCTGCCTGCCCTGCTGGCTTGTCTTATGTTCTTGCTGCAAGTCCTGACCCACCACAGAGTCCAAAGTAAGTAAATTGCCTGTGCCCCGCCTGCTCTCAAGTAGTCTCAAAAAATTATATCTGACTGGTGCTTTCTCAGGCTGATGCTTCCCCTCTGCCCCCGCGGAAGATGTTTGTTTCTTTTTTAAAATGTATACAATAAAAGAAATGTAAGAGAACTGCAAGAAACTAGTTTTTCAGGAGAGGCTGAAAGGATTAAATGAACAGAGAGTTCGTGCCTAGAGAGGTCCAGAAATGTGAATGCTCTCCAGGTTCCATCCTGTCCCGCCTCCTTCTTGTTAAAAAAAAACTTGTTTGCAACATTTTCCAACCTGTGAGCAGTTGTGGCTTGCAGTTTGCAAGGCAGGAGGTTTTTCAATGGAAATCCTGCAAGAAGAGGGTGAGTTCAAGGAAGAGAAAGGAAGCCTTGACTGCATAGAAGAAGGGAAAACCCATTGCTGGTGGGGGAAAGGAAGGAACTGGGCTGCAGATCGAGTGCTCAGCTGCAAAGGAGGAGAGAGTGCCTTCCTTTTAGTTGTATATGGAGGAAGGGAATTTTGGTAGGTGCAGCTTTTAAACTGAGAAAGCTGATTTACACTTTCATTTTTATGAATTCAAAATTCTCTACATCCAACACATTGTACTAAATAGCCATTTAGCTCTAAAAATACAAGATGTTTGCAATTGATGTAAACATTTGCTTCCCTCAAACTGCCAAAAATTTATATTCAGTGAAACAGAATTAAAATTAACTAATTTCCTTTGCTGAATTAGATATTATTCTGAACTTCATATGATTTAAAAAATAATTGAAATGTAAATAGTCATTCAGTTAAATAAAGCCAGCTTTACATTTATATTAATGTAATTTCATTTCAAAGGAGCAGGTTAAAATTAATCTAGATTCAAATTTTGTGTGTTCAATATTAATCCAAGCAAATTGATCTAGATTTAGATTTTGAAACATAAATAACACACCTAGCTTGCTTCCACTAAGAGTGAAATTCAGTAGAAAGTTATCCATAAACGTAGGAGATATTCCAGTAGAACATGACCCTATTCTGGTCATAGGGAAAAGAACTGGGTGTGTGGGGCTCTGCTTCTTAAACACTGTACTTTGTTTATCCTTTAATTAAATATATGTATATCATAAAGTGAAATGACTTTTAGAGACAGGAATTTCCTTGCAAATATGATAGTTCCTTGCATATAGAACAACATATAAAAGACCTTGCTGTTGCCCAGGGTCTCTGATGCACTTCCTGCTTTATTGTATCCAGCTTTATGCTTACATTGTCTGCGTTTCTTGGTAAATGGAACATCATTTTATTTTATTTATTTAACATATTTTATACAACCCAAAACTTATGTCTCTGGGAGGTTTACAACAAGATAAAAACAAATATTTTATTTATTTAACATATTTTTATACTGTCCAAATTCTTTTGCCAAATTCTTGTCCATTGCCTATCACCCAGAACTAGTTAATGTGAAGCAAAATTTCCTGTGGGGGTGTCATTTTTGTAAGAAACTGTGCGGAATAGATACATATGTATTGATCACTACATTTGGGTTTCTGCACAAGAAACTTCCATGTAGAAAATGTGTCTCTTGTAAATTGACCCTATATTTTCCATCCATGACTGAGATATCTGAGAGTTAGGATATCTGAGAGTCAATAATAAAAGAACAGCACACTGCTTGTGATAGGAAGGGACAAATTACAATGATTTCTTAGTCTGGCAAGGGCTGGTTTTGGCCCTGGCAGAACTTGGCTGTCTGCTCCTGTTGCAAATTCCTCTGTCTAGTGTGGCAAACTAATGTATCCTCCTTCCTCCTGGTGCCAAAGTAAGCACTAGTATGGTGAATGCACATATACCCCATCATGAGCCAACTGTCATCACAAGACAAAGGCTGTCAAGAATTTGGGCAGGTGATCCTTTAGGACAAAGTCATGGTTTTTAAAAAGCATGAGATGAGACAGAAAATGACACTGGAATCCTCACGTAACTCCTGACTGTTGTTCTAAGTCTTTAATAAAAATGGCTCATGTTTTCAGGTTTTGATCAACAACCATGTCTAGATGGTACAGTGTTCCTTTTAACATGGATTTCCAGATGTTGTTGACTACAAGTCCCATCATCCCTGTTTGGACAGGGGTGCAATTTCAGTGCTTGCCCTAGGCGCTATTTTCCCTAGATACGCCTCTGTTCACATCACCTACTGCCTCAGGCAACTCTGCTTTCTCAGGTTTCCCTAGCAGATGGGCTGAGACTCCTCTTAGAGCAGGGAAGCTTCCAGATCCTCTGGGGTCTTTGCTCTTGCATAGCCAAATTCATTGGAGCAGTAGCTAATAAAGCTGTAACCTGTTTGAGCCCAGTTCTGTATTGTCTCTTGTTCTCTTGCTTCCATCCCCCACATCTTTCCCACTGTGGACACAGCCCACATCAAATTATTAGGGATGTGCTAATCGATTTGGGTACAAAACTATTTCTGGACAAAACAAATCATCCCTGTGCTAGCTGGCCAGATACGGGTTAAAAAAAAATCGCCCAGATTTCAGACCTGAAAAGTTTGTAGATTCACAACTCCATTTTGTGGCAATCTCTCTTGCTGTCTCCATTTTGTGTCAGGAAAATGTTTTTGAAAATCCCACCCTCCCAAGCTTCAGATTGGTGACTTACATTGTGCATTGACTGGCTGGCGATTCCCCCATGGTTCCAGATTGGCTCGTTTCCATTCAAATCTTGTGTTGCCAGGGGTGACTGACCCCTCATTGGCTAGGGGAAGGGTCAAGGAAGGGACAAGGATGGGGGAGTTCGAAGGAGGGATTTTAAAATGTACTTAAGGAGGCAGGCAGCCACCATTCTGCCTTTCTGCCTTGTGGGAGAAGAGAGAGAGAGCCAGAGGAGCTTTGCTTTGCCTTGCCTACCTACTACCTGAGTGGATTCTCTGCTTTTTATTCCTGCTTTCCTGATTGGGTATTTATTTTACCCCCTTCCTGCTGCTGGGAGAATCACTGCCTGCGCCTGCTGTCTGTGTGAATCGATTTGGGCACAAAATGATTTTTACTTGAATCTACCTTTTTCGGGAGATTTGTGGACAAAACAAATCACCCCCGTGCTAGCTGGCCAGATTCTGACCCAAAACAAATTGTGGTTGATTTTATTCAGGTACAAATCTAATAGGGGGAAAAATCAATTTGTGCACATTATCTATACCTAACTAGGCAAGTCTTGGATAGAAGCAAAACAGCTGTTAGTTGCCATTTCCTAGATCCTGGGGGAAAACTGTGATGTTTGTGGCTTATGATTATTAAAAATAGTTTTATACTAGTTTTCAATGACAAAAAGTTCACAAGCAATTTACAAAACAAAAGGAATGAGAAAACAATTCCCTGTCCCAAAGGGCTCACAATCCAATAAGAAACTCAAGGGAGATAGCAAGCAAAAGCCAGTGGAGGGTCACTTTTGGGTTGAAAGGGATACTTGCTATCCCCCTGCTAAATATAAGAGATCCATAACATTAAAAGGTGCCTCCTTGCCTAGTTAGTAGGGCTTATCTCTGCTTCATAATCTCCAAGGAACATCATGGTTTTCTGCACATTGGTTTTTAATCAAGAAAAGTGAATTCCCTGATGTTTTGCCAATAAGCTTCAGTCACCAAACTGGGGGTTAAATGGGAGCTCCATGATTAGGACACCTGAACCTTTTTGCTCAATTTGGATTGGGGTCAGAGTCTGTATGTGGAGGGGAGGGAAGAATAACCCTTTGTCCCCATGCTGTGGCCCCAATTACTTTCTCCTCTCTCTGAAACTACTTTAATGGTCCCTGAATTGTGAGCATTCTTGAAAGAAGGAAACTATAGTGTTGTGGCAGGGGTTCTCAAACTTGGCTCCCCAGATGTTGTTGGAGATGACAGTACCCATAATCTCCAATCAGCTATTATGCCTGGGGATGTTGGGAGTTGTAGACCAACATCTTATTTATTTATTATTTCTCTGTGTAAACCACCCTGAGCCATTTGTGGAAGGGTGGTATAGAAATCGAATAAATAAATAAACATCTGGGCATCAAAGTCTGAGAAACCTTGTGTTATGGTAAACACGGCGATTCAATAAAAAGTGCTTAATCTGTAGCAATTTTATCTTATAATTTTCAAGTCGAAATAATATTATTTTAGCTAAATCTTGAAACAACCTTTTTAAAACATACATTAATGTCAGGATAGGACCAAGGAGCTTCACTGATTTCAAGGAGAACTCTTGCTGGATCCTTAGTCTGGGTCTAGAATGTTGGAATTCTTTGCTGCTTCCCCCCACCCACCCCGGAAGCAGTAGAACAAAGGGCAAGTACCCCAGGTAGTGTCCTGGTGGTGAGACCCTTTAATTTGCTGCCAGGCACTGGCATGGGGGTGGCTGGGCGGTATAGAGTTCCTTGGGAGTTTGGGGCAGGGGTGGGCAGGGAGTGTGAAATTTCTCCCTGGGAAGCCTGTGCACTGCTGGGAAAATGCCCCCAGTAGGAATATCCTGCAGCAACACAGGAGCCATGAATAGCTCTTGGATTGTCTTGGCTTGATGAGCAGCAGTGGGTCAATACAGTTGGGTGCTTGAGACCAGATGAGATGCATGTGGCAGTGTGCATCGACAAGCAAGTGAGCTAGTTGCTGTTGCTTCAGCAGCACCAGTGGCAATGGATGGAGTGGACTGGAACAGTGACAGCAGCATCAGCAGGCACAGGCAAAGTGCATCCCAGAAAGGAATAAAGTCACTCTTTCAGTCAGTTCCCTCTTCTCTGAGGGGTATTTATTTTTTATTTATTAACATTTTTTAATACCGCCCAAAACTTACATCTCTGGGCGTTTTACAGCAGGGTACCTCCCTGTCTTCTCAAAAAACTGTCTTACAATGCTACACTATTCAGGTTTATTCAGAAATATGTTCCATGGTGACCCCAGTAAGGCTTACTGCCAAGTAAGCATGCCTAGGAAAGCAACAGCAATATAGGGAGAGGAGAAGACTTGGCATTTGTTTGGGGCTGGCATGCACTCCAAATGCCTCACTGACAGAGTAGGAACAGGGGCTATTTTCTGGCCAATGTAATAAATGTGCTGAAAATGGACTTCAGACCCTGCTCGCCAAGTCATGATTGGTTCTATGGTTCTGGCCCACCAGGGCATTTGAGTTGTACATCCCTGCCATAAGCCAATGCAAATACAGGTGGACCCCGTTGTCTGTGGGGGTTCCATTCCCGCATATTTCCATGGGTAACATAACCGTGGATAATGTGGTATTAAGGTAATAGGAATGGTGGGGTTAGGTTCCTGGAGCCTGAAAAAATTGCCAGAAAATGGCCCCCAAAAGGGAAATAAAAAGTGCCCTACCATGCTCCATGGGTCTCCATCTGTCCAGGAAGAGCCAAAAAAGGGGTCCCTTTTTTGAAGAGCCAAAAAAGGGATCCTTTTCCAAAAACAGCAGCCCAAAATTACTTTGGAGGGTCTGCGAATGGCGAGGTCTGCCTGTACAAAGACAGAACTGTATATGTATGTTTTGATCACACAGAAATGTATATATCAAAGACTCTTCCATAAAACCCTATTGCTCAGATGATTCTGTGCTGCCTGACAGAAATAGCAATGTAAAATTGGGCTTATGCTTTGGTCAGCTTCAAATTTAATTTTGTAAATTTAACATAAACTGTTGAACACCGATGACCCTACACACTGTTGTACACATTAGAATCAACTTTGTTTTTGGAAATAATCCCCTGTGTTATTTAAGGGATCAGAGCCCAAATAACAATTGTTGTAGTTTTTGCAAGTCATTGCCTTAACAGTCTGAATACTTGATTATTTGATTCTGCAAACTCCAGCTGAAATATGAAAGAATGATGCATGTAATACTTGCTCACCCCTGATAGGTTTCACAGGCAAGAGATTCATGAACAGCTGTTGATCTACTGTGCATTATCTAAGCAAAACACTCCAGCTGTCTTTTCTAGATTGATTTTAGTTCTGAATTCTAATTCTTTAATCTTCTGAAAGCACTGGTCTGCTTTACAGGTATTGTTAAAACCTGGGTGATGCTCTTAAATATGAGATGAGGGTCAAATTTGCCTTTACTTTTCAAAGTCTTTAAAATCTGAGCAGCATAACCACTAATATGCTCAGTCTTGAAATCATTGAACCAAAACAGAATCAAAGTTCAGGATGTTTAGTTCTATTTCTAAAATAGGCACATGAATATACTATCAGTTATAAAATGTCTGAGAATGACAAAACATTTTACAAGCTTTCCAAAACATTTCATTTCATACTTTGAAAACTGTAACATGCTCAGTGAAATTCAGTCTGCAGTCTTGCATGCTTAACTCTCACTCAATCTCCTATAGGCTGTATAGAAGATTAAAGCCACGATTCCATGCACACTTTGGACGTTAAGAGTGTTTCTGCTCTTACTGCAACAGAGGGGAACTTACACAGTATGGTGTATTATATAGATGAGTGGAAATGGTGGTGCCAATATGAGTTTTCCTCCTCGGGCCAATCACAGCCATGGGAAGCCAATCTGCCTTGAGACTCTAGCAGGAGCAAAGGATTAAAGCCCCTCTTCTCTTATACCATGCTGCTGATCCAGATTGAGGGTTACTGAACCTATTTAGAGAATAAAACTCAAGCTTATCAAGACAAAGCATGTTATTAATATGGTTACTTTTGGCCCTTAAACTATGGGGGAACTGGGTTAACGTTCCCTCTTAGCTGCCATTAAGCTCACTAGGGGATCCAAGACACTACATCAGTCTAATGTAACTTCCAAAGGTGGTTATGAGGATAAAGATGAGGGAGAGGGATTGTGTACACTGCTGTGAACTCTTTAGAAGAAGAAAGGGGTAAAACAGAACAAATAAATCTTCCTGTGCAGATAATGCATCAGCTGTACACCTGGAGATCATGCATTCCACTCACTGAGACATACAAGATCGCCCTTGAGATGTTACAGCAGAAGTATGAAGAGCAGTTGTATGAGTCACTCACATATCTAGCAGTTAGTCACTGCTTTCTGTACTGTCAGAAGAATCCACATACTTTATATTTGGAAGTAGAGTTGCCAGGTTGCAACCTGACATTTATTCTGGCTCTTCTTCCTGAGAGCAGGAGAGTCTACAGCTAAAACTTCTGTCCTCCTCAGGATCGGACATGCTGCAGGACTCCACACAGGAGGTTGGCAACAGGATAAGGAATAGAGGAACTAATGGCTCCTACATCATTTGTTTGATCAGCAATTTTAAAAGGGACGGAGCAAATTTCCTGGTTATAACCTGGCAACTCTACCTGGTGTGCTATTGAAATCAAGGGGGCTTGTTCCCAAGTGAGTGTGTATATGGGGCATTAGGATCATTACTTGAAGCTGAACAGTTCCGAGGATAACTTGAAATTGAATAGATGTCTGCTATAATAAATGTGATGTAGGTTTGCTGCCCTTCCCCTGACAAAGCTCTATGCTAAATTTTAGCTCTATGCTAAAATTCAACCGGTGAAACATCTCCAAAACGGTGGTACAGGAATGAGCATTGGTGCTCCTGCTGAATTTCTGCCTGCCATGTAACTGTTAGATACCTAGAAGCGGAGCATCTGTCAGGGGGAAAAATGGTGATAATATACTGTCAGAAAATGTGGTTTCATTGCCTGATTTTGTTACAGGATACATTATTTTTGACCTACAGCTTCCGGAGCCCATGTATTCTGGCAACAATTCATTTGTCCACAA
Organism: Hemicordylus capensis; assembly: GCF_027244095.1. Taxonomy (NCBI): domain Eukaryota; kingdom Metazoa; phylum Chordata; class Lepidosauria; order Squamata; family Cordylidae; genus Hemicordylus; species Hemicordylus capensis. Next base: position 66,800,714 of record NC_069657.1, read on the forward strand.
AATCAAACATTGATTGTACAGAAGAATGCAAGGCTGAAAATCTATGTGCACATTTAATACAGTGGAACTTACTTCCAAAATAATTATATACTAGCTTAACCTGCGTAGAGCATCAGCACGCTGGTACTTGATTGCTCTCCTCATCCCCTGCCACAGCCCCCCTCATCTCAGATATCTCTCCATCCTCACCTGAGCTGCACTCCTGCTCCTCCTCCTCCATCCCATGCTTCCATCCCCCGCTGCTGCCACCGCCATGGCTGCTCAGTCCCCTCAGCCTGCTGACAGGCCTGGGACTGTCCCTTGCCTACCTGCCTCCCTCCGCCAATGGCCTCGGTAGCCCCAAACAGCAGCAGTGGTTGATTGGGCCCTTCCTTGCTGCCAATAGGCGCTGCCATGGCTGCTCGTTCCCCTCAGGCCACTGATAGGCCTGGGCCTATCCCTTACCCTTCCTTCCTTCTTTCTCTCTTCCCCTCCCTTCTTGTTGTCTCTTTCTCTCTCCTCCACTCACTCTTCCCCGGTCTTTCTTCCCTCCCTCCTCTTTCTTTCTTTCTTTCTTTCTTTCTTTCTTTCTTTCTTTCTTTCTTTTCCTCCCTCCATCCCTCCCCGAGTTAACAGATCTTGTTCATCTTGTTTCCTCATTTAATTCACACAATGGCAGCCTCCTTCTTCTGAAGGGGCTCTTTCCTTCCTCACAACCTCTCTCTTCGCAGACCCCTGCCCACTATCTTTTTATATATGTGTAAGCCGCCCTGAGCCATTTTTGGAAGGGTGGTATAGAAAGCAAATAAATAAATAAATAAATATTCCTCTCTTCTACATTCTACAATCAAAAATATCTTCTGATCAGTAACAGTTGCATTCCAACCGGCCTTAACCATCACAGGCCCCTCCTCCCTATCTGCATATGGAATCTCCACTGCCCAATCACCGTGGTACCACAGGCTCCTCCTCCCTATCTACATATAGAATCTCCACTGCCTAGTCACCATGGTGCTTCTGCTCTCACAGGCTCCTCCTCCCTATCTGCATATGGAATCCACACTGCCCAGTCACCACGGTGCTTCTGCTTGCGAACTCTCGCAAGCTGCCTCCACGCAAGGGATTATCCATGGGTACTCCTTAAAGAATATATATATATATATATATATATATATATATATATATATATATATATATGATCATGTTTTCCATAACAGGATTTGTGCTTTCTAAATAGGGGAGAAAAGCTGATCTTGTGGTAGTGAGTATGAATTATTCCCTTTGCTAAGCAGGGTCTGCCTTGGTTTGCATTTGGTTGGGTGATTACATGTGAGTGCTGCAAGACATTACCCTTAGGGGATGGGGGTCATAGCTCAGTGGAAGAGCATCTGCATGCTTGCATGCAGAAAGTCCCAAGATCACTCCCTGGCATCTCCAGGAAGTGCTAAGAGAGACTACTGCTGAAACCTTGGAGAAGCCACTGCCAGTCATTGTAGGCAATACTGAGAAAGATGAACCGATGGTCTTACTTGGTATAAGTCAGCTTTCTATGTTCCTTTGACAACCAGGACCAGTTTTATTATACATTCAGAAGTAGCCAAGGTTACATTCCCCTCCTTAACAAGACTCCTGTACTGTTAACAGCTGCCCAACATGAAAAAAAATTAGGTGGTCCCATTACTCCACTTATGAGCCAGAAAAGGTTTCAACTGCTAAATTTCTATGGTCACATTTGCACATAATGTGAAACTGGAGATAAACAGGGCAGAGGTTGGAACTCTGTTACATCTGAATGCGTGCAACTGTGGTTTTGCAGCAAAAGCGACCTGCAGTTTGCCTTACCAAGCTGCAATTTGACCCTTCAGTTTGTAGTGAGTTTCACCACCATAACCTGAGGTTTTTCAGTGGCAGAGTTACATCTGAACCCGGACAGCACAACAACCACATAGAGACGGTGGTGCAGACCTGCCTGGGATTGTGCCTGCTCCATGCCTTTGGCACTTCTCACTGTCCACCTCTCTGAGCACTCACCCTGCCCCCCAATCTCAGATTCAACAAAGCAGTTGCCTGGCAACAGGGACACTACCACGTCCCATCCCAAGCTTGTCAGACTGTCAAATGGCAAAGTCACACAGGGCATTTCCTCTTCCCACTCCGTCCGTTTCTCCCCCTTCCTGCCAGTCAGGAGAGAAAGGGGATGGCAAGGTGGGTATTAAGAGCTTTGCTCTCTGAAAATGAAGAGACTATGATGTATGTTCACAAGCACATCCCTTCGAGATGGCAACACAGGCAGGGCAACGCCATTACAATGCTGGGACAGAAACATATGGCATGGCAGTGATACCTGGTGTTTGGTTTAAAAGGCATCCCCAACCAGGAATTATTGAATGGCTAAGGTCTATTTTTTGTACAATGATGCTGGGGAAGGGGGCCCCAGCCCCTTCCTTTGGGGCTACCTGTGTGGTCTCTAGGATTTACTCATGATAATGAGTAAAAGATGAGGATCAGCATTGCCCCTGTGAAAGGAACAATTCCTCATATGTGATGAGGATGGATGCTCTTCCTGAGTGGACCGCTCACTCATGTGAGTGTAAGGCCATGGGTATACCCTTTTACAACTTATGAGAAGAACTGTCCATGGGGGCAGGGGTGTCAGGCAGAATCTCTAATAATGTGTAACGGCAATCCCCCTCCTCCTACGGACTGCTTTCTTACAAGAGTGTTTGGATGGCAGATGCCACTCAGCCAGCTTGCTCTATATAAGCAAGCCAAGGGTACCCCGGCAACAGCTCTCCCTCTTTTGGTGACTACCACCAAGAAGTTTTCAAAGCATGCCCTCTGCCAGCCCATCTGCCCATTTGAACACGTCCACCTTTGCTTTTGCACAGAACAGCGACCCAACTCTTCTGGAGTCTCTGGAAATTGGGGCTCCCCTCTCCCATGATTCCCCGTGGCAGCAGATCTGCATATGGTGCAATGCCAGTCTGAATCTGGGAATTTTGACTGAGGGTAAAGGTCGATCCCTGCTTCCAATGTTTACCCAGTCTGCTGGGCTATGCCCAGAAACATGGAGTGGCGAAATTTCCTTTGAGTATGTCAAAGGGTTCCTTGGAGAGGAGAGTGTAGTGATACAGAAGTTCAATAGTTAAGCCAAGAGAGTGGTACAATCCCTGTCACGGCCTTCCCCTGTTGAGCATGGGCAGACCATTCTGAAAAGGCACAATTGTGCTTGGCATGCCCCCTTCAAGATTGTGGCCTTTGACTTTTGCTCTTGTGACATGCTGACACCTCACCCACAGTCTAGCAATGCAAGTGCTATGGAGCTTGCTGGGATGTGGCCTCGGTGGACCAGAAAGAGGGAGGGGCTCCCTTGTCCTGAAAATGTAGGTTGTCGGACCACGGTTGGATGAACATCTGCAATGTGATTTATGGTTAGAAAAATTAAACGTGGGTCCGCCAACCTCAGTTTCATGTCATGTGCGAATGCAGGCTATAAGTCAGGACAGCTATTAAAGGTACAGTAGCTCTGCCAAAATGGTGACATTCCTACTACAGTAAACAACTCCTTAAAGCGCCTTAATTGTTCAGATCATCTTTTTGCAACCTCTTGATGCCTGCCAATATGCTTGGAGATTTGGTTTTAAATAAGTGCTATCATGGCTATGCTTTGTATAAAAAAAGTACCCAAAATTAACAGCCCAACATTCCTAAAGATCCTCCTAGTTCAAAAGACAGAGGCTTAATACTCACAAAGCCAACATTAAATCCCTCCAAGGCTTCTTGGAATCCTACCGGATCCAATAACCTCTTTGGGTGGACCATTCTAATAGGTCCCTCGCCCCTGCGGAGGTGGGAAGTGGTCGTAAGTCCAACCTTAACCAGATGGTAGTCCATCCATGACAATGGGGAAATCACAGGAGTCCCCACCCACGGAGCACCACCCTGATCATAGTAAAAGACCAAATCAAGCGTGTGACCTGCAATATGTGTTGATCCAGAGACCGCTTGGGATAGGCCCATAGTTGTCATGGCCGCTATGAACTCCTGAGCTGCCCCAGACAGATTGGTCTCGAAATGAACATTGAAGTCCCCCAGCACCAGAAGTATGGGAGACTCTAACGCAAGTTCCGAGACCAAGTCTGTGAGCTCAGTAAGGGATTCTGCTGGGCAGCGGGGTGATCGGTACACCAACAGAAGTCCTAATCTATCCCTGGTCCCCAAACTCAAGTACACACATTCAGTTTGGTCTGATACACTGACAGGGACCCTGGTAAGGGACATGTTATCCTTATAGACCACAGCCACTCCACCTCCCTGCCCATGTCCCCTTACCTGCTCCTCTACAGAATATCCTGGAGGGAGCAGCTGGGCCCAAACTGGGCCCCTGGCCTCCCCCAACCAAGTCTCAGTAATACACAGCAGGTTGGCCCCTTCATCCATGATCAAATCATGGATGAGTTCAGATTTATTTTGGACCGACCTGGCATTGCAGAGAAGCAGAATAAGGCTATGTGGGTTGTTGGCAGTGCTCCCTGAGGTCAAATTGCTGGCAGGACAGCCAGAAGCGGGGACAGCAATTAAATTTCTGACCACCCTTCCCCTGGAACGGCCTGCTGATCTGACAACGTTGCTCCTTCTATTCCCCACCACCACTGGGATATCTGCCCCACATTCAAAGGCGCCCCCTATCTCTCCATCTCCAGATGAACCCAAACACATTGTAGCAATTTCAGGCCAGTTCTAAAAACAGCTAAACAGAAGGTCTACTGTTGAGTAGCTCCTCCCCAATCTAATAATTAAACAGAGGATCTGGCCCTCGCCCTCATTCTCCCCCAAAGGGGCAACCCCCTTCGGCTTCACCCCTTTGGTGGCAACCCTGCGGGTGGTGGGCCCGCCGTAACTGGCAGTGTGCCTATATAGTCCTGGGCAGCCGCAGCTCCAACAGGTGGAACACAGGAACTCAAACTGCCCAGTCACCTCTGGCCCCAGTCCTGCAAGGACTCACCACCACAGACAGTCCTGGCTGGAGCAGATGACAGACAAAGGGGGGAGCAGAAGAGGAGGCAGCCAGGCAGGAACCCCAGCCACTCACTCTGGGGTCTGCCAAGGCCAGATGAAGTCTTTCCTCTTCCTTCCACCAGCAGGCTTCTGGGATTAACATATTAGATTAACATATGTTTATGTCTTTGAAGCAGTGCTGCCATCTCTCCATATGTGTAATTACTGTTTTGAAATTCAGTCTGATCCCTGGAAATAAAGCAGGTAATATAAACCCAAATAAATATGACTGACCCCCTAATCTGCCCAGCATCCCCCCCCACCGTAATTTCAAGGCTAGAAACTGATCCCTTCACTCTCCTATTCTGAAAGGTAACTAGTATTATCTTAACCGTTAGGTTTATTTTGTCAGTTGTTGCCAGCTATGAAACTAGGATCCATGGCCATTAACACTTGAGGCAACAGCCTTTAGCTCTCCGTTATAAGCACAGGAAGCATTTCAAACAGATGTCCATAGTCCTTAACTAAAACTCTGCCTATGGTGAGAGTTGGTAAGGGAATAGCAGGTGAGATAATCAGGAAGAGGATTACAGGAAGTGCTTACTGCAACATTTAACTGGTGAGCTGTTTTCCTTCATTATTTTAGATCAGAGTCCCAAAGCGTAGGGATGTGCATGAACCAGTCCAGCGCTCCTTTTTCTGGAGCGCCAAACCGATTTGAAAGTCTGGCATTTGAGCTGGTTCAGAGGTGGGGGGTCCTTTAAGGGAGGGTGCTGTGCACACATGTGTCGGCCATTTGAGTGATGACGTTCACCAGGGCTTCAAGGAGGTATGCTGCAGCCCCACACCAACACCTTTTGGGAAAGCGCCAGTGGGGGAAACACGGCAGGGCAGATAAGGGCACTCGCCCTGCCCCTTAAAGGACCCCTTCTCTGCCTCCCAAGAGTGCTCAAACCAGTTTGTTTACATCCCTACCAAAGGGTGTGAGAGTGAGAGAGAGGCTACCTTTTCTGTAGATTCTCTATGCTTTTGCCAGATATGCAAAAACTTAAATGTTTTTCTAGGCTCAGAAGTGAAGTTATGAGAAAAGTTTTACATCATTAATCTTTGTATATCAGGCAGCTTTAGAAGATGCAGATTTGCTAGGGCAGAAAAAATACCCATAATTTGCAGAAGTTCAATAAGTGAAGTTTTACACATATCTGTAGCTGCAAACCAAGGAATGTCACATCAGCTGGATATTTGTCAGAGCTGGAACAGAAGTCCTAACAAGAAAAAAGTGGTATTCCTAGATGAGGCAGCCCTTCTGCTGCTCTAAGAGCTCTTGCTGTGCATATTAATCTCAATTTATTTTACTCTCTATTAAGTTCAATGCATGAGAATTACAACATTGGGGAGTATATTTCATATTCAGTTAAGTACCATATAGTAATCATTTTCAGAATGTAAAAGATTTTTCTGATCTTTCAGTGTGGATTCATAATGGCCATTTTCCCTCCTCTTGATAAAAGTACTATAACCATTAATCACCACCACCACTAGCCTTTTCAAATGTTTTGACAGATACAGGACAGCAAAATTAATCTGTTGAAAAGAAAACTCTCATTCCTCCTTTTCACAGGGCACATTTCATTAATCAAAATATTCTGGCAAGATAAATCTCTGTAGTATGTGAATTAAAATTGCACATTATCATTTATTCGGATATGCTGATTGGGCCCTAGTGGCAATAGCACAGCAGGGCCTTACCATGTTAATTGGAAAAAATCTTTCAATCATTTTATGCATTCATGAGCATTGTTCTGTCAGATATTCAAACCTGTACCAGGGGAATATTTTGAAGAGTCAATTGCAATTGATAATCTGTAAGTGTTGCCTTGTGCTCTCCCTAGGGTTAAAAATTCTAATAGCTATAGAACCTTATTAAGGAAATTAACTGTGAGGTATCTCCATTATATTTATCGTTAATGGGGAGCATATCTAATAGCCTAATCTTAAAAACTGCTGTGGCAGCAAACAACAGTTGCTTAGATGCACATAGACCACTGAGCCAGGATTTCCCCAGCATTGCAGATGCATCACATCAGCAATGCAGGTGTATATAGACCACTATAATAGTTTCGGCTTGAGCTGTAAGACGAGTAATAAACGATGGCTCTAAAATGAACAGCCTAAAGCTGACTGCACATGCCACTTCAAAATTTGTAAGCCTTATTATGTCCCTTTGACTGTTATATTTCATGGCTATTCCACTTTCCAGTCCTCAAAGAACTTGCAGAAAGAGATTAGTTAATGAACCAAATAGTTTGTATAAATCAACAGAAGCAAATATACTCAGAGATCATTTTTGTATCCCATGAAATTAAGGAATGCCCTTATTTTTATATGTCGATCAGTGGTGAAAAGAAATATATTAGAGAATCTTTTTCTGTGGGAAAAGGTTTGCTGCTGTATTTATGCAATTTTCAGCTTCATAAAGCTTACCTGAAGCAAAATGTAAGTGACCCATATAGGTGTGACTATAATCCTCCAGCCATAAGTATGATTTGATCAGCATACTTAAGTGCATGCTTTGCTAAAGTCTTATCCACTTGAGTACAAATGAAAATATAGAGGGGGCTGATTAGAATCACACCAACTGCCACCCCCTACAACCTCACATGTTCCAATGTACATGTGTTCAAGTATATTTTAAGTCTTACACACACTCACTCAAATGTATGTAGACTTCTGTATACTAGGAAAGTGAAATGGGAAGGCCTCCACTGAGTACATAATATCGTGGATGGATTGTGCATAATGGCTCTGTGTGCATTTGGTGGGGGGTGGGTGTACGCTGCATGCAAATGGTACATATGGAGCTCATGGGCAGAGTCAGTGGATGTGACCCCAGTTGTATTCAGATGGCTACTGAACACACGGGGTAAGGCATGAATGCACCTGCTGCCTCTATCGCTGACCTCTGTGTGGCCATCTGATTCTCTGAACAGAGGCCAGGTGCATACAACTTGTACAAATTGTATGTACATAAGCTCTTTACAGTCCAGATGAATGCACAGAGGTGAGCATGGGAGCAGCAGACACATTCATGCTCCATTTCCCCTCAACCTTCTTGGTTGTCTAAAAAGGACTTCAGATCAGCCTCTTCTATTATTCTCTTGTCAGCACTCAATTTGTACCCAAGTGTATGAGTGAAATGCAGGCTCAGTCAGAGCTGCTTCACTTGGTTTGCCACAGTGGTGGTACTCTGGTATTTCCTGCAATAAACATGTACAGTGTAGGGGTGTGCATGGACCATTTTGTTTGATTTGGTCCCAATTCAGACCAAACCATGGGTATGTGAACTGCTTCAGTCTAACTGATCAGCTGGGCCAGTTGGTTTGACGAACCAGCTCGAACTGGTTTGAAGCAGTTCACGGTACAATTGCTTGAACTGGCCTGGTTCATGGTGATCCGGTATACGATTGAACCAGTTCTGCACATCCCTAGTACAGTGTGAGGGGCAGACACATGTTCCTACAGGTATAGTGGACATGCTTTAGGAGCAATGACCAATCCAGGCTCCTTAGTGTGTGATCCTGGACATAAGATGCTGATTTGTCTCAAAATCTGCTAATCTATCAAAATTGCTAATTTTGATAGATTATCAAATCTATCAAAATCTAATCTATTTGATAGATTATCAAATCTATCTTTGATAATCTATTTTGATAGATTATCAAATCTCTTTATATGTTGCCCTGGAAGCACAGAATTTGGAAGCACAACTCACCTGTACAGGTGGCCCCTGTTATTCGCAGGGTTTCCGTTCTTGTCTGCAACAATGTATAACGAGACCTTAAGACAATGGGGACTGGGGGGTTAGGGTCCTGGGGGTTTTAAAAGGGCAAAAAAGCAAGGAAGGGGCAGAAATAAGTGTGCCATGCTCTCCTGGTGTCTGGCTGTCCAGCAATTAACCCCCCACCCCAATCCTGCCGATTCTCCATGAAACATTGTGGGGATTTTTTATTTTTTTTTAAGTAAAGAGCCACAAAATGGCTTCTTCCAACAAAATGATGGCCAGAAATGACATAGGAAGTAATTTACAGCCACTCAGGAAATGCGGATAGGTGAAATCTTACTTTTTATTGAACTGCATATAGTGAGGTCAGATCTACATTGCCTGACCACAAATATGTGAAACCGCGGGTGTCGGGAACGCAGATAACAAGGGCCGCCTGTATTTCCTTTTAAGGAAGCCAACTGCTGCAATAGCACATTACTGAATAGATGTGGGGTGAGTTTTGTTTTTCAGACTTGTTATCACTGAGGCACACTTTACTCTTACACCTGGAAAGGCTTACATTCAGAATGCAAAATTAACTACCCTTAGCAAAGTCCATCCCTGTGCTTCTGCGTTTGTCATTATTCTGGGAAACAGATTAGAAGGTGGCAAAACCATAGCAATGACTCGTGTAAAGATACTAGGAGCGTGTGCAGAACCGTTTATAGTGGGTTGGTTCAAATCTGAGCCAAATTTGAATTGAACCACCATTCTGCCGTCCAGTCCCAGCGACCACTGGTTTGGTTTGATTGGCCGAACTGGATCAAATCAGTTCAACTAGGTTTGAGGGCTATGCTTGTACAGGAGAATCTGGTGAGGATTCCCTTTTACAAGCAAACAGGTGGGGGAATCCTTTAAAAGGCTTCTAAAGAGCCTGACCAATCTGGCGGCAGCCATACTGTTGTTCCTAGGAGACCCCTGGCCCTCCCTAGCAGTCTACCCACACGGTGCGGCTCCAACATTGACTGGCCTCCAGGCATACATCGAAGCCAGTCAATGTAAAAGCTGCACTGCATGGGCAGGCTACTGGGGAGCACTGAGGGGTTTCTAGGCCACCCCCAGACTGTTAAAGCTCTTTAGAAGCCTTTTAAAGGATCCCTCAACCCCTTTGTTTGTAAAGGAGAATCCTCACTGAATTCCCCTGTACAAGCATAGCCCCCTCAAACTGCTGAATTGGTTTGACCCCGTCCAGGTTGGACCGGGCTTGGTTTGGTTCATTTGTGGACTGAACTGCCTCCGGTGATCAAGCCGCTCTGGTTTGAAGTGAACCGGTTCATCTCGAACCAGTTCATGCACACCCCTAGCAGTTTTCTCTAAGGGCAGGTAATGCTACTGCTTATCTGGATTGAAAGTGTTTGATTACTCTGGTCACACCCACTGCAGACACAGGACAGAATTACCTATCCTTAGCTGGTGCTGATAGGAAGGAGGCAGGGCTAGAATCAGGGGTGTATCAAGGTCGGAGTAGGTCCTGGGACTAAAAGTGAAGAGAACTTCTGTTCCCCCACTCCTGGTTCTTCAGAGAGGCGTGGCTTGGGAGCAGGAAAGCAAGCTGTTGCTCAGTCAGCAGGTCCCCCTTCTTAAGGGGCCTAGTGACATTTGTCTCCCACCCCATTCAACTACATCTTTATATGCTACATCAGTGTTGAAAGTACTTCACATGAATTATTTTATTGTAATTTTGACAATAAATAACCCTGTAAGGTAAAAGAGTATTATTATCCCCATATTGCAGATGTGGTGGGGCTGCGGCTGAGGAAAATGTGGCTTGCCTAAGGCTAGCTGGTGAGTTCATGACAGAGACAAGATTCAAACCTGAGACTTGCAGATTCAGTCTTTTGGCCATTGCATCCCACCAAGTCCCAGCCAAGGTGTGTGTGTGTGTGTGTGTTTGTGTGTGTGTGTGTGTGTGGTGGGGGGGGGGAATGGGGTGGCATGTGTGTACACACCCATATTTAGGCAACCCTCTGTTAAAAAAATAGGTTAAATATACAGTAGATTATACATGTATTCACCCAAATAGAAGAGAACCACTCCTGGTTCTTCAGAGAGGCATGGCTTGGGAGCAGGAAAGCAAGCTGTTGCTCAGTCAGCAGGTCCCCCTTCTTAAGGGGCCTAGTGACATTTGTCTCCCACCCCATTCAACTATATCTTTATATGCTACATCAGTGTTGAAAGTACTTCACATGAATTATTTTATTGTAATTTTGACAATAAATAACCCTGTAAGGTAAAAGAGTATTATTATCCCCATATTGCAGTATTATTATCCCCATATTGCAGATATTATCCCCCATACCCCCCCACCCCTATTTACCTGAATCCAAGACTAGAATTTTTTCCAAGTTCTTTGATGTTAGGAATCGGGGTCATTTTAAATTCAGAGTCCTCTTCTATTTGGGTGAATACATGTATAATCTACTGTATATTTAACCTATTTTTTTAACAGAGGGTTGCCTAAATATGGGTGTGTACACACATGCCACCCCATTCCCCCCCACACCACACACACACACACACCTTGGCTGGGACTTGGTGGGATGCAATGGCCAAAAGACTGAATCTGCAAGTCTCAGGTTTGAATCTTGTCTCTGTCATGAACTCACCAGCTAGCCTTAGGCAAGCCACATTTTCCTCAGCCGCAGCCCCACCACATCTGCAATATGGGGATAATAATACTCTTTTACCTTACAGGGTTATTTATTGTCAAAATTACAATAAAATAATTCATGTGAAGTACTTTCAACACTGATGTAGCATATAAAGATGTGCAGTATTATAATAATTGTTATATAGCCTTTTCAACAGAAGGTTTATTTGGGCTCTAGGTGCCTTTAATACGTCAATGAATGTAGTGCTGTATAGTGCAGAGTGTATCTACAGCTTCTCAAGTCCCAACGTCATTAACATGGATAGCACTACATCTTTATCATACATGCATTACAACAAAGTTGCAGGCAGATGGCACAAATGTTCAAAAGCAGAGTGTCAAGTTGCAGTCTTCCAAGAACTACTGCTTTGCAACGTCTTGCTTTAAAGTGAGTTCCTATGGAGACTGCAAAGCAGTATTTAACTGCAGATCACACCATGATTACGGAAAAGGTCCACAGCACTGTTGTCCATTAGAAAATATTTTGAAAAAAATGGTGCTCAGTTTATTGCTCTAAGCCTACTATTTACTCTCTGTTGATAGAGCTTATCATTTCTAAATGAGCCATTTTACTGGATGAAAAGTTATAGGCAGCAGCCCTGTGAAATCTCATTTGGTAATTAATAAACATTTTTACTACTGACAAAGCCTATTATTTATATTCTTTTGTGATTATCCATCTATCTGTCAACAGTCATGGTTTGGAGTCATGCTTGTCAACACTTGTTCAGAATTCTATTACTCTGAGCAAGAACACGTTCATCCAAGCACAACAGTCTACTCAGTTTTAATTGACACCATTTCCCCCTCTCTCAAGCAGCATCCATTATGTTTTTCACTGGTGCTGGGTCCCACTATTTTCAAAGCCTGATAAATCCTTTGTTTTCCCATATTATATTTCTATATATGGCAGCATTAAAATACAAACAAACCTCAAAACAGTGAAATTAAAATCTGTTAAATGAACATTTGCTGTTTATAATTGATTGATTGCACTCTGCTATATTAGTCAGTGTCGACTCTTAGTGACCACATAGATAGATTCTCTCCAGGATGATCTGTCTTCAGCTTGGCCTATAAGGTCTCTCAGTGGTGCATTCATTGCTGTCGTAATCAAGTCCATCCACCTTGCTGCTGGTCGTCTTCTTCTTCTCTTTCCTTCAACTTTCCCCAGTATTATGGACTTCTCAAGGGAGCTGGATCTTCGCATAATATGTCCATAGTTTGAGCCTCGTCATTTGTGCCTCGAGTGAAAATTCTGGATTGATTTGTTCTATGATCCATTTATTTATAATAGCTAAGCAATATTTATTCCTGAATCTGGAGAGTGCTCATCCCGGTACACCTCTGTCAAAACTCTGTAGCAGGGAAATGTTAAACATTAAAAATTAAGCAGACCTTTGAAAACTAATGGGCACAACTAAGTTAGTCATGACAAAGTCCTATCCATGCCAATGGGATTTAAATTAGTCATACTAATCTTATTTCATGTATTACAATGGTATTAATTTCAATGGGAATTAAGTTAGTCATGACTACCTTGTCTCATGTATTACAATAGTGCTTAGTCATGACTAACGTAGTCTGAATCATGCTCAGTATCTTTAAAAGCACAGTTATTGTGGGGCGGAAGTGCATGAAGAATTGAAGTGACATGGTATTGGTGACTATGGCAGATTAACGTAGTAGCAAATGTAGCATTTGCTACGGGCCCCATGTTTTCAAGGGCCCTGCAAACCCGGCTTCCAACTGGGAATTAAAGTTAAAACTTTACCTGTTTTATTTGGTCCATGTTAGATAAAATATCCCTTTCCTGCTAAATGTGCCTTTTAAGAGAAGGCCCAGCACAGCATTTGTCCAGTGGCTGTTGCTGGTGCCTACCACATATTTCTTTTTAGAGTGTGAGCCCTTTGGAGACAGAGAATCATCTATCCACTCTTTATTTTTCTATGTAAACCACTTTGAGAATTTTGATTGAAAAATGGTATATAAATGTTCACAGTTGTTGTAGTAAGTGTGAGTTTGTGGCTTGGTCTCCCATACTCCAAAACATAGCAAATGAAAAAAATTGAATTACTTTACTATGCAAGTAAATAATTTATTTTTTAATATTTATGTGCATTTTTTTTAAATGTAGGGCCCCTTCATAACATATGCTACAGGCCCCGCACTAGCTTAATCCGACCGTGTTTGGTGATGTCCCAGCTTTGTCCCAATGGGATCTTGTAACACTCTTGTGTAACCATACAGAATCTCAACAGAAACAGCAATATTATTATTATTATTATTATTATTATTATTAATTTGATTTCTATACCGCCCTTCCAAAAATAGCTCAGGGCAGTTTACAAAGAGAAATAAAACAAATAAGATGGCTCCCTGTCCCCAAAGGGCTCACATTCTAAAAAGAAACATAGGACACACACCAGCAACAGTCTCTGGAAGTACTGTGCTGGGGGTGGATAGGGCCAGTTACTCTCCCCCTGCTGCCAGTTACTCTCCCCCTGTGAGGGAGGGATAGTGAGGGAGACAAATGTCATTTACCAGCAGCAATAACTTTTGGACAGACTGAGTGGTGGGTTGTCTATAACAGAGGCTCAACTCTAAGGGAATGCTGCACAATCCCTAAAGCAACCGCTGCTACCTGGGCAAAGGGGCACCTTTTAAGGCAGAGACTCTGTTATATTTAGCAGGGGGAGAGCAATTGTCTCTATTCAGCCCAGCACAGAGTTTCTTCAGAGGCTGCTGTTCCTTTGGGTTTTCTTCTTTTCAGATTATGAGACCCTTTGGGACAGGGACCCATCTTCTCATTCCTTTTGCTATGTAAGCCGCTTTGAGAGCTTTGTTCTTGTAGAAAAGAAATATTCTAAACAATAATATAATATAATTTGGTATGTTAATTGTAAATGCACAAACCCTTTTTTAACTTCTGGTTCATATAGCTTGTCCTCTATGGAATGAGATTCTTACAAACCCAAATGCTTCAGCTTTGACCCAATAAATATTGCATGTTCAAAAAGCACAAATTCTGTGTATAATATGAAATAAATATAGCATTCCATCTGGAGAGCATTTTTAAAGCCTTTTAAAATCACAAGTGGCTGTTTCTTTCTTGTAGATATTTAGCAAGAAGAAAAAGGCTAAGTTTGTTAGATAAATTATTCATTGTTAATTTATTTTCTCAGCCTTGTCTGCCGTTAATCTACCCCCTTGTATTTAATGTGGTAATATTTTAAGCCACACCAAAGTGGATTTCAGTGAAAACAATTGTAATTACATTTTAACTCTTATAATACTGTCATGCTCTTTGCTGCGTATTGTGTACTTAATTTATGCCACTACTTAATGCAGGGAAGACACCCATTTACTTAGTATTGCTACTTTGGCTTTTATTTTGGCCTCAGCCAGTAGTTAAAATGATTAGGCATGCTTTTATTGCCGCAGAAATGAATTAGTGCAATTCCCTGTTGACTGGTTGGCTGAATTACAATTTGCATAAATTCCAGGTGACTCGGCATGTGTTGTCATAGGTATAGCGCTTATCTTAGATACAGAGATGCACCTAAGTAATTCTGGAGCCTGTACCTAAAGGCCCATCATCATGCTTGGCTGGGTGGCCACGCCACCTAGGAGAGACTTTAAGAATTTAGGGGCCCTTTGTCCAACCCTTTTACCTTTCCCTACCACCATGCACCCTTCTCTGTTTCTTGATCCTCTCTCTTACTATCTCCTTTGATGGCAGCTTTCCATAGTAACAGAATTTCTTAATGGAAAACACTTCTGTGAATGAATGTGCAGGAAATCTGCAGGGAGATCATAAAATGGAGCTATTGTTGGCACAAATCTGTAACTGCATATGAATACAGTGAAATACTGTGAATGAATGGTTTGGCAAGTATGGGTTGTTTTTACCCAGAGACTGGAGCTGGAATAAATGTGTCAGCAGACCCAGGCCTGGGAAATGTATCTTTACCAAGATGCAAAGTGGTGAGCACAATTTTGTAATGGAGACCCAGTGAGTGGAAGAGGGTTGTTTATAATCTTTTCTTACCCATTGCTTCCCCCCTTCAACTCCTTCCTCCACCACTTTTTCCTATGATGTAGCAAAATGCATCCAGGACCCCAACCATAGCAGGTGAGGATGGACATCCACCTTATCACTTCTTCTGTGGCAAATTTTCCCCTCCCTTCCTAGTCCAGCTATAGTCCAGATTGGGCATAGGATTGCTTGTGTTTGGCTGGACTTGGTGGCCATTTCAACCCGGTGTTGTAATCCGAGGACAGGCTGTCCTGACCTTTTTGGATTGGTATTGTTGGTGGATAAGAAGGAATGTTTGAGGACATACAAGTTGTCCCTTGTTCATCCTAGCTGGTGAGAGACTCAGTCCTTTATGAGCTTGGGTCCTCACAAAGGAAAGCAGGAAGCCTCAGACAGACTATGAGGTGATTCTCATGATCGTCATGGGTGGTTGGGGAGGGTGCAGGGGGAAGGCTGCTTTTAACTTTCCTTCCCCCTAAACAGTCTGTCTTTGGTGCGCCTCCCACTCCCCCACACGTTCCGCGCCCCATAAAGGAGCATGGAGGGATCTCAGGCCAGAGCCCGTTGTTCCGGCCACCCGCATCCTACAATGCAACACGCCATGTGCAGGTTGCATTTGGGGATTCTCCCATGAGATAGGTGCACTAGGTGCCTGTCTCTGTGTCCTCTCAGGCTGCACACAGCCTGAGGAGACACATGATATCCGGGTTAAGGCTGCAGGTGCACCCTTGACCTCAGTTAACAGCCAGGTTCATTAACAGGGTTAGGTTACCCCAAGGATCCCACTGCTTCTCACGACCAGCCTAACCTAGGCTGGGCTGCCCCAGGCTGGTTGTGAGAACAGCCTCTATGGCTCCTGCTAAACTAAAATCAACTTTTGTTGGGGATTCCTCAGCTAGTTATTTTTCTTTCCTCCAAACATCACTGTTTTGTCCCCCACCTCCACCCTGCAGTGCTTTAAAAAAAAATCCTCCCCTGCAAGTGATAGAAATTGGAGCCTAAGCGACTGCTTTAACTAAAAACAACTACAACTCAGCTGCATCTCTTCTGCCATGGGGAGCTTCTCTTCTGAACGGGGCAAATAAAGGCTTCAGGTGTGTATGTGTGTGACCTCGATGGGATCATGGTGGTGTCAAAAGCCCCCCTCCATATGGTAGTCTTGATAAGGATTCCATCCTTCATGCAGCTGTTATTTAGGGAGTAAAAAAACCCACAACAGCTGTGAGTACCTGCGGAATTGTTTTGCTCAGCATAGTTATGCCCTAAATTATCAGGAAGTACCACCAGAGGGCATCCTAACACAAACCTTGGCTATTAGTTAAAGAAAAAAGGAAGAGAAACAACAAGGGAGATGCACAAGGAACATGTTTGGACTGGAGTTACCCCCCTTCACTCTGGAGTCTTTCATGTCTCACTTTATTTATAATGTTTATTTACTAACTTTCTGTCTATGGTTACTGCAGAGCTGCTTTTCTATTTGCTGGAAGTCAAACTAACTATGCATAAGTCAAATATTTGAGTTAACCATGGAGGGTTCTTATGGAACTGCTCAGGGCTCCTGTTGTTTTATAGCCTCCTAGTTGTGAAGAAAAGCTTTAAAATATATGGCCTGCCTCTCATGAAGTGTCTCTAACACAATGACAGATACTACAAATATTTAGTGTCTCAGGCTTCGGTAGCTTGCAACACTCTTGACTCTCTTCGCTGTTCTCCTGACTTCACTGTCCATCTGACCCCAACATCTATGTGCTTCCATTCTTATAAACACAGCATCGCGTCCACCCTTTTTTCTCCTCAAAGGTGCTTTTGGAGAGAAGGGGCCACAGAGCAATTAAGTGCCTGTTAAAAATGTCAGTTTAGCCAGAATTGCTGGGTGTTCTTGGCAGGAGCTGGCCTTGTAATGGGGGAGGCTTCTTTGCCACAGATTCAGGAGCTAAATAATTTAGAGGCCAGCCTTTAATGCAAATTCAAGTGGTGGATACCAGGGCAGGGCTTTATCAGTCATGGTACTACAGCTTTAGAGTGCCCTTCCTAGGGAAATTCATGAGCTCTTCACCCTCACTATATGAAGGGAAGTAGAAACTCACTTGTTTTGTAATATAAGGCTTTTAGTTGACTGCTTTCATCTGCTCTTTTATGTGTTTGCTATCTGGGTTTATTACTTTTCTATTGTATGTATTTTATTCCTTTAATGATGTGTTCTTAGCCAGCTTCTGAGATCTGGACCTAAAAGGTAGGGTACAAATATTGTAAATCTATTATATATTTTGTAGAATTGTTTGGTTTGTGCAAAACAAAGACATACTTCTCAGTGACCTATAGATACCAATTTTGCATAAACAATCTTGCCACTGAAATTAGCTGAATGCACCTCTGTTTACACTGGAATATTCTCAGTGAAAAATTGTTTTTGGTAGTTTTTAGAAGAAATTCTGAATATAACCATCATTTTAACTGTTATTGTTCTAAACAGATTTTTAACACTCAATAATTAGATCAATAATTCTAAAATGACATCATGCCCAAGCAATTTCTCAGATTCATGTTTACTATGATTCAAATTTACCATAAATGGTAATTAGTCAATAAAATGAATAATATTTGAAGGTGAAATCTTAAAGATCTCAAATTGTTGTTTTACTTTCCTTTTGCAAACACATTAATAATAATTTAGCTGACCCCGCACAGAGCATCTGTGCGACAATACACTCCCCCCACCTTCTGCCCCAGTCTCGCCTGCCCTCCCCCCACCTCTGCCCCAGTCTCCAACAGGTGGCGGGGCTTTGCCTGCTGCCTGTTCCACACCTGCCTCCTCACCTTTTGCCCCAGTCTCCAATGGGAGGCGGGGCTTTGCCCACCACCTGTTCCCCTCCCGCCCCAACCTTCTGCCCCAGTCTCTCCTGCCCCATGTCCTCGTCCATCCTGGCCCTCCAAAGGGCGATAGAGCTTTGCCCGCCTCCCACCTTCCTCTGTCCCAGCCCTCCGTCATCCTCCTCGGCTCCCTCCCCACCATTTTCGGGAGTCCAGTCCTCCTCTTCAGTTTTCACCTTTGTTCCATCTGTTACCAGGCAGTTTGGTCAGGTGGAACTCTTGCGGAATCCCGCGAGAGTTCCATCAAGAATCTCCATACATTCCTGTCGGCTTAGAGAATTAACTATGTAGATTCTATGACATATATAGGTTGGCCTTTGAATAGCGATATTGCCCATTCACAGGTCACCTCCATGTATACCAGCGTAGTTTTTGCAGGCGTAGTTTCAGCTATTCACACTTTCCCACTCCGCCTAACTAAATTGGTATATGGTTTAAATAACCACTCTCCCTGCTTCTCAGCTGGTGCGTGGGAAGATTTAAAGAAGCCACACAAGAGGCTCAGGCTGCTTCATCCACTCTTCCCCCTTGTGCTGCTGCTTTAAACCTCCCCATGCATTGGCTGAAAAATGGGGAGAATGGCTATTTAAACTTTACACCTCCCCATGCATCTCAGCTGATGTGCAGGAAAGGTTTTAAAGCTTAAACAGCCACTCCCCGCACACAGGCTGCTCCATCCGATCTCACCACGAAAGTGGCTTGTATAGCTAAGGAACTGAACTCCATTTTGGGGTCAGGTCAAGAACTCCAGTATTGCGGTTTCCAGAAAGGTTATCCCTGCAATATTAGAGGGCTTGCTAGATTTCACTTTTTGAGCTTTCCTAGCAGTGTAACCTATGCAAAATTACGTTGCCCAGTTAATGACGGGTCTCACTTATTAGTAATACATATTTGTGAAATTTATTTCAGAATAAGTGAATAATGCTATTATACTGTTCAGACGGTTCTGTTTACTAGCATTTTTTGTAATGAGTAATCTACTCATTTCTCTATGCACCCAGCTTATTGGGCATTTTATATAGAAAGAGTAAATTCTGCAATAAAATTAATATTTGATTATTCTTTTATCAGATACCAGAGATGTATAGTGTGTTGTTATCCATTGTCTCATACTCTCTAATGTCAAATACATGAAAACAGGAACACCCTTGTCTGTTCTGGGACCACTTCCAAGACATCCACCCCAGCACTTATACCCTTACACATTAATAGTTAAGGTTTTTCTCTGCCTGCTGTTTTTTGGATTACTTTTACTTTGCAGTAGCAGATCTTGTATTGGCTCCTGAAACAGTTTGTAAGCTGAGCCCAGCAGTTTTCTTATGGGGGAAAATCTTTAAAATATTTAATCTCACAGTGGATCTGGTTGTATTTATTATAGAATAGCTGCAATTCAGATGCATCTGGCAACATTTACCTTCTGAGTAAATAACTGGGTGGGGGCTGAATGGAAGGAAAACAATATATGGGCAAGAACTGCAATTTTAGTAGACATATCAACATTCTGACAAAATTTAAAAGCCATTCTCAAAATCTCTCCCAAAGACAATGTAGGAACAAAACAGAGACAGTGATTTACTATGAACAGGTAAGGAATTAAAAAATAGGGGCAATTGGAGCTCTCTGTAACTGGGAAGTCACTGAATAATATCCATTTCTTCTAAATAAAGTAGCTAATTAAAAAAACACATGTGCCTGTTCATTAAAAGGTTATCAAAGGCATTTCCTTGAATTTCAAAAGTCCTGATGCTGACAAATTTATAAGACAAAAGGTTAACATAAATACTAGTTTATGCATTTGTACGACAATCCCTTGAAACATATGAATCTATTATATTAATTCTCCTGGGTGTGCCTTGGAATGTGCGTCCCAGAGCCCAGCTGATTGGCTGGGCATCAGACGTGCCTCATTGGCTGAGGTGCACCCAGGAGGATTGGTTGCCGTGGTGGCGGCCCGGCCATGGAGCCCAGAGGTGGCAGGCCCAGCCCGGCCGTGGAGGCAAGGCCCAGGAGGGAGGAAAGAAAGGGGGGGCAGAAGTGGCAGTGGGGAGGAGAGATGGCTGGGCCCGGAAGCAGAGACTGGGGCAGAAGGTGGGGAGAGGTAACCGCCGGCCCCAAAGAGCGTATAGATGCTCTGTGTGGGGTCGGCTAGTATATAATAAAATGCTTCGCTAGTGGACAGTGAAGATTCTAGTCTGGTCTGAACAATGAGTTTTAAAGATCTGTGATGCTAGATCTGCAGGCATAGTAACAAGACAATGGAATTGTTATGATTTTGACACTTTGAGTTTAGGAAGATAAATTTTGTGTTAAAATAAGCTGATGCTTTATTATAAGCAATATCATTTGCTTTAGAATGGAAAATCCCCAACCCACCCGCCAGTTGGTGGCACACAACTGACAGCATGATAACAATCTGGGACACTGAAATTCTAGGGAACTGGAAACCAGTGCTGCTGATAGGAATTACAGGCCTCAGAATATATGTAAGTAAATGAGAAAAAACTCTGGTTTCCAGAAAGCATAGAAGAACTGATACTAGACCCCAGGGACCAGGAGCAGTGTCTAGAGAGCACTGTCATTTATGTATAATTAATTGTAGTATATACTATACTGTCGTGTCTGGCTATAGATACAAATGGGGCCTCCAGAAACAAAAAGAGATTGAAGAAAGGGATGTTAAGGACACCAATCAATTGTATATATTTTTTCAAAACAGATGAGGTCTTTTGTGAGGAACAGGGCACGTATGTTTGTCCTGGGTCCAGAGAAATAGTGCTTTGAGCATTGTTGTGGTGGTGCTTGATGAGGGTGGGGAGGGGAGGGGTTACATTGAAATGAATTTGGGGGGAAATCCACCTTTTAAGTTGGTGATGGCCAACTAGAGGCCTGAAGCATCTGACTTGCACCGTACCTTTTGTGACTCCTCACAAAAAAGAAAGAAAGGGCTGCTGGCTTGCTAGGGAGGGTAGCCAGAATGTGGCACTGCCTTTTGCCTGGCCAGCAGTGTTTCCTTTGCCTGGCCAGTGCTGTGTTCTGGCTTCCATCTCACTACTTTCAACCAGCACGGCTTCCTTCCAACCAGCACTCTCAGGTGTCCTCTTATTTTAAACGAGATAGCTGCTGTTTGACAAATAGCACCTCATGTACTGCCATACAGTATAGAAAGTGTTACTTACGACTCTGCAAACATCTTGTGTACCTTTATAGGAGCATTTGCACAGGGAGGTAGGAATGGTGTTTAATATAATGCTGCGCAGCATGTAATGTGCCTTTACTCACCCAATAGATGCCATATTCAAAATGAGAGCATGCATTGCCAGAGGCCTCTGGGATCTCTTTTCACTGTAGTAATGATCATGCATTGTCTTTTCATTGTGTTGTCATGAGGACAGGAAGGAAGGGAATCTAAAGGAAGCAGTAGCAATGGTTGCCAGGCTGCTTTCAGACATCCCAACCAGCTGGGTGTCTGCCTCCTCTTGGCACTAAGTGAGTAGACATCCCTGTATCCATTTATTCAGTTCAGCCAAGTGGCCGTACTCTTTCTGGGCAATATGTGGTGGTGTGGGACTAGAAGTGCTGACATAATGACTAGGAAGCCTTGGCTCCTGATCAGCTTGGGCAGGGAGGCTATGGCCCCTAGGAATGTGCATAGATTGATTTGGTGCGGCTCATCAAATCATTTTGGTGGGGCAGGGAGTAGTACCTTTAAGCATGAGTAAAGCAGGTCCTTACCTGCTCCTGTGCTGCCCCGCTACTTTTCCAGGTGCTGCACTGCACCACTCAGAAGTCTGTGCATGGCTGTGGGGCGGCAGCTTCACTCAGCAGCCTGTGCGCAACAGCAGCACGCACATGGCTACCATGCATTCATGGTGGCCATGGCTGCCGTGCATGCGTAGTGGTCATGTGTGTCCTGCTGCACACAGGCTGCTGGGTGAAGCCCCGCGGCTGCATGCGGAATTCTGAGTGGTGCAGTGCCGTGCCCGGAAAAGTGGCGGGGTGGCGCAGGAGCATGTAAGGACCTGCTTTACTCATGCTTAAAGGTACTACTGTCTGTCCTGCCAAAACATTCATGCACAATCCTAATGGCCCCTAGGCTGAAGAAGTTTCAAGATGGCAGATGCGTGAATGTTTGAGGCACAAGTGGGCTAACTTGTGAACTGCCTAACTGATTTGAACCAAATTTGTTACAGCTGTAGGGACACATAGGGACACCTCAACAGCATAGTTTGTGATGATATCACCCACCTCATTTCAAGATGGCAGCCATGTGAAAGTTTAAGACTGAAGTGGGTTAACTTGTGAGGATGGTAATTGTCAGTTAAGACTATAGTGAAAGGAAAGTAGGCAGATTAGTTCTTAACAGAACAACTTGTCTGGACAACACATAATTTTTCAGGGATATTTTAAGTCTGCAAAATTGGCAACACTTCACTCAGCCCAACAGAGTGATCAGGATCCAAATGGTAATTTTTTCAAAGTTCTATTTTGACTGAAGTTCTATAAATTACCAATCAAATAATATAAGCATGTGCGCTCTAATGACAAGAGAGAACTTTCTGATGCTGAACACCAAAAACTTTGTAAAATCTTCAACTAAGAAAAAGTCACATTCTCCCTCCACTGCCACCCTGCCTGAAGAAACAGAATTAAATGAAATTAATGGATTCAGTAATAGTGTCAGTGTGTGATCCCACCTTATGATTATTCAGCAGTGAATAAGGACACAACAAGAAGCAGGTGATTTGTGTTCACTTTAAATCTGTTCTTACATTTCCCCCCTTACAAACACATGCACAAACAACAATGATAACTAAAAAATAACAAATGCTCTAAGAACCACGTCCAAAACTACCAATTCTCTTCCCAGAGGTTTCCCATAACACCTCACAGTTCTCCTGCTTGATTTAATTTCCTTCAGGATGGTGTTATTAGCAAAATAGTGGTAGGCCTTAAGCCAATCTGACTTAAATAGTAGGCCTTAACCTTCTGAATTGCACCTTCTTACTATAGTAAAAAGAGTATAGTGACTCATACTCTGCTTTATGAGCCTCCTCGAGAATAAACGCCCTCCCCCATCTCGAAACCCCAACTCTTTTAAAGAATGGAAACACATATGAGCTCTTATATCTTCTTTTTCTCCTTCCTTCACTCAGGAGATGCACAGCCCTTGGGCAGCAGCCCTCCCCCCACCTTTCCAGAGCCTGTTCTCTGCCTGTAGTGGAGTAAGGATGTGTGAGCTGCTTTGCTTCAAGCCGGGCTTGATGTCAAGCCAGCCCGTTTTGAGAGGTCTGACTTCGAACCAGACCAGGGAGGAAGTACTCCTGCCCACCACTCCATTCCAACATGTACTCCTCACTTGTTTGGGACTCTACACATGCACAGGGGCCATCTGAGCCATCTGGCCATCTGAGCCCCAGGGGCCATCTGAGCCCTGGGGCAGCTGGTAGGGAATGCCGGCTTGCCCAGGGCCAGGATGAGGAGTGCGCTGAAACAAGTGAGGGGTGCCTGTGTGTGTGTGTGTGCCTGTGTCTCTGTGTGTGGATGGCTATGTCACTTGTGCACAACCTTTACACTATTTTGCTGATAATACTGTCCTGAAGGAAATTAAATCAAGCAGGAGAACTCAGGTTTATGGGAAATTTCTGGGAAGAGAATCTTTAGTTTTGGACACGGTTGTTAGAACATTAGTTATTTTTATTTATCATTGTGTGTGTGTGTGTTTTAAGAAAAAGCAAAAAATAAAGAACAGATTTAAATTGAATACAAATTACCTGCTTCTTGTGTCCTTATTCACTGCTGAATAATCAAGAGGTGGGATCACATTGTCACTATTACTGAATCCACTAATTTCATTTACTTATGTTTTTTCAAGTGGGGTGGGTGGAGCAGTGTGACTTTACCTTAGTTGAAGGTTTTACAAAGTTTTTGGTGTTCAACATCTGGTTGTTTTACCCTGTGGTTTGGGTAAGCTTTTCTCCGTCTAATCATATTTTTCTTTTTTAAATGCCTGGAAATCAAATAATCCAAAAACCTTCAGTTTAAAATGAGAGTTAAACTGCTTTATGGTTCACTTGTGCTCTAAAAAGAATGGAAGTGGCAACTTAAGGTGCCCACCTTAACTTCCACACCATATAAGCTGTAAATACTTTGTACAGTCTGTACATGAAGCTCCATGCACCCACATTTTGTCTTGATCAGAGATGCATCAGGCAGAAATTCATCAGGGGTATCTCTAGGAAGTGATTAGGGAAACTGCAACTGAATGTCTGCTTGGATTCATACCTCCCCAACCCACTGCCCAACTGAAAGACCAAGGCTTTGAGGATATTCACACGAGTGTGCAAAACTGGGCTAAGGGAGCCCAGCCTGGTTTTGCACGCTTGTGTGAACGACCGGGATTGGGATCAATCCCAGTGGCTACATGGTGGCAAACCCACCTATTGAGCCACCCAGAGGGGTTGTTTTAAGGGGCATGGAAGTTGCTGCCTACCGGCCAGCCCCCGCCCCCGCCCCGCCACTGCCCCCCTGCTGGCACCCTTCCAAAAAGTGGGCGTACAGGGCTGCAGCGTGCCTCTTTGCAGCTGGGATAAGTGTTGCCACGCAAATGGCCAACACACACAGCCCGCACATGCACATTGGTCATTTGCGTGGCAACGCTGATCCCGGCTGCAAGGAGGCTTGCTGCAGCACCACAGGCCCACTTTTTAGAACAACTCCGGAAGCGAGAAAGAGGGCTGGCGGGTCGGCAGCACCTTCCTTGCCCCTTAAAGCGATTCCTCCAAACTGGTTCAAACGCCAGTTGCCGGAACCGGTTTGGCGCTCCTAGAATTGAGTGCTGAACAGTTCTGTGCACATCCCTAGTGGTGACCCTTGTCCCCTAGTTGATGTGTGCACAATTTCATGGGGATTGGATGGATTCTCTTTATTTTCTGAGCGATAGTATGTTCAGGGTTTATAATGGCAAAATGTTGAAAACACTCCTCATCTTAACTATACAAGCACAACTGTGCCAGTATAATACAGATTTTTCTCGTACCAAATAGGATGATGTGGCTTTTCAGAGCAATCTGCTTAGAAGTTGGAAGCAGATTGTAAGGCTAAATTTAAATTTGTGATGCATTTATAATCATTGATTAACAAATCTCATAATATATTCGTTCTGGAAATGTTGTGTATTAAAAGCAATGATTATGTACAGCCCTGGATTATTACAATGCAGTGGTTTAATGGCTTCCCATGCCTTATTTTTATGCTTCTCTGAGTTAAAAGAAAAAAGAAGCTTACAGGAAGTGGTCTGATAAACCCAGGCTTGTACAGTATCTTGCTAGATTGGCTCCTGTGTGTACAAGAGCTTTCCAAAGTGTACAAATCAGTTATAGTAAGAGCTACTATTATCCAAATGTGGATTTTATTTACAGTTTTCAGTCTATACACATGATGTTATGCTTCTGGCAAACAGCAACATTGATTAAACGTCTTGTGCTTTTTTTCTTTTTAAGCATAGAAATTAAACCTTTTAAAAGCTGACTCATACATGTGGCTTAAATCTTTCCCAGTAGCAACAACATAGATTTTTATTTCCTGTTGACACACTCATCATGCTTTTGCTTCTTCCTGCCATGCTGTTGCCACTGCACAAATTCTGTCTGGCTGGTTGGCAGTAGCTATTGCAAAACCTGCCAAAAAAACAAGCTAGAAGCAAGATTCATGTGCAGAATCATCCAAAATCTCTCAGTTGAACGTAGAGCATCTGTACATTAGACTCCATGCAGAATAGTGTGTTGGCCAATGATAAAAACAGGAGGAACAGGATTTTGATGATGATCACACAAGTGGTTTTAATTCCCAGCATATTGTAGGTAACCATGAAGTTACTTCCCCACTGCACCATTTTGGACTACCCATAATCCCCAGCCACATAATCCCCAGCCACAGTGGCCAATAGTCAGGGATTATGGGAGTTGTAGGCCAACATCTGCAGGAGGGCCAAAGCTGAGCAGCCCTGCTCTAGACAAATACTTCATTTGTTACCATGAAGGTAACAAATTATTCTTTAATTTTGTACTGATATGACAACTGAATCCGGTCCATCTTTAGAAAATGGGAATGTTATATTCCGCATGAAAGACTGGTTGTTGTTTTTAATGCTAACATCAGGTGCTGTGTATCCACCTAATTGAGTAAGGAGGCACCTTTTTAAATTGGTGATTGTCTTTATTTAGAAGGAGGAGAGCCCTATCGATTCCCAGCACAGTATCCCTCCGGTGGCTGTTGCTGGTGTCTGTTGTATGTTTTGTTTGTTTGTTTTTTAGATTGTGAGCCCTTTGGGGACAAGGAGGACAAGGAGCCTATCTATCTATCTATCTATCTATCTATCTATCTATCTATCTATCTATCTAAGCTGCTTTAGAAACTTTTGTTGAAAAGCAGTATGTAAAAATTGGTATTCATTCCTTGGTGCTAAAAATCTCACTTCTGTTTATTTAAAGTTTCACTTATCTGATGTAAATAATTTCCAGTTGTCATTTCACTGAAGCCCTATACCTAAGTACAGTATACACAAAAGTGCACCTGTAAACACCATCCCTGCACTTATACACTCTTTAATCTGCTCCTAGCTTCACTTTCCATCATCAGTGTTTGTCTAGACTCTAGAGCAGGGCTGCTCAACTTTGGCCCTCCTGCAGATGTTGGCCTACAACTCCCATAATCCCTGGCTATTGGCCACTGTGGCTGGGGATTATGGGAGTTTTAGTCCCATAATTACACCCTTACCTTGATCGGCAGGCATTAATGACGGTGACCCATGCCCTTGTTATCTCCTGTTTAGACTATTGTAACGCTCTCTATCTAGATTACCTTTGAGGACGATTGGGAAGCTGCAGCATGCAGCAGCTTATCTACTCAGGGGTGCCAGAAAATATGACAGGGTAACACCTCTCCTTCAGTCATTGCACTGGTTGCCTATTTGCTTCCGAGCTCAATTTAAGGTCCTGGTTCTGACTTCCAAAGCCTAGCGGGGCCTGGCGCCTGTCTACGTACAGACCCACCTCTCCCATCCAGTTACATCCCGTCTGGTTAGATCAGCTCAGATGGCCCTTCTGTCGGTCCCTGATTTCCGAGATGTTCGGGGCTCTAGGACCCGTGAAAGGGCCTTTTCGGTTGCTCCCCTGCTCCTTTGGAGCTCTCCCCCCCTACAGATCTGGCTAGCTCCTTCCTTACCAATCTTCAAATCACTATTGGGCTTTTCTTTTTTGCCAGGCTTTTGCCCTGTAGTTCATTTTTCTGTTTTCTGGTAGTTACTTTAATTCTTTAATAGTTTTTAATTATTAATGTAATGTAATTTTTAATGTTGCTTGTTTGCCTGTTGTTTTACACCGCCCAGAGTCTTCAGAGTGGGTGGTATATTAAATGTCTCTAATAATAAATAAATAAATAAATAAATAGTCCAAAATGGCACAGTGGGGAAGAAACATGTCTAGGGAGCAAGAGGTTGCTGGTTCGAATCCCCGCTGGTATGTTTCCCAGATTATGGTAAACACCTTTATTGTGTAGCAGCGATATAGGAAGATGCTGAAAGGCATCCTCTCATACTGCGCGGGAGATGGCAATGGTAAACCCCTCCTGTATTCTACCAAAGAAAAACCGCATGGCTCTGTGGTTGCCAGAAGTCGACACCGACTCGACGGCACAACTTTACTTTACTTTGGTCCAAAACCAGCTGGGGGCCTAAGGTGGTCTAGAGAGACAAATGCTGTTCTTGTGGAGAGATTCTTCTTGTGATTAGAACACTGGGGCACCCAGCATTCTAATCATGGAAAGAATAGTTCTACTCACACGTTATATTAAACACATGTACAACCTGTGTACAGTATTGACTAGAGCAACCAGGGTATTTGAGGAGCAGAGGAGACATGAGCTTGTCATGGCTGTCTTTATACAGTAAAAGGAACAAGAGAGGAGTACATGATCAATGGTTTCCACCTCCCCAGTGTCACAGGGGCAAAGCCTTTCCATGAGTGGGATCTTCCTGTATTTGCCTTCCAGAATGGGGAAGGGAAGGGCATGACACCGGGCAAGGGTGAACACCCTTCTGTGACTTGGTATTTCCAATTGTGACAAATATGCAGAGGGGGAGATGATGTATCTACGCCTATCCGGGGCCAGGAAGATCTTGCTTAGATCTGCCTGGAATTCCGTGTCCAGAATCCTTTGTTTAAATTTTAATTGTTGTTCAATAGTTATTCTGTTTCTGTTGTTCAATAGTTATTCTTTTTCTATTGTGTTTATTTTTATGAACTGCCTAGAGCCTTTGGAGTCAGGCAGTATATAAATAAAATAAAATAAAATAATCATACCAAGTCACATCATTGGCCCATCTAGCTCAGTATTGTCTACACAGACTGGTAGCAGCTTCTCCAAAGTTTCAGGCCAGTCTCTCTCTCAGCCCTATCTTGGAGATGCAAGGGAGGGAACTTGGAACCTTCTGCATGCAAGGATGCAGGTGCTCTTTCCAGAGCGGCCCCATCTCCTGAAGGGAATGTCTCAGAGACCCTTTAATTGTCCCCAGCATCCTCATGTTCATAATGCTTGAACAGGGCTTTTATTTGTGCAACAAAATTGTTAAATAACCCAGAAATTTAGATAGCCCAAGTGTGGCAGGGGAGGAAACCAGTGGCATAGTTACCTCCTATAGTAATGCTTTGGTGACATCCATATTGGACTACTGCAACACTCTACGTGGGGCTGCCTTTTGAAGGCGGTTCGGAAGCTTCAGCTGGTACAGAATGCTGCTGCAAGGTTGCTTGTGAGTGCAAATTGCTTCTAACAGAGATCCAGTTGGTGGGGACTAGAGACATGCCTTTTTGGTTGTGGCCCTCAGCTTTGGAACGCCCTCTGGGAAGAGCTTTGCCAAGCTCCCTCCAGTGGTTTTGAAAAACAAAGAAAGATACATCTTTTTCAAGAGTCTTTTTAATGTTTTATTTGCTGCTTATATTTGGTATTTTTTAGAGTTTTAGTTCTTAGTTTTTAGCTTTTTATTAATAACTTTAAACTTGCTTTAAAAAATGTAATTTTAAATGTGGTTTTAGTTTGGATTTTTAACATTTGTTTTTATTAACCTTTAATATTGTATCTATTTCATTAATTTTGTGAGCCGCCCCAAGCAGTAGTGTATTAGAGGTACAGGGTATAGATATAAATAATCAGCCTCGCCTTTTTTGAGGCACTAGTTCTGCCAGCACCACCACAGTCAGGCATGGCCCCCACTAACTGGCAGCATGGCCTTCTGCATTTTCCCCCAGCCGGCCAACATGATATAATGAGGTCTCTGCATTGCTGGTGGTGGGCAGGTAAGCTGGGCAGGAGAGCTGGCAGCAAGCTGGGAGGTTGAGAGGTGAGGCGAGTGGGGTGGAGGCAAATGGTAGGGCCTGCAGTGGCACCCATAGCACCCTGTGTTCATTGCATGTGGTGAAACATTGGTGGTTCTTTCCCCCAGAAGGGACTCTGCAGACTTATTTGAAGTGTTTCCCTAATGGAATGTAAGGGCTATATGTCCAAGATTCAGCAGACGTGGGATAAGTAGGAAGATGGTGAAAAAGATTTCTTTTACATTATGTTTCTCAATTCATCTGGAGTTCCATCACTTAGTTATTACAAAGGACTGAGGTAGCATTGCTGACAAATAGTAGCATCCCTCTCTGTAGCTTCCTAGTTGTCCCCTTGTCTCTTTTTTTAGCACATGATTTGTGGTAAAGTTTCTCAATTTGAATAGAATTCCAGCACCCCAGCCTGTCTAGTGTAGACTGGCAAAGTGCTATTGAGGTACCTGGTGGGAGGAACAACCATGAGGCAATTGGTTGTTGATGCCAGCTTTTCTGCACTGATTGGCTATATCTTTTTAAGCTTACTTTCCAGTAGTCTTATGAGATCACCAGGCATTCCAGATGTGTGTCCATCCAGGTGTGTCCCCCTATCACCTTTGCAATGCTTGGGCCAATATGAACCAAATTGGTACAGTTGTAGGGAAACATAGGGACACCTCAGTGGATTCGTTTGAGATGATGTCCTTCACCCCAATTCAAGATGGTGGATGCGTAAACACTTGAGGCTCAAGTGAGCTAACTTGTGAACTGTCTAACCAAATTTTCTAGAACTGTAGGGACGCATACGTACACTTCAAATATACCCAGCTCTGTCAATAGTCCTCTGTCAATAGGACTTGGTCCTACAGAACCTTCAACACCTTTGCTGCCCTCCCCTGAATGAGTTCTAGTTTACCAACATTTTTAAAAGTTCATTCTTAAAATGTGGGGCCCAGTATTCCACGTGAGGTCTGACTAATGCAGAACAGAGTAGAATAATTACTTCTCATGATCCGGACACTATGCTTCTGTTAATGCAGCCTAAGATTGCAATAGCTTTTTTAGCAGCTACATCGCACTGCTGGCTCATGTTCAATTTGTTGTCCACTAAGACACCTAGAACCCTTTCATATGTACTGTTGCCAAGCCAGTCCTGTACTGTATTTTATTTTTCTTGCTCAAATGCAGAACTTTACTTTTGTCTTACATGAAATCTGTATTGTTGATTTTTGACCCAGTATTTGAGCCTGTCCAGATTGAACTGAATCTTGCTTTTAAAGAGATAGCTATGCCCACCCTACCACCACAGCTTCATGTCATCTGCAATTTTAGTAAGCCTATCCTTTATTCCCCCCTCCAAGTCATTTATGAAAATGATTAACAGCCCAGAGCCCAGGACAGAACTCTGTGGCACTCCACTTGCCACAGGATGGATTACGTGGACCAATTAATGAGTACTCATTAATAACTGAGGGTATGGTTGTTCATCCAGCTGTGAAACCACCCAACAGTAGCATCATCTAGCCCACGTTTTACCAACTGCTCTATAAGGAGACGACAACAACAACAACAAATATTTATAGACCGCTTTTCAACAAAAGTTTCCAAAGCGGTTTACATGGAGAAATAATAAATAAATAAGATGGCTCCCTGTCCCCAAAGGGCTCACAATATAAAAAGAAATGTAAGACAGGCACCAGCAACAGTCACTGGAAGTACTGGAAGGGCAAGTTATTCTCCCTCTGCTAAATAAAGAGAATTGCCATCAGAGGCGTAACTAGGGAAAACGGTGCCCGGGGCAAGCCCTGAAATTGCGCCCCCCCGCCGCGCCCCCCCGCATACATCTGACTGACACACATGTGTTTTTTCCTCACAACAACCCTGTGAAGTTGGCTTGAATCTCAAACAACAGAATTATGATGCAATGATGATACACACTACATTATACTTAGGTTTTTCCTCACAAGCAACAACCCTGTGGAGTTGGCCTGTATCTCAAACAACAGAATTATGATGCAATGATGATACACACTACATTATACTTAGGTTTTTCCTCACAAGCAACAACCCTGTGGAGTTGGCTTGTATCTCAAACAACAGAATTATGATGCAATGATTGATGATACACACCACATTATACTTAGATTTTTCCTCACAAGCAAGAGACAATCTCCAAAGGTCCTGGCATATAACCCCCTCCCCCATTTTTCTTGCCAAACTTTGTGTCTTTAGCAGGATACCACAGGCACTTGTTAAAGCTAACACTGAAGGTTTTTGTGAGATGGAGCTGTTATAGGAGCACTTCAGCATAAACTGAGATCACAAGTCAAGCTTTCACAGTGCAAAAACGAGCATGCCAGCAAGCAGAACTCATGGTAAAACTCTCTTGAAACGCCTTGTAACAATGCACAGGCAGCTATGTTACACTGCTTGAGTCAACTCACACTGCTGTACTACCCAGGCTGTGGGAATTGACTCTCAGTTCCATATACATGCATGCATTTAAGATTGAGTGCCAAAGAATCTTTATGATTGTTTTTCTTTCTTTTGGGGTGGAGAGAGGAGCGTATAATGCAAACATTAACACCTGTTAGGCATCTGAGAACCATAGTTGGGCAGCTAAATAAAAGTCTGATTCTTTAATATGTTTTTTCCCCCACATGTGGCTTCTGTAGTTTTTGCAACTCATTCAGTTTCTCACCCTGACACTTGGTCTGCTGCTTCCACCCGCCCGCCGCCGAATCCTTTCTTCCGTGCGGGTGTCCGTGTGTGTCCTCGTCATCCTGCCTGCGACTGCTGCAGTACAGCCCCAGCCCCAGCAACCACACTTTCCTCCGCGACGGCGACCGCGCCACCATGTGCAGGCAAACAGAGGAGGACGGACACACCGCACGCATGCGCAGCGCGACACGGCACGCCGGCCGAGTCGCACTGACTAGAGACCCTCTGGCTGGCAAGCTACTAGAGGGCCTCTTTCTGGCTGTTCCAGACTAAGCGAGCGACGGAGCGAGTGAGCCTCAGCCAAGGGCAGGCGCAGTGAGCAGCATGAAAGGCGCCCGCCGCAGCGCCCACCACCGCCAAGCCAGGCCACTGACTGGCCGCCAGCAAAGCAATTGGGGTGTGTGTGTGGGTGGTGTGGAAGGGACTGCTCGTGTGGGAGGGGGCGCCGACGCGCTCCCTTGACTGCTGCAGTGCTGCTGCACTGAGCAGGAGAAATTTGTATTATAAAAACACATTTTAAAAAAAATTGGTCATGGCGGCGTCCCCCATGTGACCCGAAAAGATGGCGCCCGGGGCACGTGCCCCCCTGCCCCCCTATAGTTACGCCTCTGATTGCCATGTTAAAAAGGTGCCTCTTTGCCCAGTTAGCTGGGGAGCTTTGTCAAATGCTTTGCTAAAATCAAGATACTCTGTGTCTATAACATCCCTTTAAAAAAATTTAACTTTTTGTTCCTGTGTATCTAAAGTAACTTGAAAATGCTTGTTCCTAAAAAAAAAAACCACCTGAAAAAAAAACAAAAACAAGGATTTTCAAGTTACTTTGGATATACAAAAACAAGAATTTGTGTATTTTCAAGCATTTCACTTTGTAATGCTCTATCGGCTGTACTTACCCGTTAAAGTACACATACAAGAAACAAGGATAACAATAAGACTGCAATAAGAATGCATTTTGCTCATTGTCTAATTTATGACTTGTCAATATAACAGTTACATCTTTCGGGACTTTAATATGGCAGTTTATTTCTATCTATGAAATTGAGTAATGGTAACCATATCTCAAGAAAGTAATCTCTATATGTTCATGGGCGTTTTAATATATGTTGATATCTTATCCATTACCATGAGCTCCCATAGCTGAGTGACTCTGGGCCAGTCACTTCTCTCTCAGCCTAACCTACTTCACAGGGTTGTTGTGAGGAGAAACTCAAGTATGTAGCACACCGCTCTTGGCTCCTTGGAGGAAGAGCGGGATATAAATGTATAAATAAATAAATAAATTAAATTAAATCTTGTTGAACCACTCTTTAATAGAAGGGTGACTACAGAATGCCCATGATCTACCAAATAGGTAACTATCAAAACTCTATCCCTTCACACTCACACATCAGCCTCTGTGTAGGGATGTTGCAAACCCAGATAAGGATTTAATGACTAGAATCTTCCTTGTCTACGAGACAATAAATGTAACTGGTTCATAGCAAAAGGGCTGTGCAAATGGCTTAGAAAGGAGCCATTTCAAGTATCAGGGTGGGGGAGATCATGTCATGGTACGAAAGCCTGTTATTGGATATATTCAAGATTAACTTACCCCCCAACATTTCATCAATGAAGGGACATAAGTAATGACAACTGCAGATTGACTTCATATTAGGAAGTGCCCTTCATTTACCTGTAAAGACAGCCTGATAACAAACTGGGATTTAGCCGGCTTTGTATCCCAAACTAGAGATGAATGATCTCTTCTAGTCTCAAGCTGCAAAGGGTCCACCAGGAGTTGGTGGCATCACCAACCCTGCTAACTTGGCAAAGAGGGACCTTTTAATGTGGTGATTCTTTTTATTTAGCAGGGGGAGAGTAACCAGCCCTATCTACCCCAGCACAGTACCTCCAGTGACTGTTGCTGGTGTCTGTCTTATGTTTCTTTTAGAGTGTGAGCACTTTGGGGACAGGGATCCATCTTATTTATTTATTATTTCTTTGTGTAAACTGCCCTGAGCCATTTTGGAAGGGCAGTATAGAAACTGAATTAATAACAATAAATAATAATAATAATAATAATAAAAAATATACTCATACCAAGGATCACTGTCCAAGGTCCTTTCAGCGGCATATTGCTAAAGTCTGTACTCTTTCTGCTGTGTTCATTGATTCTGCACTATCTTGTTTTCCACTGATTGAATAACCAAGATGATGTTTATTTTTTGGGTTAAAGATATACCAGAAAAATATTCATTGTTTTGCAATCTGTTGCCAGCAGTTCAAAATAAGCCTCACCAGCTGTGGCTTGTGAAATGGCAAGCATTGAAGTACATGAAACCTTTATGGTGATCTGCATTCGTTTACATTCTTGTGCACTAGAGTTGAGATCCATCTGTCACCCATTCCTATCCCCCTAGAGAGCCAGAATAGGGGCTGAACCTAAAGAAAGGTAACTTTTTTAACAACAACATTTTAAATAAGCCATCCCCAAAAAGAAACATCAGGAAAGGTGATTTATCATGGACAGATACTAGAACATAGAAACCGATACTGTTCAGAGTATATGGAATGAATTTGGGACTACCTTTGAGGAGTGCAGCTGATACAGAATTTATTTATTTTTAATTTTACATTTTATATCCCGCTCTTCCTCCAAGGAGCCTAGAGGGGTGTACTACATACTTAAGTTGCTCCTCACAACAACCCTGTGAAGTAGGTTAGGCTGAGAGAGAAGTGACTGGCCCAGAGTCACCCAGCAAGTCTCATGCCTGAATGGGGATTTGAACTCGGGTCTCCCCAGTCCTAGTCCAGCACTCTAGCCACTACACCACACTGGCAGAATGCTGTGGCTAGAGTGCTGACAGGAGTCCGCTTTTTGACACATGCTGCTTCAATATTATGTTTTTCTGTTGGATTCCAGTTTGTGTGCACTCATCATTCAGAGTCCTGGTTATTCATTTTTAAGCCCTAAATGGTAATTTACCAGGGTATTTAAATGACTGCCTACCTGTTAAAGTATTTGGGAGATGCCCTGTTCTGTGTCCTTACCTTCAGAGATGTGGTAGCTGGGAATGTGGGACAAAGTTTTCTTAATTGTGAGTCCCAGAATGTGGAATGCCCTCCCCAGGAGGCTAATTTGACTCCTTCTCAGTAAGTTTTTTGACACTTAGTAGAGATCTTATTTTTTAGCCTACTTCCCAGTAGGCTTATGAGATCACCTGGCATTCTGTGTATGTGTCCATGTGTCCCTCCTATCAACTTTGCAACGCCTGGACCAATATGAACCAAATCCGGTACAGTTGCAGGGACACATAGGTACATCTCAACGGCATAGTTTGTGATGATGTCATCCACCCCGATCCAAGATGGTAGACGAGTAAACTTTTGAGGCACAAGTGGGCTAACTTGTGAACCGCTTAACCGATTTGAATCAAATTTGTGACAGCTGTAGGGACACATAGGGATACCCAAATGGTGTGGTGGGTGATGATGTCATCTAGTCCAATTCAAGATGGTGGCCACGTGAACATCTGAGGTGCAAGCAGGCTAATTTGTGGACTGTCTAACCCATTTGAACCAAATTGAATGAAGTTGCAGTGAGTGACACACAAGCCATCTTAATGGCATTGTTTATGATGATGTCTTCCACCCTGATTCAAGATGGCGTACGCATAAACTTTGGAGGTGCAAGTGGGCTAATTTGTGAACCTCTTAACCGATTTGAACCATGTACTAACGGCATGGTGTGGGATGATGTAATCCTCTCCAATTCAAGATGGCAGCTGCATGAACATCCGAGGTGCAAGTGGGCTAATTTGTGAACTGTCTAACTGATTTAAACCAAATTGCATACAGTTGCAGTGAGTGACACACAGGAACACCTCAGCAGCATAGTTTGTGATTATGCCATCCACCCTGATCCAAGATGGCAGACGCATACATTTTGGAGGCACAAGTGGGCTAATTTGTGAACTGCTTAACTGATTTGAACCAAATTTGCTACAGCTGTAGGGACACATAGGGATGTCCCAATGGTGCAGTTTGTGATGATGTCATCCACCTTGATCCAAGATGGAGGATGTGTGAACTTTTGAGGCGCAAGTGCACTAACTTGAGGACTGTCTAACCCATTTGAACCAAATTTGATACAGTTGTAGTGAGTAACACACAGAGACACCTCAATGGTATAGTTTGTAACAATGCAATCCACCCTTATCCAAGATGGTGGATACATGAACATTTGAGGTGCAAGAGTTCTAACTTGTGAACCTCGATTTGAACCAAATTTAGTCCAGTTGTAGAGACAGTGAAAGGAAAGTAGGCTGATTAGTTCTTACTAGAACAACTTGTTTCAATGTGCTTTTAATATTTATTTTCCCTGGCAAGATGGCTCTAATCTAAATACCAGTTACAGGGAAGCAACAGCAAGATAGAGGGCATTCCCTCACCTCTTGCCTATGGGCATCTCAGAGGCATCAAGTGGGCCACTGTGTGAAAGAGGATGCTGAACTAGATAGCCCTTGGGCCTGATGCAGCAGGACTGTTCTTATGTTGGGTACTGTTATTTTGAGCTTACTTTCCTTAGGGAGAGTAAGTTAAAAGATCATTCAGCATTGTGTCTGTCTGCGTGTGCATCCCCTCTCCCATCAACTTTGCAATGCCCTGGACATATATGAATCAAATTGTGTACAGTTGTACGGATACCTCAGCAGTGTAGTTTGTGGTGATGTTCTCTAGGCAGCTCACAACACAGCATTAAAACACAGTACATTAAATCACAGCAGACCAAAAGTGGGATAAATACAAAATGCAATACAAAGCAATTTTTAAAAATCAGTTTTGAAAATAAAATTTAAAAGTCAAAGTGAACAAAAAGGTCTTTACCTGGCGTATAAAAGAACAAAGTGATGAAGCAAACTTCACTGTGGAGGCTATTCCATAAACAGGGTACATCCACCAAAAAGGCCCTCTCTCTAGTAGCTACCCACTTCCCCTCATTTGGCAGGGGTACATGGAGCAGGATCTCAAGGTCCAAGTCGGGACATATGGGGAAAGGCACTCTTTCAGGTAACCTGGTCCCAAGCCATTAGGGCTTTAAAGGTTAAAACCAAAAGAGACGAAAGTTTGGGCTGCTGTACAAATTTGATAGATATACGTAATAAATTTTTAAAAACCAGCATTCAAACTGGGCCCGGAAATGGATTGGGAACCAGTGCAGCTGATAAAGCACTGATGTAATATGATCAAAACGCCCAGTCCCAGTTGTTAATCTTGCAGCCTAATTTTGTACCAGCTGCAGTTTCTACCTGTAGACCATTTTCAAAAGTAGCCCCATGTACAATGCATTGCAATAATCTAAGTGACAGGTTGCCAGAGCATGAGTAACTGTGGCCAAGCTATCTCTATCCAGGTAAAGTGGCAACCGAAGTTGATAAATGGCACTCTGAGCCACAGAGGCAGCTTGATCCCCAGCAACAATGCTGGATAGATGTGCACCCCTAGACTGTAAATCTGGTCCTTTGGGGAAGTGTAACCCCATCTAGAACAGGCTGAACACCATTCACCTGGGCAGAAGAACCACCGGCCAACAGTACTTCTGTCTTGTCTGGACTGAGTCTCAACCTGTTCACCCTCATCCAGTAAATTATTGCCTCCAGGCAATGATTCAGGACAGTCACCATCTCACCTGCATCTGATGAAAAAGAGAGGTACAACTGAGTGTCATTCACATACTAATGATACCTCAGGCCAAATCTCCAGATGATCTCTCCCAGTGGTTTCATGTAGGGGAAAGAAGCTTAGGGGAAAGAATGGAACCCTGCAGAACCCCAAAGTCTAACTACCATGGGGTTGAGCAGTAATCCCCCAGCACCACCTTTTGGAAACTGGCCTTGAGGTAGGAGCAAAACCACCTCCAAGCAGTGCCTCCCACACCCAACTCGGCCAGCCTATTCAAAAAGGATACCATGGTCAAAGATATCAAACGCTGCTGAAAGGTTCAAGAGAATTAACAGGGTTGCTCTCTCTCTCACTCTCTCTCTCTGCACAGGTCATCCCACAGGGTGACCAAAGCAGTTTCTGTTCCAAAGCTGGGCCTGAAGCCTGATTGAAATAGATCTAGATAATCTTTTCCCCCCAAGAGTGTCTGGAGTTGGCCAGCCACTACACACTCAAGCACCTTGCCCAAGAAGGGAATATTTGCC
This sequence comes from Hemicordylus capensis, assembly GCF_027244095.1. Classification (NCBI taxonomy): domain Eukaryota; kingdom Metazoa; phylum Chordata; class Lepidosauria; order Squamata; family Cordylidae; genus Hemicordylus; species Hemicordylus capensis. Next base: position 66,839,343 of record NC_069657.1, read on the forward strand.
ACAGGCCTATAGATGTTAACATCCCCTGGGTCCAGACTGGGTTTCTTTAGGAGTGGTTGAATAATAGCTTCCCTCAATGGAGCTGGGACTACTTCCTCTCTCAGTGAGGCATTTAGAACCTGTTGGACCCATCTAAAAATTTCCTCCCTACTAGATTTAATAAGCCATGAAGGGCAAGTGTCAGGCATGCACATGCTCAGCCAAACTTGACTGAACACCTTGTCCACATCCTTGGGCACCAATAATTGCAACTCCTCTAGCAAAAATGGACCAGGTGTTACTGTGGACACCTCTCCCAATGACATTGCATCAACTATAGAGTCCAACCCATGGGGAATGTGGGCAACTTTACCCTCAAAGTCCTGTGAAAATGTGTCACTCACAGCATGCTACTGAGGATTCTAACACATCTTGCCCAGGGTCATATGATCAATCAATCAATATTATAGGTTCTTCTGATTAATAATCACATATGATCTGAAGTGTGTGTGAGGGAGAGGGAGACTTATACCGGCATCGTCCTTTCCCAGCTGCACTCTTGGTTTAAAGAAGGTAGTAAAAAACTCAGACACAGGAATTGTGCTCATACCAAGGGAAATTTGATTTATCCATAAAATGCTAGATCTTGAGTGTTATTTTAAATCTTCTCCTAGTCTTGTGGGAGCCAGTGGGCTGTGGTTGGGAGAATGTGTAAAGGGTTCCTCAGTGCAGGAGAATTCAAGGATAAGTCTGGGGGAAAAGATCCTTGACAGTTATGGACTTCCCTTATTCCACCTCAACTGAATTTATCTGTTTCAGTAAACATGTAGACACAATACAAAGTGGAACAAAACTCTAAAGAGTACGATTACAGTAAAACAAGAGCACAGTTCACTTGTCAATGTTAGAAATGTAAAATAAAACTAAAATATTTTGTTTATTGGTGCAGGAAATTGTTTCCCAAAATAATATGTACAGTACTGTGTAGGAGAGAACACCATACAAACTCTAATGAGGCCTTAAGTGGCAAATAAATAAATAAAATGCTGACTATTAACTGGGATTAGTCAGCATTTTGCCATGTTTAGTGCTTGTTTCTAGCACTACCTGACATACACTTCTTAAATGAATAGGTAGGAAGTACATCCAATTAATTTCCATAGAATTTTTAACCTACTACAACAAATATTTATATATTGCTCTTCAACTAAAGTTCTCAAAGCAGTTTACATAGAAAAATAATACACAAACTAGCCGACCCTGCACAGAGCATCTGTGCGGTGCTTTGGGGCCGGCTGTTTCCCCCTCCCTCTTCCTCCTGCCCCATCTCTCCACTCTTCCTCTTCCCTCTGGCCCCGTTCTCTCCAGTCTGCCTCCCCTTCCGTTCCTCCACACACACAGAGCCGCGGTGAGCAGCCAAGAAGGGCCCTGCCACTGCCGCTTTTTCTGCCTCCTGTCCACCTGCCGCCACTGCAGCTTTTCCCACCAGACAGACGGCGTGTCACCGCCGGCATTTTCTTCCCCCCTCCTCCTCAGTCCTCACTTTGGAACTCTCGCAGTGTGTCGCGAGAGTTCCGCCGCCAAATCCTGGGCACGCATGTCCCAAGAGAATTAAATATATAGATAATATGGTCCCCTGTCCCCAAAGGGCTCACAATCTAAAAAGAAACATAAGGCAGATACCAGCAACAGCCACTGGAGGGATGCTGTGCCTGGTTTGGATAGGGCCAGTTGCTCTCCCCCTGCTAAATATAAGAGAATAATCATCACTTTTAAAAGTGTCTCTTTGCTCAGTTAGCAGGGGTCCTAATGTGTTTTGGACTGGATTGTTATAGATAAACTGAAAAGTACTATATAGTTTCAAGAGAGCATGTTGAACAAAATTTCATTATGTACAATTCATACATTAATTTATGCTAGGGTGTTTCATAGCTAGTGATTGCTTGGAATTATGTTCTTATGAAAGATACACTTATCAGCCCTATTCACATGTTGTGTTCAACACTCGTACAGAGTACACAGATTCAGTTGTGGTAGACCTTCCACGAGGCAGTTGCATCAGGCAGCAGGTTATTGGGCGTGACAAATACCCTCCTGCCCCCCACTTTAGAAGAAAGAGATGGGGAAATGGCATTTGGCACCCTTCTTCAGATGCCCAGTGGTTTTGAGATGCCACTGGGTACGGCTGTTGAAACATTATGTTACACGTATGTACAACAGCACACTTTCTATCTGTGCCATGCATTTGAGGGATCTGTATCAGGTTCACTTTTGAAATGAATGCACACAAAAAGGCATACAAGTGTATAGACATCTGTACACTGGTACAACATAATATATGAATAGGGCTATGGATGAATGCGTACTCTGAAGAAAGTAATATTGGACTCAGTGGGACTTATTGCTAAGTAAACATATAGGACAGAGCTGCAGCCTGCAAATTCTTATGGTCTGGTCTCAATACATTTTTGTAGTGTTGAGGATGCTACAGGAATGTTTGGTGTGTGAACATGAGTATGAGGGTGCCCATGTTTAAAGGTTTAATATGTATGTATTTATAATACATGCAACACAATACTAAGCCTTTTTATTCAGGACTAAGTTCCACTGAGTTAAATGGCACTTACCCTCAGATAAGCATACATAGGATTGTAGCCTTTATCTTTAAAAATCAAATTTCATGTTTCAGTTTGGAAAGTGTAAGCAATCCTTTTCTATTTCATTATTTTACATTCATATAAATCAGTGGTTCTTTCAGAACATAAGGACCACACAATAATGAAAGAATCTTGTTTTAGATGCCTTTCATTTTTTCTTATTACTGATATAACGACAGATGACATAAATCTCACAGAAAAACCTGGCCTGATGAAAGAAAAATGCCTATTGCAACGTGCCAAGCTTCATAATTAGTGTAAAACTACAGATGGGAACATGCAATACACCAGCCTCCCCACCTGCTGCTATCTCTTATGAGGGGAATGTGCTGGTTTGCATTTAGATATTTCCTTTGGGGAATTTTTCTTCTTTTCTTCTGGTTTTGCTCACCTCTCTTTAATCCACAAAGACTTAACTGAAACCTATGTTGTGATATTTGTCTTTCCTTTCATGGTACCGTTTTCCAACTGTGGCTGGAAAAAGAACAGAGTTGGGAAACCCAATCTAAGGATTTGATTTATGAACATTATAGCCTGTTGCATATTTGTGGGTGACATTAGAAAACAAAAAGTGCAGAAGACTTCATCAACGTTTAAGTTTTTATTGATTACATCAGTGTGCTACTTTTCTTTCTGAGGGTCAAAGCAGACATGATGTGGGGCATTCATGATTCCATCTCCCAACTTTAAAAAAACAACAAAAACATTTAAAACAGCCATGGCAGGTGGGTGGGGAGCTCCAATATATTTATATTTTTAAGCTGTGGCATCTGCAGGGGGAAATGCATAACATAGCTGTATTGTGTGGGTCTTGTTTTCTCAGTGAAGCTAATAACAGCTGGTGGAGGATGCAGTTTCAATCAGAAAAACAGCATGTAGTGGAAGGGTTAAACATCCTTCCACCAGTGTTGCTGCTCAGATAAAAATTGGAGCCTCCTAATACTGTTTTAGCCACCGAATGGTATAGTGGGGAAATGACTTGACTAGCAAGCCAGAGGTTGCAGGTTCGAATTCCTGCTGGTATGTTTCTCAGACTATGGGGAAACACCTATACTGGGCAGCAGCGATATAGGAAGATGCTGAAAGGCATAATTTTTATTTCATACTGCATGGGAGATGGCAATGGTAACTCGCTCTTGTAATCTACCAAAGATAACTACAGGGCTCTGTGGTCGCCAAGAGTTGACACTGACTCAACAGCACACTTTACCTTTAATATTGTTTTACTTTTTTTAAAAAACTGCTTTAAACTTTTTTGGTTTTTTTTTAAGGCAGGTTATTCAGTTATTCATCACGTCTGTTTTAAACCTGAATAATAAAGCAGAAAGGAAGAGAGAAGGTAAAGTAAGGTACTCAATTGTTTTTGAATGTCTTGGAAGTAAGAGGACACATTTTCTCTGTCAGTCTCTATAACCCAGATGTCAAACAAACTGAGAACCTTGTGCCCTTTAAGCCTCCCAGAAGGGAGGAGGGAGTGCGTTAGAGCTGCATGTGCTCAGTACATTCCACCTTCTGAGGTAAACAGCAGGGAAGTTTTTTATGATGCAAGTTGCTGACAGACAAAAGGAGGTTTTTCTGTGGTCCTTTGATAGGCCCTTGACAATTTTGTTTTTACAGGGTTTTACATTCTGGCATTCAAAAGGTGGGGGAGGGAAAGACTCCTGCACTTAGGAGTTCTTCCCACTGCTGGAGGAAGTTTACTTTGTAAAGATGTTGATATTTGCATGGTTTGTAATCTATAGATAACTTATTTCCTTAATCTCATATATACATCTACATTTTTCATACTTAAATGTATTTTGGGTGAAAGGTTGCCTCAAACGTTGTGTGTGAACTGAGTTCATGCTGAGAGAAACACATGCTATGGTAAATTAGACTGCTAGAATAGGTGTTGCAGTTTTCTGTTCTTAAGGAACTACAAGAACCTATGTATCATGTATTTTATTGTTCAATTTATATACCACCTTTCATAAAATTTATCCCAAGGTGGTTTACATATGAAGCTGCATATATATAGGTTACATATGACATCAGTCCATAGTTCTAGCTAGCTCAGTACAGTATCAGGCCTGCTCAACTTAGCGCCCCCCCCAGTTGTTTTTGGACTACAACTCCCATAATCCCCAGCCACAGTGACCAATAGCCAGGGATTATGGGAGTTGTAGGCCAACATCTGCAGGATATTGAGCAACCCTGAATGCTTCTTCAAGGTATCAGATACATCTTGCCCACTCTGACTTGGAAATGGTGGGGAATGAACCTTGGACCTTCTGCATGCGTTGTTTATCCTTGCACAGGGACCTTTCAGTTATCATCCGCCCCCACAACACACACTTAATAATTCTTAATGCACTGAAAGCTCCTCCCACCCTCAGGTTGGACATCTCCACTGGTATGTTTCCCAGACTATGGGCAGCAGCAATCTAGGAAGATGCTGAAAGGCGTCATCTCATACTGCACGGGAGGAGGCAATGATAAACCCCTCCTGTATTCTACCAAAGGGCATTACCACAGGGCAATGTGGACGCCAGGAGTCGAAATCGACTTGACGGCACACTTTACCTTTCCTGCCATGAGCAAAAGTATTTGCTGCTGTTGCAAAGGGCATAGGATCTCGCTCATGGTTTTTCCTGTATGTTTAAGGAAACCCATGAGATTTAATAATTAGTTTCTGTTGCTTTCATGTACTTTTTAATAGGCTAGTTACTTAACCTCCCCATGGCTCCATCTGCAAATTGAAACTCAAAGTTGCCTACTGAGATAATGAACATATTTCTTTAGATTTTCAACTAGTCCCATCCTTAGGGATTGGGACAGGATGTAGTTTTAAGTATGTGTTGGTGAAAGTTGAATACAACTGGTCAGTATGAAAGCAGAGTCTAAAACAAAGGCACCCATTAAATCCAAAAGCTAGTCCAATGGACAAGGCTTTGAAATGCTTCCGAAAGTGGAACAGGTTTTCTAGTGGAACCTCCCATTCGTTTCAGAGGTGTGTGTGGGAGAACTTACTAGTGAGTTGTGGCTTTTGGTCTTTGTTGTCTTGTAGGAAGAGTGGCGCAGTAGCTACTGGGAATGCCCCTGGATAAACCCTTATTTTACGAACTTTAAAAAGATTGAAATATTATTATAGGCTCTTCTGATTCAAACCAGGTTTACTCTGAAGCAAACCCCACTGATTTTAGTGAACGTTGCTTCCAAGTAAATATGCACAGGATAGGACTGTAGGGTTTACACTGATGAAGAATGGAGCCAGCATTGCATAGTGGTTAAAGTGTTGGACTCGGACTGGGAAGACCCTTCGAATCCCCATTCAAACATAAAACTCACTTGGTGACTCTGGGCCAGTCATGTATCTCTCAGCCTAAATCTACCTTACAGGGTTGTTGTGAGGATAAAAATAACCATGTACGCCACTCTGAGCTCCTCAGAGGAAGAGCGGGATACAAGTGTAAAAATAAATAAATAAATAAAATAAAATATAAGTGGTATGGGAGCAAGTGGATCCCAAAGAGAATGAGCATGTTTACTTACATTTCATCATGGTTCAGATGAAAACTTTTTACTAAGCTCACAATGGCTGATTCCGATTCTGGACATGGCAACATTATTAACCATTATACATAGCTCCTGTACATGATTAAATGGACTTGTCAGTGTGAATTGCTGCTGCTCATGTAGAAATGCAATAAATAATTTGCACATGTTTTAAACGTGCTGTTAAAATGATAGCCCTAGGATGCTGATAGTCAGTATTCCCACCCTTTGAAATACTCACCAGTAGGAGAACAGTTGCTGATTGGGATACTTTTTGTACACGCAAAAAATCTGAAGACACTAATCTGGCAAAATGAGAGTGAGAGATTTGCTTTCATTAACACTTCCCCATTATTGTGCTGGCGAGAGACATTTAAAAGCAGGAGGGGGGAACCTTACTGATGCATAGAGCGCTTCCTGCAATGCTTTCACAATACGTTTCTCCCTAGAGAGAGAGAGAGAGAGGGTGAGGGGATTGGGGGTAGTTTGCTGTGGAATTGGGAAAGGCAGCTCTGTTGGTTCTGGCAGTGAGGGGGTTGACTGACAGTCTGCAGTGCAGTGGAGTTAGCTGGGCTCCCTATATGGCTATGGATTAGCTATATGCTAATACAGATAGGGGGAAAGGAGCTGTACTGATCCCAACGGGCTGCCGCCGCCAGTGGAGGCAATCGGAGGCAGAGCAGAGCTGCTTCTTCCAGAGCCATGGCTGAAGGGGGTGAAGGAGGGGAAGATGAAATACAGTTCCTACGAACTGTAAGTATCTGTTTTTCTAGGTCAGGATGGAATCAGGTTCTTCCCCCCCCCCCTTTGTCATCTTAACTGTTCCCGCTGTATTGCATTACAAAATAGCCTTTTCTTTCTTTCTTTCTTTCTTTTTAAAAAACTATTTCTCTGCTTGCGCTTGGTTACCCAGGCAGAATTGTTTGGAGAAGTGGAAAATAATGCAAGGATACAATCTGAAACAGACAAGCAGTGAGAATTCTCTGTGCCATCTCCCTTTAAATCTGTTTAATAGCCGTCTCGGTACCAGTTTGGTACAGAAGGAGAGCTGTTTGCTCTGCGATTCCTTGTGTTTAAAGCATCCTTGTCAACTTTGTACTTGGGTTGCTAAATGCTGCATGCCAGATACCTGATCCCTGAAACTTCGGTCTAGGTTACATTTCACTGTCAATTGAGAGAAGCTTTGCAGGTGCAGGAAGGTAAAGCTGATGAATAAAGCTTGAAGAAGGGTCTTTGAAACCTCTGCAATCCGCTCTGTTATAGCAGACATCTAGGCGTAGTGAATGTTTATAATGTGAAAATTGTGCTGGGAGGTAAATTGGTATCTCTTCTGTGCTTAAAAAAAGAGGTTCATTCGAAATGGATGCAAAGCATTCTCTGACCAAGAGGGTTAAAACCTGCACCTCCCATAATGTTCCATAAAAAAGCTTTCAAACCATTCTTCTGTAAGGTTTATACCAGCTAGCACAATCTGATTTTGAAGTAATCAACATATTAACTTTACTGATAAGAGGTGGGAAAGATCCTTTCCTTGCCCCCTTGTGAAATCCTATGTCTTGTTTGTTGGAGTATAGATGGCATAAGAAATGAATCTTCAAATACACTCATTCCTTCCACTACTCCTTCACCATTTATCTCATTCATTCTGGAAAAAACATGTCAGGAACAGAGAGTCCCTACAGTCTATAATGCAACTTTTAAAAAGGTGAAGTTTCCAAAATAGATATGCTTGCTAACGAGAATAAGTCTTTGGCACGCATCATTGCCCAGGGAGGTGAGAGAAGAGAGAAGGATGTGAGGAAGGTTGCTAGTGCAGCTCCTAAAAATTGCTAGGTGTGATAAAAGTGTCATTGGCACTTGCTTGCTTCTGAGAACCTCATGATGAAAGAGGTCATTTCAATGAATAAAACTGTTTTATTCCATTATATTTGCCATTGTTCTATGTGATAGGAAACCTTTTACCTGATACCTGCTCATCAGAAACTTAAACCATGGACAGTTGCTGATTTCCCCCAACAGCATTTGCCATTAGCCTTGCATCTTCCAAAATCCAAAGTATGTCTTTGACATGACATCCTTCCAAAGGGCTGTCCAAGGTGCTCCATTTCATATTCTCAATGAATACAAAGTGGAAAGCTTACCCACCCCCCACCCCGCTCCCTACCCTTGCCTCCATGCACTTCACAGGCAAAGAATGTATACCTTTTCCTACATGAGGTGTCCTCTGGTAAGACTGCAACTTGTATTCATTACTCGGAGTGTTAGAAACTCTTCCCATCTTTCACATAATCCAGTTATCTATGGGATGTGGAGTAAAGGTGTACTGGTTTCTTTTGGAGGTTCTTTCTTCTTGGTACCACTGAATAGTGTGGAGTGATAGATATGCTGTTCAAAGCTCAAAGAACAAAATGCCCTTCTCTATAGAACTTCCCATTCAGAAAAAGGTATCTGCTTCTAAACTCTTCCCTGAATTCTGCACAGTGAGGGGTCTGGTGTTATTTATTTGCCTCCTGCATACGGTTCTGATTGTGGCCATAAATATTGAAGATTAATTGCACCCTTTGGTACACGAACAGTATACACATAAAACTTGCACGTAATACTTGCTTCTAACTTATTAGATTGTCCGTTAGGCTAACTAACAAATCCTGTTCCAAGCAATGCAGTCCTAAAACACGTTTATTTGTAGGGGATTCCTTGCTTGATATTTTATAGTTTCTTACATGAGATGTATAAGCGCAGTGTTAGATATGATTGCATAAACACGTTGAGGGCTAGAGTTCATTGTACTTCTTATAATGTGCTCTCTTCTAGATGTAGCTATTCAAAATCATCTACATAGTAGGGTTTCCTGTGGAGTATACCACTTGGGGAATGTGCAAGACATTTCCCATTTGATATGTTCCATGAGCAGGTCTATATACTGGAATACTTGCAAAATCCATGTAAATCAAGTCAAAGAAAATCTGATTTTTCTCTCTTCGCTTCCACTTTTTATTTTTTGTGAGTCATTTTCAAGCTGCTGTCTTCAAGAGGTTGCAGTTTAGTAACTGATACAGTGATACTTGTGCTTATTTCTCCCTCAGCTGTATTACTGCACATTTAGGAGTTCAGTTCTTTTGTTGAGGTAGGCATACAAGAGGAGGGCCTAGCTTGGGGCTTGTTTACACAATTAAGTAGTGCACTGCCCTGCAGTCTGAACCACCAAACCTTGTCTACATAGAAAAGGTATCCCAGGGTTTTTGATCAGCATACCTGGGCCATTCACTTGCAGCGCTTGATTTCTAAAATAAAAAGTGCTGAAGTCAAGCCAGACTGGTGGAAATTACATCCTTTGCTTAGGGCTGACCCAAGATATTTTGCACCCCCAAGCTACTGCATCTAAAGATCCTAGAGATAACTCCCCACCACCACCAGTTGTCTTGCAATGTCAGAGGGTGTAGGGATGCTGCTAATCAATGGTATGTGGTTGCATCTTCTGTGACAGAAATGGGCTAACTTCAGTCTTCCATGGCCTGACTTATTTTTAAAAAGAAGAATTTCCCATGGTCCATTGAGGTGTATTAAATTAGCAAGAGTTCATACTTTAGTGATTACTTAACACAGTATAACTAATCTGTGTTTTGATCCTGAGAATGCACTCTTTCTTGAGAACATAAGAAATACTTTAGCAGATCGGATCATTTAGCCTAGCAGTCTTTGTGAGAATACCACAAACAATAGACATTAGGTAGTCTACCAGAAGTTGGCCAGTGGTCCAGTAGCCACATGATTCACTCTTTGCCCACTCCTGCTGTATGACACTGCAAGATAGCCAGAGACTCACCTTGTGGATTGTATGCTCTTTGAGTGGCACTCGGATTATGTGTGTTGCCAAGCCAGCTATTCCTCTGCTCTGGAAGTCCTTATCTCTAATCCAAATGTGTGAAGTTGTTCATAGATGATAGAATGGTAGTCCCTTAATTATTGCTTCACAGCAACTGAGGCTCTGGCTTGAAAACTATAACAATAATTTATTTAGCACTAGAGCAGGGCTGCTCAACTTTGGCCCTCCTGCAGATGTTGGCCTACAATTTCCATAATCCCTGACTATTGGCCACTATGGCTGGGGATTATGGGAGTTTTAGTCCAAAAACAGCTGGGGGGCCTAAATTGAGCAGGCCTGCACTAGAGAGTATACAAAGTACTTCACATCAGTTATCACAGTAATCTCGAGCTCAGGTTTAAATTAAATCCTAGATCAGATTGTGTTACATGGGTATTTATCCTGGGTTGAAAGACAGGGCAATCAAGAGCCCCCTTTTGACCATCAGCCTGCCATTCTTGTACACACGGACAAAGCAGAGATTGAAGTCAAAGGAATGTTTCATAGCACAGATGCTATGAAAACTCCCATATGGAGAAGGTGCTAGACAGGTGTGTTGTGAAGGGTCAAGTGGAGTATCTTCTCAAGTGGAAAGGATTCTCTGAGGAGCACAATACTTGGGAACCTGAGAAGAATCTTGACTGCCCTGGATTTCAGAGTTTATGAAAAAATACAAAAAAATGAAGGAAGGTGAAAACAAGCCCCGAGAGAAATCGGAGAGTGCCAAGCAGAAATAGAATCTTGCCAACAATACCAAGGACATTAAAACCAAAAGGTTCTGTCATGTTCTTGAAAGCTAGAATTTTATCTAGTTCTTTAGTGGTTTGGGGTGCACAGATGACTGTTTTCCTTGGGGGAGGGCAGTCAGGGAGGTGGGTGTTGAGTCAGGCAAATCCCTGCTGCCCGCAAAATCTAGGGTTTCTCTCCCACCAGTTCTGTGGCAGTTTCTGATGCAGTGACTGAGTATGAATGAGTATGTGGGTTAGTGGTGCTAATTAAATTGAGGGGAGGGCAACCTCAGAGCTGGTCTTGTGATAGTAAGCATGATTTGTCCCCTTAGCTAAGCATGGTCTGCCCTGGTTGCATGGAACCACTCTGAGAAGAGCAGAAGGTTCCATGTTGTCTCTCTGGTATCTTGAAGATATGGCTGAGAGAGTTTCCTGCCTGCAACCTTGGAGAATCTGCTGCAGTCCGTGTAGAAAATACTGAGCTAGATGAACCTATGGTCTGACTCAGTATATGGCAGCTTCCTATGTTCCTATGAATATTATTACAAAACACCACTTTGGGTAAAATATCTTTGGTGAAATGAATGTTTCTGAAATACAATTGATTAGTACAAAGCTGCCTCAAGCATTTTTAATAGAAGAGTGGGGTATAAATTTTGTAAACAAATATATAGACTCTTTTATTGATAACTGTCACCGTTATTATCTCTCTGTGTGTTTCTGTGTCCCCTTCAATCATAGGAGCATCTTGAAAGAAACATCTCAGCTTTCCTTTTCAGATAAGGCTGGGATCCTCCAAATCCCTTATATAACAGTAGGGTCCATTTAAATCTGTGTGACGCTTTCTCAATGGGTGGCTTATTTGTATGAGTCCGCCTTTCTATAATTAAAGATTAGAAATGAGTAGCAAACTCTCAGCAGTACATGGATAAACAGTGGCTGACATCCTGACCAGTATTCTCTCTAATTTTTGTGATCTGTGTGCGGAAATGAGTTTTGTTCTGGGTGGCAGTATCGAGGCAGTGTGCATGCACATGCATTCAGAGTGGGGCCTTCCAGATTCAACCTGAGTAGGATCTAAAATTAACTGAGCGGACATCAAAAAACTTGTGAGCATGCACATGCCTTAGAGGGAACAATGATCCTGACGAATGAAGCATGCACATTGAGAGACTATGGAGACACAACAGGAGCCCTCACACAACTCCCCCATTCCCCCTGTATGTACTGTTACTCAAGAGCCATTAGAGTTCCAAGCAGTGCCTGCACTCCTGAAGGGTTCTCTAAGATCAGAAACATGTCTCTGACCTGTAGTGATGTGTCTCTGGTCTTAGAGGGCCCTTCCAAAACTCAAGGAGCACTTGAAATTCTAATGGCTCTTGTGCAATAGCATACACCCAGGTGGAATGGGGACTCCAAAAAGATCTCTCCAAACTGGCTGAGTGGGCAACAAAATGGCAAATGTGGTTCAGTGTAAGCAAGTGTAAAGTGATGCACATTGGGGCAAAAAACACCAAATTCACATATACGCTGATGGGATCTGAGCTGTCAGTAACTGACAAGGAGAGGGATCTTGGGGTGGTGGGGACAGCTCATTGAAAATGTCATCTCAGTGTGCGGCAGCTGTGAAAAAGGCTAATTCCATGCTAGGGATAATTAAGAAGGGGATTGAAAAGAAAAATGCTAATATTATAATGCCCTTATACAAATCTATGGTGCGGACACATCTGGAGTACTGTGTACAGCTTTTGTCACCGTATCTTAAGAAGGATATTGTAGAACTGGAAAAGGTGCAGAAGAGGACAACCAAAATGATCAGGGACCTGGAGCACCTTCCTTATGAGGCTAGGCTACAGTATCTGGGGCTATTTACCTTGGAAAAGAGGCGACTAAGGAGAGACATGATTGAGGTGTATAAAATTATGCATGGATTGGAGAGGGTGGACAGAGATAAATTATTCTCCCTCTCTCACAACATTTGAACCAGGGGTCACCCCATGAAACTGATAATTGGGAAATTTAGGACCCACAAGAGGAAGTACTTTTTCACACAGCGCATAATTAATCTATGGAATTCTTTGCCATGGGATGTGGTGATGGCCAGCAGCTTGAATGGCTTTAAAAGGGGCTTAGACAGATTCATGGTGGACAGGTCTATCAATGGCTACTAGTCTGGTGCCTATGGGCCATCTCCAGCCTCAGAGGCATGATGCCTCTCAATACTAGTTGCAGAGGAGCAACAGCTGGAGAAAGGGCATGCACATACCTCTTGTCTGTGGGCTCCCCAGAGGTATCTGGTGGGCCACTGTGTGAAACAGGATGCTGGACTAGATGGGCCTTGTGCCTGATCCAGCAAGGCTGTTCTTATGTTTTTAAGTTGCATAAAGGCTTCCATCATGCCTCTGCCGGCCCTAGAAGGACACTTGCCTTGCTATTCAGGATGTTAGCCAGTATTGTGCTTAAAGCTCTTCCATGAGTGAAGCTTGCAAAAGGTTGCTGTGCCTGGTTTGGGGGATTAATTAATTCCCCCTGCAGCCTTCAGTGCTCCATTTCACCCCTTCCAGAGGGTCTGAAGGCCCTCAGAAAAAGTTTGGGGGGGGGGGCAACAGAGCCTGCTCTAGGGAGAAGGAAATGGGGAAGTTGTCTTCTGAGTTCTTGTGTATACACACTTTGGATACAAAACTCTCTGTGTGTGCATGTTATCATTAAGCCTTCAGAGCTATAAAATAAATTGTTTCATAAATTGTGCTGAAAGATTTGCATTGAAAAAGGGCCAAATCCTGGCCAATCTATTAATGCTCAGAAATAAAAACACTAATGTTTGGATCCTGAGTATATAATGCAGGAGATATTGATAAAACTTGCTCCTACACAGTATAAGGACTGCTTGGCACTCCAATACTGCAGATGGAACACTCTAAAGTCACACAGCATCTTTCCACAGGCCATGATGACAGATCCCCATGTGCATGTGCAGGACTGGATAGTAGTTGGTATGTTTAGGATCAAGGTAGCAATCAGGCTTGTTGTGTTCCCTGCTCCTTTTGGCCACTGTAACTTAGGGAAATAATGGGGACATGGTAGAATCTTCATTTCCAAGGAGCAAAGGCTACATAAATAACGGATTGCATGTGTTTATTGATGCATGCTATAGCACACAGTTTGGAGAGAAAACCATGCTTTGCTTCCAGACTGTTGAGTTTAAAATCATATATCTGTCAAACTCTTATTGCATTTGATCTTTTTCATTTAACTCATAGCTTTTCCTGCCATCCCTTTCAAATATAAAAGATTTACTTGAATCGGAGAGCCTTTATGTAGCTCAGTTAAAAACAAAATCCAACACATTATAATGATGCAATAAGAGGTTTTGTTCAGGAATCCAAGTGAAACTAAATACAGCCACAATTACAGTGAAATATCTATATATTTAATTTTCTTGGGACATGCGTGCCCAGGATTTGGCGGCGTAACTCTCACGACACGCTGCGAGAGTTCCGAAGTGAGGACTGAGGAGGAGAGGGGGAAGAAAGTGCTGGTTGTGGCCGGCCGGCCAGCGGGCAGAAGAGGGGGGAGAGAAAGGCAGCGGCGGGCAGCGAGAGAAAGGTGGCGGGGGGCAGTGGGTGGGGGGAGAGAAAGGTGGCGGTGGGCGGGGGGCGAGAAAGGCAGCAGCGGGCAGTGGGCGGGGGGAGAGAAAAGCTGCAGTGTGTGGTCAAGAAGGGCCCCGCCGCCACTGTTTTTCCTCGCCCCATCTGCCTGCTCTGTGTGTAGGGGGGAATGGGAGGGGAGGAGGGCTGGAGAGCGCAGGCCGGAGGGAAGGGGAAGAGAGGAGAGACCTGGCAGGAGGAAGAGGGAGGGGAAAACAGCCGTCCCCAAAGCGCCGCACAGATGCTCTGTGCGGGATTGGCTAGTAACAGAATAATTTCCAAATATGGAATCATGACTCTGTCAGTAATGTAAGAGTGTGCATCATCTACAGTGAAAAGTACCTAATCCTTACAGGGATAAACATTTAATTGTTCCTCTGCAAATAAATTACAAATAAGCTACACACTCATTTAGCATGGAAGAAAAGATGGTGCATGAGTAGCTGGCAAGTTATCATTTTTTCTTCCCCCTGGCATGGCTTTCATACATGTAAAAGGAAACAAGTATTTAGCACTTGATGCTGTTCTAGGCAAGCAGATTTGGTGCTTGGAAAAACTTCACCTGCTGAATTTCTGCTTGTTGTGCAACTGTTAAAAACACTGGAGTCTGGCAAAAAAAGGTTGACAAACATAAAGGGAGGCCATGTTAACGTATATAAGACTGTGAGGCACATGGAAATGATGAATAGAGGGAATATACACAGTCCTTTTTGAAATACAAAAGCTCAGGGTTTCTCTGAAATTGAGGGAAAGTTATTGAATTAATTGCCACAATATTGCTATGAACTGTAATGGACTCTGGTGTGAATGTTTTATAAAGAACTGGAAAGCCATCACGATTGTAATGATAGTTAGAAGGCTATATTCAGAGACAGTATATCTCTGATTTTGCTGAGGATATAATAGACAGAATAGATAGTGTCATTTTGTCCTTGTGCTCTTCCCTAGGGCACCTTATTGGCCACTGCTGAAGAAAGATTGTACTTTGGAATCCCAAAAACAATTTTAGAAAAGAATAGTGACATCACTTGGTGCTGTAAAATGTGACCCCTACAGTCAGTTGTGTTCATGAAAAAGCTGAATAAACACAGAATATCTTTTTAAATACTTATGAAAGGTATGAAAACTGAGAACTGATCATTTCAGGATATTTATGGCCCAGTCCAGACTTTCTCACCATACTAGTGCAAACAGTGATTACTTCCATATTCACCTCTCCCTTGCATTTAATATGCAATAGATAGTAGCATTGCATTCTTCTTATACTGACAGGTGTTGTGAACATGTGTACTCACTGTTCTTCAGCTTAAATGCTGAAGAAGGGTATTTGGAATTCTGACTATATACGTTTACTAGTTGAGAAGTGAGGGGAAGCAGAGCTACAAATCCAGACGTCTGGAAAGACCCTCTGTTGCTTGCAAGAAAAAATTCAGAATTATATAAATATAAAAAATAAATAAATCCAGAAATATAAACCCAGAATTACAGCAGAGAAAGACTTTTTTAGAATGCAACATGCCGTGGGTGGGAGGGAACGGGCAAACCATCCCTTCTTGTAATGCCCTCTAGTGGCACAGGTAACAATTGCCCCCTGCATACATGGAGCCTGTAAGTGGGGATCAGTAAAAAAGGCACTCCTCTCTCACGCATATTACCTGTGAAACAAGCTACCTCCCTAAAACAGTAGGAATATAAAACTAGATGCAAAGGGCAGTTCTGTAACTTTTTAGTTGGTAAAAGAGGGGTTCCCCCTCCCGCCAGGAGTAGCTGCATCAGTTGCATTCCCTTTCCCACACAACTACTGTAGGTCAGGAATCTTCCTTGTAATTCTTTGTCTCTGGTCACCCTAAGTAAGAGGAGTTCTGCATATACCATTGGCTGAGAAGACAAATGCCTCATGCGTTTGGGAAAGAAAATTGTTTCATCTACCATGCCTCAATATTGAGGGAGAGAGATGGATTCCAAAGTACTAAAAGGTGGGGAATAATAATAATAATATTTATATACTGCTTTTCAATGAGTTCCTAAAGTTTTTTACATAGAGAAATAAAGATGGATCCCTGTCCCCAAAGGGCTCACAATCTAAAAAGAAACATAAGATAGACACCAGCAATAGGCCAGTGGAGGGATGCTGTGCTGGGACTGAGGAAATCACTATTTTGGGGAAATCACTAAAATAATACACTCTGGATGAGCAGTAATCTTGCTGAGGTTTCCTCCATTCAGTTTATGCTCCAATACAAACTTATGCCCTACATAGGCAATTATGTTTCAATAATAGAAAAGGATATGCAGCCTGCCAGAGGCTATGGAATATCCCTGGATTTAACCCATTTTGGGTTACATGATGTTTTTTCAGAGAGCAATAAAAATGGGAAAAACCCGAGGTCAATCTCACCTGTCCTCAAAAACTCCACTTCCAATTTGCATCTCTCATTAGTCCTGGGAGATAAGGACTTGCCCAGAATGTATGCCTATGTTGTTTATCAACCAATGTCTATAAATAATGTAATCTACCAAAAATCATCATGGAATTGTCTGTTGGGTCACAACCACTGCAATGATTGTGCCTGTTCTTACTATGTTATCTAGCCCTATATAATTTTGGCTTTCTAAGATGTGTAACTTGGGTTCTATGTCAAGAGTGAGCTGTGCTGAATGTGCAGAGTAATATGTTGATACTCATTGGATGATCATTCTATAATCTTGATATTCGGGAGTTGCTTAGGATTCAGGGATGATTGTAATCAGGAATTGCAGATTGCCGTGTCCTTTTACATGCTGTGTTTTTATCCTCCTCCCCTTCCTACTTTCATTAGTATGATCAGGGCTTTTATTGAATGTCTCATCGTAGCCTTCCTTCCTTTAAAAGGGTAGAGCAAAGATTATATAAAGACTACTTGTCCTCTGTCAGTATCTCTACGTCTAAGTAGCAGATCCTTGGCTGCTTAACTTGAGAACGTTGGAGTGTATTTATACCAAGGGCTTTTGAATGTCAGTTGTCACCTTGCTAGTGCAGATTCTTTAAGTGGTCTTTGGATCCTTTACTTTGGATCCGAAGTAAAGGAACACATTTACTTTGCTGCTTCTAAGATAGGATCTAATAGTGCCTGATCATAATCTTGTATGGGGGACATCTAATATTTAAATATTCTATCTGTTTTATCACAATTTACTGCACTAATTGCACAAGGCTCAAGAATACAGATTCATATTAAGTTTTATGCTGCATTGTTTATGATCATCCAGTTTGGATTTGGATTTGCAGTAAGTGCAAAACTTCTGAAAAGAGCTTTCAGAGCTAGGTCATTTTAAGGTTAAGTGCTTATTACTATTGTCAGGCACCATTGGGTCCAAACCTTTTGGTCTGCAATTGTGCTGTCAAGTTCTGACTGAGGCCAAGGAACCGGAGCTATAGCTATATAACTTTATCCTAGTCCCAGTGGTTATTGTGGGTAAGAAGTGCAGAGATGCCTAGCTGCTGGTTCATCTCTCTTTATAGCAGTTCTTCCAACACGATCTTGATCTAAGACTCTCAGGATCTTTTCTTGGCCTCATCAGTCCTTTGAGCACCACTCTTTTTTCTGCTTTGCTCCAGCATCCCTAGTTCCTCAGTCTCATATCTTTTTATCAGGGCAATTCACTTCGAGTGAACTTGACTCCTTGTTCCTTCCACTGCTTGCCTTCTTTTTATACCAGCAGGTACCATTGATTCTTTTCACTCTTACATCCTCCTTTCTAACTATCTGGTCTGACTGTGTCACATCTGTTACCGAAATGGCTTGTCTTGGGGCTGCCTGCATACCCCTAAATTCCTGAACATATCTGATTGTACCATTTCTCTCTCTCTCTCGTTATTTCCAGACCAAAACTTTGCACAAATGGATACTGTAACAGGCTGGTCACTATAGTTCCGCTAATTCCCCACACAAGTCCAAAGGTAGTCTCAGGGCATTCCACCACACCTCCAGAACAGTTTTGTTAACACATTGCAGTCTGCTCACAAAAGTGCCTGGCACCATCTCTTAAGTGGAAAAACAGGTTTGGAAGCTTTACAAGTTCAAGGGTTTGTTTTGGTGGTGGTTTTTCTTTTCTTTGTTGATAATGTCTGATGTTTCCTACTGGGGAATTAATCACATATGAAGCAGTTTAGGAGCTGAAGCTATCTTAGGTATGATAATCAAATCTGTGTTAGTTTCCTCATGGAAAATAGGTCTCATGTGAATTACGATAAAAACATAATTTCTTAATGTTGAGCTCCACAATACCACAACTGTATAGGTTTTGGGCAAACATGCCACACTTCTTAGCAATTTCTGCCATTTACTAGAGATAAATAACTTTTAATATTATGAGAAGCATTTCGTCATAGACTATCCTGTCTGGGGGCAGTAGAATTGCTTTTGGTACTGAATTCAGAGAGTTTTATGTTAAACGTTTCTATAAAGTCATTTTACTTATTCTTTTTTAAAATCGTACTTTACAAAAATAGACTGTGACATTTTATTTCGCAACAGTATCCCAGTTAAATATAATAGGCTTGTGAATCATGCTGTGTGAAAAGCAAAGTTGTCTTCAAATGGACCTTTTAAAAACTTTACAAAATCACTAACCTTACAGATTGCATGTTACCATGCATTAAAATAGAAAATGGGTTTGTGAAAGTATAAATGGTAAATGGCTTTGTCATTCTATACAATGATGTTAATGATTGCAGAACAATTATATGTAATTTCTTTCCCATTTCAAAACATCAGAATTTCACTGTTGGCACTCAGACCCCCCAGAACACCTGCTGTGGCAGAAAAAGTGTTATTGTGGAGGTTTTGACTGGATATTGTGTTTGAAAAATAGCTCCAGCAGTAAACAGACAGTAACATGCAATGCAAATACCACTTGCCTGGAATACAGAGTCTTATGCCTTCAGCAATAATACAAAAGATGCCTGTGGCCAAATAACATCAACCACTAAAGGAGTGAACAACTATTCTGAAATTCATTGCCAGAAGAGCTTTAATTTAATACATGAATGCCACATATTCTACACATCTTATTTACAATCATTTGTTTCATTTGGGCACAGAATTCCAAAGCCATTTAATAAGCTTTTGTGTTAGTCTTCCATAGATGTATATTGATTAAATAAATTTGGCTAAATAAATAACTAAATAAATTTAGTTTTCAAAGGAAAACTAAGGGGAAAATATGAAATAAGTTTTATGAAACCATGAATTTTGTGGAAAGAGTAAACAGACAGAAATTGCTAGATTATGAAGTCATCTAGTGAAATTTGATTAACAGGAGGTTCAGGATAGGGGAAATCAAGTACTTCTTCACCCATTACATAATTTACTTATGGAAGTAATTATTGGTATTTATATCTAGATGATTAGACAAATTCATGGATCAGATCTTTCAATAGCCCCCATGTTCATATATACGTCTAATTTCAAGTTGTTAGGGTCAAATAGATAGGCATAGTTATTGACATTGCATCTTATGTGTGAGTTCCCAAGGACATCTGCTTGGCCACTGTTAGGTACAGAATGCTGCAGTTACATTGACCATTGTTCTTATCCAACAAGGTGATTCTTGTGTACTTAATAAATAGCTTTAGCCATTCTTCTTCTTCTTTTTTGCCTCACAAATTCTAAACTGTTTTTTACCAAGGTCTTGCCTTTCACACTTCATTTTAGTTTAATTCAGGAAGGACCCCATTATGAAGAAGATGCCAGACTTCTCAGACCTTTTTTCCATTCCCTGTTTGTGCTTCTCAGGCCCCTTACCAGCTTACTTATTTATATTGATTAGTGCGGGTGAAAGCCAGATTAAGGACTTGTCATGAACAAGTTCTCTTTTTCTGCTGTAATGTGTGTATACAAACTTGTACAAGACTCGTTCTGAGTTGGGAGCCATACAGATACTCTGCTTTGATCAGCAGCCCTATCTGATGGAGGGATGAGGCCATAGCTCAGTGGTAGAGCATGTGCTTTGCATGCAAAAGGTTAGGAATGTGTATGAAATGGATTTTGTGATTTGTTTCGAGCTTGAAACAAATAGCAAAATCCTTGAAACAATTTGTTGTGACAGTGCCAAAGCTGGCTGTTTTAACGAAACAAACTCAAATCAATTCAAATGTTTTGCATGTTTCAGCCATAGGGAACAATGAGGAATTTGAAACATCCCATTGTTCCCCATGGGTAGTGGGTAGCTCCTAGGACACCAAAGTGGGTTGGGTGGTAGGGCATGATGAGTGCTATCTACTATCCAACCCACAGAAGAAATGGGAAAGCAGGTGATTTTTAACAAATTTAGAATCCCCCCCCCCAAAAGAACACATAGGAGCTGGAACTCCTGCCTGTGGCTTCCAGCGGCATCTGGTGGGCCATTGTGCGAAATAGGATGCTGGACTAGATGGGCCTTGGGCCTGATCCAGCAGGGCTGTTCTTATGATCCCTATATTTGAATAACAAGTCAACTAAGAAGAAAGGAGATCTTAAGCCAATCAGAAGTCAGTGCCAGAAAACCAATCAGCAAGGGGAAAACAGCCCCCCAAAATGGTGCTCGAAACACTCAAATTGATTCAAGCTTGAAACAGGATCATTTTGATTCGAGCTTAAAACAGGCTGTTTATTTTAAGGGTCCAAAACACTCAAAATGGTCCATTTTGAGTTCATATTAATTCAGACTCAAATAAGTTTGCACATCTCTACAAAAGATGCCGGGTTCAATTCTAGCATCTCCAGGTAGGGTCGGGAAAAATGCTTACTTGAGTTCCTGGAAAGCCATTTCCTATCAGCATAGGTGGATCAATGGATTGACTCAATAGAAGCAGCTTTCTATGTGTCTACAGTCACTTTTAGGTGTTTCCTTAGACTATGAAAAATAGAGGTACAGTAGCTGTGGTGGTTTATAAGAAAAAACCTACAAGTTACATTCTAGTTATATCATTATTAGGATCAGCCAAAAGGACATAAATCTTGAGCAGTTAGCTTTTGGATTCATAATAATATCTTATTTGGCCATCACAGGATGTGGTCTTACTGGCATCTTCTTTGGCATTATTTTTAATGCTGCCTTCTGCTGAGATGTCATCAATATTTTTAGCTGCACTATCACTAAATTATCTTAATAGTAGATTGTCCCATGAATGTTAGGTAACTCTAGTCCACATAATACAAATGCATTTAGGCCCCTGGGTTTTTAAAAGAACGACTTCTTTGCCATAAGCCTCATTGCTTGTTGAGATCTTCTGGAGAGCTACGTCTATGGTTGCCACTGGCTCCAGGGGCGTATCTAGGGTGGGGCAGGCAGGGCACGTGCCCCAGGCGCCACTTGAAGGGGGGGCGCCATTTTCTAAAATTAAAAAAAATCTTTAAAATGGCTGCTGAAAACAAAATGGCCACTGCGCATGCTCAAATGGCCTTCCCAGGCCATGCCAGGACATGCAGAGGCCATTTGAGCATGCACGGTGGCCATTTTGTTTTCAACAGCTATTTTAAAAAAAAATTAAAAATGGCCACCGCACATGCTCAAATGGTCCCTGTGAGGCCCTAGAGGACAGCGGGGGGGGGGGAACCTTTGCAGACCCACCCCCAAGGCCTTTAGGAAGCCCCCTGAAGGGGCTACAGGTAAAAATTTTTTTAATATAATATAAGTCACTGTAAACATATATAGTTTGGCACTATGTACAGAGAATCAGGGCTTGTGAATACTGAGCAGAAACATATGAGCTAGGATTGTATCTAGGAGCTAGGATTTGCTCTTTGCTTCTTGTGATAAGTGAGTTAAATGTGATGTCTTCATAATATGGCTATTAATGGTGAATTTGTCTTTGAATCAGTGTTAAGGTATTAAGGCCCACTGGGAGTTTCTTGCTCTCTTTCTCTCATTTTAACTGTCTTTCTTAAATACTAGAATATATTCCAAGCAGTGACACAGTTTACTCTGCATGTCCTTTATTTATTTTCAGAGTATCTGGGAAGTCAAATTCTCCATTTATTTTTAAAACTGATGTAATAGTGATGCTACAATGCATAGTAGATAATTAGACAGACACTTCTGTTTAGTTTTCCAAGTATACCTCCGCATAGTTTTTGGGTATTTCATGAGCCCCAGCATACTGAAATTTGTAGTTTTCCAGCATTTTTTGGTCTGGCTACGTCCACTGCTAAATAGTTTTTGAAATATTAAAAGATTAATGAGCTTGACTTGTATTTAACGAGCTTGACTTGTATTATGGTAAAGTTATCTGAAAGATGGGTGTCAGATGTTTGGACAGGGGGCGCAAATTTCAGTGCTTGCCCTAGGCGTTATTTTTCCTAGCTACACCTCTGACTGGCTTGTCTGGTGGCTATTTGGGGATGGGCCTTCTCTGTTGCTGCCCCTGGACTTTGGAATGTACTCCCTGTTGAGATAAGAGCCCCCACATCTCTGGCAACTTTTAAAAAGGGCTGAAGACATATTTGTCCAACCGAGGCTTTTAATTAGAATTATAGTTTTAATACTTTTAATGTTGGGTTTTAAATGATGTTAATGTTGATGATTTTAATATTTAAATGATTTTAATTGTAAACCTTCCAGAGATGCAAGTTTGGGGCAATATAGAAATATAACCAAATTTACCAAAATTCCACTCTAGAGACTATCTATAGCTATAGCTATCTATCTATTTACGGTATAAGACCAAACATAACATACATACAACAGGAGCAATAATACAATTATCAGAAAAAGGAAAAGAAAAAGAAAAGAATAACGCATAAAACATATCAATTAAAATTTGTTAAAGCATTTCTTATTTTTATAGCAGCTGCACAAAATCTGGCCGTGGCCGAGGTAATTCCCTTGTGCCAACCTGACAGGAAGAGCTCAACATAGAACTCATTCTGATGTCCCAAAAATTTGCACAAATAAGGTTAGAGCCAGGAGGCATGGATGGTTTTGTAAAAGGTACAATGTAAATGCACATGTGCAGTTGTCTTAACCACTTCTGCACCACAGGGACTTTAGCTATGGGCATTGTTGGCTAGTTGTAATACAATATTTGTTTTTCTGGTAGATCTCACACGGGTTTTTCCCCTCACTTCTGTTTGTTTCTGTGGATAATTCTTCTAAGAAAAAGCAAGGATACCTCCTTATGGAAACTATCGTAAGAAAGTTTCTAGAAAATATTGCATCTGAAGAATCACCTATTCCTTCCTATGTTATGTTATGTTATGTTATGTTATGTTATGTTATGGAGTTTGGCTCCTTATTCACATTTTGAACAATCCCAACAATAAATTGCTATTGAGTAAAGTAAGTAAGTAAATCCTTCATTATGGTCTTTGACCAGATGTGAATTGCTACTGAGGCCAATTTTTATTTAAAAAAATCAGTTCATCCAAGTTACTTTTGTGCTGTTGCTTTTCTACTGCTTTTCAATTTAATAACATTTCATTGGTTTGATATTCAGCCTAATGTTCCCACAGCTATTTCTGAGTAGCTGTCCTCACTGGATAAATCATGCCTATCTTTCCTCCCAATAATATTCTTGGTTCCTCTCTCTATATCTGTATCTGTATCTGTATCTATATCTATATCTATATCTATATCTATATCTATATCTATATCTATATCTATACCTATACCTATACCTATACCTATATCTAGAATCTAAATAAAAAATTGTCAGTCATTTAAATACAGACCCAGCATTTCACTCACTGTTGGAAATTTACCTAGGGTTCTATATACAGTAGCTCCTATTAACAGCTCTGCTTCATTTTGGAATACACTTGACTGCTCTGATGTCTGTGAAATTCAATGCTTGTTTTATATATTTTTGCTTATACACCTGTTATATCTGGCTCCTTTCCAGGCTGAATAGTCTTCTGCAGTGCCTACAGAACTACTAACAGCAGTAGTTGAGCATACTGGTATAAGTGTGATAAAAGTGGGGCTTATGATGATGACTAATGAGTGGGGCATATCTTGTAGGTGTGATGACATACTGGCAAATCATCTAATATTACTTTTGTGATGTTTCTGCTGGATTAATGTCATCCATATTGGGGTAGCTGGAGGGGAACCAAAGAAGAGGTTATGCGCTATTTTGATAAGCCTTCTTCAATATCAAAAACTTTGATATTGTATTTTTATTTTGTACTGTTTGATGAGTATCTGGCTCATTTCTACTTTCATACGTTGTGTGATCCACTTGCATCTGATGAAGTCATTAATACTTGTTCCATATTTTACCATGGAATTATCTACACAATGTGATCAGGCCTTGCTTCTTTCTTTGGTGCTCAGCTTGGAAGAGTATGCCATATGCATTACAGTGAATGTTTGGCATTTGGTAAATGTCTGACTTTGGCAAATGCCTCACATGTGAATGTTGACAATGCCAGACAAATCCAAAAACATAGAGATAGACTGGTGAATGCTGACAGTCACTAGATGATTTCCTAATAGTTAGTGTTTGATAGCATTCACTCAGGTATGTCTCAAAAGTGGGGAAATAAATTATGTGTTTATTTTCAAACTTTCAGAAAATTTTTCTGAAATTGCAGTCATTCACATGTGAATGTCAGCATGTAACAAATTTGAACATTCGCTACAGAATACTAATTTAAAATTTGTTGTGAAGTATTTGCACAACATTTATAGACTTAGGATAAGATACAAAGAACAGAAGCATGAGCTTATGGGAAATGTTTTATTAGGCATATATACATCTTCTGTGTAAATTGAAGAGATCCTACTATAACTTTGCATTTTATCACAGTGGAGGTACTCAGTAGAATGCATATTGAATTTGATCTAATATGAAACTTTCAGAATAACACTAGCAATTAGTTCATAAATTTGTAACATCATACCTTCATGTTTAACACTTTCAAAAGCCAAGCCTCTTTTTGTAGTGTAGTAACTGCCATTTTATTATTCAGTACCACCATCACTTTTGTCTGTTTAAAGTACTTTGGCACTTATTATGGAATGATTGTATATATTTTGTATGCTAAAGCAGGATATGAAATGACTCCATCAACTACTATTTTATATCTCTTGATTAAGTTACATATGTGTCCTGTTACATGTCCCTGTCCCCTTTACCAAGCCTGGCTAGGCTTACTGGGTCCGGCTTCAGAGCAGGGATGCGGAGGGGGTTGAGCATCACCCTGTGCCCAATTATGGGCCAACACCCCTCTTTATTCACTGTAATTGTTTACCCTTTACAGCTGCTGCCAATGTCTCTCCCCCTTCTCCCTCCTCCTCCTCAGACGCCCTCCCTTCAGGAGGCGTGCTGCTGATGTTATCCTCATGCACTTCCCCTTCAGCTCTTTCAGGCATCTGCCCCTCATCCACTGGAGTCGAGTCCCTGCTCATTGGCAGTCTTTCCTCTGCTTCTCCCCGGCTGCCACCTGTCCCTGTCTCCTTGGGCCGCATCACCACTCCGTTTTTGGGGTAAGGACAGCCGGTTTCGCCAGACAATATGTTAAAAACTATCATACTATCATAAAGACCTCTACAGGCTGTAGTCATATATCCGTGATTAATTCAGTTATAAGGAGTAGTCTTCATTGCCATTTAAAAATATTGTTTAAATAGGCAGTAATTATGATTTCCTGCCGAATGGAATATTAAGCCTTGCACCCACACCTAGAAATGAGAGACAAGATATGAGCTAAGCTTGGGCTGCAACTTTATTAAATAGGTTTATTTATTTATTTAATTTCAAGTCGCTGGGTGGTTTACAATAAAAATACCATTAAAAAAAAATTAAAACATTAAAACAATCTAAAATTTAAAACATGTTAAAAGTGTTAACTATTAAAATTTTAAATCTAAGTAAACCTGGGTGAACAGATGTGTCTTGACTAACCTTTTAAAGCAGGGTTTCTCAACGTGTGGGTCCCCAGATGTAATTGGACTTCAACTCCCATAATTCCCAACCCACGGCCACTGGGGCTGGGGATTATGGGAGCTGAAGTCCAACAACATCTGGGGACCCACACGTTGTTTGTTTTAAAGGTTGTCAGAGATAGGGAGGCTCTTATTTCAACTGGGAGCACATTCCAAAGCCTCGGGGCAGCAATAGAGAATGCCCATCCCTGCGAAGCCACCAGGGATGGCAACTGTAGACAAATCTCTCCAGATGATCTTAATGGGTGGTGGGGATCATGGCAAAGAAAACGTTCTCTTAAATACCCTGAGCCTAGGCCGTTTAGGGCTTTATAGGTTGTACCAACACTCCTGGAAACTTAGCAGCAGTCAGTGTAGTTCTTTCAATACAGGAGTAATGTGGTCTCTCCAATATGACCCAGAGACCAACCTGGCTGCCGCATTGTGTACCAACTGCTGTTTTCAGACTACATACAAAGGCAGCCCCACATAGAGGGCATTGCAGTAGTCAAGTCTTGAGGTTACCAGCATATGTACCATTGTTTTGTGGTCATTTATCTCAAGAAATGGATGCAGCTGGCGTATCAGCAGAAGCCGATAAAAAACATATCTGGCCACCACCTAAACCTGGAACACCAGAGAGAGGTTCGGATCCAGAAGCACCCCCAGACTGTGCACCTGTTCCTTCTGGGGAAGTGTAACCCCATCCAGAACAGGCAGATCAAAATCGTCCCCTGAGTTCCGACCCTGCACAATAAGTACCTCCATCTTATCTAGATTTAGCCTCAGTTTGTTATCCCATCCAGCCCATTAGCATCTCCAGGCAGGCGTTTAGGGAGGTCATGCCTTCTCTGGATGATGTTGACATGGAGAAATAGATTTGGGTGTCATCAGTGTACTGATAACACCCTGCACCAAATCTCCTGATGATCTCCCCCAGCAGTTTCAGGTAGATGTTAAACAAAATTGGAGATAATATGGAGCCCTGAGGGACACCATATGAAAGTTTCGATTTTGAAGAACAGTCTCCAAGGGACACTATCTGGATTCTGCCTGAGAGGTAGGAGTAGAACCACCTGTTTCACACAGAGGTTTACACAGAGTTCTGCGGTGTGACACACTATAGTGCAGGTATAAATTCTAGAAGGCAGTATCCTCAGCTGAGATCGCTGTCTTCTCTTTCATGGGTGAGCAACACAGGCTTAAGAATCAATGAGATCATACATACAACCAACTTAACGGGGGTCAGGGAGGGCTGGCAGGGAAGCAGGCTCCTACCTGCCTCCACACACATGATCATTGTGCAACTGAGAGCTTTGCTGTTTGTTGTAGTGCTGTGCTGAGCAGCAGATCTGGGGGCCAGAGGAAGAAGCCCTAAATGCACCATGCCTGGAGTGTGGTGGATTGGGGAATTTCCCCACTGCTGGGTGTTCTTGCCACCGAGCTTTGTGAATGCTTGGGTTGCAGGCATCCTGAGCCTGCATATTCACATGTTCCAGTTTTGGCTTGCAGATGTTTGACAGTGAGTTCCCGAGTATGGAATGGTAGGAGAGGAATGCTGTAGAGTCCTCTGCTGCTGATCATCTACATACACTGTTGTGGCTGTCTGCAGCCTCAGCCTTGGTGATCTACTTGAGGGGACAATTACCTTGGTCTGATAATCTGCTCAGAACTAACTCAGTACATGTTTTGAGGAGAGGTGGATGCCCAGTTGACAGAGTTCCATGGAACAGCTTCTCAAGGCATTGGGACCCAGAGGTGTTTGAAAATGGAATCCATTTGGGGGATTGTCTGACTTGTGCACTCAGAGTCCTGATGCTCGGAGGGAGCTGGGACTCTAGTGCAACTTCCCTGAGGCTAAAGCAGACACCAAGGTCATTCTCATGGCTGACTCTACCAAGGCTAGGTCAGCCTTACCTGGCTAGAACCGGTCATGAGAAGTGCTGAGAATGGTCCCAATCCAGGCACTCTGTGACCAGGTAGCCCAAATTTTTTACCTGGGCTAATAGTGGGGTAGAAGGGCATGAGCCCACTGTTCTACCTCACTCCTCTATCATGTGAACACTCAGGCTGCCTGCAACCCAAGCATTCAGAGACGTACGTTTTTGGCAGTATTTTTTTTAAAAAGTAAAATAAATAAATAAATGTTGACAATTGGCCCCAAAAATGAAACTGTGGCCACACACCAATATCAACATGAGGGTTTACCTCCCAAGAACATCTTTAAAAAGGAGAGAGAAAAACTGTTAGCATCCCATAAACGTTAGGCATAATGTGTCAAATTTTAAACAGGAAGCTATGGCATTTACCTCACATAATTATGGAAAAGCATAGAGCACCATCTACTGATGGTGAATGAATCTGCAGAGCTGAGAAACCGAGGCACACAGCTGAGTATGATGAAAGAAGTGTGTACCAAACTCCTCTGGAGGCAACCTGACTTTTGGGAAGGCTGTTTTGATTACCACCTGGAACTGATATAAGGGAAGAGCTCTGGCATACTGTAAGGGGAGGGGGGAGTCATACTCATCCTGAATTGCAAATATCTTGTCAGAGCTATTGCCAAGCACAAATTCTTAGCTCTATTATGCAGCAAATGTTTGATGGTTCCACAACATCTTTGGTCCTTCTTAGACCACCTTAGATGGATATGAATGCCATGCCTTGAAAGATGTATGTCCTTGTGCTCAAGGGCTTGGCCAGATATGTCATTGTGCAAGCATACCACAAGCTCACAAATCCTAAGTGCTTTGAGAAAGGCCAATGAATCACAGTACAGACTAATACACCTTAGAAATGGGAAAACACAAGTAGCTAAAGTGACACAAAATCTCCTGGAGTGTTTCAAAAGAATATGAAACTCTAGTATCAGACTGTGCAGCCTGTGGCTGACCAAACCTCCAGCATCTGGTGAACCTTGAACTCCTGTGTAGTCTGTCCACCCTTTGGCTTTAGCCTAAAGGCCAACACTGCTAGCCAGCTATTGATTGACTGGTTGGCCAAACCCAGTAGTGCAATCATGCACAAAGCTTCAGCAAATTATCTACAGTGATGGGCCAAGTGTTGCACAAACTTGTGTCAGCCCTAAAGATAGATAGCCTAGATTAGATTAGATAGATCTTTAGGTCAAATACGTTTATTCTTTCCCACAGAGTGCTGGAGAAACTCTCTAGAAGTCTCCAGCACTCTACTGTTCTTTCATCATTTCCTCTTCCTTCCCCTTTTCATTACCAGCCAGGCAATGACACATGAGGGAGGGAGGTGGGTGTTGAGTCAGGTGGTGAAGGTGTTACTGCTATGAAGAAGACAGCAAAAGAGGATGAATGGTGGTGAGTGGAAGAGCGAGGCAAGTGAGATAATGAAGGGCATTTTGCTGCCCTGCTGGCACCTTCACTTCAGTAACCCATCACTTCAGGTGACTGCCTCACGTCATGAAAGGATTGGCCCATGGCCTTCCGCAATAATTCTCTCAGGCCAGAGTTGGTCCCTTCAGGAGCTGATATTATGAGCTGTTCTGGGCTCTCTTCTAATGGGTAGGAGAACAATAGCTCCTAATATTAATACTGTGGTAAAATTTAATACATGTGTTAATAAAAAACACGAGGGAATGCTTGATGCCTTTTCTACTGGTTTTTTTTTTTTTAAAGCATTTTTTTTCCAACTGGCCATTTCCCAATACAGTTTTTATTCTTTAGTCAGGTACTAAGCCAGAGTATATGATAAGAAGTACAGTAATGCATTCCATGTTGGCAGTTCTCTCAGTGAAGAACAGATTTCCCTAAGGCTGCAGAAAAATGGATAACCTTCTTAAAAAGCTATAGCTAAGTACATGAGGCAGAAAACTTTCAGTTTTAGTCTGTGAAAATAGCAACTTCAAAGCAGAGTTCAAAACGAGTCTGTCTTCTGTAAGAGATACAAGTTCCTCTTTCACATACAATCTAGAAACACAGTGAAACAAAGTAACAAGAACAACACCAGCCTTGCACTTGAAGGTTGTAGTAAATCTGTAGGAAAATCTGTTTGAAACTCAATCAGTATGTTTAAATTTTCTAATTTAGGTGTCTAAATACCAACTACAGTGAAGACCTGCTGAGAAAGCAGGACTAGCACAAGCAGCCGTCACTAGAAATATTGCAGTACATTTTCATGGTAATTATCGAGGAAGATTGGTAATTAAACTGATTTAATTTTCGGTCTTACTTTGGAAGGGTAAATTGGCCCTGCATTAATTAATGGGCTTGGTTCATCTTATTGTCAGTACCATCGCAAATGAAGCAAATAAAGTGAAGCTTGCTATAGTGGGCAATTATTAAAAGCACAAGCCTCATCAAGGTTCTGAGTCAATGGATATGGCAACTCTAGGAGCCTACAGTGCAGTTCTTATGAAATGAGAGACTATTCTAATTAAATTCTAGGGAAACTGTGACTTAGACTGTGGATAATATTGTTATACTAATAAATGTCAAACGGCAAGTTGATCAGTGTTTTGAGGAATCTGGAAAAAATTGTCCATGAACTATTCATACATCACAAATGTAAGGCAAGAAGCAATTATGTGAGTGAAGTAGATTATCTTATTACCATTATCTTATTTCCCATGTGGACAGCTTCCCATGTTATCACTGGTCACCTGTACTTTTCACCCAATTCTTTATGGATTATTTAACTTTAGCTGTTATGTTCACACTTTTGACACACTCCTTAAACCTGTCCTCTTTTGATCTGTGGCTACTGCAAAAACTGGAAAGTGTTGGTATGAACTTTCATTTATCCTCCATCATCATATCCTTTCCTCTTCTCTGTCACGCATCGTTGATGCTGCACTAGCTTATCTTGTTTGCAACTGCAGTAATGTGTCATTTTCCCTTTCTCCCATCTCTCATGTTCTAGTAAGAGTTTGACAGGCATAGAATGTGACTAGCCTTACTCATACATTAATTTTAAAATGCTGTAATCATGTACAGCCATCCAGAAGCATGCCGGAAGTCCTGCCTGCATATTACACCACTCATCACTCATCTCTCAGGTGCTGCTTGTGGTTCCAGCAGTGTGTGTCTGAAGAGGTGAATGCTGTAACCATGATGGCAATCACAGAAACACCTGCCATCATGTTTAAAGTGTTTGCCTCTTCAGACAAACGCTGTTGGAACTGTGAGCAGTGCTGTTGAGGCAGTGAGTGATGCACCAGGTGGGACTTCCCATGTGCTTCTGGATGGCTGTACGTCTGTACAGTGTTTTAAAACTAATGCCTGAACAGGGCTTATACTTGTGGCAGCACACACTCTCACAATGTCATTCACCATAACACACATCAATAGGATCAAGAAGTTAAACTTGTAGATATTTCATCTTCATTAAGCTAGGATTTTGTAAGATTAAAGATTAAAGGAGGCACCTTAGTGAGAAATCATCTCACTAGGCATATAGGCATAGTTAGACAGGATTGCAGTGATTCAACCAATGCTTTATTATTTTTCTGGCAAAAAGAAAGTGATTTCCTTATATCATCAGCCTTCAGAGGAGAAGATCATTCTGGAACTTTGGAACAAGTATTAGAAGAGTAATTCAGAAAGATAGAACATCTGCTGCAAATTACATATTAGAAGAGGAGATAAAGCATTTTCACAGGTTTCATGACCTCAGTTTTGCTATTTTTGTCTGCTCAAAGCAGTCATTCTCTTAGAAACAGAAATGGTTCTACTTGGAATTTATATACAAATAAACAAGTAGATGTTGACCTTCAAAGGAGCAGTAATGAAATGACAGACACTATATTGGCTTTTATGTTAATACTTCAAAAGGGTTTACTTCCTTCTCTTTTAAAATTTTATTTAACCCTAGTGTCTGGCTAACAGCTTGCTTGAAGAATATGTTTCTAAAAAGAATATAGTTACAACAATTACCTTTAACCAGTTTTGGTACTTTAATGTATACATTTGATTAAAAATAAAAAATATAGTATTTAAACAGAATTCAGTACAGGGAATATGTAAAATAAAAGTGGAAAACATTTTATACAACCAGATACCTGCAGTATATCAAATGGCAGAAAGGTTATTCTAATTTGAGATTAAAACCTACTTGGAGGGGGGAATAGCATTTAATTTTTGGTTTATAGTCACATTTACTGCCTACAGTGGCATGATCGTTAGGAATGGTGAGAACTGGGTTCTGGTTTTGGTTTGTTTAAAGAACAAGCTATGCTTTTGGTAACTTAAAATGCAAATGTCGGCTGCTTGGGGATGTCTTTTAATTGTATTTCTAGCTTAGAGACAAGTATGACGATACATATTTAATTTTTAAAATTGCAGTCTTTATTTTTTGAATAATTCCAGGAGTCATAAAAAGCCAAAGACGTGTTTCTCTTGTAGACCTCTCCTTCTGGAAGAAAATAAGTAAATAAATATTGCTAGTATATTGGTATTCTTATGGGGGGCTGAAAAAGGAAGGGGTAATTTTTTGCGGTGGCAGTGCATGCAGTGAAAAAGAGATTCTGGTCTGTGCACATTGCGGCTGCAGGTTCACGCTTGGCGGAGCTATCCCGGGTTGTGAGGAGTTTGGTTTCTGCTCCTTCTACTTCCAATCAATCCCCAGAGTTGCTCTGCTGTGATGCCTTTAATGTGTTCTTTGCGAATAAGATCTCGTGTATTCGGGCCAACTTGGACTCCACTATTTCTGCAAGGTCTATGGAGGAGGTGTCCAGCAATCCCTCTTGCAGTATTAGATTGGATCAGTTTCAATCTGTGACTGCTAAGGATGTGGACAAGCTGCTTGGGGCAGTGCAGCCTACCACCTGTTCTCTGGATCCTTGCCCAACTTGGCTGCTTTTATCTAGCAGGGGGATTGTTGGAGGTGGGGCTGCCTTTGTACATAGTCCAGAAACTTCAGTTAGTTCAGAATGCGGCAGCCAGATTGTCTCTGGCGCAACCTGGATAGACCATATTTTTCCTGTTTTGAAACAGTTACACTGGCTGCCAGTATGTTTCTGGGCAAAATACAAAGTGCTGGTTATTACCTTTAAAGCCCCGAACGGCTTGGGTCTGAGTTATCTTAGAGAGCACCTTCTTCTTCATGATCCCCACCGCATTTTAGAGTTATCTGAAGAGGTCCGTTTCCAGTTACCACTGGTTCATTGGGTGGCGACTCAGAGGCGGGCCTTCTCTGTAGCTGCTCCTGGGCTGTGGAATGCACTCCCAACAGAAATCCACAATCTTAATTCTTTATTGATCTTCAGGAGAGCTCTTAAAACCTATCTGTTTGGCCTGGTCTTCCAGGGTTTTAATTAGTTTTAATTGTTTTAATGCTCTAACCTGGTTTTCAGGGTTTTAATTGTTCTGATTGTTTAATTGTTTTTTAAGATGTTTTAATTGTTCGGTGTTTATATTTATATTTATGTTTTAATTGTTGTTGGTTTTAATGGTTTCTGTTTTAATTGTAAACCACCCTGAGCCTTTTCAGAAGGGCGGTATAAAAATTGAATAAATAAATAAATAATTCCTGGAAAATGCCTGGGACTTTTACGCACAGCTGGTTTTACTGTCAGTTTACAGGGATGCTTTACTGTGAACTTAAAATTTTCCCCAAAACCCACCTCAAATACTGGAATTTTACCCCTGATATAAATCGGGCTACACTCTAACCCGCAGTGAAAAACCTGAATTGTGTGTGAACTGCTCCCTGATAACTCTCAGGGACATTGGGGTACCGTAAATCTAGCCGATATGTGAACACATCCCCTCCATTCCGGAGGAGATGCAAGTTAAAGGGCTGTAAAAGCCCTGTGTGAAAAGCTTCCTGGAGGCACTTTCCTTTGCAGCCTCCATACTACATCCCACATTGTCCTCAGGCGTCATCTAGCTCTCTGCAGCTTTTTGAAGGGTGCTATATCCAGCAGTGGAGGAGGAAGGGGAGAGAAAGTTGCTTCTGTAAGTTTTCATGAATCCATAGCGACTTGGTTACAATGAAGTGCTGGTAGTTTTATAACAGTTTTATAAACTGCTGTTGCAACCAAATCTTTCCCAAGCACAATGTGTACGTTTTGCTGATGTTCGAGGAAAAACATTGGTTCTGTTCTGTTTAAGTATGGGAAGCAGAGGTGCACCTCGGTAGTTTTGGAGCCTGGATCTAAAGACCTTTGGAGCCTGTCACCGCCCCCCCCCCCCGGCGCCCCACTTCAAGTTAAGCATCATCCTGTGACACATGCAGTATTTTTAACACATGGGTTCTTGAGGGCACAAACAACAACTGAACTCACAAGAATGTAAGAATATAAAACAGGTATATTTATGCAAATATGCATTAGCAAAAACATTTCAATATGCAACCTAACATATTCCCACCCCACATGTTTCTTTCCCTACTCCCCATTCGGTCTCTAAAGAGGCTCCTAGGAGGTGTGGAGGCCCTGGACTTCAGCCCAGAAGTCCAGCAGTAAGAGCGCCTCTTATGGGAAGGGGCAGTTGTTCAGTGGTAAAGTACACGTTTTGCATACAGAAGATCAAAGTTAAATCTACCTATTTCCAGGTAGGGTTAGGAAAGACTCTTGTCTGAAATTCTGGAGAGTCACTGGCAGTCACTGTAGACAATATTGAGCTAGAAAAACCAGTTGTCAGACTCAGTGTAAAGCCGTTTCATTTGATAACATGTTCCATAAAATAGTTTTGTTTTGCAAGACTCCAATGTCCATAGATAGTTTGGTTGATGGGTGCCCAGATAAGGCAGAGGGCCTTGCCTTGCCAGGTCAGCCTCAGTGGAACAGGACCATGTGATGATGTTTAGCATTTGGGGCTAGATTGAAGCAGACATGCACCATTGTTCTAGCTTGGTGTACTTGGGCATGTGAATAACCTTATGGTACAACAGTTAGATAAGAACAGCCCTGCTGGATCAGGCCCAAGGCCTATCTAGCCAGTATCCTCTTTCACACAGTGGCCCACCAGATGCCTTTGGGAAGCCCATAGGCAAGAGCTGAGGGCATGCCCTCAATTAGGGAGGGTAGGCTCCTGGGCTGGCTTTTTCCATCTTGTTGCTGTTGCTTACCTGCAAGGAGATCTGTGTTACTGTATTCCTGCTCTCTTGTTCCTGGCATTTGTTTTCCTGGCAAATTGCTGCTGCTACTGTTAATAATCCTCAAATTCTTCCAGCTCTTGAGCAGTTGGACTGATGGTTGAGGGCAGTAACATTCTTTTGAAAGACTTCTGGCTGGTCTTGGGACTGCCTCTGTATTAGTTTGGCTAAGTAGTGTCTTAGCTTATGAGGGATGGAGAGGTGGTGTGTGTGGTTCCTCAGCAGGGGTCGGCTGTTCCCGTGTGGTAGAGCACAGAAGAAAGAGCATTGGCAGATCAGCAGGCCTTTTCAGGGGGAGGGAAACTTAATAGCTGTTTCCACCTTCCAGTTGCCTTGTCAGCTCTTTGACCTTGGGGAGAATTGCCAGGTACCCACAGAGTCTCACTTTGTTCCTCTGCAATGCCAGGTTGGTTCACAATAAATCAGAAATTATCCATGATTTGATTGTGGATGAGGGAGCCAATCTGGTGTGCATTACAGAGACCTGGTAGGGAGAGATTAGTGGCCCAGTTTGGTCCCAGCTTCTTCTTACAAGATATTCTGTTGTGGAGCAGGTGAGAGGACGTGGGTGGCGAGGTGGAGTGGCTTATAAGACCAACATAGCCCTTTGGAGGAAGTGGTATATAACAAATTTTTAATACATAAAATAAATATCCCTTACCTCGATCCTTGTCAGAGTACCTGCCTATATTGAGTGTGTGTACTTGATTCTTGGGACCAGGGACAGATTGGAACTTCAGAATCTCCAACCGAGCTGTCAAATTTGGTTGTAGAGTTAACATTGGAGATGCCCAGGTTGATGGTGGTGGGTGACTTCAGTGGTCATGTTGGGACTGAATTGTCAAGAGCAGCTCAGGAGTCCATAGTGGCCCTGACTATGTGGTCTCACATGCTCAAATTGGTGTTTTGCTTTGATCAGGGAGGCATTCTGTGGGTGGGGACTCCTATGATTTCCCCATTGCCATGGATGGACTGCCACCTGGTTCCATTTGCTGCCACTAGTTACCTCTGCAGGGATGAAGGGCCTATTAGGATGGTCCACCCAAGGAGGTTACTTGATCCAATAGGCTTCCAAGAAACCTTGGAAGGTTTTAATATTGGCTCTGCCAGTGATCTTGTTGACACCCTGGTGGAAAATTGGAATAATGAGCTCACTAGAGTGATAGACTCGAAGGCTCCTAAGAGTCCTCTCCAACCCACTTCTAAATTAGCTCCATGAAGAAGAACTATGGGAGCTGAAGTGGCTAGGTAGATAACTAGAGCACAAATGGAGAAGGACTCAACTCTAATCTGACAGATTGCAGCACAGAACAGAATTGAAGACCTATGCTCTGGGAATTCTTTGCTGTGTGTATTGTATCTGCAGGTTCACATCCAGCGGAATTGTTGAGGGTAGTGATGGGACTTATACAGGCCTGCTCTGGCTTTGGTGTCATCAGTTAGCTGTTGTGAAGCTTTTAATGTGTTTTTTTATGGACAAAATATCTCGTATTCAAGCCAACCTGAATTCCATTGATAGTGCTGAGTCTTTAGCGGAGGTATCCGGTAACTCATCTTATGTTATTAAATTGGATCAGTTTCATTTTGTGACTGCTGAGGATGTGAACATGCTGCTTGGAACTGTATGTCTTACCACCTGTACTCTTGACTTTGTCCAACATGGCGTTTATTATCAAGCAGGGAGATTGCTGGAGAGGGCCCGGTCGAGATCATAAATGCTTCTCTGAGGGAAGGTATGATGCCTCCTTGTTTAAAGGAGGCAATTATTAGACCTCTTTTAAGGAAGCCTACACTTGATCCCTCAGAGTTAGGCAATTTATAGGCCTGTCTCCAACCTCACGTGGTTGGCCAAGGTGATTGAGAAGAAGGTGGTGGTCTCTCGACTCCAGACAGTCTTGGATGAAACAGATTATCTAGACCTATTTCGAACTGGCTCAATACTAGTTGCAGGAGAGCAACAGCAGGAGAGAAGACATGCCCTCACCTCTTGCTTGTGGGCTCCCCAGAGGCATCTGTTGGGCCACTTGTGAAGCAGGATGCTGGACTGTTTAGGCCTTGGGCCTGATCCAGCAGACATGTTTTTCAGTGCAGACCCCATTAGATTATGTGTGAAGTTAGGTGTTTTTGCCCCAATATGCATCACTTTATACTTGCTAACATTTAACCGCATCTGCCAGTTTGTTGTCCACTCCCCCAGTTTGGAGAAACCCTTTCGGAGCTCCTTGCTATCTGCAGAGGTGCACCTAGGTAATTTTGGAGCCTGGACCTAAAGGCCTTTGGAGGCCTCCCACCCTACAAATTAAGCATCATCATGCTCTCCTGGGTGACCACACCATTCAGGACAAACTAAAGAGATTTTGAGGCCCCCAAGAGGCTGTGGAGGCCCTGGATTTCATCCCTGAAGTCCAGGGCTAAGAACACCTCTGCTATCTGTTTTGGATACGAATACAACAAATATTTATATACCACTTTTCAACAGAAGTTCCCAAAGCGGTTTACATACAGAAATTAATTAATTAATTTCACCATCCTAAATAGTTTGGTGCCTTCTGCAAATTTGGCCACATCACCACTTAACCAACTTCTAGATCAATTATGAACAAGTTAAAGAGCACAGGTCCCAGTACAGATCCCAGGGGAATCCTACTTCTTACTTCTCTCCATTGTGAAAATTGTCCATTTACTCCTACTCTCTCTTTCTCCTTCAACCAGTTACCAATCCACTCAGCCAATCTCCTCTGGCAAGAGGAGAGGATTTCTTTATTTTATCCAGAGTATTAGAACATTTAATATACCCAGCTATATTGAGGGATTGTAAATAATTTTTTATTAATGCCACTGAAGAAGGTGGAGAAATAGCCAAAACGAAACTGGCTTATGAGTTTTATAGGATTTTAATAGATTAAATTATTATGAATTATGAGGGGGATCAATATATAGGAATCAATGAAGGGTTATAATCTATTAAGCAAGTTTAAATAAAATACTTCATAATTTAAGATTTTTATATTAAGATTTTTATTTGGTGTTCTTTTGTGCATCTCTCTTATTCAGCAAGGCCTTATTCTTCTATATGCTTAACAATTTTATCTCTGAGAATGCTTTCCATCATTTTGCCCAGCACAGACATTATGTTAACTGGCTTGTAATTTCCTGGATCCCCCCAACCCACCGATCCCTTTTTAAAAATTATTTTTACATTGGCTACTTTCCAGTCCAGTACAGAGCCTTTTTGTAGGGATAAGTTACATATTTTTGCAAGGAAGTTGACAACTTCACATTTGAGTTATTTAAGCACTTTCAGGTGGGTACCATCTGGTTCTAGCAATTTATTAATTTTTAATTTATTTCAGACAGTTTATAACGCCATCTTGTGTCACCTCTGTCTGACTCAGTTCTTTATCCTCTGTTCCTGAGAAGCTCATTACAGGCATAGGTATACTCTCAGTATGCTCTGCCGTGAAGACAGATGGAAAGAATTTGTTTAGCTTCTCTGCAGTCTCCATATCCTCTTTAATAATCCCATTCACTCCCTCATCATCTAACGGACCAACTGCCTTCCTGGTAGGTTTTCTGCTTCTGAAGTTTTTAAAGAAGATTTTGTTATTCCCCTTTGTGCTTTTATCTAAAGGTTCCTCAAACTCTCTTTTCATCTCCCTTATTGTGCCCTTGCATTTATTTTTTGTCATAGTTCCATGCTGCTCTCTTCATTTCAGCAGGCCTTCCCAGTTCTGAAGGAAATCTTTTATAGCTTCTTTGACTTTATTTGTTAGCCATCCTGGCATTCCTTTTGGAATTGGTGGTACCTTTCCTTCTTTTTGGTATGCATTCTAACTTAGCTTCCACTATTGTGGTTTAAAATAAGCTCCATGCATTCTGGAACAAAGTGACTCTCTTGATTTTCCCTTTCAGTTTTCTTTTCACCAAATCCTCATTTTAGAGAAGTTTCCTCTTCTGAAATTCAGAGTGCCTGTATTAGACTCCCAGTTTTGATTATGAACCTAATATTTAAAGCTGCTTGGAGCCAAGATACTTAAAGGATTGTTGCCTCCTGCATATGTGTTAGATCTGCATATGTGTTAGATTGTTGCCTCCTCCCAATGTGTTAGATCTTTCAGAGACGTCCAATTGCACATTCCATCACCCTCTAAGATTTGGTTGATGGTGAAGTGAGAGCAGACTTTATCTGTGGTAGATTTCGTTTTATGGAACTCACTGCAGTGGCACCCTGCCTATCAGTCTTTCAATGCAGGTTGAAGACTCTGTTTTCCCAGCAGCTTTCTCTGAGGTTCCTTGATTTTGGCTGCTTGCGGTCCTGTCTTTATGCAGGGCTGCCCTCCAATCCTGTGTTAGTTATATTAACACTGTTTGTATTGATGGTTTTAATTTTTTATTAGCTGCTTTGTATTC
The DNA here is from genome assembly GCF_027244095.1 of Hemicordylus capensis. Taxonomy (NCBI): domain Eukaryota; kingdom Metazoa; phylum Chordata; class Lepidosauria; order Squamata; family Cordylidae; genus Hemicordylus; species Hemicordylus capensis. Next base: position 66,879,118 of record NC_069657.1, read on the forward strand.
TCTGGGAGAAGGATGGGATATACTTTTCAAAAATCAATTCCAAACATGAAAATAATATTTATTAGTAAATGATATTCAAACAGTATTCCCCAAGAACCCCAAGTGTCTTTATCTTCCAGGAAATATTCCTGTCTGGACTGTGCTTATTTAGTATCCATATCAGTCTTCTTCTAACAAACCCCTTCTTTCTAGGCCTAGGTTTCACACTTCATTGTAGCTGACTCCATCGATGTTCAGTCAGATGAAATTTAAGTGGCTGGAGGGTATCAGCTGGACTCAGTCAGCATTACAACTCTAGCTCAAGAATAAATAGTTGCCTTCCATCTCCTTATCAATTCAGCTCCAAAATAAACTAAAAATGTTATATTTGAACACAGCAACAAAATTATAATCCAATATCCATAACAATAAAAATACTTTTAACTGACCTTATTGGGTGTAACAGCTATATCTAATACAATAGGGGGTGAGCAGTTAGCCAGAGATACTTTTACTTCTTGCCATTAAGGATAGCCAATACTTGATAGTTTCTGAAAATGTGTGCCATTGCTGGTCTCTTCATGGTTGGATAAGCCAAGGGCAGGGATTGTCCCTCCTTTGAATCAACATTCACTGGCAGGGCTCTCAAGCAGACAATATATCTAAGTAAAAGGTTACTTTGCTCATCTAAACGCCCTATCAATATCATCTCAATTCTGCACACTAGACCATAACTGCAACACCTAAAGAGTAAACGGGGGAGATTATTATCAGAAGCATTCTTCAAGGTTATTCTGTACAAAAGTGACTGTTGAAGGTTGTGTGCTGTCTGTACTGAGATAAACAAACCAATTTTCGGACTGTTTATACTGTACGTATTGCCAAGAATAGATGATGATTGTAGTATAGATAACACTTGGATTCTACAAGAAATTTCATTACAGATCAGTAAGCTTATCTGTTCAGTCAATGATAAAAACAGGGCTTTTGTCTTGAGGTGGGGGGAACCTGCTAAAAGCCAGCACACGCGCGCGCACACACACACACACACACACACACGCTTAAACATATTCAGAGTCTTTCCTTGAGCTACCATTTTTCAGGTAAAATTTAAGTGACCTAATAAAGCCTGCAACTAGTGCCTTGTCATTTAGTTGGCTGCCCGGGAGCCTCCAGCAAGTGCTTTAAAATGCTGTAATTTTTCCTGTGGGTGTCTTGCCTCCATGGAAACATAATCCAGCTTGACTTTAAGAAATGTTATCACTGCAAAAGAACCCACCCACTTATCTGCTTTTAATTGTACAAGTTACCCTTAACGGTTGTTTGTCTTTGTATACTAATAATTGTATATTACAACTATACAGTGTGTTCATATATTGAGGATGTATATATGTGTGTGTGTGTGTGTGCAATACTGTTTATATTGTATATGTATGTATATCCAGTCACTTTGTTTTGGATTTTCATAACTATTTTTGAATCAAATTTTCATTTTTCTTGAACTAGCACAGAAAAATGCCATGAGGACTAAACAATGTTAAAATAAGAAATTAGAACTCATTGTTCTTTGACTGGGCAATTATTAAAATGATACTGATGGGACTGTATTTTTTTTATGAGAGAGTAATATTTGAGAACATGGAATCACAGTTGTAAAGAGAAAATGAAAAATAAAGAAAAGTAAACAATTAAGGGTCAATGGGATGGGTTTGTTGTCTTTTTGAGATGGATGTTTGAGAAGATCTTGAGGCAAGTCTCGTGATCAGTGAGACTTGCCTCTAGGGGGTTTGCGGGGAGAGCAGGCTTAGCCCGCTCTCCCTGCAGACGAGCAGGCAGGAAGCCCTGGGTGGCTCATTGGCCAACCACACAACTACCAGCTCTGTTATGGAGCCGGTGGGGGCTGCAGGGATCGGGGGGCGTGCGGCCCCCGAGAAGTTCCAGGATGCCCTGCACCGCAGGGGCAATGGAGCCACGCTACAGCAACACACACACCCAAAACCCGGATTAGCGGAGCGCTCGCTCCAATAACCTGGGCTAAGGAGAGGGGGAATTAGCGGAGTTCGCTGCCGGGAGCTGTGCGGCTCCCGTTGCAGCACATGACTGCCAAAATGTGGGCTAGGCTCCCACTTTTTGGCAGTCATGAGAATTGCCTCCTTGTGTGAAACTTTCTTTCAAACCACTTTCCACTCGAAAATGAGGTGTTAAAGGTAGTGCATGAGAGATTTTACCTCTTAACCAATTAACATTTGAAATAGCTCTAAGACAGGATATAATGAAAGCATGCACTGTAAATGTTGGCAGCAAGAATAAATTAAGACACTCTTCATTTTGGGTACAATTTTAAACATGCTTTAATGAATCTGAGGACCAAGACAGAAAAACAAAGTTGCTCACTTCAGAGAGACAGAGGAAAATGGTGTGTCTGTCCCCATGTTAGGCATCTAGATTTATATAATACTCGTTTTGTTACACTGGAAAATTGAACACTTTTGCAACTTAGCACATTTTTGTGAAATGCAACCAGGATATGATAGATTGTTCCTTGAGAAAAACCTCTGGGGCTGCTTCACAGGACCACCGAAAAGTAAGTTGGTAGGAAGCAATGGTTCTGTGAGCATGCACTTGTGGCATGAGCAGATGCTTCCACCCATTTCTGTGTTGTTCAAACACACCAGCCTCTGTTAATGATAGTGGTCCTGGGGAACTGGCAAACACCCCCTGACTACTTTTGAGCTTGTGTGGGGAACTAGCAAGTTTAGATGGAGCAGCTCATGTTCAGAATAAATTCGTGCAAAGCTTCAGTTGCAGAAATGACTGATAGAGTTTGAAGATCAAAAATAGAATCACTTTTGGGGATAGGGGTTGGGGTACAGGAAGGAAATCTTGATTAGCAAGCAACACAATATTAACTAACAAAACTAACAAGGCTGATCATATTAATAGTACTAAATTGAAGCTCACGAATAGGCGTTTTGGCTTGAGATCCAAATTAAATCCACTCAAGGCTGAACAGAGAAATGGTCTTGGAGAACAGCTTTGGATTTAAAGAGATCAGGAGAAAAATTGAGCCAAAGGCTTTAGAGCAGAGATTAGTTATACCTAATTCCATCTAGTGGGGTGTGTGGACCCTTGCAGCTCAGCCAATGTACAGGTGAAACTCGGAAAATTAGAATATCGTGCAAAAGTCCATTAATTTCAGTAATGCAAATTAAAAGGTGAAACTGATATATGAGACAGACGCATTACATGCAAAGCGAGATAAGTCAAGCCTTAATTTGTTATAATTGTGATGATCGTGGCGTACAGCTCATGAAAACCCCAAATCCACAATCTCAGAAAATTAGAATATTACATGGAACCAAGAAGACAAGGATTGAAGAATAGAACAATATCGGACCTCTGAAAAGTATAAGCATGCATATGTATTCAGTACTTGGTTTGGGCCCCTTTTGCAGCAATTACTGCCTCAATGCGGTGTGGCATGGATGCTATCAGCCTGTGGCACTGATGAGGTATTATGGAAGACCAGGATGCTTCATTAGTGGCCTTCAGCAATTCTGCATTGTTTGGTCTCATGTCTCTCATCCTTCTGTTGGCAATGCCCCATAGATTCTCTATGGGGTCAGGTCAGGCGAGTTTGCTGGCCAATCAAGCACAGTACACTGTATACTTTTCAGAGGTCCAATATTGTTCTATTCTTCAATCCTTGTCTTCTTGGTTCCATGTAATATTCTAATTTTCTGAGATTGTTCTGAGATTTCCAGCTGCAGCCCTTGCGCCTCATGGGAAGCTGCTTGGGAGGAATCTAGGGATGTGCCCGAACTGGTCTGGAGGCCATTTTAGAGGCCTCCAAACCAGTTCAGACATGGCCCAGTCTGGCAGTTCGGTGCAAGGGGGGGGTCTCGCTTTAAGGGTGGTGGGTGTTGTACTTACCCCTCCGCCACTTTTCCCTTTTCGGCGCTCCATTTTTCTACAAAGTTTTGGGGGCGGCAGCATTCCTCCCTGCCGCCCCTGCCGCCGTTGTTTGCTGGAAATAGCAGAAGTACCCATTGGGCATATGCTCGCCGCCGTACGCGCGCCTGCCACATGCGTGCACAGCGGATGTGCGCACAGCAGATGCAGACACCTGCACGTGGCAGCTGGTGCATGCATGGTGGATACTTCTGCTATTTCCAGCAAATGACGGGAGCAGGGGCGGCAGCGAAGAATGCTGCTGCCCCTAAAACTTTGTAGAAAAATGGAGCACCAGAGGGGGAAAGTGGAGGGAGCGGTAAGTACAACCCCCCGGCCCTTAAAGTGAGACCCCCCTCAGCGCCGAACTGCGCCTCCGCGGTTCCATGCATATCCCTAGAGGAATCTCCTGTCTTGGTTGGGGGACATTTCAGGGACTAGAAGAGGAAGGGGAAAACTGAAAAGCCTTTTTTCACATCTGTAAGATCATGCATAGTGCTCTGGATTACAGTCCTTGTGTTACTACCATATTGTGTAACCTCATAGTAACCACCGTATTGCAAGATGGGTCTCCTGATTCAAATTTAGGCTGCTTCACAGATTCTAAGAATCATGAGTGGGATTTGCAATCTTTTCTCCCCATGCTGGACTATGTAGATCCTGGTTCAAAGCTCAAAGCTCTTTCCTCTGGATCATGCCAGCAGACACATTCTCCATTGATTATGTTGAGTGCTGTTGTTTTATCTTGTTTTTATGTTTGCTTTATTGAATTTTATTGTTTTATCCTATTGTTAAGCACCCTGGGGTTTTAGGAGGAAGGGTGGTATATAATTATGAATAAATAAAAAATAAATATCTTAGCCAGGATTAGGGGCAAAAGCTAGATATTAATAAAAATAAATATATCTGATTTACATTTAAGAGTAGCTTGTTTACAAAGACTGCATCTTAACTTAAACTGCTATAATAAAATTATAGAGTTGAATGGTGTTTTGTAGGACATCTAATCTAACTCTCAACTTGAGCAGGAAATTCAGAGCCAGAGCATTCCCAGCAGAATGCAGCTTCTAGTTGAAAACCTCACATGTGGAAATAGCCTCTCATACCCCAGTAACTGGTTCCATTTTCAAACTGCCCTTACTATTAAGTTTCTCCTGATGTTCAATCAAAATTCACCCTAGTATCGCTTAGTCTATTAAGGCCTAATTCTGCCCTCTGGGGCGGCAGAGAACAAAATGTTGCTGTTATCTTTATGGCAACCCTTTAGGTATTCGAAGAATACTATTATGTTCTCTTCCCTCAATCTCCCCTTCTCCAGGCTAAACACACCAGGTTCACAGAACCTTTCCTCATAAGGCTGAAGCATATTTTAATCTTAAGAATATTTCCTAGGATCTGCTCTCAATGAATTTGAAGGAACTAGCTTCCATGTATATATATTTTGCTGGTATCCAGTACTGATCTCTTTTGGTTTATATTCTGAGCGCAATCTCTAAAATATTTGTATGTGTGTTTTCCTGAAGTTTACATTGTACCCATTATTACCTTCATATATTCACATTGAGTTGACCTTATATTTTGTTTGCCTTTTCTTTTACATTTGCTCCTTAGTCAATTATATCTGTTGATTCATCTTATCATTTTGGCAATATGAGCGAGCCTGAAATGAAGAGCTATTGGAGACCTTAATACATCTGTAGTTTATTATGTCACTATAATGAAACTATTTTTTACAATGGATCTGTCATAATTTTATATTGAAATGAGCTTCTGTTGCACAAAGAACAGATGCCTAGCACACCAATACTAGTCACATCTACGTGCAAGTAAATTCCATTGGTTTTAAAGGTATTTTGCCTTGAAGTAAGTGAAAGGATCATGAATGCATGTACAGAGTCTTAATTTTTATTTATTTTTATTGTGTGGCTATATTTATGGTTATTGCAGAATCCTTAGTAATAATTAATATGATGCTGAGGAGTAAAACACAAAGGAGAAATAATACATAGGTCTACTTATGCAAACGTCTACTTGCATTGCAGACATCCATCTAACCGTGGTGCAGCAACCTCTAGTTCCAGGGTACCCGTCCCTGCGGCTTTCCTCCATACAGCAACCTGGCTCAGTATAGACCCCCAGTGACCTGACACTCTTGTGAGAGAGAAGTCTGTGGGAGAAGGGGTTGTTTTATCATAACATATTATTAGCAATTGCTCATCCACACCCCTGTCTCGTTCCCTGCAGATGGTTCTTCTCATGAGTTGTGAGGGGGTGTTTCCATGGTCTGGTACTCTTTTCAGTGAGCACTGTCTGCCCTGGGTTGGCATACTCTGTCTTAACAGTAGTGGGTACTCTCTTTTGACAGAAGCACTACTGTCCCTGGTGAGTAAGTCTAGGGAGCGCAAACCCCCCAAGAGGAAAGGGCTGGGCCAGCCTTCCCCAACCCTTCTGTGGAAGAAAAAAAAAGAACCTGGCTGCTTGGACATATGCCTCCTGGTGCTGTGATGGGGTACCCTGCTAATGTTGTTTGCTGGTGGTCTATCCCTCTCATGAGAGGGCCAGTCTACTGTGGAGGACCATGGGGTGCTAGCCCTGGGTCTCATATTGGACTGCACGCTCACCAGTTGAGCTAATCCCTGAAAAGGGGGGCCTGCTTGCAGTGGGCCCCCAACTCTCCATGGCTAAGCATAGCCTTGCACACACCCAAAGGGGATTTTGATGCTCCATGTGTCAGAGCCTGGCTGCATGCGTGGACAGTGGGAACACTGGGAGCATGGATGGATCTCAAAACCCTTTCAAAATCTTGGTCCAGTGATGCATTGCACTATATGCAGATCTGCCAGCACAGGGATTTGCAGGAGAAGGGAGCTCCGATTTCCAGCAACCCATGGAGAGCGGGATTGCCGTTTTGGGGTGCAAGCAAGGGTGCACATGTCCACATGGGCAGATTGACACACTTTGACAGTTACTTGGTGGCAGTCACTAAGACAGGGAGAGCAGTTACTGGAGTACCCATCCCCGTGGCTTTCCTTTATGGAGAAACCTGGCTTGATTTAGAGCCCTAGTGGCCTGTCACTCTCACGAGAGAGCAGTCCATGGGAGAAGGGGATGTTTTGCCAACAGGCAGCATTACAGCATTTGCTCGGCAATTCTCTCCTCTCCCTTCTGATGGTCCTTCTCACGAGTTATGAGGGGGTGTCCCCATGGCCTGGCACTCTCGTGAATGAGCTTTCCACTAAACCCTCAAGAAGAAGGGCGTGGGCCCCCCTTCTCCAATCTTTCTGTGAAAAAAATAGAACTTGCCTGCTCGAGAATCCCTTCTTGGGGCTGCCTTTGAAACCCGGCCCTGGGCACGTGCGCATACATATACACACATACATACACACCAGCTATTTCTTCTACTCTCATCACTGTAATGGGGTGTCCTGCTTATGTTGCCACCTGGAGTGTTTGTGCTTGTAAACATAGGAAAATAGGAAGCTGCCACATACAATATAACATACATCATTGTTGCCTCTTTCTTGGGGAGCAAAGCACTTAGTGTCTGTCCAGTCATCCCGTCTGCTTTCCCTCTTGCTTGCCAGGTGCGGAGAGCAAGCACAGAGTGGGAAGAGGAAATGCCCCTGTGTGGCTGTGCCACTTGACAGGCTGACAAGCCAGGGATGCAATATGGTGGCATCTTTGTTGCTGGGCAACACCATAGCTGTGAGGGTGAGAGGAGGGGTAGGGCTGCTGCTCAGAGAGGTGGTCAGCGAGAAACACTGCAGGCATGGAGTGGCTGCGATACTGGGCATGTCTGCACTGCTATCTCTATGATCACAGTTTGAAAATTGGCATGAAACTGTGGTTATGGCAGTGTCTGGGTTCAGACGTAAAATGCTTCAGCGACCAAACCAGAGGTCTCAGTGGCAAACCTTTGTGCAAACCAATGGTTCAAATCGGAGTACGGTGAGGAAAACCGTGGGTTGCTTTTGGCCCAAAACCGCAGTTCCAAAATTCAGACATACTGGAGTTCCAACCTCTGCCCCATTTAACTCCAGTTTTGTGTTATGTCTGAACCCGGCTTGTGTGTCCCGCAAGCTATCTCTTGGTGTCACTAAACCAACTAGAAAGTATTTCAAAAAGTATTTCCAGAACATTTTCAGGATCAGACAATAGGTCTTTAGAGAAAGGGAGTTCTTCTATGGATAGAGAGTAGCCATCAAAAATACCTCACTATGCACGTTATCATGTGTTGTGGGTATGTGGGTGGTATTACTAAGGGAGAGCTTTTATTTAATCTTGTAGATCAAAGTGAAACATGGTAGGTGTAGTTGTCAAAGGGTGGGTTCAGAAAACCCGCAGCAAATCCGGCTGGCACAAGCTTCTGGTTCCCATTAGTGCAAGCTTCCAGCATGAGCTGCAACTTCCACTTAAATGGTGTCATCCAAACCCACCAATATCCACTTCCTGAGCCATGCTTCCCTTTGGCTACCTGGCATTTGTAACCTATGAGTTGAGCAGTAGATGTTGGGTGGTGGTGGGAAGTGTGGCTCTACAGGTTTGGGCAACATGATTTCAGCAGAGGTTGCAGCTCGTACAGGGAGCACATGATCATGAGAATCTGAGGTTTATGCCAGCCAAACCTGCTGCTGTGGGTGAACTCACCTCAGATGTAGATCTCTATAGGACTTTATTGATCAACACTAGCACCTAGACTTCTGCCTGGAAGCTCTTGAGAGCCAATATATGGTAAATATTTGGTAGATTTGTACGTATCCTATAATAAGTGGAGGTCTTGTATTGACATCAGCAAATAAATACTGAGCAACAGGCTAGTTGCCAAAATGATTTATTGGCAGTTAGTAACAGGCTCTGAGCTGGCATCTTAGGAAGCACATTCTTGCAATCTCCTCACCACAGCCAATGATTGAAAATAAGAGTGGAAAATCCTTTGAGACTTCCCAGTAGTTACACATTGGCCTGTTGCCTAGAATCTTTTTTAAAGTAATCATCCCAATAGTGGTGGGGGAGGGAAAAATATGATCTCTATAGAGAAATATGACATTGTGTTCTGCTCAGTTAAGTAATTAGTGTCCACAAAACCACAGCAAAGCTTCTGGTGTAAGGCAGGCATGGCTGATGCACTGAAAATGCTACAATGTGCAGCAGTCTCATTAAAACAACAAGAACAACAAAGAAACTTGTTTCATATGACCCTTCCCATCCTTTTAGATCTTATGATCAAAATACCTTTTCAGAGAGGAGATCTATTACTGTGCAAGAAAAGATCTTTTCTGTTTTGGCAGCCATATTTTGGATCAGTCTTCATAAAGAGGCCCGTCAGGCCTCATTGCTTTTTGTACTTTGCCAGATGCTGGAAATATATTTATTATCCAAGGGCCAAACTAAGCAGAACATTGGAGATCCTTGAACAGGATTTCCTGTGTTTTGTTTTGCTCTTTTAAAAGATCAAAGTACTTGTGAGGGGAAGATTTAGATTGGAGCTGTGATTAACCATTTCCAATAACACAATTTTTTTTCAGTTGAAATTGTCCCCTGAAATTGTCCTCTTTCTTTTGCAGGGCAAAACATACAGGAGCCCAAATTTCAGAGGGTTAATTATAATTAGAACAAATTGTTCTTATAAGAACAAATCTGCCTACTTTGCTTTCACTATCCCTGGACTAAATTTGGTTCAAATCGGTTAGGCAGTTCATGTTAGTCCATTTGTGCCTCAACTGTTCATGCATCTGCTATCTTGAATTGGGGTGGATGACATCATCACAAACTATGCCTTTGAGGGGTCCCTATGTGTCCCTACAACTGTATCAAATTTTGTCCAAATACGTTCCCACTTGCATCCCAAACATTTATGTGTCCACCATCTTGAATCAGGGTAGATGACACCATTACAAACTATGCCTTGAGCCATCCCTATATGCCCCTACAGCAGTAACAAATCTGGTTCAAATTGATTGGGCAGTTCACAAGCTAGCCCAGTTGTGCCTCATATGTTTACATCTCAGCCATCTCGTACTGAGGTAGATGAAATCATTACAAACCATGCCATTGAGGTGCCCCTGTGGGTCACTCACTACAACTGTACCAAATTTGGTTCAAATTGTTGAGACAATCCACAAGTTAGTCCACTTATGCTTCAAGCGTTCATGCATCTGCCATCTTGAAGCTAGGTGGATGACATCATCACAAACTAGGCCATTGAGTTGTCTCTTTGTGTCCCTACAGCTATAGTAAATTCGGTTCAAATCAGTTAAGCACTTTACAAGTTACTTGTGCCTCAAATGTTTATGCATCCACTATCTTGAATTGGGGTGGATGGCATCATCACAAACGATGCCGTTGAGGTGTCCCTGTGTGTCACTCACCACAACAGTTTATGGTTTATATTTTTTGGTTTATATTGGTTCAGGCATTGTGAAGTTGATAGGGTGGGAAAGACAGACGGACAGGGGGGAAAAAACCACACACACACACACACACACACACACAGTTGGGTGATCTCATAAGCCTACTGGGAAGTAGGCAAAAAAATGGTGCAGAGAGAAGAGATTTAACCCTTTCTACCAGTGTCATGGGTGTGCTCCAAACTAAAATGTGTACATAACCACCTACTGGAGGTCCCATTTATAGAATGGCAAATATATCTATCTCATGTCTTGTTTGACCTTTAAGCATTTGGTTATTTGGTAACTGTATTGTACTCTGTTTATTTGGATCCAGTTTATGCTGCTTGCTGTTGGTTTTACTATTGTTATTACAGATTTCTGCAATGCATTGCACATGGGGCTGTCTTTAAAAATGATCTGGAAACTTCAGTTGGTCCCAAATAGGGCTGCAAGATTATTAATTGGGGCTGGGCATTTTGATCATATCACGCCAGGGCTTTGTCAGCTGCACAGGCTGTCCGTCCATTTCTGGGCCCAATTCAAAGTGCTGTTTTTAATCTTTAATGTCCTAAGTAGCTTGGGACTGGAGAGCACCTGAGAGGGCACCTTGGCTCATATGTCTCAACTTGGACCTTAAGGTCTTCAGAGGCCCTGCTCTGTGCACCCCTACCAAATAAGGTGAGGTGGGTGGCTACTAGGGAAAGGGCCTTTTTGGTGGTGGTGCCCTGTTTATGGAATAGCTTTCACAGTGAGGCTCGCCTGGCATTGTTATTTTGCAGTTTTGGACTCCAGGTGAAGAACTTACTGTTCACTAAGGCTTTTAAAAATTGATTTAGAATAAGATTTTTGCATTTTGTAAATAAATAAAAAGGTTGTATTTTGTTTTTTAATTTGATTGTCCAGTTTTATGTGTTTTTATTGGATGCTTTTTACTGCTGTGTTGTTGTGAGCTGCCCAGAGAATGGTGGCTAGTTGGTGGTGGCGGTTGTTAATTTACTGTCTAAAATAAATAATAAAAAGATGCTCACTAGTAACTGGGAAGGGCATTACGTACGTAGCACTAGAGTAAAATTTCTGAGGTTTGCAAAAATTGAATATCTGTTATTATGCAAGCTTAGTGAAAGAAATATCTGGATATCCCTGATAGACCACATCACTATAGATTTATTTATTTATTTATTTATTTATTTATTATATTTTTATACCGCCCTAACCCAAGGTCTCAGGGCAGTTCAGTAACATAACTTCATTCCACATATTATACAATTGTTAAGATGTTGTTAGCTTGTGATTTCCTGAGTTTATATTCTTTATACTTCTGTGAGTAATACCTAAATATATAGAATAAAAAGTAAGATTGGCTTTTATATGCTAAACAAGTGTAATGTTACAGCTGAACAGAATGTATAATATCTGAGGCTATAAGAGCAACAGTGTTTTGTTTGTGGTGGTATTTATTTTCAGTTCTCTGTATGTTGCAGATTTTCTATGCAGTTTTCATATTCTGTTGAAGCATTTTTGAATGCATATTATCTGAATAATAGCCCCTGTATAATTTCTTCTTAATACAGGCCTATAATAATGAGAATCTGTTCACTTCTTTTGGCAGTTCATGTGAAATAATTGCCAATAAAGGATAACTGGCTAACACATATCTTAGAAATGCTTGCAATATAAATGAGGACGCACTGAGAGTTTCCACCCCTCGCCCCACATTTACATGATATGTGGATTCTATGCAGGAAGAGAGAATATTTGACACTTATATAGCCAAAGATAAAAACCACACATCCACTATAATTTGGTGAATGTTAAATGATCAATAAACTATCCTTTACTGTCAGGCCATGATGTGTCATGATCTCTAAAAGCTTAATATATGACTTGCCTAAGTGCATGTTACAGAGAAAGTATTCTTTCATTTAAAAAAAAGATGGTGCTACTAACATTGTAAGCTTTTCAGTAGAGTCCATATCATGGAATCAATTTTTTAAAGGCATGCAATATTTCCAATAAGAAAACACACACACCAGTTTTTCATAAACGTTCAATGAATCTTTTAATAGAACATTTGACTGAAATGCATTATATTTCTCAAATACATCATAATTTTAAAAACTGATATTCATAGTTTTAAATTACTAAAGAATGATGTGGACTTAGAGCAATGTTCAACATGCAGTATTCACTCTGCTTTCTAGCAAGGGTGTGCCAAGAGAAGTAGCAGAGCTGGTAGGACCACATTAAATCCGGGTCTCACACATTGTCCCTGAGGCTCGGGAGGGCATGATCCCCCAACACTAGCATGAGCCTCAGAAGAATTCTGCTTCTGATTGTGGTTAAACACAAATCAAGGTTAGTAATGACATCTGAACCAACTGATCCTGGTGTATTCTAACCAACTTCCTTGAAATAAACCTATATCTCAAACTCACTTCAAACCTTGAATTCAAATCTTGGTTTATTTCAAGAAAATTAGTTAAAATTAACCAAGATCAACCTGATTGGTTGTCATGACCAATCTTGGGTTTTTTTTAACCGGAATCAGAAGTAGAATTCTTCCAAGGCTTATGCAGTGAGGGGAGGGGCCTATCCCAAGGCTCAGGGATGTCGCATAGAAACAAGATTAAACTGTTTCTGTGTGTGTTTCTGTTTCTGTGAACTTGCATGCAGAATGGTCTCACTGCTGTCCTTGTACTGAGAACATATTTGGACATTATCATAGGTACATGTGTTGAAATGGTGCAGGACTACTTTTATGCAAATTGTCTTAGAACTCTTTGGAGCTGTCAGTCATAAGAGGCAGAGAGTGACAGAAGTTGGAAGTAAAGTTCAGTGAGAGTGGGGATTTGGATCTGGGTAGGAACAGTCTCAAAGAGGAGTTGTTCTGAAACTCAAAGGATAAGGCAGTCTAAAAAATAAAGCACTGGGTTATTAGGATAGTCTGTAATAAAGAGTGGGTTGTATATTAGTAGTGGCCAGTGAAGGCACTGCCAGTGGGGTGCGGGTGGGAACTTAATAGGGAATTTCAGAAAGCTGTTAGAAGAGACAAGGAACAGTACTACAATGACATCTGTAAAGACCTTGAGGACGGAAATAGACATGGAGAACAAGGAATATTTTCCAAAAGTTCTCTAAACACAGAAGAAGTCTCCAACCTCAAATTGGTATGTTAAGGGATGCCAAAGGACAGATACTGAAGCTCTTCTCACGATTGGTGAGAAGAGCTTCTTCCAGGTCTGCGGGGAGAGTGGGCTTAGCCTGCTCTCCTCGAAGACGATCAAAATGCAGCTGGATCGGCTGTCCACACTACTGCCGGCTCTGTCACGGAGCTGGCAGGGGCTGCGGGGATCGGGGGCTGCGCAGCCCCCAGAAGTTACTGGAGAAACCCCAGAGCCCAGGGGACTGCTTGCAGCCTCCTGGCTGGGGGTCTACTCATGTGTCGCTGCACACCGTGGCGACACATGAGGAACCAAAATCAGGCGAATGGAGCACTTGCTCCGTTAACCTCATTTAAGGGGAGGGGGAATTAGGTGGGCTAGCCACCTTGACCCGCTTAGCCCGCTTTCCAGTGATTGTGGGAATAGTCTCAGTAATTGCCTGAGATAAGATCAAACAGAGATGGAAGGAGTATACTGAAAATCTGTACAGCAGAGACGTCAACATCCAAGAGACTCTACAAGATATTCCCTACTTGCAAGAACCTCTAGTATGGGAAGTTAGATCAGCACTCCAGACACTGCCAAGATGGAAGACTACAGGAATTGATCGAATAGCTGCACAAATATGGCAAGCAACAGAAGAAGAATCAGTCAAGGCTCTAAGCAAACTATGTCAGCAAATTTGGAGAACAACACAGTGGCGAACAAATTGGAAGAGGTCAATCTACGTACCCATACCAAAGAAAGGAGACTTAACAGATTGTGCAAACCATCACACAATCTCCTTCATTTCACATGCTAGCAAAATAATACTCAGGATCATCCAACACAGATTACAACCCAACATGGAAAGGAAAATGCCAGATGTTCATGCTGGTTTCAGAAAAGGTCAAGGAACAAAAGAGACACCATTGCTGATTCATGCTGGATAACTGAGAAAGCCAAAGAATACCAAAAAGAAGTTAATATGTGCTTTATTGACTATAGAAAAGCCTTTGATTGCATTGACCATGTCAGGTTGTGGAATGTCCTTAGGAAAATGGGTGTCCCAGAACATCTCATTGTTCTAATGAGAAACCGATATAAGGACAGGAAGCCACAGTCTAGACAGAACATGGTGAAACAGACTGCTTCCTTCCAGATCAGCTAAGGAGTAAAACAAGGTTGTATACTTTCTCTGTATTTATTCAGCTTTTATGCTGAACATATACTGAGGGAAGCTGGATTGTAAATTGATGAATGTGTTTTTAAAGTTGGAGGAAGAAACATCCTGCGCGACGCTGATGACACCACTCTGATAGCTGAGAACGCGGATGATCTGCAAGGTCTAGTAATGAAAGTCAAGGAGCACAGTGAAAAAATAGGACTACAACTAAATGTAAAGAAAACTAAACTAATGACAATGGGCACAGCAATCAGCCTCAGAATTGATAATACAGACATTGAAGAGGTGGATAGCTTCTGCCTTTTAGGATCAACCATCAACAGTAAAGGATCCAGCAATCAAGAAATACGCTGCAGACTAGCACTTGGTAGGGTTCCAATGAAGGCCTTGGAAAGGATATTTAGATGCCATGACATGTCTACAGCTACAAAGATTAGGATCGTTCAGACAATGATTTTTTTGCGTGACACTCTATGGATGCAAAAGCTGGACTTTGAAGAAGTAAGATAGAAAAGTATTGATGCTTTTGAACTTTGGTGCTGGAGAAGACTTTTGAGGATACTGACAGCCAGGAAAACAATCAATTGGATCATAGAACAAATTAATCCAGAATTTTCACTTGAGGCACAAATGACCAGGCTCAAACTATCATACTTCAGACACATTATGTTAAAACCTAGCTCTCTTGAGAAGTCCATAATGCTGGGAAAAGTTGAAGGAAAGAGAAGAAGAGGACCATCAGCAGCAAGGTGGATAGACTCAACTGCAACAACAATGAATGGACTGTTGAGAGACCTTAAAGGCCATGTTGAAGACAGATCATCCTGGGGAGAATCCATCTATGTGGTCGCTAAGAGTCGACACTGACTTAATGGCACTTAATCAATCAAAGAGGTCATCACGCCCTCCCATCCTCCCCACAGAGGTCTACTGAAGGTGGACGCAGTGACTGAGGGGATGAGGAGAGGTGCAGCTACATATAGCACCTGGGGGTGGGGTTCCCTCCAAAAGCAGGTGATGAAGCTTGGAAGATTCTGATATGGTCTCTGTGCATGCGCAAAGCCCTATAGTTATAAAAGAACACATGACCACTAGAAGAACGAAAGTTATGGGTAAGCAACCTGTTGTTACATAAATAACCAGGTATTATGTACTATTTCCTAAATTAGTAAAAATCAAATGTTCTAAAAATTACACAAAATATACCCTTATAGACATTGTAAATGCTCTATTGAGCTGTAAATTAACATGTTTTAGTGACTGAATTTAAACCATTGTTTAAGAAATATGTGAAGTATCCATGGGAAACTTGATTTAAATCAATGATGTAAAATGAGATTTTATCTTTATGATTTAACTCTATCCACCCTCTCTCACTCTCAATGACAGGGGACATTGTGATACCATTCCAGACTGACATGTGAGGTAGTTGAGCAACTGGTATTCTTACAAGTGATTCTGCCACTTTTAGGATACCCTGACCAGCCCTTTGAGATGGAGTGAGCTCTAGATCTGAAAGGGCAAAGTTTGTACTAGTTGCACACCTACATATTGTTCTATAGCAAACTTTTCTTATGTGTAATAAATGGCTGAGTATGTAGATATAGATATATGAATATTAATCTGCCTGATTCCACTCAGTTATGGAGCAGATTGATTACTTTAACGTTTTAGGCACTGATGAAAACTCTCATGTTGAAACATGTCTGGCAAATTTATACATGAAGCTTTCTTTTTTGCACTCCAGAATATATTGTCACACTGAAATATTTTGCAAATATGAATTTATTTTGCTTGTTCATTCTTTTGGTTTTAGATAGTTTTAATACATTTTTTGTTTATATTGCGCTATTTATGACCTGATCTTTTGCTGCTGATTTATTTTTTTGAGACCAAAGTATATTTCTCCTTTGTAGTACAGAATTACACATCTTTGCACAAACAATATAAATGAGTAGAAGAATCTGAACAGGTATTATAAATGAAAAATATGCCACACATCTCTTTTCTTCATTCTATAAGTGCCAGATTTTGTTGGCAAGACCATTATTTTTCTGTACTTTTTCAGGCTGTGCTCTTATGTGCCTTCCCATTGAGCTTTGACTGTAAACCATACATTTATTTTAAAATCCGGGAAAGAATAACAAAGTTGAGTGTGTGAGAGAGTGAAATATGGCTTATTCGACAACAATCTTGTTTTGTTAATGTACAATTTTTGCACAGCATAAATTTGTGTGGTCTTTAATAACATTTATTTCCAAACTATTTTTGCACTTTTATGAATAGGCATGAACACATGAATATTCCCCATTGTTAAACAAAATAGTTTTTAAGACATTTAGAAAACCACATGCTCTTGTTTTAGATATTTAATAATATAAAACAAAAACTCAAAGATTGCTTATAATGAATGGCATGTAATATATGCAAACTAATAATAATAATAATAATAATAATTCGATTTCTATTTCGTACATGGACGATCTGAAGTTGTATGGAAAGTCCCAGTCAGAAATTGAATCACTGCTAAACACTGTCCGTATATTCAGTAGCGATATAGCAATGGAGTTTGGACTAGACAAGTGTGATGCATTAATAATGAAAAGAGGAAAAATAAGAAAAACAGAAGGAATAGAACTGCCCAATGGAAGCAACATCAAGAACCTGGAAGAGAAATAACATTACAAATACTTGGGCATTCTCCAGGCTGATAACATTGCACACACTGAAGTGAAAAGAAAAATGGGAAGTGAATACATCAGGAGAGTTAGAAAAATCCTCAAGTCCAAACTCAATGGCGGGAACACCATACAAGCCATAAACACCTGGGCTATACATGTTATCAGATACACTGCAGGAATAATAGACTGGACCCAGGCAGAGCTAGAGACGCTAGATTGTAAGACTAGGAAAATCATGACCATCAATCATGCTCTGTACCCCCGCAGTGATGTAGATAGGCTATACTTCCCTCGCAGCTCAGGTGGAAGAGGAATGCTGCAAGTCCATCAAACAGTAGAGGAGGAGAAAAGAGGCCTTGAAGATTCTATCAAGGACAGTGAAGAAAATGCACTTAAAATGGTCAATAACGAGAAACTATTCAACACCAATGAAACAAAGCAGGCCTACAAGAAAGAACAAGTCAAGAACCGAGCAGAAAAATGGAGAAATAAGCCCTTGCATGGTCAATATTTGCACAATATAAGTGGAAAATCAGACATCACCAAGGCCTGGCAATGGCTTAAGAATGGCAACTTGAAGAAAGAAACAGAGGGTTTAATACTGGCTGCGCAAGAACAGGCACTAAGAACAAATGCAATAAGAGCCAAAGTCGAAAAATCCACAACAAACAGCAAGTGCCGCCTTTGTAAAGAAGCAGATGAAACAGTGGACCACCTGATCAGCTCTTGTAAAAAGATTGCACAAACTGACTACAAACAAAGGCATGACAAGGTAGCAGGGATGATACACTGGAACATCTGCAAAAAAGACAAGCTACCTGTAGCCAAGAATTGGTGGGACCATAAAATTGAGAAAGTTGAAGAAAATGAAGATGTAAAAATATTATGGGACTTCCGACTACAAACAGACAAACATCTGCCACACAATACACCAGATATAACTGTAGTCGAGAAGAAAGAAAAACAAATTAAAATAATTGACATAGCAATACCAGGGGATAGCAGAATAGAAGAAAAAGAAATAGAAAAAATCACCAAATACAAAGATCTACAAATTGAAATTGAAAGGCTGTGGCAGAAAAAGACCCAAATAATCCCAGTGGTCATTGGCGCCCTGGGTGCAGTCCCCAAAGACATTGAACAGCACCTCAACACCATAGGGGCCACAGAAATCACCATCAGCCAATTACAAAAAGCAGCTTTACTGGGAACAGCCTATATTTTGCGACGATATCTATAATAACCAACAGTATTGATGATAAAATTCAGCCATCCCAGGTCCTTGGGAAGGACTCGATGTCTGGATAAAACAAACCAGTCAATAACACTTGTCTGACTATGTAAATACGGTAAATAATAATTCGATTTCTATACCGCCCTTCCAAAAATGGCTCAGGGCGGTTTACACAGAGAAATAATAAATATATGCAATAAAATGATGGGAGTGAACTGTATACTCCAAAAGAGAGAAAAACAATGTCTGATTACTGTTATTCAGTGGATGGCTTCACATGTCAGCAGAACAGTCGAAGCCACAGGAGGTCTGCATGCCACAATTTCAGTGTCGGGGAGGTTATGCCGAGATTGGCATGTTGTACGAATCCACCAGTCCGGTCATATTCTCCCTACTTGTGGTATGGAACCCAAATCTGTCCCTCTTTTCAGATCTTAGTTATAGATATTGGATTCCATACAACAAGTAGAGCAGAGTGTGCCGATATTGACATGAGTTTTGGGTGGTATAGAAATTTGTTGCATAAATAAATAAATTGTTGGGTTCGTATGATGCACCCACCTTGGTATATCCTTCCTGACACTGAAATTAGGGTGCACGTGCATTCCTGGGGCTCCGGCAGCTCTGCTTCGATGTAGCATGTGAAGCCACCCTGTGAAACATGAATAAGAGGTTGGTTAGTAAACATGTTGAAGGAGAAGGAAATTAAAATGTGGTGGAAAATATAGGTGGTTGTATAAAATTTGAAGTTGAGAGAGAGGGCACTATCTCTGATGCAGTAGCTGCTGGCGATAACACCATAGATAGATAGATAGATAGATAGATAGATAGATAGATAGATAGATAGAATTTGTATACCGCCTCAAATTTTTGTCTCTGGGCAGTTACTTTTGTCTCTGGGCGGATAAAGGAAGATGCTGAAAGGCATCATCTCATAGTGTGCAGGAGACAGCAATGGTAAACCCCTCCTGTATTCTACCAAAGACAACCACAGGGCTCTGTGGTCTCCAGGAGTCGACACTGACTCAACAGCACACTTTACCTTTTACCTTTTCCTTTCATCACTGCCATTATTGATATATTTAGGGTGCAGATAGTGATTGGACTTCCCCCTCAGCTTTCAGCCACTCCTCCCTCTTCAATTGGTTGTTATTGTCTCTATCTGTTTGTTGTTGCCCTGGGACATCTTGTTAGCCCCCTCTATTTCATGCAGCCTGACTGCTAGATTTATTATCATTCCAGCAGTAATGGCAGGGATGGGGCAGGAAGACGGTAACCTCTTCCACGGTAACCTCTTCCCCCCACTCTTGTTAATGCTCCAGGGGCAAGGCCTGGGGCAAGAAGCAAATCCTAAGCCCTGGTTGGGTGTGGGGTGTGGAGAACACTCTAACAGGGATTCCCAGATGTTGTTGACTACAACTCCCAGAATCCCCAGCTGCAATGACCTTTGCTTGGGGATTATGGGAGTTGCAGTCAAATAGCGCCTAGGGCAAGCACTGAAATTGCGCCCCCTGTCCAAACATCTGACACCCATCTTTCAGATAACTTTACCATAATATCAGCTCAAAAATACAAGTCAAGCTCGTTAATCTTTTAATATTTCAAGAACTATTTAGCAGTGGACGTAGCCAGACCAAAAAATGCTGAAAAACTACAAATTTCAGTATGTGGGGGCTCATGAAATACCCAAATACTATGTGGAGGTGTACTTGGAAAACTAAACAGAAGTGCCTGTCTAATTCTCTACTATGCACTGTCGCATCACTATTACATAAGTTTTAAAAATAAATGGAGAATTTGACTTTTCCCAGATACTCTGAAAATAATTAAAGGATATGCAGAGTAAATTGTGCCACTGCTTGGAATATATTCTAGTATTTCAGAAAGACAGTTAAAATAAGAGAAAGACAGCAAGAAACTCCCAGCGGGCCTTAATACTAAGGATTTCATACTGATTCAAAGACAAACTCACTATTAATAGCCATATTATTAAGACATCACATCACATTTAACTCACTTATCACATGAAGCAAACTAAGAGCCAATGAATAGAATCCTAGCTCATAAGCCTCAGCTCAGTATTGACAAGCCCTGATTCTCTGTACATAGTGCCAATCTGAATATGTGTACAGTGACTTATATTATATTAAATTTTATTTTTTTTTAACCTGTAGCCCCTTTGAGGGGTTTCCTAAAGGCCGTGGGGGGCAGGTCTTCAAAGATTCCCCCGCTGGCCTCTAGGGCCTCGCAGGGATTGTTTGAGCATGTGTGGTGGTCATTTTAAAAAATATTTATTTTTTGCCATCTAAGCAAAACGTTCTTGCCTATCCATTGTAGATAGTTGCATTGGCACTGTCTCCAGTTTCTGTTTGTTCTACATCTGTGAATTTCTTGAAATTTCAGTTTCTTCTGATCATGCAAGAGAAAATGGGACAGGATATTTTGGCCAGCAATGGCCATAGGTGGTGTGGCATGCCATGTTCATCCAGGATGGTCCGATTGCTTTTATCAGGATATGGTGGGATCTTAGTTGCCTTTTGTGATCTTCATAGGCCCCTTTCCTGTAAACTGAATTCTTATTTTGTGGCCATGGATGCCATGAGTATTCTGTCCCATGTCTATTCTTGTGTTTTTGGGGGGGATGGGACAGAGGTGGTACAGAAGTCCTGCTTCCAGCCATGATGTCCCTTTCCCCTTCCTTTGCAAGTTACCTTGTCCTTGCAGCCCCAGTTGGTGGTTTGAAGTTGAGGTGCCTGTTGTGTGCTTATGTCTTACATTAATAAATAAATGTAATAAATAAATAATAATAAATAAGTCCTGAGGCAGGGTACCTGAGAAGACAAATGTGGAATGGGACAGGAGACACACACATGTTCCATACCAGATATGCCTGTAGATTTAAGGGAACCTTAGCACAATATTCTAGATGGCTCTGGCAAATAACTCAAAGCACATGCTTTGAAAGAAGAGGCCATAATTGTTTCAAAGTCCCTAGCCAACTGAACTCTTCTTTACAACTATGAAATGCAGAGTTGCCTTCCTTGCATCTGGTCACTCAAACTAAGGAAATTTGTTTGCGTTCTCCCCCAAGAGAAGAATTTGCTTTCCTCTTGGAGCTGACACAGAACCAGGAGAAATTCTGATGCCTACAGGTGCTTTTCATGAAACATAGGGAAGGAAAATTCAGAGAATGTCCTCCCTTTACTGCCCCAAAGGCAGGAGGTTTTGAACATACACTCAACTAGCTCACAGCAAGACATTTTCTGAGAGGATAACTTCTAGGGGAATGATGCAGCACTAAGAATGGGATTTTTTTTTAAAAATAAAAATAATGAGGACAGATATCCCATTCTCTGCATAATATGTATGAAGTAATGTATTCAAGCCTGGTGCCTGTAATCTAAGCCATGTACTGATCATCTGCCATGTGCCATGCTAATTATCTGTGAAATATTTTATGATGTGAAGAACAAACAGGCAAGTGAACTGGCTAAATGTCAGCAGAGCCTTTAGTAACCAAGTGCTTATTTGTAGCTGCTGACTAGAGGATCTTTGTCTATGATACATTATTAATATGGAACCTTCAGCTAAAGGTTTGGCTGAGTAATGCAAATCCCATTCTCCTGGCTGCTGCTTTTGTTTCCTTATCCTCTTGACTCCTATTCCATCCCCACCAGCTTCCAAAACCCTCACTCTCCACCCCCAGCAGCACAGCCACCACCCATGAGCACCCACCAACACCAGGCCTCTGCACTGCAGGTCTGCACCAGTCTTTGCTCTTGCAGAGACGGACACCATCCCTTACTCGCAGTAATAATTATAATCACACATTGCCAGAAGCTGGAGCTTGGAAATGGACATAAACTTAACATTTGGCACATTTTACCTGCATTTCAGTATGCCAGCTAGTGGGTATGAAGAAGAAACAACTGATCTAAATGTTCATCACACAGGAAGTACATTGCTTAGATGGCTTTTATTTTTTGATTGCTTCAATTGTTTCAATATTCATTTTTAGAAGTGAATACTTAAAATTATTTTGTAGAAATATAACTTGTTATATAATTATTACTTTGTTCGGAGGATGGCAAACCATTTTTATTTTTAAAATCATTCCGAAAGGGCAAGCTTCCCTGTCCATTAAACCCTTTGAATGAACTAGCCATAAATGCATAATAAATTATGAAGGGTGGGATTGCACAGATAGGACTGTCTTCAACTATTGAGTCTAATCTAAACCTAGCCACATTAGAGCTCTTAGCAGTAAAGTCCTCATTGCTAGACTTCCCTGTTGCATATCTGTCCTTTCCAACATATTCAAATGTCTCTATTAAATGTAGTTTCTAGTTATGGTCAAGTTAACTGTTTAAGTACTTATACTGGATCACCCAATATCTGTCATGTTCTGAATTGGATTCAAGGTTTATGATAAAAACAATAATATGCTAAAGTGATAATAAATTATTTGCAGTATTGATTGGCTTGGCTGTGTGAAGTCCTCAGCAGCATTTCACGCTCCTGGTGGCACTTGGTGCTGGGCTTGGTGGTAGTTGGGCCAATCCATGTGGTAAGCAACCACTGCCATGTGAAGGTAGCTTTGATATTCTCTAAGTGATGGATGGAGGGGGTAAAGCTGCCAGAAATTGTACCTTGCCAGTTATGCATAGTAGATACATTGTGTGAATCCGTCCTTGCGTAAGGAAAACTGGCATTCATCGAACCAGAGCAAACTTTTGAAAATTGGGACTCACTGTGTTGGTAAAATGGGATTTGAAGGTGTATTCAAACAACAAGGCTATGCACATGATCGGGTGGGCAGGGGGGAAGGCTGCACTGAACTCACCTTCTCCCCTAGATAATCCTCCCTCAGTGGTGGGAATGCGGGTCGCTTTCCCATATGATCTGTGCTACTTGGAGTAGCACAGATTTCTGGAGTCCAGGACAATTAGTCCTCTGCACATTCCACAATGCATCACACAACAAGTGCAGTGCATTGGGGGAGTCCCCCCAGGAGTCGAGCACTGGGGCGGTATTCGGTGCTTCAGCACTGGTGGGGGTAGTACTTTAAGGGCGGGGGAAGGTGTACTCACCCCCCTGCCACACTTCCCCCGCTGGCACTCTGTAAATTTCAAGCCCCTCGGGGTGGCAGCATTCCTCCCTGCCGCCTGGTTCCCCCCATCGGCTGGAAGTGGCTGGAAGTTGCGAACGTGCGTACGTGCCCATCGTGCGTGCGCACGACGGGCACACACGCGCTCACTACTTCTGGCCACTTCCGGCCGACGGGGGGAACGGGGCGGCAGGGAGGAACGCTGCTGCCCCGAGGGGCTTGAAATTTACAGAACGCCGGCGGGGGAAACGCGGCGGGGGGGTGAGTACACCCTCCCCCGCCCTTAAAGTACTACCCCCTCCGGTGCCGAAGACCATTTGTGCACATCCCTACTATCTTCTTGCATTTTGCCTAAAATGTATATGTTGTCATCTGTAAGCAGCTGCAAGTACTGTATGTTGGTTTCTTTGCTCTTCTTCACTGCTGCTTATAAAAGAGGTTCTAACAGCATGGGTTACACACCAATGTTGTCAATTGTATTTCAGTGGTAAACTCTGGGAGCAAATAGCTTGCTAGAGTTTCCTTTGTGTCAAAAATGACATACTGTACACTAGTGGAAAAGCAACATTATTTGCAAATTGAATTATGAGTTGAGTTATAGAAGAACTTGAGATCTTCACCTATTAAAGTGCAATTTTCGAGCATAGGATCATTTTGAAAATTTATTTGATTTATATACTGCTTTTCATTAAAATAAGCTCTAAAGGATTTACAATTTAATTAAAACAACACACAATTAAGATACATAAGTACAGATAATATAAATACAAAAATAATTTAAAAATTATTTTTTCTTCTCTCAAAAAAGAACCCAGCTGCAGAGTTGTGAACCAGTTTGCTTTTGAACAGTATGTGAATAAACAAGTACTCTTGGGTTCACCTGTAAAATATCAACAGATTCAATTAATCACCCGACCACCTATTTTTCAAACACAAAAAGATCTGTTGAAAATTGAATCTGAATGTACAGCTGAGAGTTTATAATAATCATATTAAAATAATTCTAACTATTGACATGTTGGAACATGCTCAAGTCTCCCTTTGCCTTCCTGCTTGAGTTCGTCTAAGCCAGGGATTCTCAGCGTTGGGTCCCCAGATGTTATTGGACTTCAACTCCCATAATCTCCAGCCAAAGGCCATTGGGCTTGGGAATTATGGGAGTTTAAGTCCAATAACATCTGGGGACCCAATGTTGAGAATCCCTGCTCTAAGCAAAGATGCTGGGGATTGACCCTGGGCTCTTATACGTATAAAGCATCTGCTCCACCACTGATTTCTCCTTTCCCAAGTATCTCACTAAAGAAATCCTTATGGGCATGTCCCAGATTCAGAACCTCTTAAATTAGTGAGTATTATTCCTTTTATTTGCTTAAAATCAGGAAGGTCGCAGAGCAGCTTTTAAAATGACATCTGGGGAATTGCCGGCAGGAACTGGCTGGTATCTGCTTCGGCCAGCAAAATCCCCTAAGTTGTGAGGGTGAACATGTTTTGGATAGGTCAGAGTAGAGCCAGGAGTTGAGCAGAAGGAAACACAGGACAGCTCACCAAATAGGTCAAACGATGGTAAGGGGGGCAGCACATGCCAACACCAGGTGAGGGACCCAGCATATAAGTGTCTATATACCAATGCCAGAAGCCTCCAAGCCAAGATGGGTGAGCTGGAGTATTTGGTTACTAATGAAAATATAGATATAGTGGGTGTAACAGAAACCTGGTGGAATGGTGAGAACCAGCGGGACACGATTATTCCTGGATATAAACTCTATAGAAGGGTCAGGGAGAGGAGGATTGGGGGAGGAGTGGCACTGTATATCAAAGAAGGGATAGATTCTAATAAGCTAGAAAACCTAGGTGGACCTGAGTCCTCCACAGAATCATTATGGGTAACATTACGAGGACTGAAAGGAAATGTGTTACTAGGGACCTGCTGCTATTGCCCTATGGATCAAAGTGCTGCTAGTGAACTGGAGTTGGAGAAACAGATAAGAGAGAGGGGGCAGTAATAATGGGTGACTTCAACTACCCACACACAGATTGGGTAAATTCACATTCAGATAATGACAGAGAGTCCAAATTTCTAGACGTGCTAAATGACTGTGTCTTAGAACAGTTAGTTGTGGAACCAGCCAGAGGGATGGCAACCTTGGACTTAATCCTGAGTGGTGCCCAGAACCTGGTGTGAGATGTCAGAGTTGCAGAACCATTGGAGAACAGTGACCATAGTGTGGTCCAATTCAGCACATATGTGAGTGGAGAATTATCAGAGAATTCCAACACAGATGCGTTAGACTTCAGAAGAGGAAACTTCTCAAAAATGAGGGTACTGGTAAGGAAATTGAAAAGGAAAATCAGGAGGGTCAGATCACTGCAGAAAGCATGGAACTTATTTAAATCCACAGTACTAGAAACATATTTGGAATGTATACCAAGGAGGAAAGGTACCACCAAGCTCAGGAGGATGCCAGCGTGGCTAACAAGTAGAGTCAGGGAAGCTATAAAAGGGAAGAAGACTTCCTTCAGAAAATGGAAGTCCTGCCCAAATGAAGAGAACAGGAAGGAACATAAACTCTAGCAAAAGAAATGCAAGGAGACAATAAGGGATGCAAAGAGAGAGCTTGAGGAGCATATAGCTAGAAGAACAAAAACTTCTTTAAATATATCAGAAGTAGAAAACTTGCCAGGGAGGCAGTTGGACCCTTAGATGATGAGGGTATGAAAGGGAATATTAAGGAGGATAAGGAGATTGCAGAGAAGCTGAATGAATTCTTTGCATTTGTCTTCACGGCAGAGGATACTGACCATATACCCTCTCTAGAATTGAGCTTTTCAGGTTTAGCGGTAGATGAACTGGGCCAATTTGAGGTGACAAGGGAAGATGTTCTCAACTGTCTTGAAAAGCTAAAAATTAACAAATCATCAGGGAGAGATGGCATCCACCCAAGCGTTCTGAAGAAACTCAAATGTGAAATTGCCGATCTCCTAGCAAAAATATATAACTTGTCCTTACAATCAGGTTCTGTACTAGAGGACTGGAAAGTAGCTATTGTGACTCCCAATTTTCAAGGAGGGATCCAGGGGGGAATCCGGGAAATTACAGACTGGTCAGCTTAACTTCGGTGCCAGGTAAATTGATGGAAAGCATATTTAACGACAAAGTTTTTAAGCATATAGAAGAAAAGACCTTGCTGAACGAAGTGGGGTCCTCCAGGGATCGGTACTGGGACCCGTGCTCTTTAACTGGTTCATAAACAATCTAGAAGTTGGAGTGAGCAGCATAGTGGCCAAATTTGCAGATGACACTAAACTCTCTAGGATATTGAAATCCACAACAGATTGTGAGGAGCTCCAAAAAGATCTCTCCAAACTGGGTGAGTGGGTGACAAAATGGCAAATGTGGTTCAATGTAAGCAAGTGTAAAGTGATGCACATTGGGGCAAAAAACACCAACTGTTTTGTCCATTGGCTGTAAATAAAGTATCTAATAAACAACTTCACACATATGCTGATGGGATCTGAGCTGTTGCTGACTGACCAGGAGAGAGATCTTGGGGTCGTGGTGGGCAGCTCATTGAAAGTGTTGTCTCTGTGCGCATCAGCTGTGAAAAAGGCTAATTCCATGCTAGGAATCATTAGAAAGGATCTTGAAAATAAAAATGCTAATATTATAATACCCTTTTACAAATCTATGGTGCGGCTGCAGCTTTGGTTACCGTATCTTAAGAAGGATATTGTAGAACTGGAAAAGGTGCAGAAGAGGACAACCAAAATGATCAGGAGCCTAGAGTATTGGGGCTCTTTACCTTGGAAAAGAGGTGACTAAAGGGAGACATGATCGAGGTGTATAAAATGATGCATGGGGTGGAGAGGGTGGACAAAGAAATTTTCCCCCTCTGTCACAACACTAGAACCAGGGGTCATCCCATGAAACTGAAGGTTGGGATATTTAGGACCCACAAGAGGAAGTACTTTTTCACACAGTGCATAATTAATCTATGGAATTCTTTGCCATGGGATTTGGTGATGGCCAGAGGCTTGGGTGGCTTTAAAAGGGGCTTAAACAGATTCATGGTGGACAGGTCTATCAATGGTCTGATGCCTGTGGGCCATCTCCAGCCTCAGAGGCATGATGCCTCTCAATACCAGTTGCAGAGGAGCAAGAGCAGGAGAGAGGGCATGCACATACCTCTTGTCTGTGGGCTCCCCAGAGGTATCTGGTGGGCCACTGTGTGAAACAGGATGCTGGACTAGATGGGCCTTGTGCCTGATCCAGCAAGGCTGTTCTTATGTTCTTATGTTTTATCTACACTTGGTTAATAGATTTTAGGGTTCCAGCATATGACTAGCTTGAACAGTATTTACACTACCTGTTAACTTGTGTGTCGGGTAGTATGCTTTGCTGCTGCAACTGTAGCTGTGAAAGATATACTTGTCAATTGGTAGGTAGAGATTCATATGTCAGAAGCTACAGCAGGAGTTCAGAACTGTTTAAGCAAGATAGGCCTAGCTCATCCATCATAATAATTAGGAAAAACTTTAATTCATTCCTTCGTTAGACAAAATCTGTGCTGTCTGTCCAGAAAATTTCAAGTATAGGTGGTCCATTTTGAAGTTTGAGGATACAGAGGTGCAATCATGCTGTGAACATAGGAAGTTTCCTTATACAGATTCAGACCATTGGTCAATCTAGCTCAGTATTGTCTATGTCTACACACTTCTTTTACAAAGACCACTTTTATGCATAAATAAAACATAAAAACAGATGTTCAAAGATAGCAGACGTTTCAATGTGACACATGAGCTCCAGTGCTATCCAGTAGTGGCTGAAACGTGTTCTGCAATACAATAACTCAACATCATGACTCGGCAAAACTGTCAGCAGTTAGTCAATCTTGTTACAGTGCCAGTGTCAACCAATCCTGTTACAAAATGAGTGTCTCATAATTGGAGGGAGAGAGTACAAATTCCCACTCTAACATAACAGTAGTACACCGCTCTGGGCTCCTTGGAGGAAGAGCGGGATATAAATGTAAAATAACAATAATAATAATAATAATAATAATAATAATAATAATAATAATAATAGGAGGGAGTGAATGAAAATTCCTACCCTCACTCAATAGCCGATGAATTTCATTGCCTCCCTCATTTCTTCTTTTATGTTTATGTTGGGATGCAGCTGTTCTATGTACATAGCTTTCCTAATTTTCTGATTCCTCACATCTGCCTCCACAGCCAAAGTGAATATCTTTGTATTCACTGTTCTCCCTTGATGTTGCTCTTTAACATGCACTACCCACAGTTTTGTTCTCTTTTTATGCTGTATGTCTGCCAGATGTTTCTTGTATCTTTTTATCAAGGGTCTGCCTGTCTCCCCTGATTTAAAAATGCATGCATTCCATGCAAACCATTTTATATACTACCCCCTTTGTCTGACACATTCCTTCATTATTCTCACAAATCTGGCAATCCTTCATTTCACATTTGTCATACAGTCTTGACTTCACTAAATGCTGTCTCATGGTCATAGGTGCTGTACAAATAATATTGACTTCCAAATCCTGTTTCTTTCAAATCTGCTTTGCCTCCCAATTAAGCCTATCAGTCACATAAATATCCTATTATTAACACTCTTATACTATATACTAATAATATAATATTATTATCATTATTATTGTATTTAAGACCACGTTTCAGCTACTGCTGTATAGCACTGAAGCTGATGTGTCACATCAAAATGTCTACTATTTTTAAACATCTGTGTTTATGTTTTATTTACACATTAAAGAGGTCTTTGAAAAAGAAGATTGTGGATTTTGGAAGATGCACATCTCATCACCGTTATACCTGCCTATGTCTACACTCATTGGCAGTGGCTTCTCCAGAGTTTCAGCCAGGAAACTTTTTACACCCTACATGGCATTGAACCTGGGACTTTCTACATGTGAAGCGGATGCTCTACCACTGAGCTATGGCCCATTCCTAAAGGTGGCATTCATGGGTCTTCCATCCAGGCATTGACCACATCAAGACCTGATTAGCTTCAGCAAGGTGGCTGGAACGTGTTTCCTTAGATCATGTTTTGGGACCCAAGAGCATTTTATATGTGCTTTTATATCTCCTAGTTTTTATTATTGCTTTTGGTAAATATTTATTATTAAATGGCTTTTGAGTTGTTTATATTTTAAGTTTCATTATTTTGCTGAAATGAAATCACAAAGAGCTTAAAGCAATGTTTGAAAGGCCATTTAATGACTATTAATGAGACTGTTTTTGAGAGGCCAGTTAATGACTATATTACAACCAGAAGGCAAGGTCTATATGTTTTTATCCCATATAACAAATAAAAGCTATAGCAAGATATCTTTAGGAAATGCCACAAAACAACCCTCTCATGGCATGCAATACACTGTGGTCTAAGCTGTGGTCTAAGGTCAACGAATTACACTCCACGAAAACAGAATACAAGCAAAGAACCAAAGGCAACTCTTTGCTACAGTTGCTTGTCTAAATTTTTAGAAAAATCACCAACTGCCAAATCCATTTTATTCACCTGCTTTTCTTTTAAACATCCAATGCTTTGATTACTGGCAGCCAGCTGACACATTCATTTAAATACTATACCTATACCTATACCTATACCTATACCTATACCTATACCTATCTGTTTTAGGAAACTATAAAAGGGACACATTTTAATTAGGATATATGCACTGAAAATATTGGCCATGTATCTCAGGAGTTTTTGGAGCTTTGAAGATTAGGATAATACACATTTAAAAAAATTAAAAGTATTCAGCCCTGTGCCAGAGGAAATTTTACCTTCTTAGACATTCCTAAGTACTAAGACTGTACTATAGGGAATAAATAAGGCATTGGATCTTCTGGTGGTTTTGGTGGGGGAATCTAAAAGAACCTCAGAGATAAGTGAAGAAAATAGAGTTGGTGAGCATTCATTTACTGGCATACTTATGTCATCGTCTGAAATACTAAAGATAGCCCTTTCTGCAACAAAATATTAAGGCCTGCTTCAGAGATTATGAATTAAATACACAAGCTGTCCACCATGTTTGAAGTAGCTACATACATATTCCAAAACGATGCCATGAAATAAAATAGTCATGTGTAGACACTTCAAACATGACTATGTATGTATTTACATGGTATACAATCTTCATTAGTAATATAGGCTCTAAGTACATTGAAGATCTTGAAATCAGGTGCTAGGGCATAGAAATGTGAGACAGAGTGGCTTATGGCTCTTAGCACAATACAGGGGCGTAGCAAGGTGGTAGTGGGCCCAGAGACAAGATTTTAAAATGCCACCCCCCTCCATATAACCTATGTGCCACAACAGAAATTTTTTTTTTAAGGTTTTGTAAATTGTGGACGATGCAAGTCATTTAATGGCACTAGAGAAAGACATGCTGTTCTGGTAGCTCCAGGTCTTAACACTCACATCAATTTCGGAGAATGAATACAACTGAAGGAAGCCCGGGTGGGTGTGCGGCTGGGGGATTCAGTCATGTGACTTGCCTCTGGGGGGCCCCCCAAGTCAGTGGGCCCCCAGACAACTGTCTCCCCTTGCCCTGTTATAGTTATGCCCCTGGCACAATATCTTAGTGGCCTGTCTCTTTAGCACTAGCATACGTTTGCGGCAGCAATTCAGTTTAGCAAGGAATATTTAAGGAGATTTGATAAAGGGATGTTGAGGAAATCTATCTATCCAGCTCTCTCTTTCTTGTTGGAAAGGGTTTGGTGTAGCTCTTACCATGTAAGAGCCAATTCAGACTTTATATTTTGAAGTTTATATTTGAGAGTAAGAGTTTAGCTGGACAGCAGGAAAAGAAAGGCCTTATTTGTTACTGATGAAACGTAAGGGTTCAGTATACGAGAAAGAGTGATCTTTTGAGGGTAGGATAACATGGTAGAAATGCACAACCATAGAAGAATACAGTATCCAACTATGTACCTGTATTCATTTTAAAAATGAACCTGACTACAGGCCTCTGCACATGAATGGTACAGATAGGAAGTGTACTGCCATACCTGCATTCAGCGTAACTATTTATTTATTTATTTATTTATTTAATATAGCACTCAGTTGATCCTTGCATCATGGTATGCAAGTATCCTTGCATCATGGTATGCATGATGAGGCCTGGATCACATTTTACTTTCTTCCCAAAGCACTGTTACATAAACAACTTGCTCTTAAGAACCTCTTGAACTCCCTTTTTAACTAGAATTTTTTGTAATAAGCAAAAATTATTCTCAATGAAACAAAAAAAAAGTGGTTACAATGAAGTATAAACTAACTTGGATTAAATTACAGGAGCAATTTTATTGCAGGTGATGAGAGAACAGGCTAAAAAAACTTGCTCCCGCATGGTCTGATATAACATGCAGAAACTGAAGAAATGTCACCTAATTTATGTTTGAGTGACTGTAATTGGTACTCTTTCCGTCCTTCTTTAAAAACAAATGTGGAGAGTGTGTGAGCTAGGGAAAAATTACCAGCTGCATCAAAGTGTTTTTCTCTGACACACTGTTCTATTCTGCTTCCTAAAATTTAAATTTTTTTGTAGCTGTAATTGCAGAAGCCATGGATTACAGACCTGAAGCTGAGCTCCTTCCTGCCAAAAGTTTTAAAATAGAATTCTGAATTTCTGAAAAAGGTTATTATTTCTCTTACATATATTTTAATCCCAAATCTGTGACCAAGGCACAATTTGAGTACGAATCCCTTGGATCCAGTATGCTATCTGTGAAGCACATAGATTCCCATCTCCCAGCCTATCCAAATTTCTATCATGCTACTGCAGTATAAAAAGCAGCTTGACTATCCATGGATTGGATGGATGTGGTTATGTCAGCCTTAAAAGGTTTACTTTTAAATTAAGCAAACAAATTTTATACATAGTAGTTTCTTAGCAAAATATGTCAACTGTGGTAGAGCAGAAACTTTGGACGCCGTCTTCAATGGAAAGAGGAAAATAGAGTTTTTGATTTGGAAACTGAGAAATGTGCTTCCTTCAGGAACTCATATCATGCACAGCCGAACCTAGCCTGGGTCACCCAGCCTACATGTGAGAACTGCCGGATCAGGCCCAATCCTGACAGGGCAGTGCCGCCTGGCCTTGCTTCATAGCTCAGCTGTTAGCTGAGGTTAGGGAAGCGAGTTCTCCCTTAACCTGGGCAATCGCCTTGTGTGCAAGCCAGGCTACTACTAGCCCAGCTGCACACACAGGCACCGATCTAGTAAGATCTAATAATAACACCAGAATTAATAAGTGAAAGAGCAAAGAAAATTAAAAATTGGACTGCTCTAGGCGACAATGAACTGCATGGCTTTTGGCTTAAACACCTAACAAGCCTTCATAAACAACTATCAAAACAGTTCAATCATATTTTGCAAGGAGGTGATATTGAACAATGGCTAACAACTGGGAAAACTCATCTCATAATGAAAGACCCAGCAAAAGGTGCAGTTCCAAATTGGCGCCCTGGGTAATTGGCGCCCTGGGTGCAGTTCCAAAAGACCTTGAAGAGCACCTCAACACCATAGGGGCCACAGAAATCACCATCAGCCAATTACAAAAAGCAACTTTACTGGGAATAGCCTATATTCTGCGATGATATCTATAACAACAGCAACAACATTGACAATAAAATTCAGCAATCCCAGGTCTTTGGGAAGGACTCGATGTCTGGATACGATACGATAAATCTTTATTGTCATTGTCCTGTACAGAACAACGAGATTGAAAGAATCTACAACAACCTCTACAGGACCTAACAAAGAATAGCTGAATATATCCCAATATACCCCCCCCCCGATATACCCATTACTCTAAAAACTCTAAAAGAAACACTAAAGAACTCTGAGAACTGAAAAACAAAAACCCCATCAGAAACTGTATTTTGCTGCATTCAAAGCTAAAACCGCTTTTGGATAGAAGCTATTTCTCAAGCGGCTAGTCCTGGCCTTTATGACCCCATACCTCCTTCTCGAAGGCAGAAGCTGAAAGAGATCATTTCCAGGGTGCGTGGGATCCTGCACTATCTCTACTGCTTTGTTAAAACTCCTGGTGGCATAAATTTGATCTAAAGTGGGAAGAGTACACCCAATTATTCTCTCCGCGGTCTTAACAACCTTGGACAGCAATGCTCTTTCCCTAACTGTGCAACTCCCAAACCACATAATAAATAAAACAAACCAGTAAATAACACCTGTCTGACTGTGTAAATAATTAATAATAATAATAATAATAATATTTTTAAAAACTTGCATGAAATAGTGCTTAGATCAACCATAATTTGCGTACCAAGCAAGGTGTGTGTATCTGTGTATGTAATGCACCTGGAATGAACTAGATTTAATAATGAGGTATAGTACCAATTCTGAATAAAATTCAGTGGTACAAAGTACAAGAGACATCTAGTGACCAATAATAAACATTTTTGTTGCTTGCTTGGAACTATAAGAGTACTAAAGCTAATGTGAAGTACAAGAACAACTGAGAATTAAAATGTGCTGTTCTGCTTTTATTATTATTGATACATTTGTGACAGAAATGTAAAAGTAGATTTTTAAGTTATTAGAGATGTTAAGTTCCAACCAGAAGACTGCCCCTGTAATAGCTGTGGAAGAAAAGAAATAGAATCTCATAGGATTTTGTTTTGTCAGCAAATGTTATTTTAAAATATAGAGGCGATACCCACGATCAGTGGGAAGCGCTGTAAAGGGGGTTTGGATGGAGAGCGGGCTACCCGTTCTCCTTGCAGACGATGGAAAGGGAGCCCTGGGCAGCCAGATTGGCCGCCCACACAACTGCTGGCTCTGTGACGGAGCTGGCAGGGCTGCGGGGAATGGGGGCCACGGGGCCCCTGGAAGTTCCAGGATGCCCCACACAAATGCACAGGGCATGCTGGGCAGACCCCCGAGCCCGGAAGGCTGCTTGCAGGCTCCCAGCCAGGGGTCTCCTCATGTGTTGCTGTGGCGCAGAGCCGCACCACGGCAATACATGAAAAAAACGGGGTTAGCAGAGCACTCGCTTCACTAAACCCGTTTAAGGGGAGGGGTATTCAAGTGGGTTACCCACTTTGGGGAAACCAGGCTCACCTGCGAGCCTGGTGGTACCCATGATCCGTAGAAAGCGGGTTAAGCTCCCTTAGCATGCTTTCCACTGATCGTGAGAATACCCTCATAGTTTTACTTAGAGCTAAGCCAATATATCAGCTTCTTTAATTGAAATCTGACCATTAACCAACCCTTTTAGAACAAGCCAGCAAAAAGTCCTGAGCTGATTGTAATATAATGATTTATGTTCATGAAAATAGTCACATGGTCTTGTACTGCATGTCTGTTGTACAAAATGTATGTTGCTGTCACTTCAGATAACTTAATCATGTTCATTTATTTGGTTTTTAGTAGGTGCACATAGAGATGCCTTTTGCGGAAGAAAATGCATGAAGAGTTTAGAGATGAAACGATGAATACTTAGATACCCATGCCTTAACCATGCATGCATGCGTTTGAAACAGGGCACATTTTTCATTGTGGAAATAAACTTCCAGGAACACATGGATCTGGACTGCCAAATTAAAAATGAGCCAGCTATGAGGACATTTGCTAGGGAAGTGCATGAACCTCGGTCCGTGCACAGTTTCGAATACTTGTGAAAAGTCATATTTTCACAGAAGCCCTCTTTCTCAATATTCTTCTGTGAAATGGTTTGTGCCGGTTTGGCCCAACCATGAACCAGTTTGGCGGTTCGAGGGTGCCACTGGGGGAGAGCAGGGGTGGTGAGTGGCATTTTTAAAAGTGAGTAGAGCAGGTCCTTACTTGCGTGCTGCTACTCCATGTAGCTTCCTGCTGCTGCGGTGCGGCTCCCGACAGTCCACATGCTGCACCAGAATGAACAAGGCCTCTGCACAAGTGTGGAAGCCATTTGTGTGGTCAGCAACAACATGCTGAACAAGCAAATGGCTTCTGTGCGTGCACAGAGGCCATGTGAGTGCTGCCACCATGTATGGGCTGTTGGGGGGAACGCCACAGCAGCAGGAAGCTGCATAGAGCGCTGACACTCTGACACTGACACTGAGAGGAGAGCTGGTCTTGTGGCAGCAAGCATGACTTGTCCCCCTAGCTAAGCAGGGTCTGCCCTGGTTGCATATGAATGGGAGACTTGATGTGTGAGCACTGCAAGATATTCCCATCAGGGGATGAAGCCACTCTGGGAAGAGCAGAAGGTTCCACGTTCCCTCTCTGGCTTCTCCAAGATAGGGCTGAGAGAGATTCCTACCTGCAACCTTGGAGAAGCCGCTGAAGTCCGTGAAGACAATACTGAGCTAGATGGACCAATGGTCTGACTCAGTATATGGCAGTTTCCTATGTTCCTATGACACACAGGTAAGGACCTGCTCTACCCACTTTTAAAGGTGATACTTGCCACCCTCTAGCACCATCCTCAAACCGCCAAACCGGCTCCATTTTTGAGACATTTCAGCCAGCCATGGGCTCCCAGCCTAGCCAGTAAAGCCTCTCCCTGCCTTTGCAAACAGGGAGAAGCCATCTTGGCCACTCTGCAAACATGTCGCTGGCCAAATTTGACTTCCAAACAGGGGGTGTGGCCCTGTTTGCTAATGTGGCCATGCCCCCTGACATCAGACTCGGGGGCATGGCTGGGGTGACAGGGGCTGCCAGCATCCTCGCTACACCACTGAGGCAGACAGTATAAAGTCACTGTCTCCCTATTATCTTCCAGGTAGAATTCGGGCTTATGTTAATTAATAAATGCAATCTTTGCAGGGGCGTAACAAGACTGGAGTGGGTCCAGAGACAAAATTTTAAAATGGGCCCCTCGCTGATACACACACACACACACTTCACAATATATAGTGCACTCACACTCACATCCCCTTTATGCCAGCTTCTCTAGAAAACTCCACTCCCTCGCTTTAACCCCGTCCCTCCACCCTCCCATGGGGAAGAGTGCTCCCAGCTCAGAGTTGCTTCTGCAGACAAGGACTTTGCTGCATGCATGCCGCCTTTGCTCCAAACTTGGGGTTGGCTTTTCCACGGCACCAAAGCTCTGCGGGTGTTGGGGAGTCATGTGACTTTCCTCTGGGGGGCCCCTCGAGGCACGGGGGCCCCCAGGCAGCCGACTCCCCTTGCCTAATGGTAGTTACGCCCCTGAATCTTTGTAAATAACGTTGAGCACTGCGGTGAGATTCCTGTATGTGTTGTATATCTGATAATGTGTGGTAAAGAAAAAGAGGAATACAAACAAAATAAAAAGTCATTCATATTTAGTCCAGTTTTTCAAGGAT
Source organism: Hemicordylus capensis (assembly GCF_027244095.1). Taxonomy (NCBI): domain Eukaryota; kingdom Metazoa; phylum Chordata; class Lepidosauria; order Squamata; family Cordylidae; genus Hemicordylus; species Hemicordylus capensis. Next base: position 66,916,117 of record NC_069657.1, read on the forward strand.
GCTTCCTATATAATCTGTAGAATCTAGTCTAATTCAAGTACTTTTACTATTATGTTATGTTAGATCTTGCTTTTTTCAGACCCCAATTATTTGTTCTAATAGATTCTCATTCTGCCCCTTTAAATTATTGTTTTAAGATCCTTTTTAAATGATTACAGTAGTAAATCTGTGTTAGGCAAAAGCAGAATAATGGAGCTGAAATAAATTATAGATTTTTTTTTCTGGGAACAGTAGTTGGTTAAATTTTACAGTTTATATTATTGTAAATTTAGAAAACCATAAACTCACCTGGAATATACTTTGGAATTTAGATATTTTCTTCATGTTTCTCTGTGGAACCTGAATAGGCAGTGGCTGATTGTGTATTGGCCCTTGGCCAATTTCCTCCTTTCATGTTGCAAAACCCAAGGATACATGGGTCAGAGAATTTTATATGATGTTAGCCTAATGCCAAAGGGTGTGAAATTGGTCTGGAGCAAAGTCATTTATCACCCAGAGAGAGAAACAGAATGTCATGTGGCATGGGGGTGGGGACCCTAACTAGTTTGTTTAATACTGTCTCTCTCTCAGTTTCAATTTAATTTATCCTGCTAGCCTCAAAATAGTGGGACTTCTTGGAACCAACTGGTCTGAGGACTGGAGTTTGGGGGGGAAAGCATGTTAAGTTGCTTCCTACCAGTGTGAGATAATTCACATTTGATTCTTATTGCAAGCAAGCTTTTATTATGGGCGAGTTCATACTACCTGCTGCAAATCAGTAAGAAAAATGGGTGGGGGAATATTCATTCATTCATTCATTCGATTTCTATGCCTTCTAAAATGGCTCAGGGCGGTTTACATTAAAACAAAACAATTAAAATTAATTAGCAGTTAGAAACAGAGGTTGGAAAACACCATAAAACAATAACAGTTAAAACATTCAAAACAGTTTAAAAACCCTGAAAAACCAGGTTACAACATTAAAACCATTTACAACAATTAAAAAACCTTGGAAGTCCAGGCCAAACAGATAGGGCTCTTTTGAAGGCCAATAAAGCTCTCCTTTTAGGGCTCTCCTGAAGACCAATAAAGAATTCAGATTATGGATTTCTGCTGGGCATGCATTCCACAGCCCAGGAGCAGCTACGGAGAAGGACCATCTCTGAGTCGCCACCAGATGTACCAGTGGTAGCTGGAGATGGACCTCCTTAATGTGTGGTGGAGATCATGCAGAAGAAGGCACTCTCTAAGGTAACCTAGACTAAGCTGTCCAGGGCTTTAAAGGTGATAACCAGAACTTTGTATTTTGCCCAGAAACATATCGGCAGCCAGTGCAACTGTTTCAAAACAAGCATAATATGGTCTCTCTGGGTTACCCCAGAGACCAATCTGGCTGCCACATTTTGAACTAATTGAAGTTTCTGAACTACATACAAAGGCAGCCAGACGTAGAGCACATTGCAATAGTCAAGCCTGGAGGTAACCAGCTGGTACATCACTATTTGAGGCCATCCTCTTCAAAGAATGGAAGCAGCTGTCAAATCAGCCGAAGCTGATAGAAAGCACTCCAGTCCATAGCCTCCACCTGTGGGTGAGGCCTGTGTCCAGGAGTACTCTCAAGCTGCACACCTGCTCCTTCTGGGAGAGTGTAACCCCATTCAGCACAGGAAGATCTAACTCATCTCTCAAATTCTGAACTCTTACAATGAGCACTTCTGTCTTGCTTGGATTCGGTTTCAGTTTGTTAACCTGCATCAAGCCCATTACTGCCTGTATGCAGGGCATACAGTGGGCATAACAGAAACCTGGTGGAATGGTAAGAACCAGTGGGACACTGTTATTCCTGGATATAAACTCTACAGAAGGGACAGGGAGGGGAGGATTGGAGGTGGAGTAGCAATGTATATTAAAGAAAAGATAGAATCCAATAAATTAGAAAACCTAGGAGGACCGAAGTCCTCGACAGAATTATTACAGGAGACAATACGAGGACTGAAAGGAAATGTGTTACTAGGAACGTGCTATCACCCAACGGTTCAAAACACTGAGGGTGACTTGGAGTTGGAGAAGCAAATAAGATAGGTGTCAAAGAGAGATCGAGCGGTAATAATGGGTAACTTAAACTACCCACACATATATTGGGTAAATTCACATTCAGGTAGTGAAAGAGAGGTCAAATTTCTATACACTGAATGACTGTACCCTAGAACAGTTGGTCATGGAACCAAACAGAGAGAAGGCAACCTTGGACTTAAACCTGAGGGGCACCCAGGACCTGGTGTATCATGTCAGTGTCATGGACCCTTTAGGGATCAGTGACCATAGTTTGATCTAATACATAATATATGCGGGGAGAGAATCACCAAGGAAGTCTAACACTGGCATTTTGAATTTCAGAAGAGGAAGCTTCTCTAAAATGAGGAGTTTGGTGAAAAGAAAACTGAAAGGGAAAATCAGAAGAGTCACTTCACTCCAGATTATGCATGGAGTTTACTTAAAACTACAATAATAGAAGCCCATTTAGAATGTATACCAAAAAGGAGGAAAGGTGTCACACCAAGACCAGGAGGATGCCAACTTAACTAACGGGTAAAGTCAAGGAAGCTATAAAGGGGAAGAACACTTCCTTCAGAAATTGGAAGGCCTGCCCAAATGAAGAGAAGAGAAAGGAACACAAACTCTGGCAAAAGAAATGCAAGGCAACAATGAGGGAGGCAAAAAGAGAGTTTGAGGAACATTTAACTAAAAGTATCAAGGGGAATAATGAATACTTCTTTAAACACATCAGATGCAGGAAACCTGCCAGGGAGGTGGTTTGACTGCTAGACAATGAGGGAGTAAAAGGGATTATTAAGGAGGATAAGGAGGTTGCTGAGAAACTAAACAGGTTCTTTGCATCTCTCTTCACAGTAGAGAATACTGAGCATCTACCTGTTCTTGAACTGGGCTTCTCGGGGACATAGGCTAAAGAACGGAGTCAAATAGAGGTGACAAGAAATGACTTTTTAAACTGTCTGGAAAAATTAAAAACTAACAAATTGCCAGGGCAAAACAGCATCCATTCAAGAGTCCTTAAAGAACACAAATGTGAAATTGCTGACCTCCTTGCAAATATATAATTATTATTTTATTTATTATTTTTATTATTTCGATTTCTATACCACCCTTCCAAAAATAGCTCAGGGCAGTTTACACAGAGAAATAAAAAATAAATAAGATGGCTCCCTGTCCCCAAAGGACTCACATTCTAAAACGAAACATAAGATAGACACCAGCAACAGTCACTGGAAGTACTGTGCTGGGGGTGGATATGGCCAGTTGCTCTCCCCCGGGAAATAAAGAGAATCACCATGGTAAAAGGTGCCTCTTTGCACCTTTTAGGGATAACTTATCCCTAAAACCAGTCTCTGTACCGGAGGACTGGATAGTAGCCAATGTAACACTGATTTTCAAAAAGGGATCTGGGGCAATCCAGGAAATTACAGACTCTCTAGCTTAACATCTGTTCCATGCAAATTGATGGAAAGCATTCTCAAGGATAAAATTGTAAAGAACATAGAAAAACAGCCTCTGCTGGGGGAGAACCAGCATGGCTTCTGCAAAGGTAAATCTTGCCTCACCAACATTTGGTGGCTTTTTTAGAATGTCAACAGGTGTGTGGCTAAAGCTGATTGGTTGACATAGTATACCTGGACTTGCAAAAAGCTTTTGATAAAATCCCTCGTCAAAGACTCTTGAGAAAACTTAGCAGTCATGGGATAAGGGGACAAGTACATGTGTGGATTGGTAACTGGTTGAAAGACAGGAAACAGAGAGTAGGTATAAATGGAGAGTTTTCACAATGGAGGGAAGTAAGAAGTGAGGTCCCCCAGGGATCTGTACTGGGACCAGTGCTTTTTAATTTATTCATAAATGATCTAGAAGCAGGGGTAAGCAGCGATGTGGCCAAATTTGCAGATGACACCAAACTATTTAGCGTAGTGAAATCCAAAAGGGATTGTGAGGAAATCCAAAAGGATCTCTCCAAACTGGGGAGTGGGAAATGCAGGGATCCTCCAAATGTGGTTCAATGTTGGCAAATGTGAAATGATGCATATTGGGGCAAAAAAAACCCCCAACTTCATATATACGATGATGGGATCTGAGCTGTCGGTGACTGACTAGGAGAGGGATCTTGGGGTCATGGTGGACAGCTTGTTGAAAGTGTTGACTCAATGTGTGGCAGCTGTGAAAGAGGCCAATTCCATGCTAGGGATCATTAGGAAAGGGATTGAAAATAAAACTGCTAATATTATAGTGCCCTTATACAAAACTATGATGCAGCCACACTTGGAGTACTGCATACAATTCTGGTCACCCTACCTAAAGAAGGACATTGTAGAACTGGAAAATATACAGAAGAGGGCAACCAAGATGATCAGTGGCCTAGAGCACCTTCCTTATGAAGTAAGGCTACAGCATCTGGGGCTCTTTAGTTTAGAAAAAAGACGACTGTGGGGTGACATGATAGAGGTATGTAAAATCATGCATGGTGTGTAGAAAGTGGATAGAGATAGTTTTTTCTCCCTCTCGCATAACATGAGAACCAGAGGTCATCCCATGAAATTGCCAGGAAATTTAGGACCAACATAAGGAAGTACTTTTTCACACAACACATAATCCACTTCTGGAATTCTCTTCCACAAGATGTGGTGACAGCCAACAACCTGGATGGCTTTAAGAGGGGTTTGGATAACTTCATGGAGGAGAGGTCTATCACCTCAACACCATAGGAGCCACAGAATTGTTGAACTGTTGAAAATGAAGATGTAAAAATATTATGGGACTTCCGACTACAAACAGACAAACATCTGCCACACAATACACCAGATATAACTGTAGTCAAGAAGAAAGAAAAACAAGTTAAAATAATCGACATAGCAATACCAGGGGATAGCAGAATAGAAGAAAAAGAAATAGAAAAAAATCACACAAAGATCTACAAATTGAAATTGAAAGGCTGTGGCAGAAAAAGACCCAAATAATCCCAGTGGTCATTGGCGCCCTGGGTGCAGTTCCCAAAGACCTTGAAGAGCACCTCAACACCATAGGGGCCACAGAAATCACCATCAGCCAATTACAAAAAGCAGCTTTACTGGGAACAGCCTATATTTTGTGACGATATCGATAACAACCAATCGTATAGACGATAAAATTCAGCCATCCCAGGTCCTTGGGAAGGACTCGATGTCTTGATAAAACAAATCAGTCAATAACACCTGTCTGACTGTGTTAACAAGAAATAATAATAAACAACAACTCAACTTTATTTGTTATCCACCACATAACAAATTGTTCTCTGGGCAGCTCAGAGCATAGCATTAAAACATCAAGTAACAACACATAACACATGAAAACACAACACACCAAAAACAAACAAAACAAAATACAATACAGAACAATTTAAAAACCTCTTAAAAGTCAGTTATAAAAATCAAAATTTAAAAGGCCTTAGTGAACAAAAAGGTCGTTATTTACAGAGCCATTCCAGGATTACTATAATTCTAGATGTGTTGATGATGTATTTAAACTCCTTCAGTGTTGAAAATCTAACATATGAAACATGCTTTTGGAAACTCTTATTGCACATCGTTACCCTTTCTTTAAAGATACTTTCTTTTTACACAGTGCTCTCTATTGATAGCTCTTGTGCCAGCAGATTCACATGCCACATTGTTGTGCTGTTAGTGTTTTGATAACATTTGCTAGTTTTGGATATCATGTGTTTGCTGCTTCCCATTGTCCTGGATAGATAAGGATAGTGGCAAATCAGGATGTTGAGCCAGAGTACTTAGAGACCTACTGCCCTTACTGAAAGATTGTGAGAATTAGATTCTTTCGCATTTTAAAAATGTGGTGGCTAGAGGGGTTCTACATTACATTTACAGTACTGTGGCTATGAGCTTGCTCAGTGGTTTGGGTCCTAAGATGTTTATAGCAAAGATGGCAGAAGAAATATGCAAGATGTACAATAAAGTTATTTGAAAGCATAACTTCAAGTAGAATAACTATTGTATAGTTATTGTATAGTTATAGAATAACTATACATTGTATACAATATTAGAGAAGTGCAAAACTCTGCCGATTCTAATATATCTCTGGTATTCCTGAAGTTACTCAGTTTTGCCTATAATATAGTAGGATAGAAGCAATAACAAAATGAAATGAAAATGAAACATGGGAAGCGATTAAGATTACTTCAGGAGGCAACATTTTTTGCCAGCTCACATCTTCAGTTACTGCAATGCAGTGGTTAGTTTGTGTGCACATGCGGAAAATATTTGGATAGGGATAGGAGTACCTACCCTCATATTCACTTTTTTCATTCTTCATGCTTTTTAATGATAAAAATATTTGCATTAACTAAATTGGCCACAGGAATTTATTTCAGATCACAAGGCAGACAGACACAATCCTATGAACGTGCCAACAGCCACAACACAATAATTTGTAATGAACTTTGCCCCAAGCAGCACATTTTTTTCTTCAAGGAAGAAATGACATAAATATGACATAATTTCACAAAACTACTCAAATGAACTTAATAATGAGAGAGAATGGTAGACTGAAGGGAAAAGTCTTCTTGGGTGTACCATTGTTAATGACATCTGTTTTGATTTGCTACTTTGTTGGCTGTCTCCTGCTATATATTGTTACTTAGATTGCAACATTACTTCTCCTTATTGAATAGATTGAAACAACAATTACTTGCAGCTGCAGGAGAAAATGGGGCTTTCCAAATCAATAATGTTCTTTATATAGAAAGAGTGTGTGCCACTTAATTTTGAGCTGACTTGGTTATATTTCAAGATGGGAAAGATTTTTTAAAAAGTAGAGAAGCTTTCTTAACTTTATATGGCTACACATTATTCATTACTAAAACCTTTTTTACTTGTCTTGCTCAATAAGGGAGAGCATTATATGAATGGGTGAGAAACATGCCATTTTTCTCCATGCCAGAAAGAGCATTTTTAATATAATTGATGCACATAAATATCTGGAAGAAGCTGGCTTTCCAGATGCAGACATGACAAGAACAAAACCCTATATGGATTCAACAAAACACTAGGGATGTGTGAATTGATTTAGGTACAAAACTATTTGTACCTGAATTTAGCTGATTTGGGTGAATTGTAGACAGAACAAATCACCCCTGTGATCAATTGCCCAGATTTGGGTACAAAACAAATTACTCAGATTCGGACCCCCCAAAATTCAGGATTCTTACCTCCATTTTGTGGCCACAATGGGTTGGGTGGTAGTGCCCAATGGGTGGAAGCTACCACCCACATTTCAAAGAAATTGGGCAAAGGGGTGATTTTTAACAATTGTTTTGAATTGGCATATCTTTAAGCTTTCCCCCCATAGGGAATAATGGGGCCCCATAACTCCACAGCAGCCCCATAACTCCATGTGGGGGCACCAGGGTGGTCCAGAGCAGGTTGTGGTGTAGTACACATAGGGTGCCAACCATCCCCAAAGCCCATGGGTTACTGGGTTTTGTTGTTTTCCATTTTGTGGTGTTCTGAGAGTAGGTTCTTTGAACAATGATGAGCAGTGATAGTGGATTCCACTGAAGAAGACTCATTCTTGAGTTGAAATGTGCTTGGCAGTTGACAGCAATATAACAAGATATGAATGTCGATGGAACCAGGATATGCTATCCCCCAGCAAAAAGAAGTTTTATTTGGACTTCTCCCATTTTATGGTGGCATTTTCTGAGCGTTGAACATTTTAACCTCTATAGAGACTATTTTATGATTATGTTACATACACAGATGTGATTTTAATAATTAAATGTATATAACTCCTTAAACAGGACTGTGCCCTTTAAGAATAGAGTTTTATTGTAATTAAAGTGTGTGTGTGTGTGTGTGTGTGTGTGTATTTTAAAATCTGGATTCTTTTTTGTGATGAATTTCCAGATGTAGATTAAGAAATGTTCTACTGTTTGTCAGATATATTTGTTTGTCAAATGCTGAGAATGACCTGGAGTTGGAGAGGCAAATAAGAGAGGTGTCAAAGAGACACAGGGCAGTAATAATGGGTGACTTCAACTACCCACATATAGACTGGGTAAATTCACATTCAGGTAATGAAAGAGAAGCCAAATTTCTAGACATGCTAAATGATTGTGCCTTGGAACAGTTAGTCACGGAACCAACCAGGGAGAGTGACTTTGCTTTGGAAAAGAGGGGACTAAGAGGAGGCATGATCGAGGTGTACAAAATTATGCATGGAGTGGAGAGGGTGTACAGAGAGAATTTTTCTTCCTCTCTTGCAACACTAGAATCAGGGGTCATTCCATGAAACTGAAGGTCAGGGAATTTAGGATTGACAAGAGGAAGTACTTTTTCACACAGCACATAAAATCTATGGAATTCCTTGCCATGGGATGTGGTAATGACCATCAGTTTGGACAACTTTAAAAGGGGCTTAGACAAATTTATGGAGGACAGGTCTATCAATGGCTGCTAGTCTGGTGGCTATGGGCCACCTCCAGCCTCAGAGGCAAGATGCCTCCCTAGACCATGATTAAACATGATTAATCATTAAACCATGATTATCATTACTAGCAAGTCCCCCAGGCTTACTAGCATGTGCCCCCCCCCCTCACATGCAATGGGAGGAGGTTTGCTGCTTCAGTTCCTGGTCCAAAGGAAACAGATATGGGGATGCAGCTTGTCAAATCCCAGTTTGTTCTAACCACAGTTTGTGAATAAAAAAGATATCAAACTGGGATTTTATTTTATTTATTGTTAAATTTCTATTCCACCTTTCATTAAATCTCAAGGCAGTTCACACAAAAGTTAAATCAAAACTTGTTTGATTAAAAATCAAGCAAAATATAACCATAAATAACAGCATCAATAGAAACAATCATTTAAGCGTGGGTAGAAAGCCAAGATTTCACATACTTTCTCCAGTCCTCTTCTCCAGCCTTAGACTTGCTGGATCTATTTCTTTCCTGCCTGTCATGGGCTTTGCCTTGCCAAACAGATACAACGTCATGCCTCTGAACGTGGAGGTAGCATATAGTCATCCTGATTAATGACCCATGAGAGACTTGAATTTATCCATTAATGTGTCTAACCCCACTTTAAAACAATCCAAGCTAGTGACCATCACCACATTTTGTGGCAGTGAATTTCATACATTTATTATTATTTATATGCTGCTTAAAAAAAAAAAAGATTCTCAGAGCAGTTTACATCAGTCAGAAATTTGGGTGTGGCTCCCTCTAGTGGAGGCCTTTGTTCATTGCACATGTTTGCTCAATTGTAGATCCACCCGACCTCCACATATTCAGTTGTCATTATGTGAAATAATGAAGTAGCTGAGTCCCCATTGGGTAATTCAGTACTGCTGACTTTGAACTCAACTACAGCAAGTGTTTATCCATTTCAGTGCTATATAAAGATACAGTACATGTGGATCCTAATGGTGATCTGGTATCCTTCACAAAGTTGGCTTTGTGCAATAGTCACTGTGGAAGAATTCCAAGCTCTTGAAAGCACTCTGAAGCTCCGCCCTTCACGCATGGAGAATGTTCAGTATCTTTAGCAGCAGAGCACTTCCCAGCTCAGTTCCTTCTTGACCACCATTGTGGACAGTTCCCTCAGGTTCTTGCTCTTTGTATTCTGTTCCTGAAAGAAAAGTTTATGGTTTATTATTAATTTCCCTTGGCCTTGGCCTTTGCCTAGCATTTTAATTTTGTGTCTAATGGACTTTAAAAAGATTTTCAAGTAATATTCCTCCTGTTATGGAGCCCTTCCCTCTTCTGACAGGCATGATCTTTGTTTGCTCTGTCTTGGGGAAAACCACAGCACCTGCGTTTTGTAAAGTTTGTCCTTTTCAAAACAGACTCGGAAGAGCAGGGAGTTACATTTGAGGGCTGCCCTATGAGCAATCTCTACACCTGTTGACTCCACTGTCACATTCTCCTTCATTGCTAGCTCTGTTGATGAACATGATGTTGAGGTCAGGCTTGACTCCATCGACCCCATCCTCCATTATCACAGAAATCCCGTATTGTTTCCAGAGATGGCCATAACCATCACAAGAAGCAGAAACACTGAGAGGAGGATTCCTCCTTGGAATCGAAACACTGAAAAATGGCCTTGTCGACCTTGTTCATGTTGACTCCAAAAACTGCATCTCGATCTGCTTCTTGGACTCGTACACCAGCATGACCATTGACTGTGACATTGACTTCAATGTCATGCTGCCAATCACCCTTGAAGTAACCCCATTGACCTTCACTGATATCAATATCAGACATTTTCCGGAAACCATTTCCATTGGTTGTCCAAGCTGTCAGCTCACATTCATCCTTTTCTCCTGAGATTGTCAAAATGGCTTCAACAGCCCCACCATCAACACCGGCATTATTCCCAATGTTCATCCTGACACTGATGTCCATGCCTGCTCCACAGCCAAGCTCTGCTAATGTCAGAATTTAATTGACGTTGATGACTTCACAAGCCACGTCTGGGTGTGAACCCCTCAAGGACGAGGTGCTTCTACTACCATCTCAACACCTGTCCTGAGATGCAATTTTCCATCGACACAATTCACCATAGGAGACTAGGTTTACCAATATACGGTCATCTCAATGATGTGCATCTTCACAAAGTGTGTGAGCACAATCATTACCTATTTCAGGACAGAGGGCATGGTGATTTTTCAATAGTTGGGTGACTGGCTGATCACCTTTCTGGACAAAACACTACTTGCCAGTCACATTCAGATGATGCTCATGCTGTTAGAACAGCTGGGCATTCAGGTGAATTTAAAAAAGTCCTTCCTGGCCCCTTAGAAGTATCTAATGTACATAGACTCCATGCTAGACGCAAGATTGAAATGAGCTTTTCTGCTAGAAAAAAATTGCTGTCAATCCCACATATGATTCATTCTTTCCAGTACAGAACACTTCAGAAAGCTCAGGCCGTCCAGTGCCTCTTGGGCCTGCTGGTGTCTTGCACAATGACTGTTCCTCATGCCAGGCTATGCATGTGGTGCCTCCAGCTGTGGCTTCTCTAAAAATTCAGCTCCAGTGTGGACAGCCAGTGTCTGCAACCTCTATTGCCTCAACCATTATTGGACTTCCTACTCTGGTGAACTCTACCAGAGAATCTCACAATGGGCATCCCATTACATCCTCCTGTTTCCACCCTGACTCTTACAACAGATGCCTCCCTGAGAGGATGTGGCTCTTGTTGTGCAGGACTTCAAGCAGAGGGTCTCTGGAATTGCCAACAATTGCTTCTCCATATAAATTTCCTAGAACGTGGCTGTTCTCCTGGCCCTGAAGTCTTTCCTGCCGATACTAAATGGAAAAACCATCCAAATCCTACTGGACAAGACGACTGCTATCACATACATAAACATAGAAAGTGGCATGGTCTCCAGATCCCTGTGCAACCTATCCATCCAACTCTGGGGCTGGTGCATAAATCATCACATTTATCCACTGGTCCTTTACATCAAGGGCAACTACAATACTCAGGCAGACAATCTCAGTAGAAAAACAGACCTGTCCTGCCAACATGAATGGGAGTTCAACCACACATTCTGTCCAATCTTTTCCAGCACTGGAGAACTTCCCAAGTGGACCTCTTTCCAACTCATTGCAACAGGAGGTGCCCCTCTTCTCCTTGAGAGTGTCACTGGGCAAGGGGTCCCTAGAGAATGCCTTCCAAATGCCCTGGAACAGACACCTCTACTACTATGTACCACCCTTCCCTCTCCTGTCATGAATTGTAAAGAAAACCCAACAACGAAAGACAAAATGCACAACACTCACACCATTGTGGCTGAGGTAGCCATGGTTCCCTCTCCTCACACTGGTCTCAGGGCCTCTCCTCTTCCACCAGTGTGCAGATCTCCTCTCACAGAACGGGGGCAAGAGCCTCCACCACAGCCTACGAACGTGGAACATAACGGCCTGGATGGTGAACTCGTAGACTAAATTTTGTTCCATGAGAGGAAAGCTTTCACCAGTCAAAACTACTCATGTAAGCGGAAAAGATTTGTAAACTATGCAAAGTCTAAGGGCTTTGAACCAACTACCACCTCCATATGCCAAGTTCTGCTATACCTGACCTCCTTAAAACACGCAGGACTTTTAAACTCATCCATTAAAGTCCTCTCTGTAGTTCATGCTGGTTGGAACTCTAAGACCTTATTCTTCCACCCTGACTGCAAAAGGTTTATAAAGGGGCTGAACAATCCTTTTCCACCAGTTGAAAAAAAGCCAGTTGAACCCTCAAGCCTCTCCCTAGACCTCTCTAGGGATGTACATGAATCACCATTTGAAGCGTGATTTATTACACATCCCCTGAACTTTTAAATGGAGGAGAGCAGGTGCATACCTGCTCTTCCACTGCTCACCACCACTTACTGAATCGGCAGCATTCCTTTCAGCTATCTGCATGCTCCAGCAGTGCTCTCCCCCAGCACGATGCCAGGGCAGAGGCCATGTGCATGCTGGTGTTGCATGAGGGCAGCTGGGGGAGAATGCCACCAGCATGTGTAGATAGCTCAGAGGAGAGCCACCGATTCAGGAAGTGGCGGGAAGCAACAGAAAAGCAGGTATGCACCTGTTCTCCTCAATTTTAAAGGCGCAGGGGATGTGTTACAAATTGCGCTTCAAATCCTGATTTGTGCACATCAGTACTCTCCACTCATATGGAGGCCTCCTTTGAACCATTATGCACAGCCCCTCTTAAACTACTCTCCTCAAAGGCAGCTTTCCTAACTGCCATTACTACTGCAAGGAGACTTAGCGAAATGGCTGCTCTAAGAGCTGAAGTTTCTTTTATTCTGTTTTCTCCAAATAAACCTGTTATGCTAACTGATCCTGCTTTCCTACCTAAAGTGGTTTCCAATTCCCATATTAACCAAGACATTTTCCTTCCTTTGTTTTTCATAAACCGTGTCTCCCCGCTGGAATGCCCTCTCCATTCATTAAATGTTCGGAGAGTACTACACACGACCAAAGACTTTACAAAGTCCAACAGAATCTTTGTAGCCTTTGAAGGTGCAAACAAGAACCAACATATTTCCCGAAAAAGACTTTCCGAATGGCTGGTCCAACTGATAGCCACCTGTTATAAAAACAAGGTGTTAAGTCTCCTAGCACTATCAGAACCCATTCCACTAGGTCTGTAGCCACCTCTGCTGCCCATCTGTCTGGCATTGTTTTTTTCTGCTTTAAGGAAGGTCGCTACCTGGTCTTCCAATTTGCCCTATGCCATAGACATCCAATCTGCTGCTGAGGCTAGTTTTGGGTGGGCTGTTTTAAGGAAAGTTCTCTAACTACACATCCTAAGATGTGTACACATCCTCCTTACTAGAAGAGCTTTCTAACCACCCAAGTTGTGAAGGATCACCATTAAGATAAACAGGCTGCTTACCTGTAACTTTTGATCTTTTGGTGATCCAGTATCATTCACAACACCCACCCAGCCGCCCCACGTTTTGGAGGTACTTACTTGTCTTACCTTATTTACCTCGTGAAGTCCTTCTTCAAATAGCAGCTGTTCAGGAACTGAGCTGGGAAGTGCTCTGCCACCAAAGGTATCTCCTGTGTGCAAAGGGTGGAACTTCAGAGCACTTTGAGGAGCTTGGAGTCCTTCTGCAGGGACTATTGTGCAGGAGAAAAACCCATGTTATGAATGATACCTGATCATGAAAAGATCAAAAGTTACAGGTAAGCAACCTGTTTATCTGATGAAGTAAAGGTAAAGTGTGCCATCGAGTCGGTTTTGATTCCTGGCGACCACATAACCCTGTGGTTGTCTTTGGTAGAATACAGGAGCGGTTTACCATTACCTCCTCCTGTGCAGTATGATATGATGCCTTTCAGCATCTTCCTATATTGCTGCTGCCCAATATATGTGTTCCTCATAGTCTGGGAAACATATCAGTGGGGATTCAAACTGGCAACCTCTGGCTTGCTAATCAAGTCATTTCCCTGCTGCGCCATTAGGTGGCTGATATCTGGCGTAGTAGGCATATCAAATTAAAGGGGGTATACATATATCAAAGCATATGCGTCAATAATATAGACATTTTAGAAATGTGTCTATAATATGGAGGTAGGAACTTATTTGTTATTTAGATTTCAAATTACAAATGCAGCTTGATTTAAATTTTATTTAAATGGGCAAGAAATGTATTTCTAAACATTTATTTCGGTCACTAAGTTCTCCTGTATGTTTTCTCACCAGCACATTCAATCAGTGATGCCAGCAAGCAAATGCATTCTTGTTACTGTGTCTGATCCTCATGGATTATTATCCTCCAGAACATGTAGTGCTCTTAGCCTTGTCAATGGGAACATTTTAGTTAACATGTTTATCTGCCTTCTTTGCCATCAACATTGAGTTCATGAGTGTGATTCGACAAAGGTCTATTGCAGAGCACCAAGTGATGCAGCATGACTGTCTTATTTAAAATAATTTTTTCCTATGGAAAAATATTTGAAGGAGTTGCTTCTTAGTGCTATAGTAGAATCTTGTACATGTTTACTCAGAAATGAAACCCACTGTATTAAATGGAAAATATGCATAAAATTGCAGCCTCCAGTTTTTTGGATATTTTCCCTGGGAGTCAGTCCTATTGAACATAGAAGACTTACTTCTGAGTAAAGTCCGTAGCATTACTTCTGAGATTATGCTGTAGCATTACCAAGAGAAGAATGTGCTTTTGACTCTTATCATGATTACTGAGAAATGTGCAAACAACAGTATTTCATTGAATTAAAAATGTCCTATCCTGGCTGGTTTTTGGTAAAGTATGCTTCTTAGTTAAACAAATGCAGTAGACTTCTTGTTTGCTCTGCTTACTCTTCAAAATTACAAAGAAGACAAGGATCAGAGAATGTACATATTTCGTGTCAAGCTGAAGGAGAATGTGGCTTGCATTATTCAATATATATACCTGTATACCATATGTAATCACATTATGTCAGTCATAATCACATAAGCGGCTTCTATGCTTTGAATCAAGAATCCATATATGAGACCTTTGGTTCAAGTCTGTTCTTATTGCTACCAAGCTGTTTTGCTTTGTTAGCTTTTTTTTTTTTTTTTGCAGAAAACATAGCTTAGCTGATGAATTTAGATGGGTATATGTCATTTATGTAAATCGGGTACCAGTAAACAGCTTGTTTTCTAAACAAGGAAAGCCGCAAGAACATGGAAGGGTTTTTTTTTTTTTTTTTTTAAATGAGAGTTGGCTATTGGGTTATGGTTAGCTGACAAGTGAGATCATATTATCCTAATATGTGTCTGCAAGTGATGCATATTTCATACCTTTCACAAGCCAAACAATATTGATCAATATCTAAACATTTTATGGTGACGTCTTTCTAATTAAGATGGGTGGTATCTTCTAATTAGAAGTGGCCTATCAAAACTTAACAAGTACTCCAAACCATCCTTACGGGAGGGATGGACATTCCTGCCAGTTCATTTCTGGGTCCAATTCAAGGTGCTGGTTTTGACCTTTAAAGCCCTTAATGGTTTGGGCCCGGGATACCTGAGGGACCGCCTGCTCCCAAGGGTTACTGCCCACTTGACGAGGTCATCTGAGGGGGCTCTGCTCCAGGTGCCGACAATGAGGGAGGCTCGCTTGTCATGCATGCGGGACAGGGCCTTCTCTGTTGCTTCCCCCAGACTCTGGAATGCTCTTCCGGTGGCTATTCGCTCCTCAGTCTCCATCACAGCTTTTGGAAAGCATGTGAAATCTTGGCTTTTTACCCAGGTTTTTATATTATTGTCTCTGCTGCTGCTCTTTGTACTTTGTATTGCTTTTATGCTTGTGTTTTCAATTTTTAATCAGATTTGTTTTATATTTTTAGCTTAATATTTTAATTGTGTCTTTTTTACAATCTTGTTTTTCAATTTTGCTGTAAACTGCCGGGATTGTTTTAATGAAAGTCGGTATATAAATTAAATAAATAAATAAATAAATGCCATGGCTGGAGTATTTCAGCCATGCGGAACCTGCTGCAGAGCGCACTTGCCACTCAGCCCTAGCAGAACCCTCCACTTTACATGAGAGGAAAGAGTTGCTGTTCAGCCCCAGCAGAGCCCTCTGCTCTATTGTGTGTGTGTATGGGGGGGGGGACTTCCTGCCCTGCTTGCCCCTAACTTCCTTGCTCCATCCTCCTCCTGCTCATGTCCATCCATTACCCAGCTCAGGCAGACTATGGATGAACACGAGCAAGAGGAAGAGGAAGCAACCTGCCTCTATCTCACTTGCTCTCTCTCCTGCTCATATCCATCCATTGCCTGGCTCATGCGGCATACTTAAATTTCCAGGTACCATAGCAAGCTGGCACCTGGGGTTTGTCAAGCCTTGCATCAAGTTCAATATGTGATGAAAATCAGATGCATATTTTAATAATTGAAGAGAGTGTATCTGATAAATGTAACCTACTATCAAGGAAATATATACATTCATTACAGAAAAAAGCTAATAAAATTCCTGGCCTTGTTAAAGTTACTTTAATGGTTCTTTAATTTTTTATCAGTATGGGAATATCTAGTTTTTAACAGCAAATCCCAATTTTAATTAGAATGCAGTTGGGTTTAAATTTCTGTGTTGGCAGTCATACCATTTTACTTAGGATCTATCCTGTATTGTGGAAGAAAGCAGTTGTGCAGAATGCTGAGAAGCAGTATTTTTGTCATTAAATATAACATTTTTATGGTTGTAATGAGAAAGGAAAATGTATAGGTAGTTTCTTTCCTTCTATCATTCAAGTTCAGCACCAAGATATAAAACCTTGGTTGAGCCCTGTACTTTGTCAGAGCAAGTTCTAGCTTGATTCTGACTGTATCTTTTATCTTTTCATTATATTTATCTTTGCACTTATATTCTGGAGAAAGATCATGTGGTATGAAAAACAGGCAAGGGAGCTCCTTATGTGGTTTTCCAAAGCTAGTTGGACTTGCTGATGTTCTGCACTAAAAAAAAAAAAGAATTACAGTAAGATATATATATGTGTGTGTGAGTGTGTGTGTGTGTGTGTGTGTGTGTGTCTTTTATATTTACATTGATTTAGTATATGTATATACCTATCATGCCACCTAATGGTGCAGTGGGAAATGACTTGACTAGAAAGCCAGAGGTTGCCAGTTTGAATCACTGTTGGTATGTTTCCCAAACTATGGGAAACACTTATATTGGGCAGCAGCATTATAGGAAGATGCTGAAAGGCATCATCTTATACTGTGTGGGAGATGGCCATGGTAAACTCCTCCTGTATTCTACCAAAGACAACCACAGCGCTCTGTGGTCACCAGGAGTCGACACCAACTCAATGGCACATTTTACCTTTATATACCTATCAGAGTCCTCAAAGCAGTTTACAGAATAAATTAAATCAAAATCAAAAACAAAAACAGACGAACTCTAAAAACAATTACAGCCAGTAAGCTGATACAGAGCTGACAGAAGTCAGGTGAACCTGCAATTACAAATTAAAAGCTCACTGGAAGAGGAAGAGGCTCTTCACATGAGCAGTGTGGAGAGCCGGAAGGGCATTGCTAGGGAGAGTGGACTGGGCCCACTCTCCCCACAGATGATCATACAGCCCTCTCTGGGAGGCCTGATCAGCCGCCAACATGATAACTGGATCTGTCACAGAGCCGGTTGTGGCTGCGGGGATCTGGGGCCACCTGCCCCCCCCCAGTCCCAGAATGCCCCATGTGAGTGGCATTCTGGGGAGGTCTCCGAGGCCGGGAGGCTTGCCTAGCCGCACGGCAGTGACTCATGGTCGCAAAAACAGGGTTAGCGGAGCGCTAGCTCCATCAACCTAATTTTATTTATTTATTTATGTATTAAACTTCTATACTGCCCAAACTTTCATCTTTGGGTGGTTAACATAAAAACAATTAAAACACATATACAATTGAAAACAATGCAACATTTTAAAACAGCCATAACATTAAAAACAGACAGTTTTAAAAAGCTGGGAAAGCTTGGGTGAAAAACATGGGTTTTCAGGTGTTTTTTAAAAATTGCCAGAGATGGGGAGGATCGTATTTCAGCAGGGAGCACATTCCACAATCTCGGGGCAGCGACTGAAAAGGCCCATCTCTGTGTAGCCACTGAACGAGTCGGTTGTACCTGGAGACGGACCTCCTCTGATGATCTCAATGAGCGGTGTGGCTCATAGTGGAGAAGATGCTCTCTTAAATACCTAGGGCCTAAGCCGTTTAGGGCTTTGTAAGTTATAACTAGCACTTCGTATTTTGCCCGGAAACCTATTGGCAGCCAGTGAAGTTCCATCAGCAGAGGAGTAATGTGGTCTCTCCGAGATGACCCAGAGACCAGCCTTAGAGGAGGGGTACTTAGGCGAGCTAGCCACGACCACTGGAAAGTGGACTGGGCTCCCTTAGCCTGCTTTCCAGTGGTCATGAGAATAGCCTCGAAGTCTTTATCCTGGTGCCTAAACATATATAGAGAAATTGCCAGCTTGATCTCTCTAGGGAGGATATTCCATAGATATATTACAAATGATAATAAAATCCACAGCAGTCCAAAATGGTAAATTTTCAATAAAACCATATAGAAGTTCCAGGACTAAAAAGGAATTAATCAGAAATCAAAATTCGATAGCATTACCCTTTTGATCAACTTAAAAACTGAGAAGGTGCAAAATTGTCAGTTTTGTTTATTTCTATGTCATATGATTTTATTGTTTTCTTGCTATTTATCCTGAAATACACAAGTAACCAAAATGACCAGTTTCATTTATACCATCACAAAATGATGTAATGAGTGTTAATGGAACTGCTCCTGGGGACTTGGTGACCCCAAGCTACGTTTTTGGCTCTTGTGGGGGAATTAGCTATCTTAAATGGAGCAGTCCACCTTCATAATAATTTTGCTCAAAGCTTCAGTTGCAGAAAGAGCTGAATGGATAGGTTAAAGTTCAAAATAAAAATGAGGTTTGCTGAAAGGTTTTTAGGGGTACAGGAAGAGAAAAATAATGGTCATTAAGCAATATTGTTTGACTGATATGGACTAGCAATAAACCAACAAGTTCTGAAGACTAAGTTATGGCTCACAAAGAGTTAATTTGGCTTTTGTTTTCAGATTGGGTTTACTCAAGGCTGCCTAGAAAGAAATGAACAAATTTGGATTTTAGGAGAAATGAGGAGAAAGACAAGTAGAATTTTAAGGATAGGGTTTATATACAGTACTACCTCACTCCTTCCAACAGAATGCATTGAAACATTGCTGCTCAGTCTTTACTGAGAGGCTTCTCTTCTCCGGGGCAGGACGGCAGCAACAGGGACCCAGAGACTAGACAGATGCCCAGGAGCCAAAAATAAATCCAAAAATGAACTGGACCTTGCAGCCACGAGTGCTTGGCAGACTGGGTTAGGAAAACCCATGCTCATTAGCAAAGGAGCTTTCTTATCACTCCTTCCTGAGAAGGTGCTATCTTGACTTAATTCTCCATGCCAACAGGGAAAATACTTGGCTTATTCTTTAAATAATAACTCTTGATTAAATCATGTCCACTTCAGCTTCCCACCTGTTGAGTAATCAGGGAGTGACCACGAGGTGAGGCCCTCCTGCAGTCTTATGCTTTGAACTTGATCTAAGAGTCCCTTTTCCCAAGTTGCTTGTCAAAGTGACATGCCCTTGGAGTTAGCTACAGGCGAAACTGAATGGAGATCTCATGGTTCCATGAAATCCAAAGTGTAAACAGTGGTAACTACAGGCTTGTAGTTCCAAATATAGAGGAGTGCTCCTTGGGAGAGTCCCCGAGCAGGCTCTCTTAGTAACATGAGTTGAGACATATCTCAGTTCACCAATAGCACAATGTTCTGAGATTACATGAGAGAAAAGCCTTGGACTAACATATTGCTTGCCCTCACTTACTTGCATTCCTGCTGGTCTCCAGCACACCATGGTTTGCTTGTATATCCAAACCAGCAAACTGCCCAACATTTGCCAAAAAAGAGACGGTATAGGAGAACACAATGATGTAGACGAGATTTGAGATTCATAGAAACGTAGCCAATCCATTACTGAGCTAAACTTTACAAATATTTTATATTTACTCACTGGTTCTCATGTTTCATGACAGGATGATGAAGTGGTACTTCAATGTGTTGCCAACATTCACAAAGAACAGCGAAAGTTCTGTCTTGCTGCTGAAGGGCTTGGAAATTGCCTGTGCTTTCTGGAACCAACTTCAGAAGCTAAAGTAAGAATAATGTTTGCAAGGCTTTTAGTTAATGTAATTGATGGTCGTTAATCTGCAAATTCCTATTAAGAATTTAATTGTACTGCCTGTAATGTAGGATATATAAAGTGCAAAATGTCAAATTATCTATTATATTAATTCTCCTGGGTGTGCCGTGAAATTTGCGTCCCAGAGACCAGCTGATTGGCTGGGTGGTGGACGTGCCTGATTGGCTGAGGCGAACCCAGGAGGATTGGTTGCCGCGGTGGTGACCCAGCCGTGGAGGCCAGAGGTAGTAGGCCTGGCCCAGCCGCGGAGGCAAGGCCCAGGAGGGGGGGGAAAAGGGGAGGGCAGAAGTGGAAGTGGGGAGGAGAGGTGGCAGAGACTGGGGCAGAAGGTAGGGTAACTGCCCTGCCCCAAAGAGCGCACAGATGTTCTGTGCAGGGTCGGCTAGTTTATTTCCTAATTCACTGAGTTTTGCTGAATAGCATATTCTCAATTTAGAGATAGTGCTGCCAGCTACCTTGCAATTCAAGATTTGCAACTCCACTTAGTCTGTATGACAAACTACTCTTGAAACTGAGGGGAGTTCAAATAGAAGATGTTTGATGTCATCAGTACTATGGAACATATGAAAGCCCTTAAGCACAGCTGAAGTACAGCTCTAGCTCTATTTACTTGGAAGTAAATCCGCTTTTCCCAACAGGACTTACTCCCAAGTAAGAGTGCTTCAGATTGTAACCCTAATTCATTCTTTTTATTTTGTCCATTAAAAGTATTCTTCCTATTTTGAATCTGATACCAGTTTCATGACTGAATAATTGGGCGGGGGGATCCTATCACAATTTATCTAGATCATTATTATTCTCATTTTATAGTTCATAAAATTATTCTCATGTTATAGAGTTGAGACTGGGAGCTAGTGATTTTTCTGAGGCCATTCTAGCAACTTCGTGCCTGAGAGAATATGAACAGAGTCTCTCAGTTTGAAAGTCAACATCTACCCACTTCATGTTGCCTTTTTCTCTATGCAAATATGTGGTTTTGTTTCATAAAAGTTCTTGCACATGTTATTAATGAAAGTTTGCTAACAAACATTTTATTGCTTTGGCATTTAGCTTTCTAATCTGCTGAACTGCTTCTGCCAGATGCACCATCTCCTTTTAGTTATTGACATAAAGTGTAGTTTCAGTGAAGGCTGAGTCAGTGAATCAGTAATGCAGCAGACTAATTGGAAGCTTCTAAGACTGTGGATAAGAAATGGAGAAGATGAGGGGGTGGGAAGAATTTGCAACAGAACAAAAAAGTGTGGATGACCTAATGGAAATGCTTTAGGCCAAGAAAGCTAAAGGTGGAGGGAATTCTGTCTTGGAGCTTTGTACTCTGATGCCTTTGAATGGTCCTTAGGTGCACCTTCTGCTCTCTCAGGAAAGACTTACAAGGAAGCAAGGGACTTTGAGTATGTTGTGTGGATTGGGGAAAGGGTTTGGGTTCCTCAGCTGAGAGTTCCAATTCACTGGCTGTGGAATCAGAGTAAAGCATCCAGTCATCTTCCTCAAAGCAATATGAAGATTGTTCTCCCTCAGATTATGCTTTCAGTAGATGTGGAATAGTCAGTTCCTCCATCTCAAGATTGCTGTAGAATGTGTCTGAGGACTAGTTCATGACCATAGTCTGGGAGGTGTAGCTTCCAAAAGAAAGAGCTGGTCTAGTGGTAGCAAGCATGACTTGTCCCTTTAGCTAAGCAGGGTCCACCCTGGTTGCATATTAATGGGAAACTAGAAGTGTGAGTACTGTAAGAGATTCCTCTCAGGGGATGGAGCTGCTCTGGGAAGAGCAGAAGGTTTCAAGTTACCTTCCTGGCTTCAGCAAGATAGGGCTGAGAGAGATTCCTGCCTGCAACTTTGGAGAAGCCTCTACCAGTCTGTGAAGACAATACTGAGCTAGATAGACCAATGGTCTGACTCGGTATATGGCAGCTTCCTATGTTCCTAAAGTGACAGACCATACTATTCCCAAATGGCAGATATGTTATTGAATGCATTTATTTCTTTATTTATAAATAAATAAATGGCAGATATGTTCTTGAATGTATTTATTTATTTAAAATCTCTGTGTGATTTACAAATTAAAACACAGCAACAATTAAAACCTTATATCATATATAACAAACTAAAATAACCATCAATAAAACTCTATAAACTAAAAGCCTGATAAAATAGGTGCATCTTCAAAAGTTGCTTAAAAACATCCAGCAATGAGAAGGTTATGATTTCATTTGGGAGTGCATTCCAGAGCCCTGGAGCAACTCTAGGGAAAGGCCAGTTTTGGGTCGCCACCAAATTAACTGGTGTAACCGCAATCGGACCTTCCCAAATGATCTTAATATGTGTCAGGGTTCATGAAGAAGATGGTGCTCTCTTAAATACCTTGAGCCCAAACTGTTCAGGGCTTTATTGGTAACAACCAGTACTGTGTATTTTGCCTGGAAACTTTTTGGCAGCCAATGTTGGGTTGTTGTTTTTTAATAGGAGTATTGTGGTCTCTTTGGGTAGCCCCAGAGACCAGCTGGGCTGCTGCATTCCAGCTTTAGTTTTCAGTTTTAGTCAAAACAGTTTTAGTTTTCAGACTACATAAAAAGGTAGCCCAACACAGAGCACATTGCAGTAGTCAAGGCTGGATATTACTAGCATATATAATACCAAGGGCACTTTTTATCAACTTCAGCTGATAAATCATCTGCAGCCATTTCTGGAGGTAAATGACCTTCAAACAGTGGTACATATGCTGGTAACCTCCAGGCTTGACTACTGTAATACACTCTATGTAGGGCTGTCTTTGTACATAGTCTGGAAACTACAATTGGTGCAGAATGCAGCAGCCAGACTGGTCTCTGGGATAATCCAAAGAGACCATATAACACCAATCTTAAAAGAACTGCACTGGCTGCCAATATGTTTCTGAGCGAAATACAAAGTGCTGGTTATTACCTATAAAGCCCTTAATGGCTTGGTTCTTGGGTATTTAAGAGAGCACCTTCTTTGTCATGAATCCTCCCATCTGGGGAGGTCTGGTTAGGTTACAGCTACCACCAGTTCGTTTGGTGGCTACTCGAGATCAGGCCTCCTCTGTGGCTGCCCTGGGGCTCTGAAATTCACTCTGTCAAAATCAGAGCTTCTCTGTCTCTTGCTGTTTGGATACACTTGTTTTCTCAGGCCTTTAATTAATTAATTTAAAATTGTCTGTTTTATAGTATAGCATTGTTTTAATCATTTTATCCTGTTTTATACTTGTATAAGACCCTAACTTATGTACACTGCCTGGGGAGGTCAAGCAGTATATAAATATGATAAATAAATAATATGCACCACTGTTTTAAGGTAGTTTATGTAGAGAAACAGACATAGCGGGCATATCAGCTGAAGCTGATAAAAAGCACTCCTGGCCACTGCCTCAGCCTGAGATATCAGGGAGAGGTTTGGGTCCAGAAGGTACTCCCAGACTATGTACCTGTTCTTTCAGGGAAAGTGTGGCCCTATCCAGAACAGGCAGATCTAAACCACTTCCTAATTTCCAACCTGCCGCAGTAAGTACCTACATCTTGTTTGGATTCAACTTCAGTTTGTTCTCCCTCATCCAGGCCATTACTGATTCCAGGCAGGCATTTAGGGAGGATATGCCAACTCCTTAAGAAGTTGACATGGAGAAGTAGATGTGGGTGTTATCAGCATATTGATGGCACTCTGCATCAAATATCCCGATGAGCTCTCCCAGTCCCAGCAGCTTTATGTGGATGTTAAAGAGCATTGGAGGCAGTATGGAGCCTTGTGGAACTCCATACTTTAGCTCCTGCTTTGCAGAGCAGCAGTCTCCAAGCGATATCATCTGGAATCTATCTGAGAGGTAGGAGTGGAACCATCACAAAGCAGTGCCTCTCAGGTTGTCCAGAAGGATACCATGGTTGATGGTATCGAAAACCACTGAAAGATCCAAGAGGACTAACAGAATCACACTTCCCCTGTTGATTCCTAACTGGATATCATCCATCAGGCTGACCTAGGCAGTCTCCACCACATTCTGCCTTACTGAAATGAATTCGAATTCCTTTTGCTTAGAGAAATTTGTGTTGCCACTGAAGATAATGTTGATATTGGCTAAGGGTAGAATTGATTGATTGATGATTGATTACGTGCCATCAAGTTGGTGTCAACTCTTAACGACCACATAGATAGATTCTCTCCAGGATGATCTGTCCTCAACTTGGCCTTTAAGGTCTCTCAACAGTCCATTCATTGCTGTTGTGATCGAGTCCATCCACCTTGCTGCTGGTTGTCCTCTTCTTCTCTTTCCTTCAACTTTTTCCAGCATTATAGACTTCTCAAGGGAGCTGGGTCTTCACATAATGTGTCCGAAGTATGATAGTTTGAGCCTGGTCATCTGTGCCTCGAGTGAAAATTCTGGATAGATTTGTTCTATGATCCATTTGTTTGTTTTCCTGGCTGTCCACGGTAGCCTCAAAAGTCTTCTCCAGCACCAAAGTTCAAAAGCGTCAATGCTTTTTCTATCTTGCTTCTTCAAAGTCTAGCTTTCGCATCCATAGAGTGTCATGGGGTAAACCATTGTCTCAACTATTCTAATTGTTGTAGGTGTAGACACGTCATGGCATCTAAATATCCTTTCCAAGCCCTTCATTGCAACCCTACCAAGTGCTAGTCTGCGGCATATTTCTTGACTGCTGGATCCTTTACTGTTGATGGTTGATCCTAAAAGGCAGAAGCTATCCACCACTTCAATGTCTTCATTATCAATTCTGAGGCTGGTTGCTGTACCCATTGTCATTAGTTTAGTCTTCTTCACATTTAATTGTAGTCCTATTTTTTTCACTGTCACTTGACTTTCATTACTAGAGCTTGCAGATCATTAGCATTGTGCCCAGACCCCAGCCCAAAAAAGACACGGACACATATTTTATTTGGGATAAAGGGCCACGACTTTATTTAACAAGCATAGCGGACTGACAACCAGATCAGTGATTAATCACCTTGCCATAACAGTGCGGGTAAACTAAGGTTGGGTTAGGATTACCTCATCCTTCCCCAAACCTTTAAGGGCGACGCACCTTGGCTCAGGCAAGAAGCAGGTACAACCTATCTCCCGCCTTCAAAGCCAACCCCCTCGCCTGAGGGGGCCTGAATACTTCTAGGTCTTAACCCATCCCGGATCGCGCAGCCCAAGGGCAGGTGTATTCCCGAAGCTGGTTTCATGGTAATCAATCTCCCTGGGCTGCACAAACCACAAGGGAGCGATTGACCAATCTACCAGTTAGTTATTCAAAGGTGCTCACCAAATTAATACCTGAAATTACCCTCGTACCCGCACTGTTAGCCTAGCTTGACCTCCCTGCCCCACCTAATTCCAAAAGTTCAGCAAGCCTGTTCCTGAGGTTACGAATATAGATATCACACCCTTCCTCCGAAAGATGCACCCCATCCGGACGATACAAATGCGGGAAACGGGCGAGGAGACCAGGCTGGTGCAACACCGACCCACCATCCGCCACCACCAACTTACCTATGGCGGCAGATGCTTTACGCCTGGCCCTTTCAATGCCCCTGATATTCTGGACCCCGCGCCACGCCCACCTCTGCAACCATTCGGCCCAAACAATGTGTGCCCCAGGCAGCCAAGCCCTCAAAACCTGCAGGTCGGAAGAGGCTTGCTGAACGAAAGAAACGCCAGTCCGCTTGCCCAAATCATTCTCCCCTAGATGGATGACAATAACATCCGGCCGGGGAGACCTGCCTACATAATCCCAGACCGCTGGGAGCAGCTGGCTCCATAGCATACCCCGCATGCCTTTCCAACAAACAGTTGCCCGCCCAGCCAATCCCAGCTGGGTACCCCACTGTGAGGTGCTGGCCCTCTTGAACGCCCAGAAGACCAACGAATGGCCACAAATGAGGATACGCACAGGAGCCGCTGCCCCGCCAGCACCTGCCAAAAGGAAATAGATAAACCATTATTGCCACAGCACCCACTCAACGCACATAACGCCACACAGCACTGGATTTCCAGTGCCCTATGCGCATCACCTCTTCCTCCCTCAAACCCAACCGACTGGCCATGGTTGCAGCCCCAATCCGGAAGGAGTGGAGCGTGAAACCCGCAGAGGGCACCCCGGCAGAAGCCAGGGCCTTACGTAGCACAGCCAAGAATTGGTACTGGGTTAAAGGATCCCCACCGCTGTGAACAAATAAACAGCCCCCAATGCGTGGGCCCATGTCAAGGTAGCGCCTCAGCGCCGCCACAGGACAAATGAGGGGAGCACCAGATGCCGCCAAACGAACCACTTGCCCCCTCCCACTCTGGTCCGTTTTAGACTTGCGTAACATCAAACGCACTTCTCCCGCAGAGAGAGAGAGATCAGCAAACTGCAGACAGCGGTCCTGAAGGGAGCGGCCACTCCTAGGCAACAGCTCCCCTGGCTGAAAAGCCCCAAAGAAAGCAACCAGGACGGCCGCTTGAAAAAGAGTGGTTTCCCAGGAAGATCTGCAACAAATGGTAAAGTGCACAAGCAAGGATTTGATCAAATCCAATGTAAAAGGGAGCCTACCATCCCCAGCACGCGGGGCTCCCCGGGCCCACCCTTCCAGCATTCTCCGGACCCTGGGATCGCCCGAGCAATCAGCCACACCCCGCGCCTGGGCAGCAAAAGACAGCGCAGCAACGTAGCCACCTAAGGTGGATACCGCCCGCCCTTCACTGCGTAACTGCACAAGGAACTGCAACAGGTGGTCACTTGGCACCAGCCAAGACTCTTCCAACCCCTCACCCTTCCGAAACCGAGAGAAGGCATCCAACTTGGCAGAATAACTCGCCCAGGTGCTAGGTGCCAGCGAGGCCGCAATAGCCCGCTGCGCCTCTACCTGCCAAGTTGCCACAATGCGGCTGGCATGGGCTCCGGCTGAAGTGCTGCTTCGGGCGCTAATTCCCTGAACCTGTCCACCTGAAAGCGAGACAGGGCATCAGCAATGTCGTTCTGCAAGCCCGGGACGTGACGCGCCACAAACAAAATGTTCGCTCGCAGGCATTGCAGCATGAATGCGCGCAGGAGACCCAAAACCCGCGGGGAACGGGAAGTCTGCGAGTTAACCACCTGGACCACCGCTTGGTTGTCACACCAAAAGCGGACCGTGGAATCAGCAAACTCACGCGCCCAAAGGTGCACCGCCACCACGATGGGAAAAAATTCCAGGAAAGTTAAGTCCCTGGTCCACCCGCATAAGACCCAACGCTCAGGCCAACGGGCAGCGCACCACCGGCCCCGAAAATACACTCCAAAGCCGGCACTTCCCGCAGCGTCCGAATGGACCTGCAGTTCGGCCTCCAGGAGCTGCACATCCCTCCAGAAAGATACTCCATTAAATTCCGAGAGGAATGACTCCCACAAGGCCAGATCAGCCCTAACCCCCTCGGTAACCCTGACTCTATGGTGTGGGCCCCGCAAACCAGACATGATATCACAAAGGCGGTGGAGGAAAGCCCTGCCAGGAGCCACTGCCCTGCAGGCAAAGTTAAGGTGACCGGCTACCACCTGGAGCTCCCGAAGCGTGGCCTTATGAGCCCTTCCCATAGCCCACACTAGGACCAAAAGGGTGCCCAACTTCTCCAAGGGAAGCCCGGAACAGCCGGCAACGGTGTCCAGTTCAATGCCGAGGAAGGAAAGCCGGGTTACCGGCCCCTCAGTCTTTCCCGCAGTAAGGGGAACCCCCAATTCCCGGGCCATTGCAGTAAAGCAGCCCAGCAAATGCTGGCATTCCGTAGAATTGGCCCTGCCTGAAAAAAGAAAGTCGTCTAAATAATGGGCCGTAAAGGCCAGGCCCGCCCTGCGCCTCAGAGCCCATTCCAGGAATGTACTGAAGGCTTCGAAAGCCGCACACGAAATAGAACATCCCATAGGCAAGGCTCGATCAAAATAAAACTTGCCCTCAAATGCAAAACCCAACAAGTCAGAATCAGCTGGGTGGACCGGAAGGAGGCGAAACGCAGATTCAATATTGCATTTAGCCAGCAAGGCCCCGGGCCCCAGGGCCCGAACCATCTGCACAGCCTGGTCAAAAGACGTGTACCTAACTGAGCAGAGGGCATCGGGGATTCCGTCATTTACGGAAGACCCCCGAGGGTGGGACAAATGGTGTATAAGCCGGAACTCCCCCGGCGCCTTTTTGGGCACAACACCCAAGGGGGAAATCCGCAATTCAGGGAAGGGGGGCTGATCAAAAGGCCCAGCAACCCTGCCCGCTGCTACTTCCTTATTAATCTTCTTAAGGACAATCGCTTCCATCCCCACCACAGACCTAAGATTTCTAGACACAGTAGGCACCCGCCGGGACGTAGAAGGGATCCGAAACCCATCCTGGAACCCTGCCAATAAGTAGTCAGCGGATGCCCTATCCGGGTATTCCCCCAACAAATGGACCAGCACGTCAAGGTTGATTGGGCTGGGTCCCTTTACCCGAAGGGGGTGGGGGAGGGCCGCCCCTCTTGCCTCCCCCAGCTCTAAACCTACCACCGGAACTGGAAGAACGGGATCTGGGGCAACCGGAGCTCGGGTGATTGGCCCCACATAGTCCGCAAGCATGTCTGAAACGACAGGCCGGGCGCATGCACCGGCCCCCACTATTAAACTCCCAGCAGACCATGTGGGGTTGAACCCACTGCTGGCCCGCCGAAGGGGCCAACGGCCCTCCTTGTGGCCTGGATAACAGGTGGCCACTATCGGACCTGTCCCCCTCAACCGGCCGGGACGGCGACATGATCACTAGCCAAAGTTCCTGCAACGAGGTATCCCAAGGCAGGGAGGGGTCCAAGGCAGCCCGCATTCTAAAACTCTCATCATAACGGACCCACGCCGTTCCCGCAAAATCTGACATCGCCCTGTGGATGATGTCCATATACTTAAGCAGGGCCGGACCCCTAGCCGGTTGGGACTGAACAACCACCCCCATGTAGATGGTGAAGCCTGAAAGCCAATTGTTCCAAGTCTTCTCCACGGGTTTCCTCTTAGTAGCTTCGTGTTCTTTACACGACTCTCCCTCCTTATGTTTCACCTCCAGTTCACGGAACAGGAGGCTAAAAATATCTACATATTCGCCCTTCAAAATTTTCTCCCTGGTAGCAGGGAGGAGATGATCCCCCAAGGGAAGCCCAACAGCCCCATAAGGGGCATGCTGTCCCGTAGGCAATATACCCATGGGATAGAAACCATTTCCACCGGTCTGACCTGTTGAATCGTTAGTTGCCCCAGCAGGGCCCACTGCCGGCAACGCCGGGTAGGGTGGACGCCCCAACCACACTTGCTCGGCCGCCCCTGCAACCCCATTGTCATGCTAGGATACCCTTGTGTGTAACCCGCACCTGGAAAATGCCCCATACCCCAGTGTGAAGTGAAAGGCGGCCACCATGGGTTGCCCCATCCGCCCACAGCAGGTATCGGCCAGGGAACTGACGGCCACTGGCCGGTACCGCCCAGTGGTGTAGGTGGAACAGACTCACCCGGAACCAAAGGTGCAGATGGGCCTTCTGGGCTGGGCCCCACTGGCGCAGCAGGCGCGGGATCGAGAGGAGCCACCGGCTCAGGCACATCAGGAACTGGAACCGGAACCACTGGATCTGGAGCACCAGGCAAAGGTGCCATGGGAGCAGGAGCCGCAGGACTGCCAGGAACAGCACCTTGTTCTAATGCAGCTAACCTATCAGAAATAGATTTTAATAATTGCGTCCGAGCCGCCACCCTCGTGCGCTTAGGCGCAGGTTTTGGAACACCTGAAGGCCCAGCCTCCTTGTCAGGAGGAGGAATGGCCCTGGCTTTCTCTAGTGCCTCCATCCTCTGCACAAGGCCTCGAATAAGCACCATCTCCTGATCATCCTCCTCGTCCGAGGAAGGGGGGGGGTGCAGGCCGCTTAGGAGGCTTCACAGGCCTACTGCCCTTCTTACCCTTTGCTTTACCCGGCATTGTATTGGTCTTTGCCCAAACCAAAAAGTCAACCTGCAGCACTACGGTGTCCCCAAAACCAACACCTATGTACGGCTACTTCCTTTTCCCAAACCAACTTTTGTTCGGGTTTAACTGTTATTAGCAGCAGTATCAAGCTGAATTGCTGCAAGCCCACACCAAAATCAAAAGGAAGGAGGAAACCCACACAAGCCAACCACCCACCAAAAAGGCCCCTTAAAAGAGACCAATACTGTGAAAGGACGGGGGGGGGTGCTGAGTAGGAGAACTGGCCAACAAGAAAACAAAGGCGGGGTGGGGGGGGTGGCGGGGGAGAAAAACTCCCAAGGCCGAGCGCCAAGCCCTTCAAGGTAGGCCCCAACCCACACACCCAGCTGATGGCAGGCCTCCCGAACCCACACAGTCCCCGACGCCAAGCCAATCCAGCCCAAAACCGCCCAGCTGCACCGCAACCCTCGTCCCCCAAACCGGGTCGGCCAGCTGGCTGAAAGTCGGGCCGCGACGTCCACGCGGCCAGGAAAGCAAGGGAGTCCTCCCTGCGATGCCGAAAGGCCAAGCCCCGATGATCGCCACTGGAGTCGGAACGCCTGAAGACACTGCCCTCCGACACCGCCCAAGTGCCTCCCACTGAGAAGAGGAGCTTCGACCGAGAGCTCATAGTCTACTGAAAGCCTGGCCCGAACTGATAGCTTGGGGCGGGCGCCCGGATCAGCCGGGCGCTGGCCAATCACGGGCCTTTTTTGGCCTCGTGCAGGGGTGACTGGCACAAATTGCCCTCCCCTCTGCACGAGGCCAAGGGGAGGGGCATTCTCAGCTATCAGAGTGGTGTCATCAGCGTAGCACAGTTTATTGATGTTTCTTCCTACAGCTTTAAAACAACACCCATCTTTTTCCTATCCAGCTTCTCTCAATATATGTTCAGCATATATATTGAATAAAGAAGGAGAAAGTATACAGCCTTGTCTTACTTCTTTGCCGATTTGGAAGCAGTCTGTTTCATCATGTTCCATCTGGACTGTGGCTTCCTGTCCTGTGTATAGGTTTCTCATGAGAACAATGAAATGTTCTGGGACACCCATTTTCCTAAGGATATTCCATAACTTGATATGGTCGATGCAATTGAAGGCTTTTCTGTAGTCAATAAAGCATATATTGACTTCTTTTTGGTATTCTTTGGCTTTTTCCATTATCCAGCATGAATCAGCAATGATGTCTCTTTTGTTCCTCTGCCTTTTCTGAAACCAGTTTGAACATTTGGCATTTCCCTATCCACATAGGGCTCTAATCTGCATTGGATGATCCTGAGCATTATTTTGCTAGCATGTGAAATTAATTATATTGTGCAATGGTTTGCACAATCTGTTAAATCTCCTTTCTTTCTTTCTTACTAAATATTGTCTTCATTATTTTTGCCTTGTTTTTAAATTATTTTGATAGTTGATCCATAGCAGTCTAGCACAAGCATGAAAATGTACTCAGCACAAATGGGACTAATGCACTGGAATCTGGATACTAAATATACATCATATTAATTAAAAGATATAAATTTCAATATGCTTTTATTACAATTGCCTTCTTCTCTGTAAAATGCTTTGGAATCACATTTCAGTTTAATCAAGAATATAAACAATTACAGTAAAATTCATATTAAAAGGATAGATGTGCTATGAAACAGCATTTGCACTCTACATCAGAATTGATAGCATTTCAGTTAAGTTATAAAATCCATTTAAATAGATTAAGATCGTAATCCCTAAGGTAAGGCTTAATAGTTTCAAGGCCATTCAACCCTCTGAATCAATAGATACCAACCCTCTGAATCAATACTTCTTGTTCTGCACCAATTTTGTGACAGTACTTTTTATAGCATGAAATGTTGGCTTTGGCTTGGCTGACCTGGCTGAGTTAGGCATAGGTTCTACCTTAAGTCTACCTTAAGTCAAAAAGGTAGGAGACTTGTGGTTCCCAGATGCTGTTTGTACGGCATTTAAAGCATAATTTAGATGCAATAGTGGTTGCTGCTTGTTGTTGTTTTCTTTTCTTTTTTTGTTTGTTTGATGAATTTTGGAGAATTTAGCAGCATTATATAAAATATGGTCACATTTTGTTGCATTGCAGATAGGTCATAGAACCACGACTTGCAACTGGACCTCCCCAGATTATCTTAATAGGTGGCAGGATTCATGACAAAGGAGGTGCTCTCTTAGGTTCTTTGGACCTGAGCTGTTCAGGGCTATATAGGTAACAAACAGCACTTTGTATTTTGCTCGGAAACATATTGGCAGCCAGTGCAATTCTTTAAAAATCGATGTTATATGATCCCTTCAGGTTCTCCCAGAGTCTGCATTCTACATTCTGCATTCTGGACCAGTTCTAGTTTCCGGACTACGTACAAAGGCAGCCCCATGTAGAGTGCATTACAGTTGTCAAATCTGGAGGTTACCAGCATGTGTAATCTCCAACCTCAGAGGCAAGATACCTCTAAATATCAATTGCAGGGGAGTAACAGTAGGCTTTGAAAGTCTCAGATACTTTTAAAGAGTAACTGAGGGCACATGACCTTAGCTTTTGCATGTGCGCTTCCCAGAGGTATCTGGTGGTGCTGGACAGGGTGCTGGACTATATAGGCCTTGGGCCTTATCCAGCAGGACTTTTCTTTTGTTCTTATATGTACTACTGTTTTATTTATGTATTCCTTCCTTCCTTCTTTCCTTCCTTCCTTCATTTGATTTTTATACCTCCCTTCCAAAAATGGCTCAGGGCAGTTTACATTAAAACAAAACAATTAAAATCAATTAACCATTTAAAATGGAGACTATAAAACAGCATAAAACAATTAACAGTTTAAAACAGTTTTAAAACCCTGGAAAACCAGGTTACAGCAAGTTAAAAACATTTGCAACAATTAAAAAACCCTGGAAGGCCAGGCCATCTCCTGGCGGCCAATAATGAATTCAAATTACGGATTTCTGCAGGGAGTGCATTCCGCAGCCCAGGAGCAGAGAAGGCCCGCCTGTGAGTCGCCACTGGATGTACTGGTGGTAACTGAAGACAGACCTCCTCAGATGACATTAACGTGCAGCGGGGATCATGCAGAAGTAGGCACTCTCTTAGGTAACCTGGACCTAAGCTGTTCAGGGCTTTAAAGGTAATAACCAGCAGTTTGTATTTTGCCTGGAAACATATTGGCAGCCAGTGCAACTGTTTCAAAACAAGCATAATATGGTCTCTCTGGGTTGCCCCAGGGACCAATCTGGCTGCCCCATTTTGAACTAACTGAAGTTTCCGAACTACGTACAAAGGCAGCCCCACATAGAGCGCATTGCAATAATCAAGCCTGGAGGTTACCAGCTGATGCAACAATGTTTTGAGGCCATCCTCTATAAGGAATGGACACAGCTGTCAAATCAGCCAAAGTTGATAGAAAGCACTCCTGGCCATAGCCTCCACCTGAGATACCAGGGTGAGGCTTGTGTCCAGGAGTACTCCCAAGCTGCGTACCTGCTCCTTCCAGGGGAGTGTAACCCCATCTAGTACAGGAGGGTCTAACTCATCCCTCAGATTCTGAATCCCTACAATGAGCAACTCTATCTTGCTTGGATTCAGTTTCAATTTGTTATCCCTCATCCAGCCCATTACTGCCTGTAGGCAGGCATTTAGGGAATGAACACCATCAGATCAAAAAGAGAAGTAGATTTGTCATCAGCATACTGATAACACCCAGCACCAAACCTCCTGATGACCTTACCCAGCAGTTTCATGTAGATATTAAAAAGCATTGGTGACAGAATGGAGTCCTGAGGGACTCCATATAACAGCTCCCATCTTGAGGAGCAGATGTCACCAAGCACCACCATCTGGAATCTACCCAAGAGATAGGAGCGGAACCACTGCAGAGCAGTGCCCCCTACCCCCAACTCTCCCAGGCAATCCAGAAGGATACCATGGCAAATGGTATCGAACACCACCAAGAGATCCAAAAGGTCCAACAGAGTCACACTCCCTCTGTCGATTCCCTGGTATCAGTCACCCATCAGGCCGACCAAGACTGTCTCAACCCCATAGCCAGCTCTAAAGTCAGTTTGAAATGTGTCTAGATAATCAGGTTTTAATGTCATTTACCTCCAGAAATTGGCTTAACTGACATATCAGCTGAAGCTGATAAAAAGCACTCATGGCCATTGCCTTAACCTCAGAAACCAGAGAGAGATTTGAATCCAGGAACACTCAGATGCTACATATCTGATCTTTCAGGGGGAGTGTAACCCCATCCATAACTGGCAGTTCTAAACCCTTTCTTGGGTCTTGACACTCCCCCCCCCCACACACACAATCGGTATCTCCATCTTATTTGGATTCAACTTCAGTTTGTTATCATTCATTCAGTCCATTATTGCCTCATAAGAACAACCCTCTTCCTTTTTTTCTCCTAGAACTGATATTTAGAGGCATCTTGCCTCTGAGGCTGGTGGAGGCCCATAGGGACCAGACTAGTAGCCATTGATAGACCTGTCCACCATGAATTTGTCTAAGCCCCTTTTAATGCCATCCAGGCTAGTAGCCATCATCACCTCCTGTGGAAGAAAATTCCATAGATTGATTATGCACCGTGTGGAAAAAGTACTTCCTTTTGTCAGTCTGAAATTTCTTGGACTTCAGTTTCATGGGATGATTCCTGGTTCTAGTGTTGTGAAAGGAGAGAAAATTATCTCTGCCCATTTTCTTTGCTCCATGGATAATTTTATATACCTTTATCATGTCTCCCCATAATCACCTGTTTTCCAAAAGAAAAAACCCAGATGCTGTAGCCTAGCCCCATAAGGAAGGTGTTCCAAGTCCCTGATCATTTTGGTTGCCCTCTAGGGATGTGTTTGAAACGTGATTTGCCATCTTAATCACAGAACAATCCTTTTTAAACCAAGTGCTTCCATCACATGCATGGTGGCTATTTGCATTGTCAACAACCATGCTGCGGAGGCCATATGTGTGCCGGCGGCATGCAGGGGCAGCTGGGAGATAACCTGTTGGCGCTCAAACATAGCTGTGGGGAGTGCCACCATAATGGAAGTAGTGGCGAGTGGAGGAAGAGCAGATGTGGACCTGCTCTCCTCCGTGCTAAAGGAGCTGTAGAAGCCATCGGAATTAAAGGGATTGTGCTGAGATCCTGATGCCAAATTGTGTTTCAAGCATATCCCTATTGCCCTCTTCTGCACCTTTTCTTGTTCAACAATGTCCTTCTTAAGATACAGTGACCAGAATTGTACACAGTACTCCAGATGTGGCCGCACTATAGATTTGTATACTAGCATAATAGTATTAGCATTTTTATTTTCAATCCAGAGTTGCCAAAACCTAAGGGGTATACTCGTGGGTCAAATGGGCCGTAAGCCAGAATTTGGCTTTTTAAAAGCCAAATCTGGCCACCTAGTTTCAATCCCCTTCCTAATGACCCCTAGCATGGAATTGGCCTTTTTCACAGCTGCTGGGCACTGAATCAGCACTTTCAACGAGCTTTCCACTACTACCCCAAGATCTCTCTCCTGATCAGTTACTGACAGCTCAGACCCTATCACTGCATATGTGAAGCTGGGGTTTATTGCCCCAATATGTATCACTTTACACTTGCTTACATTGAACTGCATTTGCCATTTTGTTACCCACTCACCCAGTTTGGAGATATCCTTTTGGAGCTTCTCAAAATCTGTTTTGGATTTCACTGCCCTAGTGTCATCTGCAAATTTTGCCACCTCGCTGCTTACCCCAGCTTGTAGATCATTTATGAATAAGTTAAAGAGCACCGGTCCCAGTACAGATCCCTGGGGGACCACACTTCTTACTAGAATATCCTCTCTCATCACCCCAAATTATTTATTATTATTTATTTAAAATATTTCTATACTGCCCAAAACTTGTGTCTCTAAGTGGTTTACAATTAAAATCATTTAAAACATTAAATCAATTAACAATTAAAATCATTTAAAAGATTAAAAACATTTAAACCCCAGTATTAAAATTATTTAAAATTTTAAATTTATTAAAAGCCTGGGTGAATAAGTGTGTCTTCAGTGCCTTTTAAAAAAGTTGCCAGAGATGGGGATGCTCTTATTTCAACAGGGAATGCCTTCCAAACTTCAGGGGCTGCAACAGAGAAGGCCTGTTCCCGAGTAGCCGCCAGAGGGGTTGGCGGTAGCTGCAGGCAGACCTCTCCTGATGATCTTAATGGGCGGTAGGGCTCATGGTGAAGAAGATGTTCTCTTACCCAGGGCCTAAGCTGTTTAGGGCTTTATGGGTAAGGACCAGCACCTTGTATCAGAGGCCTGTCTATGGATAATAGCGCCTATGGCAAGTGCTGAAATTGCTCCCTTGGCCAAACATCTGACACCCATCTTTCAGATAACTTTACCATAATATCAGCTCAAAAATACAAGTCAAGCTCGTCAGTCTTTTAATTAAAAAATTATGGCACTACACGAAAATTATAACCGCACCTTCCTTGCTTTCACTGATGCAAATTGGTCTATGATGTGATCAAAGTCTATTACTGAGTGACAGCTGCAACTCCAGCACTAGAACTCAAAAGGGAGTTTGTTTCTGCTCCTAAATTTTAATCCTGATTTAAACTTTGTTTCCTCTCAAAGAAACCACTCGTTTCACCTCAGAGGGTAGTGAAAACTGATGATGCCAGTGGTGGGAATTAGAACAGGGTAAGGAAACAATGGAGTCTTAGTTTATGGTGTAAAAGAAAGAAGGGAGAGGAGAGAAATCCAGCTTTAGAGAGCAAATATGCCAGCAGCTTCTTACCACCTGTGGTTTCTCCAGGTCCACTGATTTCCCTACAAAACCCACTTGCTCAAGCTTTGCACTGATCAGTTTGAAGGCTGCCCCCCACAACCTCATGTGAAAGAAAGGAAGAAAAATTAAGAGAGAAAACACAGGAAAAAGTATAGCCATGGGCTACTTTTCAAGGAGGAGGAAGAAGAGGATGATGACCCTCAAAACATTGATGGGTGGAGGTGATGGTGATGAGAAGGGGGAAGAGAGGTCAGACTCCAGCAACCTGCCAACTTCTCCCCTGCCCCCAAATGGGAAAGGTACGTGGGGGCAGTGCTGAGAGTCAGCCAGTCAGTCATTCGTGGGCCGGCTGCTACTACTACAGTTGCTGCTGCAAGCCTCTTCTCTGTGCGTGTTCCCAAAATACCAACACAGCCAGCCTCTTCCCCCTGCCTCACCTCACCTCCTGGCTGTCTTGTTAGTGCGCGACTGCTCCAGGTCCACAGGGAAGGCATCCCTCTCTCACTCCTGGTACCCTTCACTGACTGCGGGGGGAGAGGCAGGAGAGAAACTGCTGAGGCTTCTCCCGCCACTCGGGATGTTTGGATCTCCTCGCCCCCCCTGCCTCCCACCCCCAGTGACCTCTCTTGCTCCATGGGGGCAGGCGGGGGAGAGAAGAAGGAGGATGAGCAGACAGAGAAAGAAGGGAAGGTCACGGCTCTGCACTTTGCCCTCAGGCAGCAGTAGTGGTGGTGGTGGCTACTCCCCTCACTTCATCCCGCAGGAGGAGTGTTCTTGGCTTCCTCCTCCCTATCTTCAAGTGCACGGAGGGGGAGATGGGTTAACAACTGGTGCATTCTCCCCCTCCCCCTGAACCAACCTACCATTTTATCAGTGGCGCTTTCATGCAACTTCAGTCAGTCTTTCTCTTTTGCTGCTTTGTTGGAGTTTGGAGGAGAGCATGCCCACATCATCAGCACAGCACATAAAATAAATAAATAAATGAAGGATTGGCGGCTCCATCCCAGCCTGCTGCAGCCTGGCATGGTGAAAATTGCCCGGCCCACGCTGGGAAAAGCAAACCGGCAGCGGGCCTCGCGCACTTTGCTTTAGCTAATCAGCTGGGCGCTTGGCTCCGCCATCGGCCAATGGGAGCGGACAGAGCAGCAGCGAGGACAGGAGCATGCGAACAACGCTCAGGCACGCACGAGGGGTCGGTGATAACCGATGTCAGTCAAAGGGGGGGGGCCTCCTCAGTTGTTGCGAACATGCATGAAGGCATGCTGCTGGCTTGCAACAACTAGTGAGTTGGTCAGAGGCAGTGCGGGGTGCCTGGAGGGCAGTGGCGAGCGGCTGTTCACAGCACCAGTGGAACTGGAAGGAAGCATTGTTGTTGGCAGGCAAGCACTGGCAGTGGAGCCCCCCATCAAGTGGTGCACAGGGCACATGCCATGCCTGTCATACCCTAGATATGCCTCTGCCTTGTATTTTGCATATGGGTAGCCAGTGCAATTCCTTCAAGACAGTAGTAATATGGTCTCTCCTAGATGATACAGAGACCAACCTGACTGCCACGTTCTGAACCAACTGCAGTTTCCAGACTACGTACAAAGGCAGACCCACATAAAGCACATTGCAGTAATCCTGCCTAGAGGTTACCAGCAGATGTACCACTGTCTTGAGGTCATTCATCTCAAGAAATGGACCCAGCTGGCATGTCAGCCGGAGCTGATAAAAAGCACCTCTGGCCACCGTCTCAACCTGAGACACCAGGAAGAGGTTCAGATCCAGAAGCACCCCCAGACTGTATACCTGTTCCTTCTGGGGGAGCATGACCCTGTCCAGAACCGGCATATCAATATCCTCTCCTAAGTTTTGAGCCTGCACAATGTACCTCCATCTTATCTGGATTCAGCCTCAATTTGTTATCCCTCATCCAGCCCATCACTGCCTCCACAGAAACAAGGGGGGGGGGACTTGTTTTTTTCCTCCACGGAAAGGAGGATGGGAAAAATTCAAAAACCCATGAATATAATGAATAATGAATAGAAATGAATGAATGCTAAATGAATAAATAACCAGCTCTCAACACACATAAAAACAGCCAAACACATCTGTATAACACATATAGACATACAATAACATAATACCAGGTGGAATTACAATATGCAATTGAAAAATGAAAAACCAGTATATACAGGTATCCAAACAAAGTCCGAGATGTCTTCAGATGTGAGAATATGAAAAGTACATACAATGCAAGTAATAAATTCTCAGATCCAAAAGGAAGAAACGATGTACTCAAGGAGATGTTGCAAATGCTTGTAGTTCAAATCATGAATCCTTCATTCAAAAAGAGCAAGCAACATACTCTGTAGAGATTGATAGTGACTGATGATAGAAGACAAATGACACCAGGGAAAAACCAGACAGCCACCCTGGGATAAGGAGCTGTTTCGCCAAAAGGCTTCATCAAAGGCAATTTCCAATTAGTACAGGGTGAAAGTAGAAAAGCATTACTATACAAACGAATTTAGCATCAGGGTGCTTCCCACCCCCAAACCCCTCAGACATTCCAGAAGGATACTATGGTCAATAGTATCGAAATCAACCGAGAGGACCAAAAGGACCAACAGAGACACACTCCCTCTGTCAATTCCCAATTGGAGATCATCCATCAGGCTGACCAAGGCAGTCTCCACCCCATAGCATGCCTGAAAGCCAGTTTGAAATGGGTCTAGATAATCAAATTGGCCCAGTTCTTCAGTCTACAAGCCAGAGAAGCTCTATTCCAAATTGGATATAGGGTGAGTATCCTCCGCCGTGAAGACATATGCAAATAACTCATTCAGCTTCTCTACATATCCTCCTCCTTAATAATCCCTTTCACGCCCTCATCATCTAAAGGTCCAACTGCCTCCCTGGCAAGTTTTCTACTTCTTATATAGTTAAAGAAGTATTTGCTATTTCCCTTGACACTTGTAGCTATATGCTCATTAAACTCTTTTTTTGCATCCGTTATTGTCTCCTTGCATTTCTTTTGCCATAGTTTATGTTCCTTTCTATTGTCTTCCTTTGGGCACAACTTCCATTTTGTGAAGAAAGTCTTCTTCCCTTTTATAGCTTTGCTTACTCTACTTGTTAGTGATGCTTGTGTCACCATGTTGGCTTCCTCCTAAATTTGGTGGTACCTTTCTTCCTCCTTGGTCTACATTCCAACTGAGCTTCTATTATTTTGGTTTTAAATAAGTTCCATACTTTCTAGAGTGATTTGATCCTGACTTTCCTTTTCTGTTTCCTTTTTACCAGTCCCCTCATTTTTGAGAAGTTTCCTCTTCTGAAGTCCAGTGCACCTGTGTTGGACTTCCTTCCTTTCCATTACTCCAGTCACATCCATCTATCTATCTATCTATCTATCTATCTATCTATCTATCTATCTATCTATCTATCTATCTAATTTTTATACCACCTAATATGTACATCTCTAGACGGTGTACAAAATTTAAAAATCAGCACAGATTAAAATACATGAAACAATTAAAACAGTAGCATAAAACAGAAATAAAAAGAGTAGCATCAAACAATTATTAAAACAAATTATTAAAATTCTAATTAAATGCCTTAGAATTATTAAAATTCTAATTAAAAGCTGAGAACAGGTGAGTCTTGAGTGTCTTCCTGAAAACAAACAGACAAGGAGATGCTCTTATTTTAGCAGGGAGCATATTCCAAAGCCCCAGGGCAGCCACAGAGAAAGCCTGGTCCTTGACAGCCACCAAACGAGCCTGTGGCAACCGTAACCGGACCTCTCCAGAAGATCATAATAGGCAGCAGGGTTCATGACAAAGGAGGTGCTCTCTTAAATATCCTGGACCCAAGCCAGTAAGGGCTTTATGGGTAATAACCAGCACTTTGTATTTCACCCGGAAATATATCGGCAGCTAGTGAAGATCCCTTAAAATCGGTGTTATGTGGTCCCTTCAGTTTGTCCCAGAGACCAATCTGTTTGCTGCATTCTGTACTAATTGTAGTTTGTATAAGGTGAACTAGATCACACTATACACAGGGATCCCTCAATGATGTAGTTTGTAATGATGTCATCTACCCCAATTCAAGATGGCAGATGTGTGAAAGTTTGGGGTGCAAGTGGGCTAACTTGTGGACCTCAAACCAATTTGAACTAAATTTGGTAGAGTTGTAGGGACACATAGGGACACCTCAATGGAGTAGTTTATGATGATGTAATCCACCTCAATTCAAGATGCGGATGCGTGAATGTTTGAGGTGGAATTTGGTAATTGTAAATTAAGATTATAGTGAAAGTAAAGTACAGTAGGCAGATTAGTTCTTATCAGAACTTCTTGTTGCAACTGTATTACTACTGACTCCTGTTCAGCTTGTGATTGTGATCACAATCCTGATACCCTTTTCAAATGTACTAATGCTAAGCTAGGTATTCCCCATCCTCTACTTGTACTCCTTTTTTTGCCTGTGCAAAAAAAGTAGTACAACAATATATCTGTTGAATTTCATTTTGTTAATTTCAGTCTAATTTTCATTCTATCAAAGCCATTTGGAATGCTATTCATGAGTTGTTAATTATTTCCCCCCCCTCCCACCAGGTTTGTATCATCTGCAAATGTCATGAGCATCCACTCCACCCCTTCATCTAAGTCACTGATAAAATGTTGAAGAGTCCGGGCCTCTCACTCAAAATCTCTCTCTCATTGAGAAGCCATTGATGAGAACTCTTGTATTGTTTTCTACCAATTGCAAATCTGCCTGAGGGTATAATCATCCAGCCACTTGACCAATGCAATTGCCAAAATATTGTGGAACTTTATCAGATGCTTTGCTGAAATCAAAATGAATTACATCCACAGCATTTCTACAATAAGCTAAGTTAGTGACCCAGTCAAAAATAGATATAAGATTATTCTGGCAAGATTTGTTCTTGACAAATCCGTGCTGGCTTCTACCAATCTTTGGACTGTTTTCAAGATACTCAAAAGACTGACAGCTTTATATTCTATTCAAATATCTTCCCTAGTACTGAAGTCAGAGTGACCCCTCTGTAGTTTCCCTGATCCTTTTCTTCCCCGTTTCTGAAGATCAGGGAAAACCCTCATTCTCTTGATCAGCTTTATCAGGCTTCTTTTGCCAAACATCTTTCCCCTAGTCCTTGTCAGATCGATGCAGCCCAGCTCCTGCCCGTAGTCAGTTTTCTTGTTTGTTTTTTGGTGTTTGTGAGCCGCCTAGAGCCTTCAGAGTCAGGTGGCATAGAAATCACACAAGCGAATCAAACAAACAAGTAGTCCTTCATTAAGGGTGCTTAGTCTGTGCTTCCAGAAACTGGAAAAGAAAGAAAAGAAACCCATATAATTCAGGTTGTTTTTTTTAAAGCAGTGTAGTCTTTGAATGTCAAATTGTACTCATCAGACTCATTCTGATAAGCTCGTCAGGAAAACCCTATTTCCCCAAGGACCTAGCTGAGGGCAAGATTCTACCTTTGATTGACATTTGGCAGCTGTACCAAATATTCTACCTTTGATTGATATTTGGCATTGATTGATATTTGGCAAGATTCTACCTTTGATTCATATTTGGCAGCTTGGTTGATATTTGTCAGCTGTAGACCAGTTGAAAAATGAAACCTACCTCTAAAAGACAGCTGATAATGAATACAATATGAGCTTTGGGTATTTCCATGGCAGGACCACACCCCTGTGATAATACCATTCTCATAATTTGTACACTTTCCCCCATTCTTACCCCCAGGTTTTAGCTATATGGAATGAATAACAGCCTTCCTACATGGTTTTTGCTGATAAAGATGGGGTGATCAGGACTACAATGTGTTTATCACCATAATGGGTAGAATAGATTCTCTTTATATGTATACTTACTAATTTATTGCATTTAAAAAGAGTCATACATTTTATATTCTGTCAAGAAAGAAAAGAGTTTGTTTTTATTTAAGAAAACTCAAGAATCTTTAAACACTTCTACACCATGGTGCCAATTGTTAACAAATATGCAATTATGTATAGTAATAGAAGAGTCTGGTTAGAAAAAGATTATGCTTCATCGTGACCCAAATCTACAAATTGTTTCATGAACTCTTATATCCATATCTCACTGTGTGCTTGTACTCACAAGCCTCAAGGTGTGAGAAGGAGATAGCCTCAAGGTGTGAGGAGGAGATAAAGAAAAATGGTTTCGCAAGTAAAATAAAATATATCAGTCTAATGCATAGTTGATTGATGTCTTTTTATGCTGCAGAAAATGTCTGTGTCTTTTTAATTATGTGTGAGAATTAAAGAGAAATGCAAATGAAATTCTAATTAAGATAATAAGCAGAAATCAAAACTTAGTAAAATTCTACTCATATCATGGACATTTTGTAATACTGTAATAGCATCAAGCCAAGCATTATTTGCACACAATCATTTATTCTTATTTTAGCATCCTGTGCTAATATTATTGGGCTCAGTGAAAAAGTCACATTGATTTCATTGGCAGAGTTAGACCCAAACTAGACATTAACTTAAGCATATTGATCAACATCCAGACTAACAAACTATGCATGCAGTGTGCTGTGTTCCAGATTCAAACTGTGTGGGTGCTTGCACATGGGTGTGAGTGTGATTTTTACCAGTTTTCCTCTCCTCTGAAGCACTCTGTGCCACCCAAAGACATGTCCCTATGGATTGTAAAACCACACATTCAACTGCCTGTGCTGCTTTAGTCTGCACATGTGTTTCTTTAGTCTTGATGTCAATCATTATTAACTGATGTGCTTAAACCAGAGTGGCCCTCTTTTTTCTTTTTCTTATTTTAAAGGCAACTGCAGGACCACTGATTCAGATTGGGACCATAGTGCACAGTGGTGGAAGGGATGTTACTCTCTCCCTGCCATACTATTTTTCTGCTGCAAGTTGCCTCCTGGAACTACTACATGCTTCCAAAGTGGCTGTTTGCTGCAAACAGACACTTAAGGATCACATAGAACTCAGGGGGTGGTGGGGGGGAGAGGGAGTGTGTGTGTCTGTGTTTTGGTGTGGAAATGGAATGGAGGAAAAGAAACACACACATGCACCATGGTCACAGTCTAGATTGAAGCTTTCAACAGCTGCTTTTTCTTAAATAAGAGGAGCTTCCAGGTTTAAGTGCCTCTGTTAATGAAGTGTGGTAAGTAAACAACTTTGTGACCTTTAGGCACATCCTTAACTCTTTTGCACAAAAAACAGTGGGAACTAAATGTGCTTTGCTGGATCTTGCCTATTTGTTTTTAAAGCTCCAGTTCCAGCCCTTCTGTTCATTATGTAGATGGAACACGTAATTAATTAATCTGCCAAATGTACCATTTTCACAGTTTCTCCTAGTCTGTTTGTTCACAACCTGAAGGAATTTCCCTGGTGGTTTTAGGAATAATTGCTATCCATTCATTGTACTTTGCAATGTCCATTGCCCCATTTTGTGAGCCTGCAAAATGCAGCTGCTGCTTTTGTTATTGTGTTCATTTGATTGATGAAAACTAAGATGCAGGTACAGGGTTGGATCCTAATCAGTATATGTGGAAGGAAATTATTGCAGCGTAAATTCCATGCCCTTTTTTCTCCACATCACCAGGGGACCCTAAGGAATGGGATGGGATGTGGTGTGGAGGGCTGCAGAAGGAGGAGGAAATTCTCATTTATCAGGCATGCC
Source organism: Hemicordylus capensis (assembly GCF_027244095.1). Taxonomy (NCBI): domain Eukaryota; kingdom Metazoa; phylum Chordata; class Lepidosauria; order Squamata; family Cordylidae; genus Hemicordylus; species Hemicordylus capensis. The sequence goes on from NC_069657.1 coordinate 66,960,850, forward strand.
AATTAATGTAGATAGTCATCTAGATGGACTAGTGTTCTGAGTCAGTAAAAGGCTAAATCACTACCACTGGCTTTCGGGTGGGCTATGGGGTTGGGACCACCTTGGTCAGCCTGATGGATGATCTCCAATTGGCATTGACAGAGGAAGTGTGACTCTGCTGATCCTTTTGGACCTCTCGGTGGCTTTCAGTACCATTGACCAAGGTATCCTGCTGGGTTGCTTGAAGGAGGTGGGATTGGCACTGTGTTACAGTGGTTCCGTTCCTACCTCTCTGGCAGATTCCAGATGGTGTCACTTGGAGACTATTGTTCTGAGAAGCGAGAGCTAAAGTGTAGAGTTCCACAAGGCTCCATACTGTCTCCAATGCTTTTTAACATTTACATGAAACCCCTGGGAGAGATCATCAGGAAGTTTGGTTAATGACACCCAGATCTATTTCTCCAGACCAACTTCATCAGAAAATGGCATGTGCCTGCCTGGAGGTGATATTGGGCTGGATGAGGGATAACAGGCTGATGTTTAATCCAAACAAGACGGAAGTACTTTCTGTAGGGGGTCGGGATCTGAGAGATGGTTTAGATCTTCCTGTTCTGGATGGGGTTACACTCCCCCTAAGAGATCTGGTTCATAGTCTGGGAGTGCTCCTGGATCCTAAACTCTCCCTGGTTTCTCAGGTTGAGGCTGTGGCCAGGAGTGCTTTTTATCAGCTTTGGCTGATACACCAAATAAGTCAATTTCTGGAGACAAATGACCTTAAAACGATGGTACTACTACTACTACTACTACTACTACTACTACTAATAATAATAATAATTCAATTTCTATACCGCCCTTCCAAAAATGGCTCAGGGCGGTTTACAAAGAGAAATAACAAACAAAAAAGATGGCTCCCTGTCCCCAAAAAGAAACATAACACACACACCAGCAACAGTCACTGGAAGTACTGTGCTGGGGGTGGATAGGGCCAGTTACTCTCCCCCTGCTAAATAAAGAGAATCACCATGGTAAAAGGTGCCTCTTTGCCCAGTTACCGGGGGGTAACCTATGCTGGTAACCTCTAGGCTTGACTGCTGTAATGCACTCCATGTGGGGCTGCCTTTGTATGTGGTTCAGAAACTACAATTGGTACAGAATGTGGCAGCCAGATTTGTCTCTGGGTTTAGCTGAAGGGACCATATAACACTGATTCTAAAAGAACTGCACTGGCTGCCAATATGTTTCCGAAGAAAATACCAAGTGTTGGTTATTACCTATAAAGGCCTTAACGGCTTAGGTCCAGGGTACTTAAGAGAGTGCCTTCTCTGTCATGAACCCTGTTGCCTATTAAGATCATCTGGAGAGGTCCGGTTATGGTTGCCGCCAACTTGTTTGGTGGCAACTCAGACCGGGCCTTCTCTGTGGCTGCCCCAGGGCTTTGGAATGCACTCCCTGCTGAAACAAGAGCATCTCCTTCTCTGTTTGTTTTTAGAAGGACCCTGAAGATGCACCTATTTTCCCAGGCTATTAACTGAAATCTATTTTTTTTAAATGTGTTTTTATCTATTGTGATTTTTATCTGTTTTTATGAATTTTAAATATTTTATATTTTATATATTATGTTTTAATCTGTACACCACCTAGAGATTTCTATATTAGGTGGTATAGAAATTAGATAGATAGATAGGATAACTGCTTTGGGAGGTTCGCCTGAAAAGTGGTATATATATGCAAAATAAATAAAAAAATAAGGCAGTTGCACATGTTGAGTCTATTTTCTGAGTAGTTGATTAAGATGGTGAGGAACATAACACCAGAGACTGACCTCTGTAAACTGATGTGACGTTTTCCATCTCCTTAAGGTCATTCTCTCATCCTAGTGTGAGATGGAAAATTCCTTATTGTTCTCTACTGCTGAAACTGTGGAGTCTCTTATCTGCCAAGGACAGACAGGGTGGGGGAAGAGGGTACGGATGTTGCAAACTTCGTTAGCATAGGCGTCGAATGATAGGCTTATTCCAAACTGTAACTGTTCTGTTTCTTGGAATGTGGATGTGTCTTCTCTTAATTTGCTTATCTGTCTACTGAAGAACCGAAACTTAGGGCAAAGTCCAGCCTCAAGGCAAACACATGTGTAAATGTAATGAATTAATTGGTCCCTCGGGCTGAATGGGGGATGCCCAGCTGTGCAACAATGCCAAGGTATAAAATCCCAAGGCACTGGGTATTTGGCGCGTTTTTCCTGGTAGGCCGTGAGGCGCCGGAAAAACCCACCAGCGCTGGTTTTGGTTCAATAAATGGTGACTATTGCTTCCTTCAATCATCCTTGTTCGTCTGGTTTGTGGTAACTGGGGTCTCCCAGGTAACACTAGTGGTGGTGGTGGTGGACCTTGAGGGAAAGCAGAAACCTACCTTCCTGCTCCCACATGACACAAACCCAATCAAGGCTCTGTCACCTGTGCTGTGGTGAGCCAGGTGGCAATCGGGGGGGGGAGGGGAAATAAGTCAGGCCACCAGGTATCCCACAATGCACTGTGTGAGCAGTATGGTATACAGTCATCCCTTGCCAACCATGGTTTTACCAACTGCGATTTTGAGTAAATGTGAATGGGAAATAGTGACAGGTCTTCCCAACTGCAACCTGAGTATCCGAGTTTGGCCAGGTGTTTTTAGTGATTTTGGCGGGGTTCCAGCTATTGGGGGGGGGGGGGTTTCAGAGGTTCGATCTGCTCATTCCTCTTGGTGACCCTTGCTAACTCTTGCTGACCTTGCTGTCCCTTGCCAATTTAAAATGCCTTTGAATGATTTGTTGGGGGTTCAAAAGAAGTCCAGAGGTTCGATCTGCTCATTCTTCTTGGTGACTCTTGGTGATATTACAGGATTTTCTTTTTTCTTTTTTTTTTGGTGTGATTTTTAGCAAATTCTTTGTATTTCTCTCTCTCTTTATTTTTAAGTCTTTTGTGGTTGTGGCTCCCCTAACTCCCTGTTTTTCATAGACTTTAATGCCCCACCAACTGCAAATTTGCCAGTGGCGAGGTTTTGCCAGAATGGAACCCTAGTGGTTGGCGAGGGATGACTGTATTGGGAAAGCTCCATGCTCTTGGGCCATTCTCCCGCCACCCCTCCCCCCTCCCCCCGCTCTATGACCAAGATGGCTGCTGGCAGCTCAGGAGCAGTTGCTGGCAGCCTGATGACCCACATGACCGGTAGCATTTCCCCTCCTAGCTCACTGTAAGCTCAGGTTTAAAATCAGGTTTACCTGAGGGAGGAGCAGCAGGATCAGGAGTGTTCCTGGGTCTTTACACAACCAGCCCTATCTAGGCTAACCCTATCCTACCCTGGTACAGCTGGTCATGTTAACAACCTTATTCTGTTACCATCATCTTATGGTAGTTCCTCTGGTCCTCAAGTTTGCATTTTTATAGGTGGGTGTTGTATGGAACCTGCTCAAAAATCTAACAGAAGGCTTTTGAAGGTCCCCTGTTTTCAGTTCAAAGGACCCCATACACATTGGTCTCTAGTATACTCTTTTGATTTTAAATGAACAACTTGCCAATTTAGTTCAAGTCAAACAGAGAGTTGTCTTAGTTCTTTGTGGAGTGTCCAGATTCAGTAGGGGTCATAACTCTTGTATCTTTAATAGTTGTACAGTACAGGGTATTTTGGTAGGTGTGCCTTGTCATGCCATATTACCTTTAGTCTTAGGGAATACATTACCTGCACACATTTCTACTTCTGTAGAACTAATAAAAGGACAGGGAGCCCTTTCCTCTTCTGTCTTCGGTAGCTGTGGGCTATAGACCCTCCTGTTATGGGCAAGCTTGTGAATGTTTATAAGAATGATCTTGCATGTAGTATTAGCAGTGTGGGTTGAGTCTCTGTAGTTTTTCTTGTCCTCAGAACCCATTATTCTTGCCTTGGGGGAAGGATGGAGGGAATGGGCATAGCCCCAAGTTTTGGAGGCAAATTGGAGGCCGATGTTTGTTATCTTGTGTGATTTATAGCCTGCTTGCCTAGCAGGTTATAAATATACCTGAGTTCTGCACGGGAAACTTGCCAAAAGTTGCGACAAATTGCAGGCACAAGTCTAAGCAAAAAGAGCATGCAAACATAGCAGAACCAGCACATTTGCAATGAGTGCAGAGGCGACTGAGAAGAAAGCTGCAGGGGAAACCCAGAATATTTTAGTGTGGGGAGAAAACATCTTCCAAGTTCCGTCAAGCTAGCAGCTTCTATCAACAGTGACAACAGCAGAGGAAACTTGAGCAAATTAGGAAAATATGAGACTATGCTAAATTAAAGGTTTAGAAAGCAGAACACTGTTAAAAAGACTCCCAGACTGTTGGGACAGATTGTTTTTACAATGCAGTATGATTTAACAATGAATTCTGTCCTGATTTTGGAAAGTTAGGATTTATAACCCTATATCCAAACCTGGCATTTATTTAATTGTATTGTAAAACAATGTAAGAGCTCTTTTACAAAATGCTTTACTTTGATTTAGCAAGCTCAGGGATAAACATGACATGTTTACCCACGGCGGGTGGGGGGGATGAATGGTGGGGATGATATTTAGTGAATCAACTGTTGGAGAGGAAGAAACCTCTGCTTCTCTCCCTCTATCCACCCTCAGTCTTCTGCCGAAGGCTGCAACCTCCATAAATGCATTTTGTGGTTTTTTTTTAAAAATCAGGGAAAAACTGTATGACTGATAGTTACTACACTTGATCTTAGCCAAAAGGCAAAACATCATGTGCAGTTGGGACCCAATATCTTGGAAAGCCAACTTCAATTTGCAGTAATATTGTTTAAGGAAACCTCACTGAAGAACTAATGATTTTATAACAAGTTCAAAAAGGTTAGCATGTGGGCAAGTCTGTATTATGAGAATCTAATAACTTTTTAAATTTGTTCCTATGAATATTTATACTGAGTAATTCTCTATGAGGCTTAGTCTCATGCAAGTGTTCATAGGATTGCAGTCTTAAACTGATCTGGTTTGTTTGCCTCTTATAAGCTTCTATTTCACTTCCCATTAGGGGTGTACATACAGGTTCAATATTGAACTGGTTCAGTTCGATGGTTTGGGGTCAAGCCTAACCACCCTGGTTCAGCTCAACCCCAGACCAAACACCACCCACATTTGGGGGTTCATTGCACATGTATTTATTTATTTTCTCTTTTTCTTTTAACTTACCTCCTCTGGGGGGCTTCTCCAAGGTGGCGGGGCTGTGTGTCCACGTGGGTTCCCCCTCACCTTGCCAGGCTTCCTTTTCCCCGAAATCACCCAATTTGGATGTCTTTGGTACTTTCCAGGCCTGTTCCCTTGTGCTGTGGCCATTTTGGAGGCCACTGCACCTATGCAATGGGACCCTGTGTGGTCGGGTCACCAGGCCAGGCAGGGAGGCCTCCAAAATGGTCACCACACTGGGGAATAGGCCCAGGAATGGCCGAAGACATGTGAACCAGACAATTTTTTGGAAAAGGGAGGGCCGGCAGGGGGAGGGGGAACCTCTGCAGACACCCCCCCGCCACCTTCATTAAGCCCTCGGAGGGGGTAAGTTAAAAGAAAACAAGAAAAGAAAATTAAAAACTGTTTGGAGAACCCCCTCAAACCAAATGGGTGGTGGTGGGGGGTGAAGGGGGCCAAAACCAAACTTGGGTTTGGTTCGAATGAACTCAAGGTGGTTTTGTGCACACCCCTGCTTCCCATATATATAACTAAATCTTTGCGTTGCAGCTGCTGAGGCCTGTTTGCTCAGGTGTCATATATTAATATATGGTTTTAAAAGTTAGTAGTGGTTTTCAGAAGCATCAAAGATGTCTTGGTGGTATAATAATAATTATATGAGGTAGAATTAACTTATAGATGTAAAAGCTGATTACATTAAAGTTGGAACACTGTAGTCATCTAAATAGCTACCTCCACTTGACAAAGTTCTGAATCTTTGGGCTGCCTATACTCGTTTTCTGGTCTTTAATGCTCTTTATTATACCTTCTGGGGGAAATTGTGACTTTTGCAGACTGTAGCTGCATAAAGCAATGAGGAAAAATGGATGTAAAGTTGAGAAATAAAAAGCCCAATTCACAGCACGATACAGACATTGATGACTTTCAATTATCACTCCCCAAATCAGTGATAAAATTTAAAAGGGCAACATTAGTTGGAAGTACTTTCATAATAGGGTGTGTGTTTCATTGAGGACCCTGGGTAGCTAATTAACATTATCCATTTACCATCTCATTATCTTTGCAAGTGCCTAAATGGAGCAGATTCTCATCTGATTCAGATTAATCTGTTGTGTCCAACAGCCTTGCAAAGCTGAGTTATGAGTCAATGATTACTTCTAAAACATCTTGAGATTGTCAGAAAAACACTTTTATTCTTGCTGCATGCTAAAGTGTGAATAACCTTTTGCCAGAAATGGTGTCCATATTATTCAGAAGGTGTTCTCATGACATCTTTAATGCTGTCATATCCTTGCACTGACAAAATCTCACCTAAACCAGCAGAGTTCTGTGACTGCAGCCATAGCGTGAAAATAGGTGTACGTTAAGTGAATCATTGCTTCTTGTAGTTTGGCTAAAGCACATATTTGAATATTCACTCAGTTCTCTGTGTGAACCTGTGATTTTGCATCTTTACCATTCACAAGATTATATAAATCCTGAACGTGTTTGAGAGGGAATTGGTTGGTAAACTGATACAAATACCTGATGCAGATTTCTGGATATTGGTATGACATCCAAATTGATGCAAAAATGAAAGAAAGAAAAAACATTGCTAAAGTGTGCTCAGGATTCTGTAATAGTAAAACTAAGAATAACAAAGGAAACAATAATTTGGAATCAAAGCACAGCAGTAAAGGAAGGGATGGAGGAAGAAAATATAAAATAAGTAAATGAAGGGAAAGATTAGGGCGCTGTACCTTCATTCAACATGACATGTGGTTAACTAGCTGTGTTATTCTGTACCTCTGTACATTGTACAGATTTTATTAGTGTTTAACATAATGTGTGTATAGAACTTTTAATGGATTGTTCCTTCCCTCATTATGTCTATATTACAGCCTTCCATCCCACTCTCTCATCTGGATCCTCTTTTTCAGACCCTCTTGCAAAGTGGAACATACGAAGCTGGCATATACTGAGTCAGACCATTGGTCCATATTGCTCAGTATTGTCTACACAGACTGGCAGCAGATTCTCCAAGGTTGCAGGCAGGAATGTCTCTCAGCCTTGTCTTGAAGATGCCAGGGAGGAAACTTGGAACTTTCTGTATGCAAGCGTGCAGATGCTCTTCCCAGAGCAGCCCCATCCCTTAAGGGGAATATCTTACAAGGCTCACACACGTCTCCCACTCAAATGCAAACCAGGGTGAGCCCTCTTTAGTAAAATTCATGTTTGCCATCACAAGACCAGGTCTCCTCCAACTTCTTCAGTGGTTTGTCCCATATCTTCTCTTCACTGCCACAACCTATACCAACTTAGGACCTATTCCTTGTCCTCATTCAACTTATGTCTAAGCCATTCAAACCCTTGGCTTCCTATGACTTACACCCAGTGTTCTCTCTATTTTTTTTCATCTGTGTTCGGAATGAGTTTTGTTCTGGGCAGCAAGATCAAGACAGTGTGCATGCATGTGCATTCAGAATGGGACCTTCCTGATTCAACCTAAATGGGATCTAAAATTAACTGAGCAGACATCAAAAAATGTGTGAGTACACACACAAGCACAGGCCTTGGAAATAACTGCTTACATCTCCTGTCATTCAAAGTCTCCTTTCTTCTTTCCATTACCTAAGCTCAACATGTAGTTGAACTGGTAGCTCTGTGGCTATTCCTCTTTTTCTTGCCTTTCACCAAGATATGGTTGTCCTTTGGCCTGATGTAAGGTCACTTCTGCTGCAGAGAAGGCACAAGAGATTGCCTTCTCTGCAGGCTGTAACTTCTAAAATATCTTTGAGAAGGGCTTTTAAAACTAACCTCATGATGACTCCACCTGGATGGACTTTGTCCAACTTTCCCTTAAAATCTTTGGTAGACCTTTGGTTCTCCCTGACTTTAAGTCCTGCCTCTGTATTCTTTCCTACACTGTCCTCCAAAGGCAAATGGGCACCACTCCTTGGACCTTTCCCCCTCCCTCCTATCTTATACCACGCAAAGATCATCAGTTATAAGTAATAAACTTGTTTGTTTTGACAGTGTGGTATTAATAATATATATTTAGAAATATAATATTTAGAAATATATAATTATTAATATGCCCCACTTTCAGAAGCAGCACAGGCATGCTTTTCAGGGGTTCGGAAGCTGCACCCTCACCTGTTTTATATACACAGGAATTTGTGCAGTATCGAAACCTTTATCATAGCCTGATTTCCTTTCCTTCTAACCAACATTCTAAGTGTTGTTTGAATGGACTTAATCTGGTTCAGGTGAGTTTTCAACAAATGAAGAAAAACAACAACCATGAATGGGGAATGTGGAGTGAGAATGTCACTAGTAATAAGAAATCAGAGTATTATGTGCAGGTTGAAAAGACCTTGATCTATGTAGCCATAATTAAGAATCATGAAGGCTAGAGTTATAGACACTATAATCAAATTAGCCACGGGGAATGTTTCCTTTCCTATTATGTCACCTAATTAGCCTAGCAAATCCCTTGGCTATGGATATGAAAAACAGGGACATGTTGCTCAAAGCTTTTGTCCTCTGCTTGTCTCACATTGACAATTAGGAAATATTCACAGACATAGCCTTTATAGTATTATAATGTTTTGATATATTTTAAATTCAAATATCAACTTTAATAACATAACCTTCATAGAGTAAGAAATTGGTCTGTAAAATATAGTCTCCCACTAAATGAAAACAAAGAGGAAAGGGCATTTTGTTCAGTTTTGTGTTGTTGACGTCAAACATAGTGACACTGTTAATTCAGCAAGAGAGAATTACTGTGTGCATGCACAGAATATTAGACATAGATTTCTGTTGTTCAGTAGTATAACAATAATGAGCAGTGACAATCTATATTACAAGCACAAATGTATTATTTATATATTAATATTAATAATAACAACAGTCCCCCAAATACGAGTTCATTACTAGCTAGTTTAATTGAATGTCTCAATGTTGGTAATGCGTGAAGAGGTACTCATATTTTAGTATACTTTCCCAACACAATAGAGATTCTGTCCAAAAGAAAATTCCAGTATATGTGCTAAAACAAAACAAAACCATATAAAACTTCTACTTCTGTCTTTTATACAATGATCATTTATACAATGATCAGAAATCTAGCAGCATGTTATGATATGAGTGTTTAAATTCATTGATGTTAGCGGCTGATATACTGTGCAACAGTACATCAGCCTATTAATGTTGCATTTGCACAATTTGCGAAAATCATGCAAATGCAAATGGCATCACACAAGAATAAGTCCATTGGAAACAATGGGCTTATTCTTGTGTAATGCAATTTGCAAAAATGCAACATTACTAGGTTGGAATGCTCTTGTGCGGTATGTCAGCCATTGTTACTAAGCACACTTAGCTGGATGCAAGTTGGATAGCTTATGAAAATAATTCCCTGCACATACAAATTAGCATATTGGAGAAAGAATAGGCTGGAACACTTCTCCCTTATATGACTATTAATATGCAGGGATCCCCCCCCCCACAAGGGGAACCATTAAGCCATCTGATTCTTCACCTTAATCTGAAGTGGAACACTTGGAAATAGTTTTATTACCTCATTTGCTTTTTGTGTGAAATAGGCCTGAATTTACAGCAATAAATAAATACCTGAATTCTGTGTGCCTTGATTAATTAAAGACTGAGCCGAGATAGTAATTAATTTTCATTGTAGAGTTATTTACAACCTGATTCTCGACATGTTTTTTGGAAGTCAATCCCAGTGCAGTTGGGTTTACACCAAATAAGTAAATGTGCCTAGAATTGTAGCCTTAGGCCCATCAGATTCTACCGCCAGGGGAGTCTGGGCAAGATGCAGTGTTTAGAGTACCAATCTAAATGAAATCTTCCTGTAGTTGTCTAAAGCAGAAACAAGCATTTATTTAACTGTGTTTGTATATTGCAGTAGTACTGGGGTGTGTATGTGCGGTGTGTTTTGTTTGTTCTAATATTTAATCTTACAGTGATATTTTCAGAGAAGTAAATATGTAAGAGTCTATTGCAGCAATAACCACAAAGAGTCTTGAGGCACCTTAAAGACTAACAAATATATTGTGGCATAAGCTTTCATGGGCCAGAGCCCATTACATCAGATATAGCACTGATCTTTGCTGCTTGCTTTATTTTTACAGTATGTCCCTCCTGACCTTTGCATCTGTAACTTTGTACTGGAGCAGTCTTTATCTGTCAGAGCCCTTCAAGAGATGCTTGCCAATTCAGGAGACAATTCTAACGAAGGGGTGAGTAAATCATTTTCTTTGTAGTATTGTGAGATGCCAGTCAAAGATTAAACTGCTTCTCTCATCTCCCTGCCTTGATCCAGAAACCTTTCAAAACAGCCAGTTCAGAATGGGGTAAATAATACCTTCAACCTCCTTTTTTATTTAGGATTTTTTTCTTTTTACTCACTCAACATTTTCTAAATCTCAACCTTTTCTGAAGAAATGCCAGGTGCATTTAATTCACCTGGCCACTTCAATAAAATAAAATAAAATAAAAATAATTTTATATGTGTATATATATATATGTGTGTGTGTATATATGTATATGTATATGTGTGTATATATATATATATATATATATATATATATATATATATATATATATATATACACACATATACATATACATATATATATATATATATATATATATATATATATATATGGTGTGTGTGTGTGTGTGTGTGTATAATGCTCACTTCTTCAGAGACCAATTATTATACTACCAGAACGGAAATAGTTGCTGAGAGCTGAAGAAGTGCATCCTTTGAGATATAGCAAGCTTTTGCCAACCCAAAGTATTTGACAGTAAAGTTGCTTTGAATTTAGGTCATGTGTAGAGTAGTGTTACTTTTCCATTAGGAATCACTGGAGCAGAATAGGTGTGCAAAATCCTTTTGTTCAATGGTTTACACTCAAAATCCACCCCTACCCCCACAACTTAAGTATATTTTCCCAAACCTAATTATCCAGCAGCATTTAAATAAATATACCTTACTTGTAAATTAATGTGGTGGTGTGTAGGGTAGAATCTAAAGGAAGTTGAATAGATGGTTAAGCCTCACTGAAATACATGTGTGCTAAGCCAACATGTGAAGACTGCATGAAGATGGTATATAGGAGTCATCTGGTATAGGGATACACATGTGAATAATGTAATAATGTGAATGGGGCTGATTGCATGCGTTTTCCTCATGCAACTGGAATGTTGTCAGGAGGTAAATGATAACTGGGTGGGAAAGTCCTGTGGAACTGTTGCTGCTTATGCAGCTTTGTTGTTCATTAAATGTGTCCCTGCAATGTGGGATTTCATTAGGGATGTGCAAATCGATTCGGGAATAAAACGATTTGTACTCAAATCTACCTGTTTTGGGCTATTTGTGGACAAAACAAATCACCCCTGTGCTAGCTGGCCAGATTCGGACCCAAAACAAAATCGGGGGTGATTCGATTTGGGTACAAATTGAATAGAAAAAATTGATTTGTGCATATCCCTAGATTGCATCATGTGAGGGCAGCTCTCATATTGCTGACTCTTTGTGGGAATAAGAGTCAGTCCTCTTCATTTCAGTGCAATGAGTAACAACCTGATTCTGTTCATTTGTTTTATACACTGTTGTGCAAATGTGTATCTTGTACTTTGCAAGGCAACCCTATACCTATTCATTGGCTTTCTAAAGGAATGGCTGCTTCAGTCTCCATAGCTCCTATGATCCCCAATGCTGCAGAGGGAGAAGGAGTAGACCCTGCTGACTTGTCAGCCCTTAAAGAGCCATTGTGACATGGCACAGGTGTGCTGCAGCAACTGGTGGTATATCATTGACTGTGGTTTCTGTTGCCCTGGCAGTGGGACTGGGGATCGGTTTTGTTATATGCTAATGCTGGTGCCCCATTCTGTGAGCGGCTGAGTGAGTTCAGTAACTGATACTTGATCATGTATGGTTTTTTCCCCCCTGAATCATACCTGCTGGGGGTAGACCAGAGGTATTTAGACATGACAACTTCCCAGCGAAGCACTTAAATATCATTTAATTTAATAAGAGTGAATAGCTTTCTTTGAACTGCACCCTTTATGTTTTGTACTGTGTATATGAACATATAACATTTTTCTTATTGTCATTGAAGTTTGTTTAAAGAGTTGTGTTTCAGTTACTGTATAAGTCACCTGATTACTAGTGATTAGTTGACTGCACATTGTCATATGGATGTGCTTGTACAGGTCATTTCCAGGAAGTTAATACATACATTTTGAATTGTGAGCTTAAGAGGCCTACAGTTTTATCCCTTGGCTTCTGCATAAAGAACCATTACATTTACCTCTATACTTTAAGGCAAGTATGTAATTGTAATTGTAAGCCCAAAGAGACAAATATCATCTTATCTTATCTTATTTATTTGATTTATATACCGCCCCTCCAAAATGGCTCAGGGCTGTTTACAACTAATAAAAACAATTCAAATCAATTTAACAGTTAAAATCAAAACTGAACAAATTAAACAATTAACATCATTTAAACATTAAAAACATTGACATTAAAATCATTTAAAACCAACATTAAAAATTTAAACTATAAATCTAATTAAAAGCCTGGGTGAATAAATGTGCCTTCAACGCCTTTTAAAAAGTTGCCAGAGATGGGGAGACTCTTATTTCAACAGGGAGCGCATTCCAAAGTCCAGGGGCAGCAAAGGAGAGGGCCAGTTCCTGAGTAGCCGCCAACCGAGTTGGAGGCAACTGCAGGCAAACCTCTCTAGATGATCTCAACAGGCAGTGGGGCTCATGGTGAAGAAGACATTCCAGGGCCTAAGCTGTTTAGGGCTTTATAGGTAACTAGTAGACATGAAGCCCATTACATTAACGGGCACTAGAAGAGTTGTGTAGAAATGTTTGCAAGAACAGTCTTTCTTCAAGGGCAAGGTGGGACTGGGTGGGCCGAGTCGCGCTGTGTCTCCGGAGCCATGAGCGCGTCTCCATCAGGTTCAACCTGCCATGTGGGGCTCCACCCTGCTTCTCCCCTTCTGACCCCCACCGGCCTTGAAGTACAAACCATTTCCTCCTCCACCTTCAGGCCCGAACCTCGACCCCAGAACCTGTCTCATTTGCGGGCTGCAGCTCAGCTTTTGTGTGGCTTTTATGATGGCTTGCAAGAGCGGGTGGTGGGCAGCGGCGAGGCGGTGTCGGAGGCGCTGTGCTGCAGGGCTTCGCCCACCACCTGTCCTCCTCCGCCCTTTTCCGTCCCAGCCCTCTGTTCTCCTCCTCGGCTCCCTTCCCACCATTTTCGGGAGCCCTGTCCTCCCCTTCCCTCGTCCTCCTCTTCCTTTGACCCTCCAAAGGGCAGCAGGGCTTCGCCCGCTGCCCGTCCTCCTCCGTCCTCCTCCTCAGCTCCCTCCCTGCCATTTTCGGGAGCCCCGTCCTCTTCCCTCGTCCTCCATTTCAGTTGTTGCCTTCGTTACGGCTGTTACCGGGCAGCATATTGGAATTCTCACAGAATCTCATGAGAATTCCAGCGCGCCACGCATGCGCAGAACACCCGCAAGAGACACGGACGCAGGTACCTTAGGGTTTTATTATATAGGATGACCAGCACCTTGTATTTTGCCCAGAAACGTATCAGCAGCCAGTGTAATTTCTTTCAACACAGGAGTGATATGGTGTCTCCTAGACGATACAGAGACGAACCTGGCTGCCGCATTCTGGACCAACAGCATTTTCCAGACTATGTACAAAGGCAACCCCACATAGAATGCATTGCAGTAATCCAGCCTGTGTGCTATCAGATGTACCACTGTTTTGAGTTCATTCATCTCAAGAAACAGATGCAGCTGGCGTATCAGCCGAAGCTGATAAAAGGCACCTCTGGCCACCACCTCAACCTGGGACACCAGGGAGAGGTTCAGATCCAGAAGCACCCCCAGACTTCGTACCTGTTCCTTCTGGGGGAGCGTGAACCCATTGAGAACTAGCAGATCAATATTGTCTCCCGAGTTCTGACCCCTCACAAGAAGTACCTCCGTCTTATCTGGATTCAGCCTTAGTTTGTTATCCCTCATATCCAGCCCATTACTGCCTCCAAGAAGGCATTTAGGGATGTTATGCCTTCTCCTGATGAGGCTGACATCGAGAAGTAGATTTGGGTATCATCAGCATACTGCACCAAATCCCCTGATGAACTCTCCCAGCGGTTTCATGTAGATGTTAAACAACATCAGAGACAATACTGAGCCCTGAGGGATATGACATTACAAAGAATAACCTGAGCTTTGTAGGGTAGGGAGAAAATTGCTCTTTCGTCCTCTGTAAAGCACCATTTATATGGATGGCATGTAAAAGAGTATAAATAAATAAAAATAATATGCAAAATTTTCCCGACCAATTGACTGATGTATCAATCCATTGATTTTTTTAAAATAAAAGTTAATTAAGTGTCAGAAGAAATGATCATATATTTGAGATAGGACTGTTCATCTTAGACTAAACAAAATAGAGCAGTAAGGGCAAAAGAGGAATAGATGCTTGGGATATTGGGTCTAGGCATTAAGAAAGAGCAGTAGAGGCCATCAATTGGGAAGGAGAGGTAGAAGAATGAACAAGTTTCTTTCTTGTGCTAGTGAAAGCCTTTCACATACCCCATATGGTAATTCCAGAGCCTTTTTACAAGCCTCCTCTTGTACCTTTTTAATGATAGAACTTCAAACACAGGGACGACATGCTCTGCCTGCACTGGATATCGTGTAAAATGCAAGTCACAATCTGAACATGGTCTTGAAGAAAAAGAAAGGGGGGGAAATCCCAAGTAAAAGCTCTGGCCTCCCAGTACATTGCAATCTAGGCAGCAGTTTTCCAAGTGAAATGAAGATATTTTCACAGAAATGTCCTTACCATTTCAGTGAATGGGCAAGTTCTAGTATCTCTGGTGAATGTGACTATGTTGGAGTGGAGCCTGTGTGTGAATGGATCAGTGTTGAGTTCCAGATCTCCCTTAAAAATATCTAAATGTAATTCTCTACAGGAAAAAAGAGATTGTTCCAAAGAACAATCTGCCAGGAACTGATATCTACCCTTCCTGAGATAGCATTTTATGCATATATACAGGCACTGAGTTGGTCAAAATTGTGGGTGAATTCCTTTAACTGAGGGCCAGAAAAGATTAAAACAGAAAATGAGCATCCCCACTTTTATCTGCATTATCTGCAGACAAACCAGCTTATCTAATGAGTTAGACTATTATTATGCATGCAGCTGTTTTGCCCTCTTCAGAAGCTATTTGGTATTCCCCTATTTTAATTTATATATTTTATCATAGGATAAATTTTGATGGATATTCCTATAAACAGAGCACAAAGAAATTCTAACTGTTGCAGCTACATGGCAAGAAGCTGTAATTATGCAAATGAGCTTTCCTACAGCAAAATGTCCCTGCAGTTTTCTCCTTACAGGGCATCTAGAAGGCACCTGTCAAAATCAATGCTAGAAAAAAGTAGAGTTGTGATGGATAAAACCTACATTGGAACACAAGGGCTTTCAGAAGTAGAAAAATAGAACACATAAATATAAATGCTGGCAGCAATTTCCTTTTTGAATAAATGATAAATTATTCTAAACTTACTTCATTATTCTTTTTGTTGTTGTTGTTTAACTTCATTTGACTGGGAATTTTCATGCTTCTTTTGGCTTATTATTATTTAAATATATTTTCAGCATTTTTCTCTTTTTAGTGCATAAAAGTAGTGCATTGATGGGCCAGAAATTGCATATGAAATAACAAATAGAACATATGGGTTCCTTTGGTTGGAAAAGGCCAGAGGGAATTATTTTTAAACATGAAAATGAAGTTGGTCAACAGTATCTTCTTATGTTGGAAATGGCTATAGGAAAGACTTTAGACTTCTTTGAATGATGTATGCCATGGAATGATGCAATGTCTGATTGATTGATTGATTAATTAATTAATTGCCGTCAAGTCAGTGCAGACTCTTAGTGACCACATAGATAGATTCTCTCCAGGATGAAATGACTTCAGCTTGGCCTTTAAGGTCTCTCAGTGGTGCATTCATTGCTGTTGTAATCGAGTCCATCCACCTTGCTGCTGGCCATCTTCTTCTTCTCTTTCCTTCAACTTTTCCCAGCATTATGGACTTCTCAAGGGAGCTGGGTCTTCACATAATGTGTCTGAAGTATGATAGTTTGAGCCTGATCATTTGTGCCTCTAGTGAAAATTCTGGATAGATTTGTTCTATGATCCATTTGTTTGTTTTCCTGGCTGTCCATGGTATCCTCAAAAGTCTTCTCCAGCACCAAAGTTCAAAAGCGTCAATACTTTTTCTATCTTGCTTCTATAGAAAGTCACAGGAAAAACCATTGTCTAAACGATTCTAATCTTTGTAGGTATAGACACATCATGGCATCTAAATATCCTTTCTAAGGCCTTCATTGCAACCCTACCAAGTGCTAGTCTGCAGAGTATTTCTTGACTGCTGGATCCTTTATTGTTGGTGGTCGCTACTAAAAGGCAGAAGCTATCCACCACTTCAATGTCTTCATTAAGACATTGAGCAATTTTTGGAAGGGCGGTATAGAAATCGAATAAATAAATAAAATAAATAATAAATTATCAATTCTGAGGCTGGTTGCTGTATTCGTTGTTATTAATTTAGTCTTCTTTACATTTAGTTGTCCCATTTTTTCGCTGTGCTCCTTGACTTTCATTACTAGAGCTTGCAGATCATCCGCATTCTCAGCTATCAGAGTGGTGTCATCAGAAAGTATACAGCCTTGTCTTACTCCTTTGCCGACCAGGAACCAATCTGTTTCACCATGTTCTGTCTGGACTGTGGCTCCCTGTCCTGTATATAGGTTTCTCATGAGAACAATGAGATGTTCTGGGATGCCCATTTTCCTAAGGATATTCCACAACTTGACATGGTCAACACAATTGAAGGCTTTTCTGTAGTCAATAAAGCACATATTGATTTATTTTTTTGTATTCTTTGGCTTCATCAATTATCCAGCATTTGTCAGCGATGATGTCTCTTGTTCCTTGGCTTTTCTGAAACCAACTTGAACATCTGGCATTTCCTTTTCCACACAGGGAAATCTAATCTGCGTTGGATGATCTTGAGCATTATTTTGCTAACATGGGAAATTAAGGATATTGTGTGATGGTTTGCACAATCTGTTAATTCTCTGTTCTTTGGTATGGGTATGTAGAGTGATCTCTTCCAATCTGTTGGCCACTGTGTCTTTCTCCAAATTTGCTGGCATTGTTTGGTTAATGCCTTGACTGATTCTTCTTCTGTTGCCTGCCATATTTCTGTAGCTATTTCATTAATTCTAGTAGCCTTCTGACTTGGTAATGACTGGAGTGCTGATCTAACTTCATCTTCTCATACTAGAAGTTCTTGCAAGTCAGCAGTAACTTGTAGAGTATCTTGGATGTTGACGAACATGCTGTACAGATTTTCAGGGGCCATTTGTGGAACAGATCATGAACTGTTCATGTGCAAGTTCCAAGTCAAGCTAAAGTGGAAAAACAAAGCTATCCAGTTTCCATAATATGATCTTGAGAATGTACCCACCATTTTCAAGGAGAACATCAGGAATATCTTTGAAGTTCTGAACCTCATTGATAGGGAACCAGAGGAACTGTAGAATGAAATCAAAGTAGTTGTTAAGGACAAATGTGAAAAGAGACTGCCAAAGACCAAAAAAAGAAGAAAGCAAAATGAATGTCAGAACAGACGGTAGCAATTGCCAAGAAGTGGAGAGAAGCCAAAGTCAAGAAAGATAAAGAGCTCAGGAAGGAACTTAATAGGAAATTTCAGAAAGCTGTTAGAAGAGACAAGGAGCAGTACTACAATGACATCTGTAAGGACCTTGAGGATCGAAGTAGACACAGAAAAATAAGGAAAAATTTCCAAAAGATCTCTGAACTCGGAAGGAGGTTCCAACCTCAAATTGGTATGTGATGTCTACATATGCAGAAATGTGTGATTATGTCAAATATAACCTGCATCAACAGATGTGTCTTATTTTCCAAAACTGTGTCCCACATTTCTGCCACACAGCTTGGAACATCATTCATAAACTACTCAAGGATAGGCTTTTGCATTTTGATTCAGGTACAAAACGTTTTGTGCCCGAACATGGCAATTTCGGAGGTTTTGTAACCAAAACAAAATCAAGAATTTAAAACCAGAGATTTGTGTTTCCAAATAAAAATGACTGTGTTTTGGACAGAATGCTTTGTTCTTCGGAAAAGCATTGCAATTGAAATTGACTTCTCTGACTCTCTCCAATCCAGCTGAGGCACTGAGTGATTAGAAGAAGATAAGATATGCAAAAAGCTGTTGAGTATGAATGGTTTAGTTAAGTATGTGTTGTATTCAGTGTGATTGAAATGCAAACTGACCTTGCAAAGGGATTTGGAAGACAGCATTTTGAGACAGAATTACCCAAATATCTTTGGCAGCTCAATGCAATTCCAAAGCTCTTTCGAAAAGCCATGGTATAAATTGTGTGGAGAAGCTTTTCGAGAAGCTGGTTAGAAAAGTTCTGAAATTACACAGGTTTTTCTTTCCAAAGGTTTAGAAAGAATCTCTTGACTTGCTCAGGGCTCTTTTGAAGAGCTATTTTGTTTTTCTTCTGATTTTTATGAGTTATAGTGGTGTCTAAATTTTGTTGCCCAAGTTGAGCAATCTAATGTAATTTAGGCCACAATGTAATTTGGTGGGTCATGATGTCTAAGACAGTGGTTCACAACTTTTGCCATTGCAGGGACAGGTCATCCACATGGGACTACAGGAGACAAAAGGAGGGGGTGGGGAATACCCCTGTCAATCTATTGACATCCCCAGGAATCTTAGTTGCTTCTCTCTTTTTTGTAACCATGATCCATGGTTTTGCACTTTCTTAAATGCAGTGATGATAAATCTAATCAATTCTGAACAGTAGGCTGATTTGTTTGGGCTACGGCTCACTCCACTTCAGTTAAATGAACACTTGAAGCTGTTCCATAGTACCAAGGCAGTTCATTGGTCTATCTTGCTATCTCAAAGGACCTGTGGTCACTGTTCCATGGGGAGAGAGTGTTTTTATTGAAAGATTGCTTGAATCCACATATGGGTTGTGCTGCTGTGCTAGTGCCACAGGGACAGGCTCCCACATGCTGCAAAATTCTTAAATAACTGTACCGAAAAATTAAGTGTCATTGTTGTTCATCATTCTCTTCACTCTTTCTACTTGTTTATGTGGGGCTTCAGGGGCAAAACAGTGGGTTGGGTGGCAGTGCCCCAAGTGTGGTGCACCCAGATTCCAAATAGGGCAAAGGGCTGATTTCTTAGGAATTTTTGAGGTTTACATGTCTTTAAGATTTTTCCTCATAGGGAATAATGGAGGTTTCAGCAGCCTCATAACTCCACCTGGGGGGGCACTGGGATGGCCCGAAGAGAGTGGTGGTGTAGTGCACAGAGGGTGCCAAACACCCCACTGGATTGCTAACCCATTGGGGTACTGGGCTTTGTTGTTTCTGAGGTGTTGAGTTTAGATTCTCTGGTAGGGATGTGCAAAAAATTTCGGGCACAGAACGATCTGTGCCTGAAACGAAAAATTTCGGGTGATTCGGGGCTGAACCGAATCACCCCCGATGTCCCCCGATATTTTTCGGGCATGAGCTGAATCACCCGAATTTCAGACCCGAAAAATTCGGGTGATTCGGTTCATGGTTGATTTTTGGCGATTTTTTAAAGTTTTAGTGACTTTGGGGCAGTTCGGGGGCATAGCATGGGATCTGAGCAAAAGGGGTGGGGTGGGGTGGTAGTGCCTAATGGGTGCAGGCTACCACCCCAAATTCAGGGGGATTGGGCAAAGGGCTGATTTTTGGGAAATTTCTGAAATTTTCATGTCTTTGGGGCAGATTGGGGCAGATTGGGGCAGAAAGTGTGGCCTGGGGCAGAATATTGGGGTGGGGTGGTAGTGCCTAATGGGTGGAGGCTACCACCCCAATTTCAGGGGGATTGGACAAAGGGCTGATTTTTTGAAAATTTTTGAAGTTTTAGTGACTTTGGGGCAGTTCGGGGGCAGAAAGTGGATCTGCCCCAAAGGAGTGGGGTGGGGTGGTAGTGCCTAATGGGTGGAGGCTATTCATAGTAAGTGTGAAAAAGTGAAAGTGGGGTTATGAGAGTTGTTTAATTGAAAAAAATCTCATTTGCTATTATAGAATGAGAATTCACACCTCAGAAGTTTTTTCTGAGGTGTGAATTCTCATTCTAAATTAGATTTTTTTCAATTAAACAACTCTCATGACCCCACTTTCACTTTTTCACACCTCAATTACTATGAATAATATGAGGAAGTAATCAATTTAGCACACTTCACCTTATGAAGACAAACCTCATAAATTCACCAAAATTCACCCCTCTGCCCAATCACTCTGAAATTGGGGACGGGTCATAGTCTCCACCCATTAGGCACTATCTACCAGCCCACCCCACTCCTTTGGGGCAGATCCACTTACTGCCCCCAATCTGCCCCAAAGATACCCAAACTTCAAATATTCCAAAAAAATCAGCCCTCTGCCCAATCCCCCTGAAATTGGGGTGGTAGCCTCCACCCATTAGGCACTACCACCCCACCCCACTATTCTGCCCCAGGCCCCACTTTCTGCCCCAATCTGCCCCAAAGACATGAAAATTTCAGAAATTTCCCAAAAATCAGCCCTTTGCCCAATCCCCCTGAAATTGGGGTGGTAGCCTGCACCCATTAGGCACTACCACCCCACCCCACTCCTTTTGCCCATATCCCATACTATGCCCCCGAACTGCCCCAAAGTCACTAAAACTTATAAAATTAGCCAAAAATCAGCCCTTTGCCCAATCCCCCTGAAATTGGGGTGGTAGACTCCACCCATTGGGCACTACCACCCCACCCCAAAATTTTGCCCCTGGGCCCCTTTTTACCCACCTGAATCGATTCGGATTCGGATTCAGATTAAATCCGAATCCGAACCAAATCAAGGGTGATTCAGGTGACCCAGATTCGGGCACAAAACAGAACAGGGGTGATTCGGTTCGGGTCTGGGCCGAATCACCCGAAAACCCAAATTGCCCACCCCTATTCTCTGGTAGCAAATGAGATTTTTTAATGAAAAACCATGAATCCACTCTCATATGCTACTAGAGAATCTACTCTCAGAACACCTCTAGAACAACAAAACCCTGTACTTCATGGGTTGGCAACCTATGTAGGTGGTTGGCACCCTAAGTGCACTACACCGCCACTTGCTCTGGGCCACCCTAGTGCCCCTCAAGTGGACTTATGGGACTGCAGAAACATACCCTATGAGGAAAATCTGAAACATGCGTAACTTCATTAATTCTTTAAAAATCAGCCCTTTGCCAAATTCTTCTGAAAAAATTGTGGTAGCTTCCTTGTATCAACTGGGCACTATCATCAACCACACTCCACTCTGGGCCACCTCTCCCCCCCACCCCATGTGAAGCTATACTTTTCCTTAAACCTCCATCTTACCCTATGGGGAAAATCTGAAAGACACACAAACTTCAAAAATTCACCAAATATCAGCAGTTTGCCCAATTCCTTAGAAATTTTTGTGGTAGCTTTCACTCATTTGGCAATATAACCCCCACCCACTCTTTTGACCATGTGACCCATTTTAAAATCTGAATTGATTCAGATTCGGATTAATTCAGATACAAAACAAAACTGGGGTGATTTGGAAGGCTTAATTTCAGACAGAATACAAAATGGGGTTGATTCAGATTTGGTACAAATCAAAACAGAAAAAATACAAAATGCGCAACCCTAATCAAGGAGACTCCCAAGCTTCTTCAGATCATTTCTTTATATATGGTTGCAACCCTTTTCATGCTTATCTGAGAATAATTCCCATTTAACTCAGTGATATTTACAGCTTAAGTGGCTGTACAAGAACAGTTGGGACATTGGGGCTACTTTAATGCATATCTCATGGAGGCTACCTCTGTGGAATAACCTGCTGTAGGACTGTCTATAAAGTATATCATACATTTTTAGGCCTTTTCATCTTTCCTGCCCCCATCTTGTTGCATTTTAACCAATGTGAAATCTCTCCTCTCATGAACTTGCTATTCCTTCCAGTTCCCTGCTTGATGGATGAGATACTTTCAGGACACCCTACTTGTAGATAGGTTTGTTTGCATTAAAGCCTCATTCAGGTGGCTTTGTGTTTGAGTGGTAGCGTTAGGCTACTCCGCCTCATGGCAAGTACCCCCATATGAACAACACTCCAGTTGAAATAAACATGAATCATAAAATTTAGAGTTTGGGTGTTTTATCTTATGAAACAAATAATATTGAAATAAATGCATGCTAAGAGCTAGAAATACAGTTTTAACTTTTCCACAGAAGTTCTGCTGAAAACTTATGCACTGATCTGACATTAGTTAGCTCTGCTGTCTTTATGGGCTTAGTGCCTGGGAGAACCTTGCAAACCTTCCAGTCCAGGTTTAGAACATAATTGTATTCCAGCTTATGTTTCTGGTTTATTTAGAAATCCTGGTTAGAATAAGCGAGGATTGCCTCGTCAGGGCTGTCCTTAGGGGATGGCAAGTAGGGCAACTGCCCGGGCCCCGCTTTTGTAACCCCCCTTAGAATTAACTGGAAGGGGGCCCACACTGGCTGATTTGCCCCGGGTCCCACACCCTGCCAGGGCTCTCTAAGGACAGCCCTGCACCTGGTCTGGATGTCACAACAGATCCTGATGACTTCTAAACTGGTGATTCTCTTTATTTAGCAGGGGGAGAGTAACTGGCCCTATCCACCCCCAGCACAGCATCCCTCCAGTGCCTGTTGCTGGTATCTGCCTTATGTTTCTTTTTAGAATGTGAGCCTTTTGGGGACAGGGTTCCATCTTATTTATTTATTATTTTTCTGTAAACTGCCCTGAGCCATTTTTGGAAGGGCGGTATACAAATCAAATAGATAGATAGATAGATAGATAGATAGATAGATAGATAGATAGATAGATAAACCTGGAATGGAAGTAGGATAATTTCTTCTGTCCTGTTGTACCAGGGGATGTGAAGAAAACCAGGATGCAGTCCTGGTGCCACATGATGTCTGAATTGGGCCAATCTAACCTAGTGAGAGTGCATGTTGCTTTCATAGTGAGATGGCAGGGAGAATAGGTGTGGCTTTTCCTATCAGAGAAGGAACTGCAATAGCTGGATTTCTCTTTTCTATGCAGCTATAAAAGGCACACAAGTTCCTTGGGTACCTCCTTCCATGTCTGATACTTCCTTAGCATAGAATGTGAAAGGACTTTTAAAGATAGGACCTAGGTAAGAACTTTGCTATTCTAAATTTGAATAAGCAATTAGCTTATTTCTTGTTAGTGATCCTCTTGTCCGCCACACTTTGGATGTTTGCGTCTTCGTAGACAGGACCTCAGAACCTTCTAGAGCTGTAAGCTATAAGCTTTTTGGCAGTAGCTCCACCCCCTTGGTGACACACATATAGCCCCTCACAGATTACTTCCCTCGGTCTTCTTCCAACAACCGCCGCGATAGCGACTTCAGGAGACCTTCTGCCTCACTTCATGTGAAGAGAGCTGTCAATCACCACCACCAAACAAACCTCCTTACCTTTTCTCTTTAATTTAGTTTTCATTTATTCTGTCTATCTTCTCATGTTTCAGTCATTCTCATTTTATGTCTTTGTCTAGCTTGCCCCTCCCCACCATCTCAAGGTTTTTCTCTTCAGAGATCCTGAGGGAGTATGTGGCTGCTAGAGTCTCTTTTAAGAGCTGCCATTTCAGACAGGTGTGAGGAGTGCTTAACGTGCCTTGGAGACCCAACAAACTGACCTCTGTGCTATTTGCCAGGGCTTTACTAGACAGGCCTGATGCAAACACACTTCCCACCTCTGTGCTTTGCTGTGGGAGGGGGCCCTACATGCTATATTGGCCCTACAAGCCACTCCCACTAGCCAGCTATCCCAGCAGCACTGTACCAGCTCTGGTATGCTGTGCTCTCAGGAATTCAAACAGCCGACACAGAATGAGTCACAGCCAGTGCTGGTACCGAAGACGGGCCCTGTGCTCCCTCTCTTAAAGGGGCAGGTGCTGCTAACACCAAAGGCTTCCTCCTCGGGGCTTAAACCAGCTAAACAAGGGAAGCTGGTGGGTCAAGCTGGGGTGAAGAAGCAACATGGTAAGAATACATAAGAACTTAACAACAGCCCTGCTAGATCAGGCCCAAGGCCCATCTAGTCCAGCATCCTGTTTCACACAGTGGCCCACCAGATGAAGCATCCCAGGGTTTGGAGAGTGGGAGAGGGAGAGCAAGAGGACTTTTTACTTGCCGGGACCTCGGTAGAGAGCCTTCTCAAAATACTATGCTTATGACAGCCACAGAGCACATTATGAATATGTGTGGGTAGAACCCAGTTCTGTGGTATATCACCATGGGCACAGTTATTGGGGACCTGAAAAGAGGGACAGGGCTTACCACTACAGTCGTAGCCTAAGGTGCCATAGGTCCAAATCCAGCTGGGAGAAGAGCTGGTCTTGTGGCATGGGTTGTCTCCGTTGCTGGGCAGGTCCTCTCTGGTTTGCATTTGAATGGTCACTGCTTTCCCACTCCTTCCTTTAATAGGAAAAATAAGGCACCCAAACGTGAGACAAAGAAGACAGCAAGGGTTTACTAAAAAAGACAGCCAGCCACAAAGCACGGAGTGCCACCATCTACCAATCAAGGCTGTGCCAGATACAAAGGTTGACGCCCCATGGGATTTTTATCTGCCTCAGACTCTCAGGATGATGTTGTGTCCTGTGCAAATAAGGACCCAGACCAATCCCCAGAATCCCCAGCTGATCCTCTGGATGCAGATAAGAACCAGTTCACTCCTGAGGATTAGACACCATACTCTGCACAGGTCCAGCGTATGGTCTGGTGTCAGCCTTGGGCATAGAGACACAGCAACTGAAACATGAGACTGCAGATCCTGTGTTTGGCCGTATTCATTTTGTTTCTGCAGCATCACTTGCACCCAGACTCAAGGAGACACAGAGACATTGCTATTGTGGAATTGGTCAATTGTATTGAGGCTTAGTTGTATTGTGCCTACAGGCATTTTAGCTGGGATTGGTTCCTCCCCTTACAGTACGGTACCTAGCAGGCAGGCCACGGCTGTGGCCGCCATCACCTAAATGACTGTGGCGATAGCACCTTGGCTCCAGGCAGCTCCTCCGCTCTAAAGCAGGGGCGCCCTTCTTCGCTGACCTAAGGTCAGGTCTCCACTATCAAATGCCACCCCTCCGATGCCGCACAGCCATACAGAAAGAATGTCACCTGCAGAGAGGTAGGAGTTAAGCAGCATCCCTGATCTGTCAGGCCTCAAGGGATCTGCTCATCTTCTTTGATGTAAAAAAGGTTACCTAAGGTGCCACACCCATTTTCTTAGCTGTTCCCCATTGCACTGTACCTTCCTGTCCGTGACAGAGTTGCCCTAGTTAATGCTCTAGCTAGCTACCTGGAACACAGATATAGCCTGAGGCAGGTGAAAAAAGGCGCACACCATCAACCAATTAGGTGTAGACCCAAAAAATTCCTGCCCGGACCCGAATGGTGACCAGCTAATGCCCAGTCAATATCTGAGGGATGGGAGGGAGGGTTTGAAGGCAAGAGGCGGACTGAAGCCGGCACAAGCGCGCTGCAGGCTCATCCCTTCCGGCCCCACACCGGGAATGGCTGGGACCAATGGGAGCTGGCTCCTGATCCCATGTGCTCCTGAGGGGAGGGCCACAGGCAAATCAGCTGCGCCGCTGATGGAGGCAGCAAGCAGCTTGCTTTTGCCCACTTCAACTTCAAAGAAATTAGAAAACCTCTATAGAGTACACCAAAGTGATTTGCCCTTCCTGTTTTTGTATTCCAAACCAACTCAATAGTTGGGTTGAGTCTTCTCAGCAAGGGGTGAAACAGAAGTTATGATCTACGCCATCAGATCCCGATAGCAAAAAGCTAGATTCATTTGGTAAACAGATATATGCCATTGCAAGCCTTCAGGCACACATATCAAACTATTAGGGTAATATAATTATATATAAAAAGTATACCCCTTTTCTCTTTAAAAAACTTGAACCTTTCATCTGACAGCTTCAACTGGACCAAAAGAATGCTATGACGTTTTTATCTGTAGGCTTACAGACCACCAAGCAACAACTGCACTCTGCCTGCCATGAGGCAGACTGTGATTCTAGGGCAGTGGTGCTGGCAGTGGCACAACGGAGACACACATGGCCATATCAGTCCAGTTAAGCTATGCCCTTGGACCCAACACTCTCAACAAAGATCATCCTACCAGCCATTCTGCCATCATGATCTCAGAAGGAACAGGTATTGACCTTACAGTTCCTTTTGCAAGTCAACTGTGCCAATGCCATTGCAGAAAACCACTCCTAAGACCAAGCCAGCCTACTATAAAAGGGCCTGACACAATCACCACCTCAAGATTCCTCCCTTTCGCAGAAGCATGGTAGGCAATTACTACGGACCAGTGGGTGATGACTATAATTTGATTGGAATTTGCAATATAGTTCCATACACTTCCTACCCTGTCCTGCAACAGGAAGTTCGATCCCTTATCAAGAAAGGCACCTTTCAATCAGTGCACACCAACACAGCCAGGGGTGTGTTGTACTCAAGGTATCATGAAGTACTCAAGGTATTTCATGACCCTGAAATGAGATGGAGGCCTGAGACCCATTCTAGATTTTTGCAGCCTCTACAGTTTTATTTGCTCCCTTCGGTTCCGTATGACCACTCTCACCCGGATCTTACAGTTTCTGCTTTCACAACGACTGGTTTGTGGCAATAGACTTTAGAGACACCTATTTTCATATTTGTATTTGGCCACACCACAGACAATACCTACGCTTCTGCAGTGGGAAGAGAACTTACCAGTACAAGGTTGTGCCCTTTGGTCTGTCCCCTGGAGCTAGAGTCTTTCCCAGTGCATGGTGGTGGTGGTAGTGGCACACCTCTGCCAACAGACTGTCTGTCTATTCCCTTTTTAGATGACTGGCCCTTGGTGGCCAGAATCAAAGAGAAGTTGTATCAACATATCCATCCTATGCTGACCTTTCTAGGCAAGCTAGGATTGTGTGTGAACTGGGAGAAGTCAACATTGGCTCCTCAAGGACCATAGAGTTTCCTCAAGGACCACAAGATCTTAACATCACACATTCATCTTGCTCAGTCCATATAAGAGATGCTGGCATTCATGGCATCCACCACCAGCATCCTTTCTCTATCTAGCACGCCTTCAGATGACGGGGCCACTGCTAACAGGCTATTCAGTGCAGGCTATGACAGAAAATGTGACCACAATGTCATATCTTAACCATGGGGGGGGGGGCCCACACACTTTCCAGCATTGTCGCACCTAGCTATTAGTATCTCGATGTGGTACCTCCATCATCAGATCTGGCTTTCTGCAGAACACATTGCAAGGAAGGGAAATATATGGGCAGGCTCCTTGAGTCAGACACAACAAACACATCCCACAAATGGACATTGGACCTCTCAGTGGTTCAGGGCCTCTTCAACAGATGTGATCATCCATGCATAGACATTTTTGCCACTGAGGAAACACAGTTCTGCACTGGAGTGGGCCAAGGATACAACTCCTTGGGAGATGTGCTTCTGTCTTGGAGCAAGGAACTGCTATACATGTTTCCTCCATTACTACTCCTACCAAGATCAGAGAGGAAGCATCAGATTGCATCTTAATCAATCCCTGGTGGCCTTATCAAGGCTGGTTCTCCACTGCTAGCCATGGCCAAACGTCAGGTATCTGCCTCTACCCAGCCATCCCAACCTATCTTGCCAGAGAGCAAGGATCAGTACTTCATCTAGACATGAAGAGCCTTCATCTCACAGCCTGGAGGATCACCGGCCAGTGATCTGAGACCAGGGGGTCCTGGGTGTCATCTCAACTGCCAGGAAACCTTGGACGCAATGCTCCTACACAGCAAAATGGACACTATTTACCATTTTTGTGTCATTCAAAGGGCTCAACCCCAAAGAGGTCTCATTGGATTTATTTCATACTTTAAAAAAAAGTTATATCTTGATGTTCTGTCATTTAAAATTCATCTTGCTGCAGTTGCCGCCCACACACCCCATGGTCATATTTTAGGAACATAGGAAACTGCCATATACCGAGTCAGACCATTGGTCTATCTAGCTCAGTATTGTCTTCACAGACTGGCAGCAGCTTCTCCAAGGTTGCAGACAGGAATCTCTCTCAGCCCTATCTTGGAGAAGCCAGGGAGGAAACTTGGAACCTTCTGCTCTTCCCAGAGTGGCTTCATCCCCTGAGGGGAATATCTTGCAGTGCTCACACATCAAGTCTCCCATTCAGATGCAACCAGGGCAGACCCTGCTTAGCTAAAGGGACAAGTCATGATTGCTACCACAAGACCAGCTCTCCTCTCCTCTCCTCTCCTCTCCTCTCCTTTTCTCATTGGATCCTGTTAGAAACTTTTTTAAAGGGAGTGCTCCACTTGTATCTCCCAGCTCCATGATTAGCTCCTCCATGGGATCTCAAGAGGGTTCTCTCTATGCTAATGCACAAACCATTCGAGCCGATGGCTACATGCCTGCTGAAATACTTGGCCATTAAAACATCATTCTTCTTAGCAATGACCTCTGCCTTTTGAGTATCGGAGCCCAGGGCTCTTAGGGATGACCCCTGCTTTCAAATCCTTCCAACGGAATACAATCCTGTTCAGGCTGGACATTCAATACTTACCTAAAGTGGTATCTCAATAACATGTGAGGGGGAGAAAAATAAATTTTAAAAAAATTGTTTCTCAGGTCATCTGCCTTCCAGTCTTCTTTGCCTCACTGTCTTCAGATGAAGAACGTGCTTGGCATGCCCTGCATGTGAAACATGTGTTGCCCTTTTACCTTCATCGTACTTGACTATTCCATTAGTCCACCTCCTTGTTCGACTGCTATGTTGGGAGAAACAAAGGAAAACAAGTCTCCTGTCAGAGATTGTCAGCCTGGATCACATCTGCCATCAAACAGGCCTAAACACTTTCTAAGAAGCCACTACCACCCTCCATTAGAATGCAATCTGCAAGTGCAGTGATGACCTCTATGGTTTACCTCCATGGAATTCCATGAGATGCCATCTGTCGGGCAGCAACATGGAAAGGACCTTTGTCTTCCATGCACCACTATACTTTGGACACCAGATTAAGAGCCCATTCACAGTCTGGAGCAGCAATCTTCGACATAGTTCTTCAGTAGATGTCCACTTCTCCCGCCATCCTGGTGAATAGCTCGCTAATTCACCAGGTCCAAAGTGTCCTCCAAAGTGTGGCGGACAATAGGACCACTAATGATCAAGTCAGGTTGCTTAACTGTAACAGTAGTTCTGGTAGTGGTCCATTGTCCTTCACACGACCCTCCCTCCTCCCCGGTGTAGCGGTCACCTGCCTGTTATGTATGATCGCAGTGGTCAGGGACTGAGGGAGGTAGTCTGTGAGGGACTATATGTGTGTCACCAAGGGGGTGGGCTACTGCCAAAAAGTGTATAGCTTACATCTCTAGAAGGTTCCTAGGTCCTGTCTACACAGACTCAGACATCTAAAGTGTGAAAGGCAATGGACCACTACAAGAACTACTGTTAAAGGTAAGCAACCTGACTTTTTATGTCTGCTTTTGAAAGAAATTATTGTAGAAGCTTCACAAATGTTGATGTAATTATCAGTGAATCTGCATTTCAACTACCCTGGTAAGCAGCTGAAGATTAGGTCTGTGTGTTCCTCCTTTCAGGGGTGTAGCTAGGGGAGAGGGGGCCTGTGTTCATCTCTCTCTCTGGTGGCCCCCAGAGTGAGGGAGATAATGAAGAAAATAGGGAGGGGTGGAGCTGGGGGGCCCTCAAGAGCTGGGGGCCGTGTTCTTTGAACCCTTTTGCTCAATTACAACTACGCCCCTGCCTCCTTTACTTGTTAGGTTTTTTTTTAAAAAAAGGAAACAGATGCACTATTCACTAGTGTGTCTGCTTTCTTCACTTCTCATAAAATTTAAATAGACTATGAGTTGAGGGATGGGAGTGTCATTGTTATCTTGGTGTATGTTGCTATCATGGCTTATGTGAGGCCTATCATGGCATACTTATGTACATGTACTCCCAAGATCTTAAGTTTGGTAGAATCTATTCGAAATTATTGGTTTGCTAATGAAACCATGCTGAAGCTACTTAATTCATCTAGGTTACAATGACATGCTTTTAAAAGAAAACTAGCTTAACCCGTGCAGAGCATCTGCACACTAATACTTCCAGGAGAGACCATATTACTCCTGTATTGAAGGAGCTACATTGGATGCCGATATATTTCCGGGCAAAATACAATGAATTAGTCATAACCTATAAAGCCCTAAACAGCTTGGGCCCTGGGTATTTAAGAGAACGTCTTCTTCGTTATGAACTCCACCACCTATTGAGATCATCAGGAGAGGTCCGTCTGCATTTGCCACCGGCTCATCTGGTGGCCACTCGGGGACGGGCCTTCTCCGTTGCTGCCCCGAGGCTTTGGAATGCACTCCCTACTGAAATAAGACCCTCCCCATCTCTGACAGCTTTTAAAAGGTCCTTAAAACACATCTGTTCACCCAGGCTTTTAACTGATACTGTTCTGATTGTTTTTAATGTTGTTTTAGAGCATTGTTCTAAATTTTTTAAAATTGTTGTGTTTTAATGCTGTTTTTGTTAGAGGTTGTTGATTTTTACCCATAATAGGTAAAACAGCAGAGCACTAAGGAATGAGCACACACTCCAGTTATAGAATAGGTAGCAGAGGATGGTTTGGATATTGCAGCTATTTAGAGAAAACACGTGGAGATCCTTGTATGACTAAACACTAAATATTTATTGGTTAAATACACTTAGATAGGAAAGACCTATATCTAATCTAAAGGACTACATAATGGATAGGTAAGGAGAGAGAGAGATGTTTCCATCTGCTCTCTAGGAAGAAAGGAAGGATTGTGACTCAGCACAGGAAGTGCTGCAGAGTCAGTTCAGGGGTTATAGAGTAGGGACAGATAGGGAGACTCTTACTCACTGTCTCTACTCCCAATGCCCCTAGTGGTCATTAGGACAGTTGGTGCAAAAGGTCGATGCACTGGAAGTTCATCTCCAACAGTTTTTATCTGTTGTGAACCGCCCAGAGACATAAGTTTTGGGCGGTATAGAAATATGTTAAATAAATAAATAAACTTGATTGCTCCCCTCACCCCCTGCCACAGCCCCCCTTACCTCAGAGATCTCTCCACCCTCACCTAAGCTGCACTCCTGCTCCTCCTCCTCCATCTGGTTGCTTCCCCTCACCCCTCTTGGTCACTACTCTATCCCTTTACTCCATCCCCCTCACCCCTCTTAGTTGTGGCTGCAGCATTGCTGGTGCCTTTTGGCTAAGCTGCATCCCCCTATCCCCAGAGACCTCCCCACCCTCACCCGAGTCCTGCTTCTGCTCTTCCTCACAGGAGCAGCAGCAGCAGCAGTTGAAGGACAACTTCCTTGCTGCCACCACTGCCATGGCCGCTCATTCCCCTCAGGCTGCTGACATGCCTGGGCCCGTCCCTTGCCTGCCTGCCTCCCTCTGCCAATGGCCTCGGTAGCCCCAAACAGCAGCAGTGGTTGACTGGGCCCTTCCTTGCTGGCAATAGGCACCACCATGGCCGCTCGTTCCCCTCAGGCCACTAACAGGCTGGGGCCTGTACCTTGCCCTTCCTTCTTTCTCTCTTCCCCTCCCTTCTTTTTTTCTCTTTCTCTCTCCTCCACTTGCTCTTCCCCTCTGTCTTTCCCCCCTGACTTCTTTCTTTCTTTCTTTCTTTCTTTCTTTCTTTCTTTCTTTCTTTCTTTCTTTCTCCCTCTCCCTCTCCCTCTCCCTCTCCCTCTCCCTCTCCCTCTCCCTTCCTGAATTAACAGATCTTGTTCATCTTGTTTCCTCATCTAGTTCGCACAGTGGCATCCTCCTTCTCCTGAAGGGGCTCTTTCCTCAGTTGCATTCCAACTGTCCTTAAACATCACTGGATCCTCCTCCCTATCTGCATATGGAATCTCCACTGCCCAATCACCACAATGCTTCTGCTCGCGAACTCTCACAAGAGCTGCAATGCACAAGCCAGGGTTACGCCTTAGAGCAGGGATTCTCAACATTGGGTCCCCAGAAGTTATTGGACTTCAGCTCCCATAATCCCTAGCCCCAGTGGCCTTTGGTTGGGGATTATGGGAGTTGACGTCCAAAAACATCTGGGGAACCAACATTGAGAATCCCTGCCTTAGAGAATTATATATATGTATATGTATATGTATATGTATATGTATATGTATATGTATATCTATCTATCTATCTATCTATATAAGCTGACCCTGTACAGAGCATCTGTGCAGTCATGCACTGAGCTTGTAGCATCCTCCCCCCTCAACCCTCTTGCTTGCTCTCACCACCCCCACAACTCTCTCACCACACCCCACAACTCTTGCTACACCCCACAACTCTTGCTACACCCCACAACTCTTGCTACCCCCACAATGCTCTTGCCCCCCAACAACTCTCTCACTCGCTCTCGCTTCCCCACAACTCTCTCACTCACTCTTGCCGCCCCCACAACACTCTTGCTTGCTCTCGCACCCCCACAACTCTCACACTCTCTCACTGCCCCCCAATGCTCTCACTTGCTCTCGCCGCCCCACAATGCTCTCGCTTGCTCTTGCTTCCCCCACAATGCTCTTGCTCGCTCTCATCCCCCGCAATGCTCTCGCTCGCTCTTGCACCCACAATGTTCTTGCTCGCTCTCACCCTCTGAAATGCTCTCGCCCTCCGCAATGCTCTCGCTCACTCTCGCCACCCCCGCAATGCTCTCTCTCTCTCACTGCCCCCGCAACATTCTCGCTTGCTCTTGCCCCATCAACACTCTCTCTCGCTCTCACCCCCTGCAATACTCTTGCTCCCACAACATTCTCTCTCACTCTCGCCCCCACAATGCTCTCGCTTGTTCTCACCCCGCGCAATGCTCTCACTCACTCTCACCCCCGCAGTGCTCTCGCTTGTTCTCACCCCTGCAACTCTCGCTCGCTCTCCCCTCGCAACACTCTCACTCGCTCCTGCAATGCTCTCGCTCACTCTTGTTGCCTGCAATTATCTCGCTCGCTCTCGCCCCCGCAATGCTCTCGCCCCTGCAATGCTCTCACTCGCTCTCACCCCCGCAATGCTCTCACTCGCTCTTGTCCCTGCAACACTCTCTCTTGATCTGCTCCCCCACAACTCTCTCGCTCACTCTTGCCAGCCCCACATCTCTCTTGCTTGCTCTCGCCACCCCCGCATCTTTCTTGTTCGCTCTCGCCAATCCATAACTCTCTCGCTCACTCTGGCCACCCCTGCAACTCTCTCTCTCTCTCTCTGCCCCCGCAACTCTCTCACTCACTCTCTCTGCACCCACAACTCTCTCGCTCACTCTCGCTGCCCCCGCAACTCTCTTGCTCACTCTCGCCGCCCCTGCAACTCTCTTGCTTGCTCTCGCCGCCCCCGCAACTCTCTCGCTTGCTCTCGCCCCCCGCAACACTCTCGCTTGCTCTCCCCACAGCCCCCCTCTCTGTCCTCCATCTTTCTACCTCTGTCTCACAGTCCTTTCTCCCCCCTGCCACTGCCAGGGACTTTTGCCCGCTTGCCTGACAGCCTCTGAGCTCCCTGCTCCCTGCCTCTTCATGGCATAGCTCAGCCAACCGTCTGCTGCCCGCAACCCCCAAAGCCAACTGTCCAGTTCCCGAAGCCGCCCCCCAGCCTCCGAGCTCCCTGTCACTTAACAGCGTACCCGAGCCAACTGTTAAACGGCTTTCCAGCTGCCCTGCAAAACTTCCTGCTGCTCCGGAACTCTCTCCCCCTCTTTCAGCCAATCACCTCCGCCCCATCTGTCAGCCAATCTCCTCCATTCTGCCACATCCCCACACATGGCCCGTCTTGGAGAATTAATTAGATAGATAGATAGATAGATAGATAGATAGATATTGATGTATGAAGAACCTTTCGATCTATTTCAAATGATCTTTCTGTGGTAAAACTTACAGAAGCTTTGGAAATTCTGATATATGTGATGGGGAAGGATAATGGGGGGGAACATGCAAGTGATGTACATTTCCTGTTCTCTGTAATGCCTAGCATGGAACACTTACACCTCTCCATCTCAAGATATGTTCAAGGGCCACCAGTTCCCATGTGAATCTGCCCAGTCCAGGGGCGGAGCTATAATTGGGCAAACGGGTTCAAAGAACCCGGGCCGTGCCCAATCAGGAGCCACCATTCACGGCCCTGACATGCCCCCCGCATCTGACGTCAGACGTGGGGGCAGTAGTTTAGCTCCCAAGCAGGGGCCACGCGGCCCCTTCGGGAGCTAAGACTGGTGCTGCGTTCCCTGCAGTGAATGCAGCACCAGATTTTGTCTAACTGCCGAACGGGCCGTGCTGCCCCTTCAGCAGTTAAGCTGCTTCTCCTGAACGGAGCCTCAAGGCTCCGTTCGGGAGCCAGACCACACACCCCCCCGCGTCTGACGTCAGACACGGGGGCATGGCTATCCCCTGCGTCTGACGTCAGATGCAGGGGGCAGGGCTATCGGGGTGCCCGCCGCGGCCGTACACGAGCTGCCGGCAGGCTAGCTACGCCCCGGCCCAGTCACTTAGATAATCATTTCAGGTCCTGTTCTGAGTACCCCAGCTTTTGGAAATTAGGTGGGTGGTGACCAGATACAGGGCCTTCTTTCCTGTAGTTGAATCTTGACTGTGGAATGCACTTCACAGGAACATTTGCTTAGAGCCTTCTCTTTATATCATTTAAGCACCATCATAAAAATGATTTTATGTGCTTGACCCTTTAAGTAATGAAAGAGTAATTTCACACTCTTTGTTGTTAATGCTGTTTTTTTTCTGCTTTGCGCTATTGTTTATTAATTGTTTTACATTGGCTGGGTTCACCCAATCACAAGGATCCTGGTTAAAAGGTTAATCAGGATTAGTGACCTCTGTGCAGCTGATTGTGAAAAAGGATTCAGACCTGGTAATCTATCCTGGCTAAATGCTGGTTAACCGGAACAGTTTGACCAGGATTGTCCTTAAATTCTGGGTTCATGCAATACAGCCCCACTGGGCTCACTAGTCCTGAATAACTCTTTAACCAGATCCTTGTGATTGTATGAACCCAGCCATTGTTTTTAATATACACATTTTAAATATTTTGACTGACATCCAGACCGTTACTTAATAGAACTGAGGAGTACTCCCTTACTCAGGAGTTACTCTAAAGGACTTATTTATTTATTTGATTTCTATACCACCCTTCCAAAAATGGCTCAGGGCAGTTTACACAGAGAAATAATAAACAAATAAGATGGATCCCTGTCCCCAAAGGGCTCACAGTCTAAAAAGAAACATAAGATAGACACCAGCAACAGTCAGTGGAGGTATTTCAATAGGACTTCCATCCAATAATTGTTAGGATGTCAGCCACTGATGATAAGCCACCCTGAATGCATTGCATGGAAAGGTGGGTTAAAAATATTTTAAATAAATAAAGAAGCCCCAAATCAAGGAGATCTTCTGTGTCTCTCTGTGGGGAGATGCTGTGGGTTCAATACCAAAAGTTCAAATAGTGGTTTTGGAGGGTTGGGGAGACTAAAACCAACCCCGGCCCTGCCCACAGGTGACCAGCTCTGTGAAAACTGACAGTTTTGTATAGCCTAAACCACAGTAACGCCATTTGCTTTTAGGATCATGTATGTAGCACAGAAAGAGCGGGGCGGGGCTGTGGATTATTATTTTATTAGGAGTTGTTCTCTTTCTTTGCTGTAATGGCCATGCAAGCAGGGAATGAGCAGAAGAAGTCTTGGGCATGCACTTAGATGGTTAGTGGAAGAGTACTGACTGTGAAGATGATTTGCGGGGGCTGTTGTGGGGGAAAGTGATACCTATTTCTTCTGTCTTATCTACACTGTTGGAAAAGTGAAACTCATCTTTCCTTGAGAAACGAAACTTATTTCTTATCTTTGCTGTAGAAATATGCTGTCATGTCATGGAGCAGGCATTCTGGGACTTGAGCATTAGCTGACCAGAACCTTTGCTGCTATAGGGCAAATTAAAAAAAAACACCCTTTTAAACCTTTCTTGTCTGGGAAGTCTTTGGTTCGCTGACCTAGAAAAGAACCTCATTTGGGGTGGTACATCAACAGTATTGGCCATCTGTTTGGCAAGTGTGAATGGGGAAATGCTTGGGTAAAGCAATGGGCATAAAATGACTGCTTTGTCTGAAGATCTTTGGACTGATTCCAGTGCCTGAGGGGTGTGTGTATTACTGATATGTGTGTGAGATTCTGCTATATTTTTGTAAACTGGAGTCTTGATTTGCACACTAAATTTATAAAATTAGTTGTCAAATAAAAGGCCAGTTTGAGACTGTTGATTAGGAGCAGGTTACACTGTTGGTAAGGAAAAGACCTAAGAATTCACTTGAAGATCATCTTTATAAAAGGAAGCTGCTAAAGGAGGACAGTAAATGTGCCAGCTAAAGTATCCCAATGGATTTTCATGGTAAAAGCAAGAACAGCTAACTTATATGCTGACCAATTCCTTTGGTCTTATAAATGTGATTATGTAAAGCTGCTGAAGTACTATGGCAGTAATTTACTTTTCCCTGCAGCTGAATTTTATATTTAGCATGCTTCATCCTAGTCAGTTTCTTGGGGATATCAGTATTAGAAGTCAATAAATGTTATATATAGGGGGCACAATCTACCTGGGCAAGCCCAATTGCAATGATGAAGCATAGCTCTTGAACAGCTTCAGTGGAGCTAGTGTAGGAAAATTTCCTGGTGGAATGTGCTGATCATTATTGTTTATTTCAGTAAAATATTAAAATGTCCAATGTTAATATACTCCTCATCTCTTCAACATACCCATATATGTCTAAATATTGTCTGAGTTTGTGTTTTATGTGACTGCACATGCGCGCGTGTACACACACACACACCCTATGTGTGAGACTAAATTTCCATTTACCATTTTGTTTTTCACTTTGCTAGCCTAGAGATCTCTCCGAATGGGTATGTGTTTCACGCATTTGTCTGATTGTCAGTCACCATATGAACCTTACTCCATTTGTACAGGTGGCCCTTGTTTCCCACGGTCCCAGCACTCATGGTTTTGCGTATCCCCATTTGGGTCAAAAAGACCCAGATTCTTTATCCACAGGGTGAAAATAAGGTTATTTTTACCTACCCACAGTTCTTGAGTGGCCGGAAATGACTTCTGATGTCATTTCCTCCTGCCATTTTGTAGTGCTGAGTCATTTTGTGGCTCTTTTTCAGCAAACAAAACAAACAAAAACAACCCTCAAAAAAGAACAAAAATCAGAGGATTTGAAAGTTTCTGGGGCATTTCTGGAGAGTAAGGTACTGTGTTTATTTCTGCTCCTTCCTGCTTTTTCTTCAGACGTTCGACACACTTCAGTGTGCTTAGGAACCTAATCCCCCAATCTGCAGAGGGTTGAGGTCTCTTTGTTTGCGGTTTTGTTATCCACGAAAATAGGTGGGAATAGAATCCCTGCAAATAATGAGGGCCACCTGTACTTGTGATAAATTACTAGACCTTTTGCTTGTCAGTATTCTCAGTGGATTTATTCTGTACACTGGTTGTTTCATGTGGTTTTTGTTGTGGCCACAAACCTCGGGACTAATGATCAGTCATAAAATATTGGTCTTTGCTGAACTTCCTCTCATCCTTTCAATATTTGCTATTTGAAAATGTTAGTAAGTCATCTTTGACTTTTAAAAAATAAGCAATAAATGTATATATTCTTTAAATATCATGAAAACTCTTATATTTAGCAGACTAACCTTTTGTGCATATATTGAAAAACTGGCATATAATCTCTGGATAAAATAGAACTTCTTGTAATGCGCTTGATGTGCAAATGCTAAAATGCTATTATGAAGTTATCATGAACATTTTGAAGTATAACAAAGGCTCTACATACTTCTGAAAATCTCAGTGTTCTATTCTGCTGAAAATCTCAGTCCATAGCGCTGTGAAGATAGTCTTGAAAGGGTGTGGTCAATCACGGAAGTTGGCTGAGTGTGTAATCATTCTAAGAAGTGATGCTTCAGCGTCCTGCTTAACCTTTGCACCTCTCCTTGATTAGCAAAAGAATAATAAATTATGCAAAATAAGCAAATATATGCAAATTTGTCAAATCTATATAATTCAAATGGGTCACAGAATTCCGCTTTCTTGGTGTTGAATTTGGGCTTTTTGGGCACAGGGTTTTTAAAAAAAAAATCTTTTGTTACTACTGTGCAAAAGGATAAAAAAGTGCAAAGGATAAAAAAGCTAGGGAACGGGAAAGGTGCAAAGATTGAAAAGGCTAGTGATGGGAAATGTTTGTGATTTATATTGTGTCTGCATGGCAGTTGCCTGTGCTTCCTGTTTTTTCATGGAGCCTCGGCCATGACTGTTCTACCAGACATATTTCCAACTTTAATTTATTCAACAGTTCTGGCACCTTGAGCTGAGTGCATCTGAGCATGTGCAGTGTGTCTTTTTCCTAGGTGGATGAAACACTGGCCAAGTATTTCTGGACAACTGGTGAACCTAATAACTGGAAACCTAATTTAAAAAACCCTTCCCCATCAAGACTCCTTCATTCAACAACAAGAGGTTGGCTGTATAGGCAGCATATCTCATGCTACTCTCACATCCATTCCACTGGACCTTAGTCCAGTTTCTTATTGCAAGAAAAGGCTCAATAAAATCTACTTTAGTAAACAAGATTGCCATTTGTGGCTCTTGGTAGTTTAGATACATTGTAATCTGATTGGTATAGTCAACTCTATTGGGGGTGATTCGTTTGAAGAATTTGACTTGGCACAGGAGGCTTTCAGCCATATGATTCCCTGATTATATTATATTTTTGTAATTGTTGTCTTGTACTTAAAAACCAAACCTAATTGTGCGTATTTTCTGGTTTTTGTTCTTATAAATCCCATTCATAGTTGGGGTGGGGGTGGGGGTGGAATCTGTAGGTCAGCATACCAATCAGCCCCAGGTTTTGTGCAAATTATCACACTGTGTTAATTTTATCTTCCCAATCCACAGGGAAATTAGCAATTACTTAAAAATCTAAACCTCCAAGGAGCAGATGTCAGCATAAATGGGATTGAAATTCTTAAAGAAAAAGAAAAAGAAAAACATGCCCATGACTTGGTCTCAGTTCAGTTTGCAGCTGGCCATTTTAATTTGAAATTTGAATTTTCTGCTTGAACTTTTTTATTCATTGTGGCTTCCAGC
This sequence comes from Hemicordylus capensis, assembly GCF_027244095.1. Taxonomy (NCBI): domain Eukaryota; kingdom Metazoa; phylum Chordata; class Lepidosauria; order Squamata; family Cordylidae; genus Hemicordylus; species Hemicordylus capensis. The sequence continues at coordinate 67,000,427 of NC_069657.1, forward strand.
TCTGTAGAAAGAAACTACTGCATACTGTGGGCTGGACTGCTGGGATGCCAGCAGGGGCGTAGGAAGGTTGGAGTGGGCCCAGAGACAAGATTTTTAAGTGCCCCCCCCCGCCACTGAAGCTCAGCTCATGCAGTAAAGAAATCTTAAATGAGGCTGAATAGTGGTAACAAAACACATAGTAGCTGGGGGGATCAGTCATGTGACTTGCCTCTGGGGGGCCCCCCAAGTCAGTGGGCCCCCAGACAACTGTCTCCCCTTGCCCTATGATAGTTACGCCCCTGGATGCCAGGAAAATGTATTTACCATAGCAAGGCAGTAAGGAAAATAGACTCTGGGGCAGTGCTTACTTCCCAAGCCTGCCTGAAGGTCCCTGTCTTTTTACTTGGGAAGCTCTTACTCTTTATTCCTAATGCACTGAAGCTGACTAGGGTTGCTGCTCACTTCTAGTGGAAGTACCCATTGAATATACTCAAATCAATGTTCTTTATTGCTGCTTCACATATCCCAGGGGTTCAGCTTTGGCATAGAAAAATGAGCCAAAAATATGCCAAGCATTTGGCATAGAAAATGAGTTCTAGGGTTCCAGGGTTCAGCCTTGGTGAATATTTCCTTCTGATTAAAGTCTGCTAATGCTTCCTCCATTGTGATCCTTGGCATGTTGACTCAAAGAAACTGAGTTCAGTGGGACTTCCTCCATAGTAAGAGTGCTTCGAATTGTAGTGATAGGAAAAAAGGAAGCTGCCATCTACAGAGTCAGACCATTGGTCTATCTAGCTCAGTACTGACTACACAGACTGGCAACGGCTTCTCCAAGGTTGCAGGCAGGAGTCTCTCTCAGCCCTATCTTGGAGATGTTTGGGAGAGAACTTTCAACCTTCTGCATGCAAGCATGCAGATGCTCTCCCTGGAGTGGGCCCATCCCCTAAGGGGAATAACCTATGGTGCTCACACATGTAGTCTCCCACTCAAATGCAGACCAGGGCAGACCCTGCTTAGCAAAGGCAACAATTCCTGCTTGCTTCCACCAGACCAGCTCTCCTCCCTTAGAGTCCTCCCAGTCTTAGAGCTTCGGAGTACCATTGTGGAATTACAAATTTAAATTCTTTCACAAGACACTGGGGGAGGGTTTTGTCTGTGTGTTTTGCACTGGGACTAGAGATTTTCCATAACAAGATAGTGTAGATTTAAATGGACCTGTGTTAGAGGCGACCCACCCACCCCAAATAATCTTGAGGAAGCTTGTTGGACACTTTCATAGATGACACTATGAAACGGGACAAAGGAACAAGTACTCCACAGACAAGTAGCCCCCCTGCCCCAGTCCCCCATTGCTGGATCCCTGTGGCATAAAAGAAAGACAGTTTTCACATACATTGAGTGCTTTTCTCAGTGTATGTGTAAAATAAAGACAATTGCTAAAATGTCTTCATTAAAAGCATCAGCCTAAATAAGTTAGTCATATATCTTCACATATATTTATTGTATCAATAGAAATGATATATGCTTGACTACCCTTGCCAAAGAAATTTATGGGTGGGTGGTTATTCTTACTGTAAAGAGAACTGTCATACATAGATTGATGTGCACAATTGTGAAGTGTCCTGATATTGCTTTTAGAAAATAAAGTCAGTCCTAAATATGTTAGCACTCTGGATAAAAGTAAGAATCAACATGTGGAATGCCTTTGCATGTTACAGAAAGCAGTGAGAATTGGAGCACAAGTGACTTGCACACCTTCTATGTCTCCTTCTATTTTGAACTAGGTGCGTATACAACCCAGCCCTAAGCTAGCAACATAAGCTAGACATTATGGGAAATGTAAAGCTGTCACTGAAGATGGCAGCTCTGTATCTCCTTCTTCTGTCTCCTTTGTGCGATATAAAGGGATGTACAAGGCAAGATGGGGACAGCATTGCACAATTTTTCCCTTTTCTACAGGACTAGACTTAATCCATTGGGCTGCCTGCCAGTGGTGGAGATGGGGAAAAGTAGCAACATGTTGTTGATGTCATGTCATGTGTTAAGTATCCTTTGACAATTAAATGGGCAAAGCAGAGAACGAAGAGATGGGGCTACGTTTTTCAGCAAAAAACGTTATATCTGCTCCACTGTCCTGTGCAGCCTGAAATATTATGAATTTCCCAGGAATGAAGAGAGTGAATGCAAAAGTCAGTTGTGCATCTGCTTTTCTCTGTTTCCTGTCAAATGTAAAGCTGCCCCGACCTTCACATTCCTTCTGAATACTGTGTGGTTAGCTGTCAGGCCTTCTCAACCCTGCTGCATTTCAGTCCTGGTCAGATAATCATTTGTAATTTCTGGAGGCGAGAAAAGGGAAACGGTTTGTGGTTGCCTAGCAATTGCAAGATAGACCTCTCAGCTGTTTGGGGTGACTCAGCCTCATTCAGAGACAGAATGCAATGTAATAGTGAATGTAGACAGAAAAAGAGGTTGCTCTTGGGGGCATATTCTTCATGTATGCAAAGCATGTACTGCATGCATTTTGCTCCGTTTTCACAATGAGCAGTCCACAAGCTTCTTCCTCCCTTCCCTCAAAGCATGTGAGTTTAATTGCCTGAGGCCAGTGGCCTATCCCATGCCCAGAATCTCATCATTAGCTGAGGGCAGTAATGAGCAACATCAAATATTTTTCAGTGTTAATGGTGCTCTCACACACTAAAAAAAAAATTAACTGTTGTCTACAGCTTCTAGCCTTTATGTTCCTCATACAGTATATGCTATCCCAACACTACATCCAACACTTTGAGAGTGTGAACTTAGCAGGGATTGAAGTGGTGAGACAGAACCTTATTGGACTCAGAATTGCTACCTCTCTGCTTCCAACCTTCTGTGTAGAAAGCAGACCAAGTCCTTCCCCTTCTTCTTCCACTTTTATTGCATTCGCAAGTCAGTCAATCAATCAATCAATCATCTTTATTACAGTCCAAGACCAGCATAAGAGCCGGTTTGGGTTAGGGTATGAAGCGGTATGGTCATAAGAGAAATTATGAAGTCATGTTACATTAAAATTGCTATAAACTATAATTACTGCACAATAAGTACTACCTGTATAGAAATTCTATAACATTACTAGAAACTACTAATAATTATTTTAGGCTATAATTACTAAAAAAAGTGCTTCTCTAAAGTTGTAAATAAGACTACAAACTACTACTGCTACAGCTCTGATTCAATACTATAAGCTATATTATAAAATATATTATAAAATCAGTATAAGACACTACATATGGAACCATAAAACTATGTTACTTTAAAATTATTACTCTAATATTAAAAGCTATTATATTATATGATACTTTAAAATGGCTACCCTTGCGAGGGAGGGGGAGCAATGAGATTCTTAAAATTCTAATGTACATAATGAAAAACAGAGTATATAGGATAGGAGCACTAGAAAATAGTGACATAGCAGTTCAAAATTATGCAGAGGGGAAGGCCTGTTGTCATGGTCCACCAGATCTTACACACTGCCACACAGAACTTGGCGGTATTAAATGTGAAGGCTGGGAATTCATCTGAAAGCAGCAATCTGGTATAGACATGGTTTGGGCGGCCAGGGTACTTGCGAAGCAGCAGAGAAATAAGCTTGGCCCAAACTGTAAAAGGGGCAGAGGAGAAGTACATGTTCTGTGGTTTCTACCTCCCCAGTGTCACAGGGGCAAAGTCTTTCTGCCATTGGGATCTTTCTGTATTTGCCTTCCAGTACAGTGGAGGGGAGGGCATGACAGTGGGTGAAGGTAAAAAAAACTTCTGTGGCTTGGGGTTTCAAGCTATGACAGATACGCGGCAGGGGAGGCAGAGTATCTGAGGTTTTCTGGGGATAGGAAGGATGGAACCCTTCCTAGGTCAGCCTGGTGCTCAGTGTCCATTATTCTTTGTTTGATGGCTGTTTTTGCCTGATCATGGCCCATTGGAAGTAGCAAAGGGGGAGAAAAGCTCAGGAGCGGCAGTTTAGACCACAAGGCCCTTTTCCTTAATCATGCCCATTCCAAGCATAGGGCAGCGTTTGAGACACAATGAGGGACTTGGAGGGCCGCTCTTAGAAATTTTGACTGCACCTGCTCCAAAGGGGCAAGATTGGAGGTGGGAGGGCCAGAATGTGCCCCATAGAGGAGTTGTGCCAGCGTCTTGGCCTCAAATAATTTGTGCGCATCAGGTATGTATTGTCCCCGTCTGGTCCATAGGAATTTTAGTATGGTGCTGGAGGTCCTCTGGGCAGTGAGGGCAACATGGTCTCAGTGGGCCTTTCTTGGGTCGGAGGCATGCAGGACCACTCCTAGGTATTTGAAACAGGTGACCTGTTCGATCTTGTGGCCGTTTATACTCCAGGAGCGAGTCTTAGGTCTTCTGGTGAAGGCCATAACTTTGGTTTGCATTAGCAAGTCAGAGAACACTAGTCTGGAGTCAAGTTTAAATGTGGTTCGCATGTTATAGTGGGTAGTTGAACCATCAGCTGGACATCTGAGCTCTGATTACTGAAATTTTTTATCTGATTAGGCCCACCAGACTGCAGTCATTTTAAACATGTATCCACTCTGTGGTAACCCTATCAGATTATTTAGAATGCAGATTTTCTTTTTTCTTTTTTAAAAATTACCATCCCTCATAGTTGGATGGGAAAACTGAAAGCATTTGTTCAATTTCTACTAAAGTTTTCACAATTCCACCCCTTTAACTTCCTTGGGCTGCTTTAGATGAACAATGGTCACAGCAGCCCTACATGCTACAATGTTGGGGCCATGGCACGAATGGGCCCTCTCATAACTCAAAAAACATGCCAACACAATCTTGTCATGCCAATGCAATTCAAACTGGGTTTTGCAGCATGTTTAGAGGAGCAATTTGGATTATCACACCCCCACACATGGTTAAAGGATTTGCCAAGAACATGTTGGCACATTCTTGAGTGATGTTGAGGTGGAGTGGCCCCAATGTTGTCACATGTAGGGCTGGTGCAAGTCCATTGTTCATTTGAACCAGCCTCTTTTCATTTATTTATTTGATTGATTGATTGATTTCTAAACCGCCCTCCCAAAAATGGCTCAGGGTGGTTTACATTAAAACAAAACTAAAATCAACTAACTATTAAAATCAAAAACTGTAAAAACATAAAACCATTATTAAAACAATTAAAACAGTTTGTAAAACCCTGGAAAACCAGGCCAAAACTTTACATTTTAAAAACAGTTTAAAACCCCTGGAAGGCCTAGCCAAAGAGATAGATCTTAAGGGTTCTCCTGAAGGCCAGTATTGAACTCAGATTATGGAATTCTGCCGGGAGTGCATTACATATCCCAGGAGCGGCTACAGAGAAGGCCCGCCTCTGAGTTGCCACCAGACGTGCTGGTGGTAACTGAAGATGGACCTCCTCAGATGACCTTAATGTGCAGTGGGGATTCTGCAGAAGAAAGTGCTCTCTAAGACAACTCTGACCTAAGCTGTTCAAGGCTTTAAAGGTAATAACCAGCACTTTGTATTTTGCCTGGAAACATATTGGCAGCCAGTTCAACTGTTTCAAAACAAGTCCCAGAGAACAATCTGGCTGCCACATTTTGAACTAACTGAAGTTTCCGAACTGCATACAAAGGGAGCCCCACGTAGAGCGCATTGCAATAGTCAAGCCTGGAGGTTACCAGCTGATGAACCACTGTTTTGAGGTCACCTCGCCTACACCTGAGATACCAGGGTGAGGCCTGTGTCCAGGAGTACTCCCAAACTGCATACCTGCTCCTTCGGGGGGAGTGCAACCCCATCCAGTGCAGGAAGGTCTAACTCATCCCTCAAATTTTGAACCCCTACAATTAACACCTGCATCTTGCTTGGATTCAGTTCAAATTTGTTATCCCCCATCCAGCCCATTACTGCCTGTAGGCAGGCATTTAGGGAATGAACACCATTTCCTGATGATGCAGATGAAAAGGAGAAGTAGATTTGGGTGTCATCAGCATACCGATAACACCCGGCACCAAATCTCCTGATGACATCACCCAGCGGTTTCATTTAGATATTAAAAAGCATTGGTGACAGAATGGAACCCTGAGGGACTCAGTATAACAGTTCTTGTTTTGAGGAGCAACTGTCACCAAGCTCTACCATCTGGAATCGACTTGAGAGATAGGAGCGGAACCACTGCAAAGCAGTGCCCCCTATCCCCAACTCCCTCAGGCGATCCAGAAGGATACCATGGTCGATGGTATCGAATGCTGCTGAGAGATCCAAAAGGTCCAACAGAGTCACACTCCCTCTCTCGATTCCCTGGTAAAGGTCATCCATCCGGCTGACCAAGGCTGTCTCAGCCCCCTAGCCAGCTCTAAAGCCAGTATGAAATAAGTCTTGATAATCAGTTTCCTCCAAACCTGGAGCTGGTCGGCCACCACCCTCTGAATCACCTTGCCCAACCAAGGGAGATTGGAGACTGACCTATAACTATCCATCGCTAAGGGGTCCATGGAAGGCTTCTTAAGGAACGGGCTAACCTTTGCCTCCTTCAAATCAGGAGGCACCCTACCCTCCCTTAGCGATGCATTTATGATATTAACCAGGCCACCTCCAACAATCTCCCTGCTAGATAGAAACAGCCAAGTCAGGCAAGGGTCCAGGGAAAAAGTGGTAGGCCGCACTGCCCCAAGCAGCTTGTCTACATCCTCAGGAGTCACAGATTGAAACTGATCCAATCTAATACTGCAAGAGGGATTGCTGGACACCTCCTTCATAGACCCCACAAAAGTAGTGGAGTCCAAGTCGGCTCAAATACTGGAAATTTTGTCCGCAAAGAACCCATTAAAAGAATCACAGCAGAATGTTTCTGGGGACTGGTTTAAAGCAGAAGGAGCAGAAATCAAACTCCTGACAACCTGGGATAGCTCTGCTGAGTGCGAACCTGCAGATGCAATGCACGAAGACCAAAATCTTTTTTTGCTGCACACATAAGCCTTCAAATGGGTCCTATGCTGCGTCCTGTCAGATTCCAGTCGAGTTCTCCTCCACTTGTGTTCCAGTCGTCTACCAGCCACTTGAGCCCCTGCAATTCCTCAGTATACCAAGGGGCCATTTTACAAGCAGGTCAGGAGGGACCCTTAGGAGCAATCATGTCTACTGCTCTGGTGAGTTCCCTGTTCCAGGTTCCCACCAGGGCATTGACAGAATCACTTTGAAACCCTCCATTGCTTTTTGGAATCCTAATGGGTCCAGGCAGCCTTTTTGGATGGATTGTCGTAATAGGTCCACCACCCCTGCAGGGTGGATTGTGGCTGTGAAACCATCTTTAACCAGATAGTGGTCCATCCATGACAACGAGGAAACCACTGGATCTCCCACCAACGAAACACAGCCTTGATCCGAACAAAAGACCAAATCAGTATGTGGCCGGCAACATGAGTTGGTTCAGAAACTAATTGAGATAGGCCCATAGTTATCATGCCCACTATGAACTCCTGAGCTGCACCATACAAGCCAACCCCAAAGTGGATATTTAAGTCCACCAGCACCAAAAGTGTAGGGGATTCCAACGCTAACTCTGCGACCAGCTCTGTCAGCTCAGGTAGGGAGTCTGTTGGGCAGCGGGGTGGATGGTACACCAACAGCATCTCCAATCTATCCCTAATACCCAGCCTCAGAAATACATACTCAATATAAGTCAACTATCTCACAGGGGCCCTGGTAAGGGAGATGGTATTCTTCTTATTCTTACATTCTTACAGAATAATAAGTATTATTCTTATTCTTATTCTTATTCCACATCCCCACCCACTTACCCTAGCCTGCTCCACAACAGAGTAGCCTGGTGGGAGAAGCTGAGCCCACACTGGACCACTTGCCTCTGCTAGCCAGGTCACAGTTATACAAGCCTATTATACAAAGCCAGTTATACAAACAGTTATAACTGTTGCTGGCATAATTCTGTGGGGTGGGGATTATAGTTTGCTAATTTAATTTGCAGTAATATAATTCTGTATGCAAATGACATTGGGTTACAGTAATTCCTCCATTTCAGAAGCAGACTTTTTGTTTCTATTGCTTTTTTTAAATGCAAAATTCTATACCTCATTATGGTAATTTTAGGCTAAATGTCATTCTTCCCTGCATGGGGTGGAGGTTTCTTGATGCCTACCCTTCCTCAGGGTCTGAGCTTTATTTGTAGACTATGTTTAGGCATCTGTGCCTTCTGTAGAGTTTGGAACAATTGTAAATATAGCAGCAGGATCACAATACTGTGCATTATTTTTGTTCCGTTTTGAGTGAGGTTTGTAGCAGATAGTTATAATGCTTTCTCCCCAAAACTATAGTTTACTTCATGTTCATTTATACTTAACCCAGTGCTCCATGTGCTACTGAACCTCAAGTCCTGTTATAATGAAAGTGGGTGGAGCAATTTGAGTATAAAAATGGTGAACTAACCAATGGCTGTTTTGCCTTCTACAACTAGTAACTTGTACTTACTCAAGTTGTGAACAGTAGACAAAGGCAGGAAGGCTTCTACCTTCAAAACAGCACCTTCCCTCTGTTGCTTTTCAGCTATCCAATGACACCCTGGTTCCCAGACCCAGGTCTGCAGCTATTTTCTTCAGCCTTGAGTGTGTTATTGCATTCATTGCAATTAACAGCTTTTCGCTGGTGTAGGAGCTAAGGAAAAGCATCAATACCCTCGTTATGGCATGTGCATTTTTCTAGGGATGTGCACGAAACATGTTTCAGGATGTGATTTGGAACACATCCCCTGCCCCTTTAAAATGGAGGAGAGCAGGTACATACCTGCTCCTCCTCCACTCGCTGCTGCTCCCTGAATTGGCAGTGCTCTTCCCAGCTATCCTCACATGCCGGAAGCACTCTCCCCCAGCTGCCCCTGTGCGATGCCAGCACGCACATGGCCTCCACGCATGTGAAGATAGCTGGGAGGAGCACCACCAATTCAGAAAGTGGTGGTGATTGGTGGGGGTGAAGGTATGCACCTGCTCTCCTGTGTTTTAAAGGGGCAGGACATATGTTCCGAATCATATCTTGAAAACGCGATTCTTGCACATCCCTACATTTTTCCCTATTTGGCTATGTACCAAGTCAGTGGTCTGCACTAAAGAGAGCTTAGGAGAGTGAGAGGTGCTCTTCTCATGCTAACGTGTGGGAATCAGGTTGGCAACCTGGATCAATATGACCCACCTTGCTTCTAGCTGTGTAAATGCAGTCGGAGTAACAATTACAGCCTGCCCATGAAGCATATAAACTGTTACAGCTTTCAGTAGCTCACTACATAGCTTGGCGTAAATCACAAAATATCACAGGTCTGGCCTCCACACTTAAGTGAATTAGTAAGAACAAAATTACTATGTGGGTTGCTGATTCATGTTTCCATTGATTTATCAAGTGCCTCTTGTGGATATCTCAAGCCAGTGAATTGTGGCAGTTATTCTGTCCTTAGATTGCCAGCTGGATTGGTAGTCTTGGCAGGGAAATCTGAGAACATTGTAAAAGATTGTCCTTAATGCTTGTGAATTTCAACCCACTACCACCACCCCAGGCCCAGAATTATTTAGCCTAGCCAAGATTTTTTACTCATCTGTGTATGTAAAAAAGGGCAGTAACTTTTCTTTAAGAAATATTAGTGAAATTCTCCAATCCTTGGATCGGGAACAATTTGTAAGCACCAATCAGTCTAAGTATTTTTCACCCCATGAAATATTGGCATTGGAATACTCTTAAATATGACTGACAAATTCTTCAGAGGTTCATATATGCATGCACATCAATAGATTTTGCATTTAAAGCCAGTTCTAGTGCTAAAAAACCAGTGTAGGTGGTTTTTTTTAAAGAATTAAATTATCTATATACCACTTTTCAATGAAAAAGTTGCCATTTTACCCCATAAATGATATTAATAATAATGATATAATATTGCCCAATGGAAGCAACATCAACATCAAGAACCTGGAAGAGAAAGAACATTACAAATACTTGGGCATTCTCCAGGCTGATAACATCGCACACACTGAAGTTAAAAGAAAAATGGGAAGTGAATACATCAGGAGAGTTAGAAAAATCCTAAAGTCCAAACTCAATGGCGGGAACACCATACAAGCCATAAACACCTGGGCTATACATGTTATCAGATACACTGCAGGAATAATAGACTGGACCCAGGCAGAGCTAGAGACGCTAGACCAGGAAAATAATGACCATCAATCATGCTCTACACCCCTGCAGTGATGTAGATAGGCTATACCTCCCTCGCAGCTCAGGTGGAAGAGGAATGTTGCAAGTCCATCAAACAGTAGAGGAGGAGAAAAGAGGCCTTGAAGAATATATCAAGGACAGCGAAGAAGATGAACTTCAAATGGTCAAGAACAAGAAACTATTCAACACCAATGAAGCAAAGCAGGCCTACAAGAAAGAAAAAGTCAAGAACCGAGCAGAAAAATGGAGAAATAAGCCCCTGCATGGTCAATATTTGCTCAATATAAGTGGAAAATCAGACATCACCAAGACCTGGCAATGGCTTAAGAATGGTTACTTGAAGAAAGAAACAGAGGGTTTAATACTGGCTGCACAAGAACAGGCACTAAGAACAAATGCAATAAGAGCAAAAGTCGAAAAATCCACCACAAACAGCAAGTGCCGCCTTTGTAAAGAAGCAAATGAAACAGTGGACCACCTAATCAGCTGTTGTAAAAAGATTGCACAGACTGACTACAAACAAAGGCATGACAAGGTAGCAGGGATGATACACTGGAACATCTGCAAAAAAGACAAGCTACCTGTAGCCAAAGATTGGTGGGACCATAAAATTGAAAAAGTTGTCTAAAATGAAGATGCAAAAATATTATGGGACTTCCAACTACAGACAGACAATGATCTGCCACACAATACACTAGATATAGCTGTAGTCGAGAAGAAACAAAAACAAGTGAAAATAATTGACATAGCAATACCAGGGGATAGCAGAATAGAAGAAAAAGAAACAGAAAAAATCACAAAATACAAAGATCTACAAATTGAAATTGAAAGGCTGTGGCAGAAGAAGACCAAAATAATCCCAGTGGTAATTGGCATCCTAGGTGCAGTTCCAAAAGACCTTGAAGAGCACCTCAACACCATAGGGGCCACAGAAATCACCATCAGCCAGTTACAAAAAGCAACATTACTGGGAACAGCCTATATTCTGCGGCGATATCTATAATAACAAGAACAATATTGATAACAATATTCTGACATCCCAGATCCTTGGAAAGGACTCGATGTCTGGATAAAACAAACCAGTCAATAGCACCTGCCTGACTGTGTAAACAAGAAGTAATAGCAATAATAATAAAATTTATACCACCCTTCCAAAAGGCTCATGGCTGTTTACATTAAACAGCATTAAAATCAATCAACAATTAAAACAGAAATTATAAAACAATTAAATAGCCAGAACTATTTAAAAACAAGTTTTAATATTTTCAAGAGAAGTAACCATATTGTTGGCTCCTGCTATGTGACTTCTTTACCCTAAATGTTACTAGAGAAGAATAAGAAGCCACCATGTAGAGGCAGCTGTGACAACACTCTTGGGATGTAGGAATTTATATTTTATATTCTTCCCTTCGTCCAAGAAGCTTAGGACAACATACCTGATTTACTTCCACTCATCTTATTGTTACAACAACCCTGTGAGGTAAATTATGTTGGCTTGCCCAGAGTTGCCTAATGAGCTTCATGACTGAGCAGGACTTTGGAACTGGGTCTCTGCAGTCTTAGGGGCTATTCTGAAGATCAGCAAAAATTGAGCTAGCCTCTGCTAGCCCGATTTTTGCCGATCGTCAGAACCACTGGGCTTGGCTGCGAGCCCGGTGATTCTGGAGCAGGTAACCCGCTCAAGAACCCCTGCTCCTAAACCAGGTTTGCTGAGCGAGCGCTCCGCAAACCTGGTTTTTAGAATCGTGAGTAGCCACTGTGCGGCTTCACGCCATGCCTACTCATGAGTAGACCCCCCCCGGAGGGGAGGCGAAAAGCCACCTCCCAGCTCCTGGGGTCTCCCCAGTATGCCCTGCGCCCTCGCGCAGGGCATACTGGGGCTTCCGGGGGGGCGTGTGGCCCCCGAGCTCCCCAGGCCCTGCCGGCTCAGTTTTGGAGCCGGTAATCGTGTTCCCTCCCTGCTCATGAGCGGGGAGAGCGAGCTTAGCCCGCTCTTCCCGCTCACCACCCCAAACCAGGTCTCACGGATCATGAGACCCGGTCCTTAGTCTAACCACTACACCACAGTGAGGTCATTCACACAATCGAAAATTGTGTTCTACCTGGGTTTTGGAGCTCTGTGTGCTCCCAATTTTTGGTTGTGTGGAAGCAAAGTAAGAGGAAAACCTGGGTAGAAGTGATTATGTGGAAACAAGGTAGGAGGGAAACCGGGGTAGCTTTTCCTCCTGCTTTTCTTCCACACAATCACTTCTATCCAGGTTACCCTCTTACCTTGCTTCCACACAACCAAAAATTGGGAGCGGACACAGCTCCAAAACCCAGTTAGAACACAATTTTCGATTGTGTGAATGACCTCATTGACGTTCATTATGTTTAAGATGACATGAGAGTTCTGTCTGTGATTGCTGATGGTGCTTAAACCAGTGGGAGTAAGCATGGGCAGAGAGGCTTGACCCCCTTGTCTATCCTGATGGCCCTTATACTGTAGCTATATATATATTTTTTACAAAGCTTGGGCAGGGGGCATGATTTGAGCAAAATTGGAGGTAGGTGGGAGGTGGGGCTTGCAGATTTAATAATTTATATCTGTGCTCCACTTCCCTTTTGCACCTGGGTAGTCAAAGCATTCATTGAGGTTATTCTCACAATCAAAAAGTGTTCATAATTTTTGGTTGTGTGGAAGCAAGGTAGGAGGAAAATCTGGTAGAAGTGATTGTATGGCAGTAAAGTAGAAGGAAATGCTACCCAGGTTTTTTTCCTACCTTGCTTCCACACAATCAAAAATGGGGAGCACACACAGCTCCCAAACCTGGGTGGAACACATTTTTTGATTGTGTGAATGACCTCACTGTCACAATAGCTTACTAGTTGATAGGCCAGGTATCAACCTGAGAATCCTGATTCAAGGCCTGCGGTTCCTGACAGGACACCTGGCAATGCAGATAAGTTGGTGGAAATAACTTTATGTGGACTGGCACAATCTCCAATAGCTGGAGCCTATAGATCCTTTGAGGGGCAGCCCTTCCATAAGACGAAGTGAGACCAGTTGCAGGGGAGTAACAGCAGGAGAGAGGGCATGCCCTCAACTCCTGCTGTAGGCTTCCAGTGGCATCTGGTGGGCCGCTCTGTGAAACAGGATGCTAGACTAGACGGGCCATGGGCCTGATCCTGCAGGGCTGTTCTTATGTTCTTATGAGGCTGTGGTCCCAGGCAGCAGATTATTAGGGTGCATCTCACTTCTTTAAAAAAATGGGAAAGATGGGGAGGAAGGTGCATGCAAGAGGAAGCAGCATTTGGTGCCCTACCTCGGGCAAGCAGAGGTCTTGAGCTGCCATTGAATCCACCCCCCTTTACACTTATTGGCCCACATGTCCTTCTGCAGCATCAGGAGGGCGGAGCTGAAGGTGCACCCTCACAGAGCAAGTGCTTTGGAGTTCATCCAGAGGGTTGCTTAGAAGCAGAATATGCATGCAGGAGGAGGAAGGAGTGATTTTTGCTGCCTCTCTTCCCTCCAAAAGTACTTCTTGACTTCCAGAAATGTGTTCCATATTTGTTTATTTTTTACATTTATATTCTACTCTTCCTCCGAGGAGCTCAAAGTGGTGTACATAGTTATTTTTACCTCACAACAACCTTAGGATTGTATAACTGTCAGGGACATATTTTTGGAAATAAAAAAATCCTTGATAGGTGAGAGCAATTAAAATCACTCCCCCTTTCCTCTCCGTACTCACTTGGCTGCAGGATGGACTCTTTGCTTGAGCTGTGTAGCAGCCTCTCTGCAAATGCATAGCTCTTGCTCTGCTTTGTGGAATGTGCCAATTGATATATATCAAGATACCTTCTGTGTTTGTTTGTTTGTTCGTTCGTTCGTTCTCCCTCTCCCTCTCTCCCTCCCTCTCCCTCTCTCTCTCTCTGTCGTCGGACCAGTTTTTTTTATGGAAGCACACAAAATAAAAACACCCAAAGCCTGTAACTGTAAAACTCATACAATCTTTTGTAGGTTGCTTTAAAAAACAAAACAAAACAAAATTACAAGTCTATCTAATTTTCTTTTCACATATTAGATTATTGGTAGGCTAACTTAAAGTTCACTTTCTTTAGTGTAGCATCTTGGAAAACTCTTCTGTAAACAGATGTCTGCTGACCTGCAGCACACTTGTCAGCTTTGTTTTCCATTGTGAATTGGGCATGTACCAATGGAACACTATGGATTTGAAGACCTTGGTCTATACATCAAGCTAGTTATATGCTACTCAGTTATGTCTACTCTAGCTGCTCATATGTATCTATTAGTCTTTCCAGGGACAATTAAGAGTAGATTATTTAGAAAGAAAAAATACTATTTTTGAAAATACCGAGATTTTGAAAACTAATCTAAAATAAAGGATTAATTTTCTTATTTTTTTTCAAACTTTCCACTTAGCCGTACTATAGTTCAAAGAGTTAAATAGCCTTAAATACAAAGAGAATAAAGTATCTATAGTAATACCTTTGACCACAGCAATTTTTTGTCCATCTGCTATCTAAAAGCACTTCCAAAAAAACCCAGTGTTGTAAAAACCCTGTGTCAGGATGCAATATTCTTAATGACCATGTTCTTTCATGGGATTTTAACAGTGATAAATTCATCAGTGAATTGTATAGAACTATAAAATGGTAAATTGAAAATAAAGTGTATATCTTAAAGTAAAATTATAGTGACTGAAAGATATTTAGCAAATTCAAATCCACACCACCAGTATATTGGTCATCTAACAATAAATGAGAAACACAGTCTTATAATGCATTTTTTTTATTTTTTTAATGCTTCTGGAAAGTTTATAAGAAAGGTAAGAAAGTGCCTTTTAAAGTTTCTATTCAGAAGATAACACTGCAGAAAACATTTTAATTTGCAGGCATACAAATATAAACCAGCAATGGTGCAGAAGGTGTAGTGAAGGAAAGTGCTGATTTTTGTAAGATGCGAAGTCTTAGGAATACAGGAACATAGGAAGCTGCCATATACTGAGTCATATCATTGCTCTATCTCGCTCAGTATTGTCTTCACAGACTGACAGCGGCTTCTCCAAGATTGCAGGCAGGAATCTCTCTCAGCCCTATCTTGGAGAAGCCAGGGAGGGAACTTGAAACCTTCTGCTCTTCCCAGAGTGGCTCCCAGGGGTGGAGCCACCATTGGGCAAACGGGTTCAAAGAGCTGCCGCCAATCAGGGGCCGCTCCTCCTTGTGGCCCCAATCCCCCCCATCTGACATCAAATGCAGGGGGTGCTGGTTTGGCTCCTGAGTGGGGGCTGCATGGCCCTGTTTGGCAGTTAAACGGCCAGCACTGCGTTTGCGGTGTGGCCAGGCACGGCTCTTCCCTGCAGTGGCTCCGCTTGGGAGCCAGACCATGCCCCCTGTGTCTGACGTGGGGGCATAGCTAGCCCCCGCATCAGAGGTGGAGGCGGGGTGAGAGTGGCCACCTCGCCATGGCTGGGCACGGGCCGCTTCATCCCCTGAGGGGAATATCTTACAGTGCATTCAAATGCTTAGCTAGGGGACAAGTCATGCTTGCTACCACAAGACCTGCTCTCCTCACTAAGTCTTAGTTACTTATATAAGAACAACCCTGCTGGATCAGGCCTATCTAGTCCGGAATCCTGTTTACACAGTGGCCCACCAGATGCCTCTGAGAAGACCACAGGCAAGAGCTGAGGGCATGCCCTCTCTCTTGCTGTTGCTGCCCTGCAACTGGTATTTAGAGGCATCTTGCCTCTGAGGCTGGAGGTGGCTTATAGCCCCCAGACTAGTAGCCGTTGATAGACCTGTCCTCCATGAATTTGTCCAAGCACCTTTTGAAGCCATCCAAGCTAGTGGCTTTATGTGCTGTATGAAGAAGTATTATTTATTTATTAATTTTTAAATTTATTTAATACATTTCGATACCGCCCGAAACACAAGTTCTATGGACGGTTTACAAAACAATAAAAACAGCCGATAAAAGATTAAAACATTTCAACAATTAAAAAGTTAAAACTATTAAAACACAATTAAAACAGTATCTAATTAAAAGCCTGGGTGAACAAATGCATCTTGACTTCCCTTTTAAAAGTTGTAAGAGATGGGGAGGCTCTTATTTCAGCAGGAAGTGTGTTCCAAAGCCTTGGGACAGCAGTGGAGAACGCCCGTCCCCGAGTAGCCACCAGACGAGCCAGTGGCAACTGCAGACAAACCTCTCCAGATGATCTCAATGGGCGGTGTGGTTCATAGTGAAGAAGACATTCTCTTAAATACCCAGGGCCCAAGCTGTTTATGGTTTTATAGGTTATAACCAAAACCTTGTACTCTTCCCGGAAACATACTGGCAGCCAGTGTAGATCTTTTAAGACAGGAGGGATATGGTCTCTCCGAGATGACCCAGAGACCAATCTGGCCACCGCATTCTGGACTAACTGCAGTTTCTGGACTACATACAAAGGCAGCATTGAGTGCACATAGAGTGCACTGCAGTAGTCAAGTCTGGAGGTGAACAGCAGATGTACTACTGTTCTGAGGTCATTTATCTCAAGAAATTGATGCAGCTGGCATATCAACCAAAGCTGATAAAAGGCATCTCTGGCCACTGCCTCAACCAGGGACACCAGGGAGAGTTTTGTGTCCAGAAGCACCCTCAGACTGCATACCTGTCACTTCTGGGGAAGTGTGACCCCATCCACAACAGGCAGATCAAAATAATCTCCCAAGTTCCGACCCCGCACAATAAGTACCTCTGTCTTATCTGGATTCAGTCTCAGCTTGTTACCTTTCATCCAGCCCATCACTGCCTCCAGGCCAGCATTTAGGGAGGTTATGCCTTCTCCTGATGACGTTGACATGTAGAAATAGATTTGGGTGTCATCAGCTTACTGATAACACCCTGCACCAAATCTCCTGATGATCTCTCCCAGTGGTTTCATGTAGATGTTAAAGAACTTTGGAGACAATATGGAGCCCTGAGGGACACCATACAGAAGTTCAGTTTTTGAAGAACAACAGTGCCCAAGAGCCACCATCTGGAATCTGCCCGAGAGATAGGAGTGGAACCACCACAAAGCAGTGCCTCCCACCCCCAACCCTCTCATATGCTTCAGAAGGATACTATGGTTGATAATATCGAAAGCCGATGAGAGGTCCCAAAGGACCCACTTTCTCTGTCAATTCCCAATTGGAGATCATCCATCAGGCCGACCTAGGCAGTCTCCACCCCATAGCCCACCCCAAAGCTGGTCTGAAATGGGTCTAGATAATCAGTTTCATTGAAGACTGCCTGGGGTTGGGAGGCCACCACCCTCTCAGTTACCTTGCCCAGCCACGGAAGGTTGGAGACAGGCCTATAGTTACTCAACTCTGAGGAATCCAGGGCAGGCTTCTTCAGAAGTGGTCTAATAATTGCCTCCTTAAGACAAGGAGGCATCCTGCCCTCCCTCAGAGAAGCATTTATGATCTCTACCACACCTTCTTCAATAACCTCCCTGCCAGATAGTATTAGCCACGTTGGGCAAGGGTCAAGAGAACAGGTGGTAGCTCGCATCACTCCAAGCAGCTTGTCCACATCCTCATGAGTCCCAAACTGAAACTGATCCAGCCTAATCACATAAGAGGAGTCGCTGGACACCTCTGATTCAGACACTGCAGTAATCGTGGCGTTTGAATCCAAGTTGGCCTGAATATGAGAGATTTTATCCACAAAGAAATCATTAAACACATCACCGTGGGTAATAAATGGTTCCAAATTCTGATTCAAGGGAGGAGGGGCACTCACTAGCCCTTTCACAACCCTGGACAACTCCGCTGGACATGAACTTCCGGATGCAATACAGGACAAAAAGAATCGCTTCTTTGCCGCACGTATGGCCAGAGCATAGATTTTCAAATGTGCTCTATGTTGCAATCTGTCAGATTTGAGTCAAGTCTTCCTCCACTTGTGCTCCAGTCCTCTACCTCGCTGCTTTAGCCCCCGTAGTTGTTCCCTATACCAAGGGGCCAATTTTGAAGCGGGTCAGAGAGTTCGCTTAGGTGTGATCATGTCTACTGCCCTGGTGAGCTTGCTGTTCCAGTTCTCCACCAGGGCATTAACAGGATCACCGGCAAAGCCAACACTAAATCCCTCCAAGGCTTCTTGGAACCCTATTGGATCCAATAACCTCCTTGGGCGGACTATTCTAATGGGCTCCTCGCCCCTGCGAAGGTGGGGTGTGACTTGTGCGTCCAACCTTAACCAGATGGTGGTCCGTCCATGACAATGGGGAAATCACAGGAGTCCCCACCCACAGAACACCACCCTGATCAGAGTGAAAGGCCAGATCAAACGTGTGACCTGCAATGTGCGTCGATCCCAAGACCCTTTGGGATAGGCCCATAGTTGTCATGGCTGCTATGAACTCCTGAGCCACCGCAGACAAATCGGTCCCATAGTGGACATTGAAGTCTCCCAGCACCACAAGCCTGGGAGACTCCAGTGCCAAACCTGAGACCAAATCTGTCAGCTCAGTTAGGGACTCCACTGGGCAGCGGGGCAATCAGTGCACCAAGAGAAATCCAAGTCTATCCCTGGTCCCCAAACTTAGGTACACACATTCAATATGGTCAGACACTTCCACAGGGATCCTGGTCAGGGAAAGGTTATTCTTATAGACCACAGCCACTCCACCTCCCCACCCACGTCCCTGCACCTGCTCCTCAACAGAATACCCTGGAGGGAGAAGCTGGGTCCAGACTGGGCCACCAGCCTCTTCCAACAAAGTCTCTGTAATACATACCAGGTCTGCCCCTTCATCCAGAATCAGATCATGGATAGTTTCCAACTTATTCTGGACAGACCTGGCATTACAGAGGAGCAAGGTGAGAGTCTCTGGGAGGTTGGCACTACACGCCAAGTTCAAAGAGCTGGCAGGGCAGCCAGAATGGGAAACAGCTAATAGATTTCTGACTTCCCTTCCCCTGTAACAACACGCTGACCTTCCAACTTTACTTCCTCTATTCCCCACCAACACCGGAATAGCCATCCCACAGACGGTGGACACACACCCTGTCTCCCCATCCGCAGACAAACCAAGACAGATCTGAAACACCCAGGATCGAAAAACAACAACAGAAGCCAACAATTATCACCAGGCCCTCACCCTCGTTGCCCCCCGAAGTGCCTCCCCCAAAGGGGCAACCCCCTTTGGTGTCACCCCTTTGGTAGAGACCCCTTCGGTGACGGGCCTGCTGCCACAGTGCAGCAGTCCTATTATAAGCCCAGAAAGATGGCTACTCTGAGCAGCTGGCCCTCAAGAACTGCTGACTCTTGTCAGAAATCTCCTGGCTCTCAGTTTCATGGGATGACCTATGGTTCTAGTGTTTTGAGAGTGTGTGTGTGTGGGAGGGGGGGATATCACGCTGTCCACTCTCTCTACTCCCTGCTTAATTTTATACGAGGTATACCTATCAAGTCTCCTCATAGTCACCTCTTTTCCAAACTAAAAAGCCCCAGATGCTGTAGCCTTGCCTCATAAGGAAAGTGCTCCATGTTCCTGATCTTCTTGATTGCCCTCTTCTGCACTTTTCCCAGTTCTGCAATGTCCTCCTTAAGACACGGTGGCCAGAAGTGTACATAATCAGGGAGATGCGGCCTGAGGGTGAATCAGCATGTGCGGGGCCCACTTAACATTTCATATGATAACAAAATCATACTGACTGATGACATACTGTGTACACAGTGTAAGTAAGAGAGGTTTTTAGACACGTCTAACCAGCTTGGATGTATAATGCATTTGTAAGGAAAAAAGTTAAAAGCACAACACATACCCCTTGCTTCACAGTTCTCACTCAGACATTCTGGATTGCAAACCAACTTGAGCATAGTACATTTACAAATAAAATAAATAAAGATAGGGTTTTTTAGTTTTACTGTTAGCCCCACTCTCACGAGGTGTGAAGGGCTCTATGGATAGAGAGAACACAGCTTTACTGCAGTAGGGGAAAATTATTAAAAATCAACAATTTCTCCAATCCATTTCAAATTCCATATTCAGAGCCCTCCTTCCCTGCCCTGCATCTGTGCCCAATAGCAAAGCTCTATAGCAAGCCATTCCATAAATAAGCCCTATAGCAAGCCATTCCATTAATAATAATAATAATAATAATAATTTCAATTTCTATACCACCCTTCCAAAAATGGCTCAGGGCGGTTTACAAAGAAAGGTTTACAAACAAATAAGATGGCTCCCTGTCTCCAAAGGGCTCACATTCTAAAAAGAAACATAAGACACACACCAGCAACAGTCACTGGAGGTACAGTGCTGGGGGTGGATAGGGCCAGTTACTCTCCCCCTGCTAAATAAAGAGAATCACCACATTAAAAGGTGCCTCTTTGCCCAGTTAGCAGGGGATGCTCTTCCCAAAGCAGGGGATGCTCTTCCCAAAGTGGGAGAATAATGGGAAAAGAGAAATCCCATACCTTCTGTTGCTGGCTCTGAGGAGGAGGAGAGCTCTAAGACTTTCTCAGCACAGCCCAGGGTTGCAGGGCAGGGAGGACAGAGGGTGTGCATAGTGCTCTGGTGGACAGCCAGTGCTTCCCACTCTGCCTCCATTCCAGGCTGGAGAGCTTCAGGCAGAGTCAGGGACTGGGGACTAGAGGAGAGACTCAGGGAGGCCTGTATTAGCAGAGAGGTCTCCGGAGGTCTCCTGCCCAACAGCTGAGAGTTGGGCCAGAGAGGGAGTGGAGGCAGCGGGGCTGCAGGGGGCCTTTTCATTTGCACAAAGCCTTCACTCGGCTTCTTCAGCAGCAGGTCAGTTGACCAGATGTGGGGGAGGAAGGTAAATTTTGGAGGGCAGGCTGCTTCAGTGCAGGTCCTGTCCCAGCGTTGGACCCAGGGAGATTGCCTTGGAAACCCCACCCTAAGGACAGCCCTGTACACAATACTCCAAATGTGGTCGCATCGTAGATTTGTATAAGGACATTATCATATTAGCATTTTTATTTTCAGTCTCCTTCCTAATGATCCGTAGCATGGAATTTGCTTTTTCACAGCTGCTGTGCACTTATTCAACCCTTTCAACATGCTATCCACTAGGGTTATGCAAACTGACTTGGTCTGAGCTTGGCTCAACAGGTTCAAGGTTAAACCAGACGGACCACGGCCAGTCTGAGTTCAAACCGATCTGGGCTTGGTTTGAACTGAACTGGTTCAGAGCTCTACTGGTAAAGGGGAATTCAGTGAGGACTCCCCTTTACCAGTAAGGGGTAGGGGGGCTTCCCTAAGCCTAGAGGGGGCAGGAAGAGAGTCAGTTAGTATTTAGGAACATAGGAAGCTGCCATATACTGAGTAAGACCATAGGTCCATCTTGTTCAGTATTGTCTACACAGACTGGCAGCGGCTTCTCCAAGGTTGCAGGCAGGAGTCTCTCTCAGCCCTATCTTGGAGATGCCAGGGAGGAAACTTGGAACCTAGATGCTCTTCTCAGAGCGGTTACATCCCCTAAGGGGAAGATCTTACAGTGCTCACACACATCAAGTCTCCCATTCATATGCAACTAGGGCAGACCCTGATTAGCTAAGGGGACAAGTCATGCTTACTACCACAAGCCAGCTCTCCTCTCCTTACAAGTACTATAATAGGTGGTGGTGGCTCCCCACCACCACCACGCAGACCCTGGCAACTCTGGGGGAGGCTGGTGGGGGTGAGCCACCACACCCTCAGCCCCTCTGCAGCCTCTGCTGCCGCTGGTAATGATAGTACTTGTAAGTACTAAATGACTCGCATTCCAGCCCCTCTAGGCTTAGGGAAGCTGCCCTGTCCTCACTGGATTCTCCCTTACCAGTAGAGCTCTGAACTGGTTCTATCCAGTCCAGTGGTTGAACTGGACCGGGTCCAGTTCAACCAGAGCCAAAACTGAGCTGGCAAAACTGATCTTGTGCACATCCCTACTGTCCATCACAACACCAAGATATATCTCCTGGTCAGTCATCCTCAGCTCAAACCCCATCAGTGTGTATATGAAAGTTTGGGTTTATTACCCTAATATTCATCACTTCACCTTACACTGAACAGCATTTGGCATTTTGTCGCTCACTCACCCAGTTTGGAGAGATCCTTTTGGAGCTCCTCACAATCTATTTTGGATTTCACTACCCTAAATAGTTTAGTGTCATCTGCAAATTTGGCCACATTGATGCTTACCCCAATTTCTAGATAATTTATGAAGAAGTTAAAGAGCACTGGTCCCTGTACAGACTGCAGGGGGACTCCACTTCTTTCTATTGTGAAAACCATTTGTTCCTACTCTCTGTTTCCTGTCCTTCAACCATTTGCCAAACTACAACTGAACCTGTCCCTTTATCCCATGACTGCTAAGTTTACTCAAGAGCCTTTGGTCAAAAGCTTCTTAGAAGTCCAGGTCACCTGGACTTCCAGTCACCTTTATCTCCTTGCCTGTTGACACTCTCAAAGAACTCACAAAATGTTAGTGAGGCAAGACTTGCCATTGCGGAATCATGTTGGTTCTCCTTCAGCAAGGCCTGTTCTTCCATCTTTTAAACAATTTTTTCCTTAAGTATGCTTTTCATCAACTTACCTGGCACAGAAGTTACCTGACCGGCCTGTAATTTCCTGGATACCACCTGGATCCCTTTTTGAAAATTGGAGTTACATTAGCTATTTCCAGTCCTCTTGTGCAGAGCCTGACTAGAGGGACAAGTTGCATATTTTTATTAGGAGATCAGCAATTTCACATTTGAGTTTCTTGAGAACTCTTGGGTGGATGCCATTTGGCCCTGACAATTTGTTAATGTTTAATTTTTCAAGACAGTTTAGAACATCCTCTCTTGTCACCTCAAATTGGCTCTGTTCTTCAGCATCCAAGCCAGAGAAGCTCAGTTCTGGAGCAGGTATATGATCTATATCCTCCACCCTTTGAAGACAGATGCATCCCTCCCCCCATTTGCCTCTGCTGCTATTTGTAAGTACTACAGACCCACCCCCTCTAGGCTTAGGGGAGCCCCTCTGCCCCTTTATTGGTAAAGGGGAATCCTCACCAGCTTCTCCTTTACCAGTATATCTCCGAGCCAGTCTAAACCAGTTCGGTTTGAACCGGGGCCAGTCCAGATATCATTTGGACTGGTGCCCCCCTCTGGGGCACCAGCCTGGTTTGAACTTGGAGTGCCCAAACCAGGTTGGCTTTATTTGAACTTTGATTCAAATCAAGCCAGCTTACCACCCTAGCAGGAGTTTTTTGCTTCTGAAACATTTAAAGCCATTTTTGTTATTCCCCTTGACACTTCTAGCTATATGCTGTTCAAACTCTCTTTTGTATCCCTTATTGTTTCCTTCCATTTCTTTTGCCAAAGTTTATGCTCCTTTCTGTTCTCTTCATTTGGGCAGGACTTCCATTTTCTGAAAGAAGTCTTCTTCTTTTTTATAGCTTCCCTGACTCTACTTATTAGCCAAGCTTGCATCCTCCTGAACTTGGTGGTACCTTGATATACATTCAAACTGAGCATCTATTATTGTCTTTTTGAATCAGTTCTATATTTTCTGGAGTGATCTGATGCTCCTGACTTTCCCTTTCAGCTTGCTTTTTTCCCATTTTTGAGAAGTTTCCTCTTCTTAAGTCCAATGCATCTGTGTTGGACTTCCTTAGCAATGACTCACTCGCATATATGCTGAATTGGATCACACTATGGTCACTGTTCCCCAATGGTTCTGCAACTCTGACATCTCACACCAGGTCCTGGGTACCACTCAAGATTAAGTCCAATATTGCCTTCTCTCTGGTTGGTTCCACAACCAACTGTTCTAAGGCATAGTCATTTAGCATGTCTAGAAATTTGGCCTCTCTGTCAATACCCACGTGTGAATTTGCCCAGTCTATATGAGAGTGATTGAAGTCACCCATTATTACAGCTCTGACTCTCTTCAACACCTCTCTGATTTGCTTCTCCAGCTCCACGGCACTCTCACTGTTTTGATGCGGAGGGCGATAGCACATCCCTAGTAAAATATTTCCCTTCAGCTTTCATATTGTTACTCATAATGAGAAGGTCTAGGTTTTCTTGCTCATTGGATTCTATCCCTTCTTTAACATACAGTGCTACTCTAACCTCAATCTGCCCCTCCCTGTCCTTTTTGTAGAGTTTGCATCCAGGAATAACAGTATCCCAATAGTTCTCACCCTTCCACCTGGTTTACGTTATGCTCACTATACCTATATTTTCATTAGTAACTAAGCACCAATTCACCAATCTTGGCTTGGAGGCTTCTAGCATTGGTATATAAACACCAATATGCCTAGTCTCTTACCTGGCATTGGCGTGTGCTATCTCACTTAACGTCACTTGACCTTTTTGACCAACTTTTAAGAGCTCCTATCTGCTCTACTCCTGGTTCTGCTCTGTCCCCTTCTTCTCTATCTGACATGTTTGCATCATCGCACCACAGGGAATTTTGCTTGCCCAACGAGATACCACCCAGTTCCTGTTGGCAATTTACCAGGCATCATTTTAAAAGCTGCTCTGTGACCTTTTTTTATATTTTAAGTGCCAGCATCCTGGTTCCATCTTGGTTCAAGTGGAGCCCATCTCTTTTGCACAAGCTTCACTTGCCCCAAAATGTATCCCAGTGCCTAACAAATCGGAACCCCTCTTCCTGGCATCAGTCTCATCCACACATTGAGACCCCTCAGCTCCATCTGGCTCACTGGCCCTGCACCTGGAATGGGTAGCACATCAGATAACTCTATCCTGGGGGTCCTGGACATCATTATGCTACCTTGCAGCCTAAATTTGACTTCCAGGACCTCTCGATTACATTTCTCAGCATAGTTAGTGCCAACGTGCACCACGACAGCTGACTCCTCCCCAGCACTGGCTAACAGTTTATCTAGATGCTGCGTGACATCTGCAACCTTCACACCAGTTAGGCAAGTCCCAGTGTGGTCAACATGTGGGTCACAAACACATCTCTCTATGCCCCTAAAGATCAAATCACCCACCACTAGGAGGCCTCCAACCATAGAGGAGTATCCTCTGTGTGAGAGGATATGGGCACATCAACCAAGGAAATGGTCTCTTCTAAAGGTTCATTTCCTCTCCCTCAGACTGATGTCCTCCTTTCCTGAGACCTCCATTCTCCATGACAGCGGAGGAGCTATCAGCCTGGGAGTGGGATGCCTTTCAAATCCCTGAAGGACATCCACATACCTCTGCCTCCCTGATCTTCTCCAGGTCAGCCATCTTGGCTTCAAGAGGACAAACTTGTTACCTGAGAGCCAGGAGCTCATACCCAGTACTTCTGCCATGACTTCCATTTTGAGCAGTAGCTTTTGACTGCAGAACCAAAACAACAACAATAATAATAAACTTTATTTGGTAGCCACCCCATAAAAATTGTTCTCTGGGTGACTCACAACACAGCATTAAAACATAAAATAAAAACACGTAACACATTAAATCATAGCAGACCAAAAGTGGGGGTAAGAAAATACAAAATAAAATACAAAGCAATTTAAGAACTTTTAACATCAGTTTAAAAACCAAATTTAAAAATCAAAATTTTAAAGTCAAAGTGAACAAAAATGTCTTTACCTGGCATCTAAAAGAACAAAGTAATGAAGCCAGGTGAACCTTACTGTGGAGGCTATTCCATAAATGGGGTGCAACCACCAAAAAGGCCCTCTCCCTAGCAGCCACCACCTCACCTCATTTGGTAGGGGCACTTGAAGCTGCTCTGAATAATATCTTAAGGTCTGGGTTAGGACATATGGGGCAACTCATGCTCTCAGGTAGCCCAGTCCTAAGCCATTTAGGGCTTTAAAAGTTAAAACCAGTACTTTGAATTGGGCTCGGAAATGGACTGGGAGCCAGTGCAGCTGATGAAGCACTGGCGCAATATGCTCAAAACATCCAGTTAATAATCCCAGTTAATAGTCTTCCAGCCCTGTTTTGTACCAACTGCAGTTTCTGGACTATTTTCAAAGGCAGCACCCCCTACACTGCATTGCAGTAATCTACAGTAAGTGAGAGTAACAAGTTACCCTCTTTACCACTGTGGCAGATTGCAGATGGAGGGGACTGCTGGTGTGATTTCTGCTGTGGTGCAGCAGCAGCACTGAAGATAACAAGACTACTGCATCTTCTAGCCCACAAGATATGAGGTGACATCAAGATCCATCTGCACCAGCCCCTAATGCAGGGCTGCACAGTTCAGACCTCCTGTAGATGTTGGACTGCAACTCTAATCATCCTTGTCTATTGATCACTGTGGCTGAGGATGATGAGAGCTTTAGTCCCAAAACAGGCCAAAAGAGACTGGAAGGCTGAAGTTGTGCAGCCATGCCCTAGTGGAACTAAGGGTCAGACTATATGTTCAGACAGAATAGGCTGTACACTTATTCTGGGAGCAGACTGTTTCAAAATGCAGGTGGACTATCTCATAATCATATCCTTGAGAGGTCCCTGAATCTGTACATAGAGACCTTCTCCCTGACTTGCTAGCTTTCCACATTCAGACTTTTATTTGACATAAGGTGTAATCCCTCGCCTGCATTTTTGAAATTATATTATCTCAGGATGAATGTACAGCATGTCTTTCATGAATATGTGAGTCAGCCCCTAACAGCTTAAACTGAAGTGCTTTGGAGCAGTCTCAAAGGCAATTACTGAATATTGATACTAATTTGTAAACATTTGTCATATTTCATATTGAGATGATGATGATGATGATGATGATTGATGATTGATTGATTGATTCAATTTCTATACCACCCTTCCAAAAATGGCTCAGGGTGATTTACACAGAAAAATAATAAATAAATAAAATGGATCCCTGTCTCCAAAGGGATCACCATCTAAAAGAAACATAAGATAGACACCAGCAACAGTCACTGGAGGTACTGTGCTGGGGGTGGATAGGGCCAGTTACTCTCCCCCTGCTAAATGAAGAGAAACACCACAATAAAAGGTACCTCTTTGCCAAATTAGCAGGGGTAAGATAGCACAGCTATTTTGTTGTCATTGTGAGTGTAAAGCTCTGCTCCTCATCTGAACATCTTGGACTAATCCAGTCTTTTAATACTTTCATGCAAAAATGTGCAGTATTTCTAGCTGTTAAGATAATGAAGTATCTCTGTTCCAGTTCTTGGGAGAACTGTAATTTCCTTATTATTTTCTACAGGCAGCTCAAGGTGGTGGTCATAGAACGCTGCTATATGGCCATGCTATACTACTTCGTCATTCATTCAGTGGAATGGTAAGCTGTTTGTTTATTATTAGCAAAGTACCTGTCACTGTGGAGGTGGGAGGATGGAAGTAAGTACTACCTGTAGCTTGCCAGGTGGGGGTGAGCAAAAGGGGTGAGTAGCTAAGTTTTTCTACACACGCCTTTGCTTGCTCCACTTACCATACCGCTTTTTCCTTGATTCCTCTCCTAGAAAATTACTTGTGCCCTCCCTCCCACCTTCTTATTCCTGCCTGAATATGTCCCCACCCATCAAACATTGATAATCCATATCAAAGCTACAGTAACTTGGCAAGAGAGGTGTGATGCTGGGAGGGAGAAGAGGGGCCATATCTTGCTTGCCCTACATCTCTCCCTATCCTGCAGATTGTCATTCAGGCCACCTCCAGGGATGGCAAATGAGAGGCAAGGGTCATCTTGCACAACCATCTTGCCCCTGACCTGCTGTTTTGCATTAATCTTACATGTATCTTGTTTGTGGATGAGAGTAATGCAGCTCTTATAATTTCTAGGTCATGGTGGGTCATCTCTTGGTCATGGAGGATCATGAGCAAGATATGCATTTTTTAAATATATTATATAGCAAATAGAATTGCATGCATTACTCTATATTAATGCAGTAATGCATCTATTTAAAAATGAAAAATGTGCTAAAGGTAAAACAATTATTGCAAGTGAAATGAGTAAATTAGTCTGAACTGGTCTGTGACTGTAATAAAGTATTTAATTTTTAAAATTATTATCTTCTCTCTTTTAAGTCAGTCATCCCAATCCATTGATTGCTAATAATCTGAAGTTCTAATGTTTGCACAGAGTTCCTTACTTATAAGAGGTTCCCTATGCATTTCAATGTAAGCATCTGATCCACACAGATACATAAAAGGAATAGGAAATATATTAAGTTTCCTTGAGCACATTTAGATGGAAAAATCATTGTATTCTGGCACTATACGAAAATGTGACACAATTATTTGTGTTGATTTCAGTAGTCATAATAACTTCAGCATGTTATTTCAGTATTTGACGTGTTTGACTACATCAAGGTCTCAGACGGATAAACTTGCATTTGATGTGGGACTACAAGAAAATGCAGCAGGTATGTATGCCCTGGAAACCCTCCCCCACAACTCTCAGATATGTGATGGCTAGTTACATTGTAGTAACACACCAAGCTGAATGCAGCCTGCCAGCCATGTGTGGTGATCAGCTAGGGCTTAATAAAATTCTTGATTTTGCTACCTGCCTAAAATTGTATATACAGAGTATTTATCATGCACCTGGCAGGCCACAATACATGGATGACGTATTACATTCAGCATAGTTGGTCACATGTTATGTAGGCCTGTTCTGCAGTGAAGGAAAACTTACTGTACATGCTCAGAAACTCTACATTTTTATTAAGAGTTATTCTATAATATAATATTCTAATTGGGTTAACAAAATTTGAATATATTATTAACAATGCAAAGCTTTGAATCTGCCTTTATCCATGAAGAAAAAATATAACTTTCATTAGGTATTGCTGCACACAGAGAAAGCATTAAAGAAAGCAAAAGTCTACAGTGCATGAAAGTGTAATTATAACCATTTTAAATAATACATGTCACCCCATGCAGCAAACATATTAGATGCTATGTAAGTTTCGGTCCTAAATACAATTGTTTTTGTCGAATGTGCATTTATTTTCAATGGCTCACAATTCAAAGTGTTCAGGACTGAAAATGCAGAGTGGTTCTCACAGAAGCCCTAAACAGAGTATCTGTGTGGTGAGAAACCAGCAGCTATTGGTTTTAATAGCTATTTACTGCCACCTGTGGAGAGTCAGTCTTCTCTGAACACTGTGCCAAGCTGTTTCTTGCACTGAGAAAGAGGAACAAGAAAGTTGCTGTGCTTTGGGATATGTGATCTTAAAGACTGCAATCCTGCAGATGGAAAACACACACCTCTGCACAATCAGAATAGCTCCAAGTTCCCAGATAGCCACAAAGCAACAAAGAGCTGGGGACAGGGGCACCCAAACCCTTTGTTTGGCCTAGTCTTGCATGTTATAGCAACCATTCAGGGAGGCACCCCCTAAACAGGAAATAACATTTCACTCTGTTCTGTACTGGTCAGACCTCATTTGGAATACTGTGTCCAGTTCTGGGCCCTGCATTTTAAGAGGAATATTGATAAACTGGAACAGGTTCAGAGAAGGGCAACAAAGATGGCAAGCCGTCTGGAAACCAAGCTTACTAGGTTTTCTAGGCCTGGGGTGAGGTAGTGGGAACAGCAGGTAAGAACATAAGAACAGCCCTGCTGGATCAGGCCCAAGGCCTGTCTAGCCCAGCATCCTGTTTCACTCCACCAGATGTCTGGGAAGCCCACAGGCAAGAGCTGAGGGCATGCCCTCTTTCCTGCTGTTGCTCCCCTGCAACTGGTATTCAGAGGCACTTTGCCTCTTAGGCTGTCCTATAGCCCTCAGACTAGTAGCTATTTGTCCTCCAGGAATTTATCTAAGCCTTTCTTAAAGCCTTCCAGGCTGGTGGCTGTCACCACATTTTGTGGCAGATAATCCCATAGGTTAAATATGTGTTGTGTGAAAAAGTACATCTTCTTGTCGGCACTAAATTTCTTGGCAATCAGTTTCATGGGATGACCCATAGTTCTAATCTTATGTGAGAGGGTGAAACATTTCTCTGTCTCCATAACATGCATAATTTTATAGACCTCTATCATGTTGCCCTTTGGCTTAAAAAAAAGCCAATCTGGCAACTAAGCGTTTCGTATAATTCTTTCTAAACTAAAAAGCCTCAGATATTGTAGACAAACCTCATAAAGTCGGCACTCTAGGCCCCTGATCATCTTAGTTGCCCTCTTCTGCACCTTCTCCAGAATTGTACAGAGTACTTCAAATATAGCTGCAGCATAGATTTGTATGAGGGCATTATGATATTAGTAGTGTTATTTTCAGTTCCCTTCCTAATGATTCAAAGCATGGGACTGGCTTTTTTCCACAACTGCTGCACACTGTGTCGACAGTTTCAATGAGCTATCCACCACAACCCCAAGATCTCTCTCCTGGTCAGTCACTGACATCTCAGACCCCATCAGCATACATGTGAAGTTGGGTTTTTTTGCCCCAATATACATCACTTTATACTTGTTAAGTGTTGTCAAGAAGTTGAAGCTTCTTCTAAGCTGTTCTTACTGACATGCAGACTAGGATGTGTAATTTTGTATTCCTTCTGATTTTTGGACCAGGAGGATAAAAAAAACTAGTTTCTATATTTAAGCCAAGTGCTGTTTCTAAGTTCCTCACTCTGCAGTGAAGACTTCAGAGCATGCTTGGAGACTGTATATAAATTTTTAATCCTCCTAACTCACTTACTAAGAGTAATTTTAAAAAATGCATTTTCCACTGTTCTGAACAACAACTGTAGGTTCAAATATATAATCTGAAGCTTTCATTGAAAACAGCTACAAACTCGCTGTTATGAAGAACTCTGCTTTTACTAGCCTTCACAGCAATGGGTCTTCCTCCACCATATCTGAAACTTTTAAGTTTGGGATAGTGTGGAATCAGGGAAGAAAACAGGTAGAAGAGGGCTGGAAATGGTGGAGAAGATCCCTTTGACTGGGATTTTTTTGTGTTTTGTAAAATTCTTACCCTAAGCTTTTCCCAAGAATTCTTTTTAAAGGCCCAGAAAGACCAACTCCAATGCAAATTAGGATAGATGTGCTTCATTCATTACTAGTTGTGCACACCTCTATACAGTGTCTTAAATAAGAGAAATACAAAGCAAACAAGTTGTGTTAATAATGAGCTGGTGCACATGACAAAACTGAAGTATTTAGTGGACACCATCTTCAATGGAGTTCTGTGCAATGTGAATCTGAGTGTTGTCCCTCATTTTTGTAAATAGTCTGTGATCATTCTTACAAAATGATCTGAGAAATGTATATTATTTATTGCATGTTAGAGTTGGTATTAGCAATTCTGTGTACTCTAGGTGAAGCCTGCTGGTGGACTATACATCCTGCTTCTAAGCAAAGGTCTGAGGGAGAAAAGGTACGGATTGGAGATGATCTTATCCTGGTTAGCCTGTCCTCTGAAAGATACCTGGTAAGAATCTAGGAATCCTCATGATTGCTTTAATGTGTGCCCACATCCGCATCCTTTCAGGTTTGTCCCTCATTTTTCCAACCATAAACTGCATATTCCCTGTTCATGTGTTCTGCCTACTCATGGAATTGTGGTCTCAAATTATTTCCCCTGAAATAAAGCTGAATATGCAAATAATCTCTGATCACAGCTAGTACATTTGCAGTAGTACATTTGCTGAAGGAAGAAGGGGTGACACTGGGAACAAGGGAACTAGGCTTGAGGTGGGATTGTGTAGAAGCCAAGTTTTGCTTCTAGAAAAAGAAATTGGCAGAGGAAAGTCTTTAATTGTTTTTATTGTGGTCTCTGTGAATATGTCTTTCTCTTTCAGCATCTCTCTGTATCATATGGAAACATACAGGTGGATGCATCCTTTATGCAAACACTATGGAATGTGCACCCCACTTGTTCTGGAAGTAGCATTGAAGAAGGTTTGTTAAATTACATTATGATGATCATTTCAATTGCTTTTTAACTTGTAAATTTGCTTAGTAAATTCCATGGCTAAAAACATCTATGCTCTTCAGATTCTAACAGTGATAATGCTATCCCAGTGAAATGCTTCTTTCCCCTATGATTTCCAGTAACCCAAAGCAAGAGGGTGTGTACATATATCTCTCCATTCCTGAATTACTAGGCATTATGTACATGCTCAAAGTATAATACACTCAGTGGTTCAGAATGGAGGAAAGATGGTGTCATGACCCAAAACTCAGACTTCTGGTTATCAAAAAAAGTGGTCGTGACACAGGATGGGGAAATACTGGGTTCAGGAACTATCTAAGTACAGAGCCTCTGAGGTAGCCATCTCACCAGAGACTCCTACAGAAGGATAACCCTGGGGACCATCCTACCATCTTTGGGCGGGGATGCTACCATCCTCGGGCGGGTGTGGACTCTGCTGGACCCTAACCCAGAGGATTCATCTTCTCCAGTGTGGGAGGGTACCCCTTTAGCATGCTATGTGCAGGGGTAGAATGCCTCTCTCCAGCCTTGCCACTGCCTAGGGAACTGGAATAGTGCCTTAAATTCTAAGAGTTTTCCTCAGAGGAGTGGAGTCTGACACCTGTCTTGCTGCAGAAGTATATAAACTTGTCATTGTTGCTGGAGCAACATTCCAAGCTCTCTGCTTTTTGAATTGTCATGTAGCAAATCAACCTCACAGCTGACTGTGATCCTGATCTCCTGCAGTCTAGCCTAGACTCCTGCTGTGGTTATCCACTATACCCCTGCCAACCCAAGCCTGGAACAGCACAAATGAGGATATTCTTGCATATAGAATTGAGCCAAAAAGAGGGACCTCATTTCATGAAAATCTTTGTCAGAACTGAATAAGCCCCACACTTCCCTGTGGTTGTTTCAGTGATTGTTTGAAGGATCATTGAGAAGGGGCTGTGAAAGTGTTCCTTTTTTGATCCCTGGTTTGCTAGGATCACCTATGTGACCTTTATCGGAAGATGGGTCCTTATTCTGAATGGGTTTAATTTGCCTTTAGTGATACCAGCAAATAGCCAAATCCAGTTGGCCACATAGTGTATTCTGATGCCATCATCTAGTATCTGATCCTTGATTGATTAGGATTACTTGAGGATAAATGAAGCAACAGAAAAATGACTGTTGAAATAGCAGGAAAGGGGGAAAGTGTCTGTGAATAATTGCAAACAATCATAGAAAAGATAGGATTAAGGAAGTTGGGGGTCATCCCCAGTCACTACTCTTGAGCAGGGGCGTAACAAGGCTGGAGTGGGCCCAGAGACAAAATTTTAAAATGGGCCCCTCACTGACACACACACACTTCACAATATATAGTCATGCGACTTGCCTCTGGGGGACCCCTCGAGGCGTGGGGGCCCCCAGGCAGCCACTCCCCTTGCCTAATAGTAGTTATGCCCCTGCTCTCGAGCAACTTCAGCAGGGAGGGGATAGGCTGGAGCATGGTTCACATCTCTCTTTGTCTCCCACTTGGAGAAGGTGCAAGTGATCAGGGAGAACAATTGTTATTGGGTGGCCAATAAATGAAGTTGTTGTTGTTGCTTGTTTGTTTCCTGTTTGTGGACAAAAGTGGAACTTGCCACTTCCCATGGATATACATTCTGGAATTGCTATATACTTCCGGATCAAAATGGATGTTTCAAACATACTTTCTCTCTGCTTATGTGATGGAGAGCTTTTTTTTAAAAAAAATAAAATATAGAATTTATATATGTTCCTGAAAAAAAACCAAAAAAACAGTGACAAGATATTTTCAAAATATGTTGCATTGAGAATCTCATAGCATTGAAGACTCAACATTATATAGGTCCCATTTTCTCACTTCCACAGTCCCTTTCCAGAGCCATTTTTAACAGCAGTGGCATTAAAAAAAAAAACAAATTGGGGATTTGTGGAGGTTTTTTGGCACATCTGAATGAACCTCTTACCAGTAATTAGGGAGAAAATTGAACTAGTGGAGGTATGTGGGTGCACAACAATGTGTGTGTCCCAATGCACAACATCTGACATTTAAACAACACTTCTGACATAAGTGAATGGAAGGAGAAAGGAAGGGGGGAAAGGCCAAAGAAATGCAGGCAAGTTTTACAGAAGACTGTGAGGCTATTCTCACGATGGGAGAAAACTGGGCTAAAAGAGCCCAGCCCAGTTTTCTCCCACTGTGAGAACCACCAGACTCGCAGGCAAGCCCGGTGGTTCTCTGGCGGCTAGCCTGCCAAAGAAGCCCTCCCCTTAAACAGGGTTAGCAGAGCGAAAAGAATATGTTATTCTTCTCTGTTACTGTTCTTGTTTGGACCATTCTCATTATACATATATTCACCTTAGTTGCATAACCATGGATAGAACAACAGGTTGACCTTAGGGAACATATACTTTGAAGCTGGGAGAATTACTAAAGTGCTAGAGGAACTCTTTCCCTACCGCAACCAATTCTGGCCAACCAAGAAGGCAAGAAGCTCTCTGGTAGAGAAGACCCAGATCAATTAGTACCAAACTAGCAAGTGTGAATAGCTACAGATCAGGTCTGAACAGTGAAGCATCACTGTAGTATAGACCTTGCTAAATGAGCAAAGAGGCACCTTTTAAAGTGGTGATTCTCTTATATCTAGCAGAAGGAGCAACTGGCCCTATCCAACCCCAGCACAGTATCCCTTCAGTGTCTGTTGCTGGTGTCTGCCTTATGTTTCTTTTTAGATTGTGAGCCCTTTGGGGTTAGGAAACCGTCTTATTTATTGATGGTTTATTTTTCTATATAAACCATTTTGGAAACTTCTCTTGAAAAGTGGTAGATAAATAGCAGCAGTAGTAGCAGCAATAGTTGGAGAGGAGAGCTGGTCTTGTGGTAGCAAGCATGACTTGTCCCCATAACTAAGCAGGGTCTGCCCTGGTTGCATCTCAATGGAAGACTTGATGTGTGAGCACTGCAAGATATTCCCCTCAGGGGATGAAGCCGCTCAGAGAAGAGCAGAAGGTTTCAAGTTCCCTCCCTGGCTTCTCCAAGATAGGGCTGAGAGATATTCCTGCCTGCAACCTTGGAGAAGCTGCTGCCAGTCTGTGAAGACAATACTGAGCTAGATAGACCAATGGTCTGACTCAGTATATGGCAGTTTCCTATGTTCCTAATAGTCGTCGTCGTAGTGTACCCCGGAGGGACAGAGGCAGGAGTTTTCAAATGAGGGGGAGTCTTATTACATGAATACAACACAGTAGCTGGGTATTTGACTTACTGTTACAGGAGGAGGATTGAACTGAAGGCAGAACACCTCCACAGAGCCAGCGTGGTGTAGTGGTTAGAGTGCTGGACTAGGACCGGGGAGACCCGAGTTCAAATCCCCATTCAGCCATAGAACTAGCTGGGTGACTCTGGGCCAGTCACTTCTCTCTCAGCCTAACCTACTTCACAGGGTTGTTGTGAAAGACAAACTCAAGTATGTAGTACACCGCTCTGGGCTCCTTGGAGGAAGAGCGGGATATAAATGTAATAATAATAATAATAATAATAATAATAATAAGAAGAAGAAGAAGAAGAAGAAGAAGTACAAATGTAGCATGATGCAGAAGGGAACGGGGAGAGAGGAAAATGGCAGATTTATTCATTTCCTAGCCCGCTGAGGATAATGAGAAGAGGTGAATCTTTGCATGTAACCCAGATTCCACATTGCACTAAAGCCTTCACTGTAGGGGAGAAGGAAAGCATCCATGACTGCTGGACTGGCACCTTAATCCAGGGGTCCAAAGTGTCTGGGTGCTGTGCAATCACCAGTGTTCAAGTGGTACTTGAGCATAGCATGTGCCCCATGTCAGGTTCAGGCACAGAGGCAGGCACTTAACCAGGAGATTCCAGAGCAGCAGTAAGTAGAGATTCCACCAGCAACACCAAGTCTGAGTCCTTGGACCAGTTCTAGGAAACCTGGACAAAATGTGGGGGTGGGGGGAGGAAAGAGTCTCTTGAGTGAGGAATTTCCAGGGGCTCAAAAGATAGGAGGGCAGGCATGCTAATCTTTTTTACTGAGGCTTGTCAGAGCTGAGTGATCACAACTGGTGTGATCACAAAGGGGAATGGGCTCCAAATGTACCAATTCAATTTGAATGGCCAGGAATTGCTCAGTCTGCATATGAGTAAAGCTATTTGGTCTGTTGGAAGTATCTATTGTCCCAGGACTTTCTCCAGGCTCAAAGCATAATACAAATATGTTTGCTTAAAATGGAGGCTGACCTTCAAAGCTCAAGTTTGGGTACATGCAGCCATTTATTCGGCCAAGTTGGGGGTTAATTCCAAGGTGTGGGGCATGCTCTGTTAACACCCTTTCCCCCTTTTGTGGAACTTGTGGCAGTTCCAAATTCCTTGGTAGTTGGTTTCAGTCATATTGGGCTTGCTTCTAGAATAATTTCAGCTCTTTGTATTGGCACTATAATACCTAAAATGTTATTTCTTTTTAAATGTTTGCCTTTAAATAAATCTTAATTTGATTATTCAGCAGGTGAGTTTTGAACAGTTCACAGTGAGATGATGATGAATCATTTCCCCCCTTTTTGCTGTGAAAGAAAGTGCCCTCATTTGTCCTACTTTCTCTGTGTTAAATGGGTTGGAAAGCTGCCTTTCATTAAAATGTAAATCTATAGAACAGCTAGGTTGTTTACCCTTCCCCAATCACCTGCTACTGCTGTGCAGTATTGATTTTTATACAAATGATTAATTTTGTGAAAGGAGAATGGCTTCACTTATCTATCAAGCCTGTTGACATATTTCAATAATTTGGATAATTGGCTATTCAAACTGTGCTACTTAACCTTTCTTTTTCTGCAAATGGTTGTATTTTACAGTACTAGTTATTTTGGATATTTTTGTTTCCACTAGCCTACCTTAGTCTCCCATTTTTCTCTTTTCAGTATATATATTTGCTCCCCATTTTACTCTTTTCAAAAGGACGCATGAGGAAGAGATCTGAATTCATAGCAGGGCTTATATTCATTATCTCTGCACCTTGTGCTCAGTTCAGAACTGCTTTTTATGTTCTCCCAATTTAAAAAAAACCCTTGAAAATGCTTTTTTTCATGTGCACATAAAAGCGCTTTCAAAATTGGTCATCCGTTCTTGTAGCTGAAAATAACACTTAGCAATATAGAGTGTTCAAAATGCTTTACATACATTGAGGCGATTCTCACGATTGCCCAAAAGGGATTCTCACGGGCTAAGGGTGCCTAGCCTGCTTTGGAGCAATCATGTGCTGCAGGCTCCCGGCAGCTAACCGCCCTAAATACCCCTCCCCTACAACGAGGTTAATGGAGGAAGTGCTCTGTTAACCTCCCCCTTTTGCTTGTGTTGCTGTGGCGCATGGCAACACATGAGTGGACCGCCAACCGGGAGGCTGCAAGCAGCCTCCCCGGCTTGGGGGTCTCTCAAAAATGCCCTGCGTGCTTGCACATGGTATCCTGGAACTTCTGGGGGCCGCACAGCCCCCCGATCCTCTCAGCCCTCGCTGGCTCCGTGACGGAGCCAGCATTCCTGTGGGCGGCCAGTCAGGCCACCCAGGGCTGCCGGCTTGATTGTCTGTGGGGAGAGTGGGCTAAGCTCGCTCTCCCCACAAACCCCCTTATGGTGCTTCTCACTGATTGTGAGATTCGCCTCATTATGTTAGTAATTCTTGCAACAGTACTGCAAAGGTAGGTAAGTACATTCTCCATGTACCAGACAAAAGATGAAGGAGAGAGAGAGAGAGAGAGAGAGAGAGAGATTGCTTAAGGCAATCTAAGGAGTTCATATCTGCCTTTGGCATCAATGGAAGTTCCCTTCTGAAACAAATAGCAACTGGAGACCATTTTCACATTCCTTGGTGCAAAGTAAAATGGTTAAAACACCCTTGGTTTAGGGTCACCTTTCAGATTGGGGGCCCTGGTGCCCACTATTTACCATAAAAAGAAGAAAGGGAAAATGGCATGCTTAAAGTCATATCTAGTTTTGATCTGGGGGCAGAGGGATATGAAATGGGGACACCTCTGCTCACTCTTTTCACCACTATGCTACCCCATAAGCTTTATACATCTGCTAATATTCAGATGCTGAGATACTCGGACACTTATTCGTTAATAATTTTCAAAAATAAGATGTTTCTTCCTTCTCTAGGATACCTACTGGGTGGACATGTGTTACGTTTATTTCATGGCCACGATGAGTGTTTGACAATTCCATCTACAGATCAGAATGATTCACCACACAAGTGAGTTATGATTTATGTTTTTAGTTCTGTCATGGTTTTATTGCTGAAAACCTAAAAAGCTGTGATTTAAAGAGTGTATGTATTTATATTTCATGTGACGTTTTAGAATGCCTACTGTTTTTCATGGCACACTGAAAATGGGCCAGCCTCTCACTGCAGTTATATCCACA
Organism: Hemicordylus capensis; assembly: GCF_027244095.1. Classification (NCBI taxonomy): domain Eukaryota; kingdom Metazoa; phylum Chordata; class Lepidosauria; order Squamata; family Cordylidae; genus Hemicordylus; species Hemicordylus capensis. Next base: position 67,038,867 of record NC_069657.1, read on the forward strand.
CAGTGCTATTAAGGTTGGATGTAGAAGAAAACACCATACAGCTAGTATTTATTTATTTTAATCAATGCATTTTCATTCCATGGGGAACATTATGTACTATGATTTTGTCCTGGGATTTGTTGCATTAAGTAACAGGAACATGACTTACATCACATCCTAAATACATTTACTCAGAAGTAAATTCCATACATTTGTTCCTAGTATGATTGTTGCTCTGACTCTGGGCAGTCATCTGCTATTGTGGCATGGGGGGCTGCAGAAATTAGACATGTCACATTGCATGGGCAGATGTACCTTTTTGCTTGCTCAAAGTACCTTTGTCTCCAACTCTATTATATTTCATATTTTTGTTTCGTATTAGGGGCACCTCTTTTACTTGAAGGTACACTCACCAGTGACTCTTTGGGGGTCTTCTTGCTGAATTCAAAAGACCCTTCTATGCTACATTTGCTATTTCTGCTGCATTTTAGAAGTGTTAGAAAAGAAGTTAATCGCTTCAGTATTTTATTGTTAGTGCTGGTAGAATAATTGCTTGGAATTCCATTTTCAATTATCCTTTATACATTTTACCCTAGTTAACCATGAGCAAAGAAAGGCAGTATATACATCACTGTAAAAGAGAACAAAATAATGAACAAAATTTTAAACTCGTGCTTAGGCATAGAATGATTATAATCATCAAGATGAACTCTGATGATGATATCTGAAATCCTCAGTGAAACACAAAATGAATTTAAAAGTATACATTTCTTCTAATTCTTCTCATCTATGTATTTCTTCTATTGTACTGAAACAACAGCAACATTGTGAAGAATTGATCAAGTAATTTAAGAAACATGCCAAGACAAATGGGATTAAAGTTAATCAAACATCAATTCTATTTCCCTCAAAGATTCAAAACCTACTTCTGTCACTTCAGTATATTACAAAAGGATAATAAAAAGTTTGACAAAACAACAACAAAAGCAGACAGTAATCTTTATAGTCAGCTTCACACAATCAGCTGTCATAGGATCCTATGGGGGTTTGGGGAAAAGGTTGAAATTTTGTTTAAAATCACCCACTTGCAAATTTCTTTTGTGGGCTTGGCGGTAGGTAGTACCTAGCATGCCCTACCACTCAACTCACTTTGGTGTCCCTAGGAACTACCCATGGGTAACAATGGGTTGTTTTGAGTTTTCCCATTGTTCCCTATGTCTGGAACTAGCTGCGCACATTTCAATTTGCAATGCATTTCACAACCCAGCCTTGCAGGGAGTGGGGGGGGGCATCGCAGAAGCAAATAGAAGGGAATCTGTCCCTCCCAACACAGAACACACATTTCAAACACAGTCCAAAAATGGCCAAAAAAGAGTAACTGGTGCAGAATCCACTGCCAGCCACAGTGCCTGAGCTGCAGTAACATCATCATCACAAGTTGCTCTCTCACACACAATTATGACTCCTTACTGCCTAGCATTGCAACAGCTGCCACAGCAGCACCCTTAGCAGCAAGCATGGCCATAAGCTCAACTAGAACAACTTCAGCCACATTTTGACTGAATATACCTTGTAATGCAGCTTGCAGAGCAGACCAGAGCAGTGAGCGAAGCACAAGTTTGTCTCAAGGCCAGACATGGAGATCATCACAGCAATCACCATTAAATAAATAAATAAATAAATAAGAGATGCTACTGTCCATTTCTCACCACAACACTATCTCATAAACAAAACAAACCATAACTCAAGGAAAGCAGACACCCAAGTTCTGCCTTTGTCAATCTGAGATTCAGCAAAACCAGATAGTTATAGTAGTAATAGCACAGCATATTATACTTCGTGCTGAGAAAACCACAAAATCAAACTTTCCTTGATTCCTTCCTAGTCTCCTGATCCTCCTCAAGAGAGGCACACTATAAGGTCTCTCCCTGGCTCCCAGTTCCTTTGAATACATTTTGAAACTCTCTCCTTTTATGTTCCCCCCTCCTTCCCCCCAGCCTATGGGAGCACAGTTTCCTATGAGAGCACCTGATTTGTATGATAACAAACCAACCAAGAAGCAAGGAGATTGCAAGCTGATCAGAAGTCAGTGTCAGAAAACCAATCAGCAAGAGAAAAACAGGCCTCCAAAATGGTGCTCGCAATGTCCAAACATTTCAAATTGAAACGGGGTTGTTTTCCCCCGAGCTTGAAACAAGTGCTTATTTAAAGGGTGTTTTGTTTTGCACTCAAAACATTAGAAAGGCTTGTTTCGAATTGAAACATTGAAACATTTTGCACATCTCTAAGGACTCCATATACTTATGAATGCTGAAGTCCCATTGTTTTAACTGGAATTGGAATGTAGCTAAATGTAAACAAACAGGTTTGTTCGTAAAGTCTAATATTTGTGAATAAAAATCTTTTTTGCAGGAGGGTATTTTATGAAGCAGGAGGAGCTGGTGCACGTGCAAGGTCATTATGGAGAGTAGAACCCCTTCGAATAAGGTGTTTTGATATTATCTTTGGTAGTGGTACCCTAATTATTTGCTTTTGTTGTTCTATGTTTTTAAATACTACTATCGGATAGGTTTGAGTTGCTTACTGAATTTACATTTAATAATTAATGAAATCAATAATGATATAAAATGTACAAGAGAGAAGTAATGAGCAATATGGTATTTAGGCTTCTGAGTACATGAGCCAGCCAAAGGTTTAGGCATGTATCAGTCCCTTTGATTTTAGTGGGATAATTAGGCATGTATTTTACAGTAGATCCTAAAAGTGTTTTGCTTTTGCTAGCCTGTGCCATATTTTTTCCCCATTTTGTCCCATTTGAACAAGTGTAATGTTTTTACTCAATTTTCTTAGCTGGAGTGGGAGTAACATTCGCTGGGGACAGCCCTTTCGCCTTCGACATATTACTACAGGACAATTTTTGGCCCTGACTGAAGACTTGGGTCTTGTCTTGTTGGACAAAGAAAAGGCAGACACAAAAGCAACTTCCTTTTGTTTTAGAGCATCAAAGGTAACACAAATTACTATCCAATGAATATAAAATGAATATTAAAAATTAGATATTGGATCTAAATTTTATCATATAAATGTGATTTTTCACACACATGAACAAGAAATAAATGCCAGTGGTTAAAATTTACTTTGGGAAGCTAAGCTATTGGCAGATGTGAGGTTCGCCCCCTAACTTGCATTCTCCTTTTGTTCTTTAAACTGGATCACTAGTTCAATCCCCTGCTGTAGGTGATTAGGGATGACCTTCATTTTACTACTGTCAAGTTGAGTCTGTTCCTTAGTTCTTGGTAGACATTACCCAACACTTTTAAAAATTATTTTCTTACAAAACCTATATAGTGTGTTAAACTGAGAAAAAACTGGAAGTCAAAACTCTGCATATGGGCCTGGGCCTTGCTCTAGTAATTCACAACTTTACTGATGGAACTTCACTGGCTGCCAATTGGTTTCTGGGCAAAATACAAAGTGCTAGTTATAACTTATAAAGCCCTAAACAGCTTAGGCCCTGGGTATTTAAGATAGCGTCTTCTTCACTATGAGCCACACTGCCCATTGAGGTCATCTGTGGAGGTCCGTCTCCAGTTACAGCCAACTCGTTTGGTGGCTACACAGAGATGGGCCTTCTCGGTTACTGTCCCAAGATTGTGGAACATGCTCCCTATTGATATATGATCCTCCCCATCTCTGGCAATTAAAAAAAAACATCTGAAAACCCATCTTTTCACCCAAGCTTTCCCAGCTTTTAAAAATTGTCTGTTTTAATGTTATGGTGGATTTTAAATTGTTGAATTGTTTTAACTTTTTATGTGTGTTTTAATTGTTTTATGTTAACCACCCAAAGACAAAAGTTTGGGCAGTATATTATTTATTTAGTTATTTATTTAATCTATACCCCGCCCAAACTTATGTCTCTGGGCGGCTAACAACAATTAAAACACATATAAAAGTTAAAACAATACAGTAATTTAAAAACCGTAAAATTAACAGTACTTTTTAATTAAAAACCTGAGAAGGCTTGGGTAAAAAAAAGGGTTTTCAAATGTTTTTTAAAAATAGCCTGAGATGGGGAGGATAGTAACTCAGCAGGGAGTGCATTCCACAATCTTGGGGCAGCAGCCGAGAATGCCCATCTCTGTGTGACCACCAAACGAGTTGGCGGTAACTGGAGACGGACCTCCTCAGATGACCTTAATGAGTGGTGGGGTTCGTAGCGAAGAAGATGCTCTCTTAAATACCTAGGACCTAAGCCGTTTAGGGCTTTATAAGTTATAACTAGCACTTTGTATTTTGCCCAGAAACCTATAGGCTGCCTTTTCTGTTATCATGGTGCTCCCCCCAGCTATGATCACATGCCAGTGGGGCATCTCCCAGCTGTCCCTGCGCAACACCAGCACACACATGGCTACCACGCGATTATAGCTGGGGTGTGTGTGTGTGCTGCAATAATGAGTGGAGAAGGAGCAGGTATGGACCTGCTCTCTTCCATGTTAAAGGGGCTGTCAAAGCCCTTAGTTTTAAAGAGATTGAGCTGCGATTCAGATACTGAATTGTGTTTAGGCACATTTGTAGTAATGTGTAGGATATATAAGGCTTTTATTTTGCTACTCCATCCCCACCTGCACTGAGCATTTTACTGTGGCAGACGATCATTTTCGGCCGGACCTCAACACCGCCACAGGCCCTCCTTACCAGGCAGCGGATGCTCGAAAAGGGCCCCGCCGCCGCCATTCCTCCTCCCAGGCGGTGAACAGGGAAGTCCTGCCGCCTGTTTCCCTCCCACCTCCAACGTTTCCCACTCACCCCCTTTCCCGCTCCCGCCTCCAGCGGCCAGGCCGAGCTTTGCCACCCCTGCTGCCTCCTCCTCCCCCTTACCCAGGATGGCCTGGCCACCGCAACAACTAATCCTCTTGGGTGCACCTCCGCCGCACAGCCAATCAGCTGGGCGCCGGGACGCACATTCTAAGGCGCACCCAGGAGAATTAAATATATAGATTTTCCTCTTACATGAATTCAGTGTAAGTAACAAATTTGTAACATTATGGACTCTGTTTTTCTGTCTCTTCAACTGTCGGATTCCAATGTATTGACAGTTTTGTTTCAGCATCATATGTGTCTTTTAAAATGCTTTAAAATAGTCATATTGCTCTGTACATAGCTGCTAATGTAATTGCACTGTATGTTGAGTACACAGAACAGACATTGATCAGTTAATTTTATAGATGTGACTTTGAAAGATTTCACTCCCACTTCATTTTAGATAGAGTTTTGTAATCTTTGCTAGTATTCTGAGTGTTGTCCTTACTGCTGATATTCACTGCAAGTACATTTAATTTCACACAGCAATCTCCATCAGCTTGATATGACATAATTTTCCTGTGGTCTGCACACTGTAATGGCATCCCCAAGGAGTATATTGAAATTTCATTTCATCTTGGCATGACAATGTTATCTATTTAGACTTAAATTGGCATTGAAATATGACAGTTGTAATCCAGTGAAGTGAAAAAGGGAATTAACATAGTTAAGACAACCATTATTAAATTCTTTCTTTTGTAATTTTTTTTTAAAAAAGAAATCTTAATTCCCCTTTTCTTAATCATAGTTGACTTTGGGTATAATCCAGCTAAAGGTAGCCATACCTTAGATGAGTATAAATCAATGGGCTGTTGGCATATCTTTAAGTGCTTATGCCTAATTGCTTTCAGTGAGTTTTGAGGATGTAAGTTTTTTTCTAGATTGCACAGAAAGAGCATTTCTTCTTCATGGCTCTGTGCTTCACATGTGTGGGATTTGCGCCTGCCCAGAGACCCGCTCTGGAACCTTCTATAGATTAAAAAACAACATTTTTGGTGGTAGCCCCACCCCCTACATGTATCCATACCTCGACCACTTTGTCTGTCTCCTCAATTGTTCACCAACCACCGCGGAGATCACACCTTTTGCACTGTTTGGGGACTATATATTTTTAAGAATCTTTAAGTACCGCTTTCTGTTACAATTGCTTATTCCTTCTTTTTCTCTGCTTGTTTCTCCTTCTTTTCATTAGCATTATTTCTTTCAATCCACCTCCCCCCTTTCCCTTCCCATTTATGGATAGCAGCAGGATCTTTTTCAAGCATTTTGTTTCCTGCTTGTCCAAACTTCCCACTCCAATAAGCACACAACGTGTTTACTGTGCCTGGGAGAGGAACATAGGGTTGAGACCAGCCTTATCTTTCAGGGCATCACGCGCCAAGTGCACCACAACCGAAGTGTTTATTGTGCCTGGAAGAGGAAGATAGTGTTGAGGCCTGCCTTATCTGCCAGGGCTTCACATGCCAAGTGCTCTGCAACCGAGCCTCGCAACTCCATCTCTCCCTCTGGGAGCAAGAGCTTTCAGCCCGACCCTCTTTGCTTCAGGGCATCACAATTACAGCTCTTCCCGAAATGGCCTCAAATGTGCCTGCTTTACCAGCGTGTCAATTTTCAAGTCTCCGCACATGGGCTCCTTGGCAGTCCCTAACACTGTGGCGAGCCTCTTACTATCGGGATCAAATGTTGCTGCCCAACCCGTTTCTAAGCCTTCCCAGGCTAAGACAAAGCCTAAGACCAAGGTCTCCAAGAAAAAGTGCTCATTAACAGTGACTTCTAGCTTAGAACCAGCAGAAAAGAAGAAAAGGAATCACACTATCCCTCTGTCTAAGCCCGTGAAGGTCCATTGGTCCCTGTTCTACCCTAGATCACAGAACCGGAGCAGTCACTCAATTCCAACTCTTAGCACCAGGAATTACCACCCAGTGAGCCCGATGGGCTCTTTGACCCAGATCTTTACCCAGTCTATGACTCCCAAGAGGGTGATGAAGGGGAGTATCTGCCCTCCCTCCGAGACTGAGGCTCATCACTTCTAGGAACAGAGCACCGACCATGTGACTATCATCCACACTTGCTCTATGGGGAGTACACATGTACTAGTTATGGTGACTACCCCTACTCTGAGGAGGACTATAAATGCCACTGTCACCGTCATGAATTCTGCTCCCATGTCTACTCCTGTCACCAGTACACTAGCAGATATGGGCATGAGACTGTAAGGTATGGGCATGGGACATTTTCGGATTGCAATCAGCCTACCCAGTGTTACCACTCACCATCTCAGTACCGCCACCCACAGTCCTGTAGCAGGTCCCCTTGCAACACATAGGACTGCCTATTACCTTCTCGTGCCCAGAGAAGCTATCAACGTCACTTAGTTTCAGGCAGGAATTCTCCACCACCTATCAAACTTCAAGGGGGAAGCCTGCCATCTAACCAACCCATGATTAAGATGTCAGCTTAATGAGGTGACCACACCTCATCTGCACAACCAGGGAATGTACCTATCCCTGTTAATCTACCACTCTCTATGTCTCATACTGAACCTGATCCAGATGTGGACATGGTCGTTTCCCCTTTGGAATGTGAGTCTGATGCTGAGACACAGACACTACCATTGGATACTCTATCAGACCCCCCGCTTGACCTTTCACACTATGCAGTAGAATCCGATACAAAATTAGACCCTCCCACTGAAGAAATATATATCTATTCAGATCAAATTGAATGCATGGCTAAGGCCCTTGGGACTGAATCACATCAAAATACTACGGCAGCATCTGACTCCATATTTAATCTAATTGAATCAGATACAAAAACTCCATTGTCCTTGCCACTTATTCCTACAATTTTAGAAGTAGTCAAACATGCATGGGAGAAATTGGCTATGGCCTCCCCTACTGCTAGATGCCTGGACCACATGTAAAACACCTAAACTAAGGACTGCACCTTCTTGTTTAAACATCCAGTACCTAACTCAGTGGTAGCAGAAATGTCTCAGTCATGCTCTTGACAAAAACCTTTATCCACACCAGCTGATAAGGACAGACATAAATTAGATACAATTGGGGAAAGGAATGTCTCTCCTGCAGCACTTCAGTTGCGCATTGCCAACTACCAGGCTTATATGGCATGATATTCACACATGCTTTTCAAGAAGCTGTTCATGGATCAAATCATCCAACTGAACCTGTAGGAGGCAGACTTCAATATACTTACAAAAGGACAAAAAATGTAAAGCAGTTGTTCCATTCTGTGTGACACACTGCAGATTGTGCTTCCTGCACTATCTCCACCTCTGTCACCCTGAGGAGACATGCATGGCTTAGATCCACCTCCTTAACTCCTGAGGCAAAATCCAGGACTTACGTTTTGATTGGGAGCACCTCTTTGGAGACAAGACCAACACTCTAGAGCATGTTCAGAAGCTAAGGTCAACAGCTCGTTCAAGAACACTTTAGCAACCATATTGAACAAGGAAACCCAGGAAGTGGAATCAACAATTCACATATAGTAGACCTTATTCAGCACCCTCGGACTCCTACCATACTTCCAAGTACCCGTCTTTTCATAAACTTCTCAGTTAATGCACAGTCAATCGCAGCCAACGGCGAGGCCACCTGCCACCAAATGACAGCCTGTTTACAATAAGATCTGACTACCAGACAAGACTAGTATCATAACTGTCTTGTTGGCAAGAGATTACATCAGACCCCAGGATCCTCTCCATTAGCAAACATGTCTACCTGATAGAATTCACTGAACCACCTACAAGATCCGACTCTCACACAACAGCACCACCACCTTCTCTTCTGGATTCTCCTGCGAAAATGGGCAGTTCAGAAGGTCACCTGAGACTTCCACCATGGTTTCTATTCCAGATGTTTTACAGTGACAAAGAGGGACAGGGGACTAAGACCAACCCCCTACCTTTGTGGCCTTCATATGGTGACCATCTAGATGATTCTTGCACTTTTCCCAGGGTTCCTGGTTAGCATCCCTCGATCTACAGGATGCATATTTCCATATCTCTATATATCCCCAACATCATCAGTACCTTAGCTTCAAAACAGAGGACTACATCTACCAATATACCATTCTCCCCTTTTGGTCTGGCTTCAGCAGCATGCATCTTTACCAAAACCATGGCAGTGGTAGCTGCTTCTCTTTGATGCCAGAGCATACAGATCTCTCTGTTGCCCCTTTCAAAAGCCCACTTAAACACACATGCAGCACAGTAGCCCTTGTACAAAGCTTTGGACTACAGGTCAACCACAAGAAATCACACCTTTGACCCTTAACATGAATATATTTAACTAGCTAGGCCGGGCGCAGAGCATCTGCGCCTCTGACGGTCCACCTAGCCCACTTCTCCCTCCCACAGTTTCTGGCCGGCTTTCAAGCCGGACCCTCCCCTCCTGCTGTGGAGGCAGGCCCGGCCTGGCGCCGCCTCCTCATCCCGGCAGCTGGGCCCACCGCCGCCTCCTACTGGCAGCCCAGCCACCTGCTCACCCCAGTGGCCAGGCTGTATCCGGTGCCGCCTGCTCACCCCGGTGGCTGGACTGGGCCCGCCGCTGCCACCACCACCACCTGCTCACCCCAGCAGTGAGCCACTGGCAGTCTTCCTTGCCATTAAACATTTTCTACAACTTCTCTACCACAAGCGCATCCTAGTCTTTAAGGACAATACAACTACCTCTGTATATATAAACTGCCTGGGTAGAACAAGGTCCAGAAGCCTCCTGCATTTAACTCTAGACCTGTGGAACTTGTGTGTTCTTTACAACATCTTCCTAAAGGACTTTACATACCGAGGAAAGAAAATACGATAGCCAACTCTCTCTGCAGCCAGAAGTACGCATCTCAAAAGTAGCAATTGCACCTAGAGGGTGCTCACAGCCTCTTCAACTGCTGGGGCACTCCGATAACAGACACTTTCATGCCCAACCGACAATGCCACTGTTTCTTCTGCCATGGTGGAGTTGGCCGCGGCTCCGAGGGGGATGCTGTCCTGCCAGAGAGGTGGATGCTCTCCTGTCTCCTGTCAAAACAGTTCATCTACGCTTTCTCCCCCTTTCTGCTAATTCCTCAAGTCCTCCAGAAACTACAGAGCAGCCATGTGCCTTTTGCCTTGCATTCTGATCACACCATGGTGGCTGCGCCAGCCTTGGTTCACAAATCTAACTACTGGTAGGAGGGGCTACTCTCTGCTTCCCATGCCAACCAGATCTACTCCTCTCACCACATTCAAAAGAAGCTCACTCAGACCTCTTCACCCTTTTGCTGACAGCATGACACCTGGCCCCACAAATTCCAAACTAACTGTCTACACTGTTCTTCACAACACATTTAAACCGCCCCCACACCAGACTTACAATGCAAAGTGGAAATGCTTCACAGAATATGCTAAGGGGAATTATCTAGACCCACTACACTCTTCATTGGAGGATGTCCTCACCTACCTCCTGCACTCGAAAAAAGAAGGCTTATCCTCTGCTTCCCTGAAGGTACATCTCATGGCCATCTCAGCCCATCATGTTCTCGGTTCCTTCAAGCGTCCCATGATTAAAATGTTTTTCAAAGATTTAGACCATTTCCTCCTACTCCCAAGCTGGCCCTTTCATGGGACTTATCTCTAGTACTCAACATGCTGACCGCTAAGCCTTTTGAACCCATGGCCACCACAGACCTGCATCTACTTAGCTTTAAAATGATCTTCCTAGTGGCCATCACCTTGACCTACCGTGTTAGAGAGCTCAGGGCTTTCTGAGTGGACCCACCATCCCTCATTTTTTCACAGGGAAAAGTTCTCTCTGATTCCAGATATAACATTTTTACCCAAGATGGTCTCCCAGTTTAATATCTCTCAATAAATCGCCCTTGTGGTCCTTTTTCCTAATCCCACATCACCAGAAGAGTGAAAATGGCACACTCTGGATCTTTGCAGAGCCGTAGCCTTCTATGTGTAAATAACAAGGGAATTTTGAAGGTCCAACTCTCTCTTCATCTGCTATGGAAAGGATAACAAGGGCCTCCAGGTCTCCTTACAAAGGCTCTCATCCTGGTAATGCCCTTGAATTGAGCTTTGTTACCAACTAGCGGATAAGCCTTTACCTGCTTCTCTGCATGCACACACTGCTAGATCCATGGCGACCTCCGCTGCCTTCCTCGTAGGCATTCTGCTGGACACCATCTGCAAGGCAGCCTCCTGGTCTCAGATCTCCACCTTCATCTGGCACTATGCCTTGGATCTGAGGGCAAGAAATTATGCTGCTTTCATCTTCAAGGTCCTCCATATTGCTATGGGAACTTCCTAAGCTATTTCACCACCAGGTAAGATTCTCACTATCTCCCACACATTATTTTTTTTTTTAAAAAATATACATTTCTATACCGCCCCAAACCAAAGTCTCGGGGTGGTTCACAATGATATGATGCACAGAGACCGAAGAACAGGTTGCTTAACTGTAACAATGTTTCTTCGAGTGGTCTTCTGTGTATTCATATGACCCACCCACCTCCCCACTACAACCTGTCGCTCTTATGGTAATGCAGTAGTGGCCACAACTGAGGAGACAGACAAGTATGAATACATGTAGTGGGGGACTACTGCCAAAAATATTGTATTTTAATCTCTAGAAGGTCTTATAGCGGGTCTCTGCTCAGGCACGAATCACACACATGTGAATGCACAGAGGACTACTCGAAGAAACATCATTACAGGTAAGCAACCTGTTATTTTATTTACAATAAGGATTTATAATCTGCCTTTCTATCTGTTCTGATAGTCAAGCTAACAACAAATATAGCAGAACCATAATTAAAAATATGAAATTCATAAGAATAAAATGACCCCATCCCCCCAAATGAATACAGCAGCTGAAGATATTTAAATAATGCTGCTAATCAACAGGCATACTACAACCTCCCCAAATCTTCTCCACGCATGAATTTTGGCCATGTGTGAAAAACTGGACCAGGTGGGCCTTCTGGGGGAGGCACAACTGAGGTATGATAATGAAAAACACTCCATCTCATGTGCTCATCTGTTGAACCTCAAGTGATTGAGGGACATAAAGCAGAACATCTGATGCAAGTGAAGTATGCAAGTAGGAAAAATAAACAACTTAAGAAAAATAAAATGTTCTGTTGAGTAACTTCTGTTCTTAAGCATTAATCAGGAATCGAGGTAACAAATACTGCTCTTCCCTAAGCCCCATTCAATTCTGTAGTGCTATTATCAAAGAGTTTTTTTGGGTTGTTGTGCAACAGCATGTTGCACAAACAATCAGCATAGCTTGCTCTGAGGGTACTTCTTCCTGGACAGTTCCAATTCAGATATCTGCATGCCAAATATGTATTTCCATGTCAGTTTGCACTTCACATAGGCAGTGCTTAGCTGTACAAATGAAGGAACAAGATTGTTGCAGGAAATTCTGCCAGAAAGCATATCTTTATTTCCTTTGGGTGACTTCTTGCTATATTTCCTGTTTAATTCAGATATGGTTAACTGGTGACACGGAAGTTCTCCATACTGTACATTCTTAGTTCATAGCCTAATCCAGTACATATTTACTTGGAAGTATTCTCAAAAAGCTATGAATCTTTTGCTTCTTTTATCACTATTAATACAAGTTTTGTACACAAAATTATGATATGTGGAGCTGATATTCAACTATTTTCTTTTCTGGGATAAAGGAAAAACTGGATTCTGCTCACAAACGTGATATAGATGGCATGGGAGTTCCTGAAATAAAGTATGGTGATTCCATTTGTTTTGTACAGCATGTAACCAGTACTTTGTGGCTGACTTACAAAGCACAGGATGCTAAAACAGTCCGTTTAGGACCACTGAAAAGAAAGGTAAGCAAAATATTTATATTTCTTGTTTTCTAAATGCACAATCATCCAAATGAAAGAGAGGACAGCTGAATGGGTCATAAGGCCATGAAAGTAAGGATCTGAGGGAGCATTGCCCTTTAAGAAGCACTGATTCAACATCTTTGTTTTACATTTTGATAGAATGCTCCACCTGTTAATAGCTTGTGTGCATGGGACAATGTGGGGAAGGGGAGAGGTGTTATATCTGGATCCTAGCTGATAGGTACAGGAGTCCTATATTGCTTTGCTATGGCTTGTTGCACAGAAATGTGCATTTTGCAACATTATGTGCACCCCAGCAGAGGGTTCTTCACTTGCACTTCTCTTAGGGGCTAAATTGGGCCTTTTGGCAGCTGGGTCTACTTGGCCCCTGGTGTACTTGGAATTATGTAGAGTCTCTTCACTTTGCCATTTGGGCTGAGGACAAGATCAACCCTATTGATATCAGTGGAATCTAAATATGTGCATTTGTGCTTGAGTTTGAACCCACTGGCTACTGTGTATTGTCCTTGTACAAACTCTGAAGGAATTGTATGTGCACAGCTGCCTCAGTACTCCCCCAGTACTGCAATTTGCTTTGTTAGACTTTGCTTTTAGTTTCCCCACTCATTCTTTTCTGGAACAAGTAGAGTATTCTTTGTGAGTGCTCTACTCAAGCTATAAGCACTCAAAACATCTCTTAAAAACTGATGTAAATCCTGTAGTATAGGGTACATCAATTGGTTCTAAATCTCTTGCAGTTGTCTCAGCTAAACCTTCCAACTTGTTATGGGATGTTCAGTTTGGATGTATTGTCTGCATAAAATGCATTCAAACCCATGCTAATAAAATACCTGCAAAAACATTGCATTATTCAGGTATTAGAAATTTGGTATTGGTGCAGCTAGCCTGCCCCCACCCCCTATGTATCAATATATCATTCCTTTGGTAAGGTGCTTAGCATTTGAAAGTATTAGTGCTTTGGCTTAGCTTTGGCCCTTCCAGTACAAGGCAGATCTGGCTATGTTCACATGTGCCTTGGTCATATCTAGATTACACTGCAGCAGTATTCTCTGTGTGAGACTGCCCTGGAGCCTGAAACCTCCGCTATTGCCCCCCACTGGGTCGAGGCCAATGGGAGCAAGCTCCCAATCCCCACGTGCTCTGAGGGGACGGGGGCTGAAGCAAAGCAGCCGTGCCGCCGATGTGGGTAGCGAGCAGCGAGTGTGTTGCTATTGGTTGCCATTGGTTGTCTCCAGGCAGAGACAGAAGGTTCCAGCTGCCTGAGGGAAGAAATTTTCTGATTGGACAATGTATCCCTTTGGAACAGAATATAAGGGAGAGTGTAACACTCAAGGGGAGGAGGCTGCTGGCGGGTGGGGTGAGGGTGAGCTGCTGAGTGTTTTAAGAGCCAGGCTAATATGCTAGCAGGGGTGGGTTGGGCAGAAACTGCTAGGGAAAGTCGCAGTGAGGGACCTAATCCTACTCTATCATGCTAGGCCTTGGTAGAGAAGGCTAGCAAGTTTGGTTGTTTGTATTTTGTATACTCTCTCCAAAATTCTGCAGCTGACTATTTTTATCTCTGACAAGGCTGCAAGAGATTGTTACATTGAACCCTTGCAGAGCCTGGAGTGGACAAAGAAAAAGACAAGTACAAAACAAATTACAAACCATAAAACAAAGTGGGAAGGAGTTGTTCCTTCACAACTCTCCTTTGGGTCCCACTTCCCTTTGAGGTGAGGCTGGAGGGTACCTGGAATAGGACATGTTTCATTGCTGCATCCAGGTTTGAACTACTTCCCTCACAGAGCTCAGCTGTCCCTTTCCATTTCTATCTTTTAGGTAGATTGTGAAAATCACTCTTTCACGCTGGCCTTATGGCCTAGCTTGAGGTTACTTTAGGTTTGATGAACTTTTAATCTTGTTTTGTACTTGTTTGTATACGGTGATGTTGTTTCTTTTATTTCTTTTTAATGGTGGTTTTAGATTTTTGATTTGTTGTGGTGCATTCCTTTGAGTGCTTTTTGTGGAAGATTGGTATATAAATCGAAAAATAAGTATATAAAAATAAATTTAATTTAAAAATAAAACATTACTTTGGCTATTTGTAGGTTATATTACATCAAGAAGGACACATGGATGATGGTCTTACATTACAAAGATGTCAACATGAAGAATCCCAGGCTGCTCGAATTATACGCAACACAACAAGATTATTTAGTCAGTTTATTAGGTAAAGAGTGCTATCTAGCTTTGTGATGTTTAGATTATGTCCTCAGTTATAGTCTTACACTTAGACTGATCCTAAGAATGTTATCAATGTATTGATCACAATGGTTTTATTGTTCTGAAGAATTCTTTTTACAATGTCCTTTCACAATGTCATGGTTAATTTTAACTTTGCAAAACAAACTTCACAGCACAGTCCTTCCATCAATAAATCAACTTGATTAATGAATCTACCCCCCCCCACACACACACTGAAGTTAATGGTGTGTTAATATTCCAAATCCCACTCTTTGTTCTGACAGCATGCTTCAAATCTCCTTGGAAAATAAGGCAGGGCATTGTAGAAAAGCAGATTTGTTGATCAATAGTGTTACCACATTTGCTCTGAGGCACAATTGTCACCACACTCGGTGACTATGCTTTGATTTAAATGGGAGAAATTAAGTTGAATTGGATGTAAAATGCTTACAGCTGTTTTGTTAATAAGGTTGCAAGAAAGCTGGACACCGGTAAAGACCACTTCAGTGTTAGAGTACCCCTGAAGGAGAGCAATAGATTCAAGGCAGGTTTCTTGAAAAGCAAAGGCAGACTTTATTGGAAAGCAATAATTTACAAGGCAAACAGCAGTGATTAACTATTTCTTTTTAATTTTTTTTTTTTACATTTTGTATTTTAAAATGCCTTTTCCAGTTCCCCACTCCTCACCCCGCCCCCGAGCTTTCAGCAGAGGTCCTGATTATAAAAGTGTGCATTATCATACAGGAACAGTGGAAAGAAACCGGGGAATTTAGACAGAGAGAAAAAGACCTATGCTAGGCTAGTCTACGGAGCTGGAGAGTAAGGATCAAGGAGATGCTGATGTCCTTTTTGGAAAAGGAGGCAAGTTCTTTAGTTGCAGGACAGGGAACCGAGTCAGTGAGGCTTCTCATGAACTGAGAAGGCAGATGTCAAAACTCCAAATTGCCAGAGTCCACTCACTAGGGGTATGCTGGGGGTATCCAGAAACAGGGGAAACACAAAATGACTTACCCCATGGAGAGAGGGAATGGCTCTCTATGTGCATGTGTAGCAAAAACAAGGAAGGCATGTGTAGCAAAAACAAGGATACTCTCAAAAAGGAAAGCAGAGGATTCTTGATAACAGCATGCACAAGGGATGGGGAGTGAAAGTGCACATTGGGTCTTGGCAACCAACTCTCCTTACAGTAAAAAGTTGGCCTCATGGGTTGATTGAGTGCTCATCAATCCCAGTAATGGTTGGTCTTGATAAAAGGGTTTGATGAGTCTTGGGGTAGCTGAAGTGTCCACCTTTTTCCATCATCCCAGAAGTGAAAGAGGTCAGTGCAGGTTTCTGCCTGCAAGGGTACTTTGAGAAATGGCTGCAGTAGTTCTCAGTATGACTCAGTGGAGCTCTTTCAGGGGCTCTTATCAAAGCAGTACAAAGACCTCAAATGTTTTTTGGTAAACCCACTAAAACTTCTCCAGATCTAATGTGGGTGGGGTGGGGGGAGTCAGTCTGTCGTAGTAAATTATGTTTAGGTTTGGACGCTGAGCGGGGAGAGCGGGCTAAGCCTGCTCTTCCCGCTCACGAACAGGGAGGGAGCCCTGGGCAGCAGGAGCCCTGGGCAGCAGGGGCTGGGGAGCTCAGGGGCCGCACGGCCCCTGGAAGCCCCAGTATGCTCTGCGCGAGCGCGCAGGGCACACTGGGGAGAACCGGGAGCCGGGAGGCTGCTTTTAAGCCTCCTGGCTGGGGGGTCTACTTGCGAGTAGCCGTGGCGCGGAGCCACTACTCACGAGCAGATAGCCCGGGTTTGTAGAGCGCTCACTCTGCAAACCCGGGCTAAGGGTCGGGCTACAGGAGCGGGCTACAGGAGTGGTGGTTCTTACGATCACAAAAATCGGGCTAGGATTTTCCTAGCCCGATTTTTGTGATCATAAGAATAGCCTCTATGTCTTACCAGTCAGCTTTGTGGGCAACTGTAACACTGCAGATGGTATATTCCTGACCCATTGCAAAACTGTTATTCTGGGGCATCAGGAATGTACCCAAGCCAGAATAACTAATTATTTTCCTCATTGACTGGAAGTTATTTAGTGACTGGCAGTCATCCAGGGTTGGACTTTTTGCATAGCATAGTGGTTAGAGTGTTGGACTAGGACCGGGAAGACCTGAGTTTGAATCCCCATTCAACCATGAAACTCACTGGGTGACTCTGGGCCAGTCATGTCTCTCTCAGCCTAACCTACCTCACAGGGTTGTTGTGAGGATTAAAATAAACATGTACACTGCTCTGAGCTTCTTTGAGAAAGAGCAGGATATAAATGTAATAAACAAACCAACAAACCTCTCCTCTATCCCTAGACTGGAGTCACTGAGTTTCTTTGAAGCAGAGATGCTCTAGAAAGATAACATTTTTTTCTCCCACTAGATGCTCAGTAAGACAGTTCTTTCATCGCACCATATTACTGGATACATTTCAGCTAGTCTGCCCCAATCTTTTTTATATTCTAAAGTTAGTAGTTACAATGATTTTTTCTAGAATGTGCAAGGGTGTGGAGACTCCCCTTTGATGTCTGGGGCTATCCTGTCCAACAGTCCATAAGGAAATCATAATCCATGTTTTTAGATTGTCCTGCTTTGAACCAGGTTATACCAAATATTCTGTGTATGAGGAATAATATTTTAAAACTGAAAATTTTTTGAATCCCTAAAATTTAAAGTAATAATTTAAAATTGAAGTCATTTTAGATGATTATTACTAATTTACTTTGTTGATAATTGCTTGCTTTATCTTTCTGTTGTGTTTAGTGGAAATAACAGAACTCCAACTCCCATTACCCTGCCTATTGAAGAGGTTCTTCAGACTCTGCAAGACTTGATTACATATTTTCTGCCTCCAGAAGAAGAGCTAGAACATGAAGATAAACAAAACAAACTTCGCTCACTCAAGAACAGACAAAATCTGTTCAAAGAAGAGGTTAGAAGGGCTTACTAGAAAGTTTGAACTTGTAAATGACATAGGAAGCTGCCTTCTACTCAGTCAGACTGTTGGTCCATCTTGCTCAGTATTGTCTACACAAACTGGCAGTGGCTTCTCCAAGGTTTCAGGCAGTAGTCTCTCTCAACCCTATCTTGGAGATGCCAGGGAGGGAATTTGGAACCTTCTGCAGGCAAGCAGGCAGATGCTCTTCCCAGAGCAGCCCCATCCTTTGAGGGGAATATCTTACCGTTCTGACACAGGTAGTCTCTCATTCAAATGCGAAGCAGGGCAGACCCTGCTTAGCAAAGGAGACAATTATGATTTTACCTTACCAGCATTTCTGTAATGTGCTATTTTGTTTTAATTAACCAATTCTCTCAAAGTACATGGGCAAGGATTTTTAATATACCGTATTTTACGGACTATAAGACGCTACGGACTATAAGACGCACCTTAATTTTAATCCAGTTTTTCAGAGTTTTAACATATTAAACTGTTAAAACATATAAGACGCTCCTGAATTTTGGCGGATATTTTTCGAGGAAAAAAGTGAGTCTTATAGTCCATAAAATACGGTAAGTATTTGTTAAGTCTGTTAAGATTATATTTTTCATCCAGGATATATGTAGGAAGAAGTGAAAAATGAACCTCACTCTCATCTGCTGTCTCCTCACTATGGAGAGAAGTGAACCACCAAATAAGTAAACATTTGTTTGAATGCAGGATCTTGCTGATATTTCAATATTAAGTATTATCCCTTGTTCAAATAAATGTGTGTGCCCCAGTTTGATTAGCAGTGAAGGAGTGAGTGAAGAGTCGGGGAGAAGTGCACAAAGGGAAAGCTCAAGCACCACTTTCAATCTTACTCAAGGTACAAATGGTAGGATGGGATGGGATGGTAGGAGGTATGGATGGGATGGTAATGTTTAGAGTAGGGCATCTCTCTTCAATCATTGGAAGGTTTTAAAAAGCTATATTCCCAGTTCATCGGGGGGGCAGCGGGGGGGGGGGAACATTTGTAATGCTGAAATGTGGAGAATCCAGTTTTCAATACATGGTTAAATTCAGCACCATGATTATATGATCTTCATATAGTTTTGGCAATATGACTATTTAATATTTTAATGGATGTACTGCACATTAAGAAGTCTGGGGTTTTTTAAAGTAAATTGTTTTGCTTTAGCATTTATTCTAATGTACATCACTACATAATTAGATGTCCATAATTTAAGTGAAGAAATAATTTGCTGAATGCAAATTTGGTGTCTGAGAATACTTTGAAGACAACTATTCATAACATACAGCATACTTCTGTTATATCCTGATTGACAAGGAACAAATAAGTGAGTGAGTTTTGGTAGAAAGTATTTATAGTTTAGATTAATGAATATATAAGATGTTAAAAACAATTACTGGTCATGATCAATCTCTCAGATGTGCATATTTGCGTATGGAAAGTTATCTGCGTAGCGCTCACTGGAGCTCTTTAAGTCCTCCTTTCTTACAGTCTTTGACTGGTCACATGTAGTGCAGAGAATGCCCCCAGCCCCATCTCTGAAATGCATGATTCCATAGAGCAATCCAGCCACCTTTCTCTGCACAAGCAAGCCGCTTCTTCTTCAACATGAGTACTTTGCATTCCTGAATCAGGGCCACTGAATGTCAGTAGGCACTAGTGGAGTTATCAGGGTCCATATTAGATGTGGCATGTGAGATCCATGATGTTATCTCCAATGTATTTTTGTTTGTTTGTTTGTTTGTTTAAAAGTAGTTGTGCAGAGTGAGGGGCAGAATTTGGATCAGACCTGTGACACTGGGGGGGGGGGATTTCCTTCCCCAACACACCCATAATGTTCCTATTTAAATCTCCATCTCCAATGTTGCTATTAGCCATGTGGGGAGGAAAAGAAGGTTTGCTTCTAATGCTAATGGAAGGTAATTTAAATTAGGGAAATCTTGTGTGTAAAGAAAAGGTTTAAATTTCTCTGCCCCGAGCATCATAGCCTCAGTCCAAATCACACACATCCCATGCGTAAGCAAAGTAATGGAACACAGTGGCCACTTTTGCATGTAACGTGGAGCCACTCCCCCACTCTCCTGACCAAATTCAGATGTCACAGAGAGCTCCTTCTCTGCAGTCAGTGAAACTTCACAGAGGAGGGGAAACTGGCTGCCTGGGCTTCCTTCTTGACATAAGGACAGACTCAGCCGCCAATAGCAGCTGGAGCAAGGAAGGAGCTTCCTCCTCAACTCTGTTTGCAAAACAGTCAGATTGCGGTGCTGTGTTTGGACAAAATGTTGGCATCTCTAAACCAGAGGTCTAGATGGCAAAACTCGCTACAAATTGAAGGTACAAATCAGAGTCTGGGGAGGGAAACCATGGGACAGTTTTCTGTCATAAATGCAGTTGCCCGCATTCGGACATACAGAAATTGAAACCAGAGGCCTCTTCACCTCCGGTTTTGTGTTATGTTTGAATGCTGCCAGTGTCTGTTTTGACGCTCAGTGTGTCACTATGAGAAGTTTACACATACCTCCCGTTTAGTAGCTGAATATACTGCATGAAGTGGGGATGGATCATACCCAGCATTTTAAAGCTCAATATTGTATTTGAAACAGAATGCTTTTAAACATTTCTTTTATTGAATGGTTAAAAATGTGAAGGAATACATTTCTGGGCATACAAACGTATTTTAATTTATGGTGTTTTTATAGGGGATGCTGGCACTGGTTTTGAACTGCATTGATCGCTTGAACGTCTACTATAGTACTGCTCATTTTACAGGGGTTGGCAGAGAGGAAAATGGTACAGCATGGAAAGAAATTCTTAATCTTCTTTATAAATTGCTAGGTGAGTTCTATAGCTATTCAAGATCACTTCCTCCTATTAAACTTATTAACACATACTCTACCAAAAAATTTAAAAGCATTGTCCTTTAAATTTTAAAGGAATACTTTGAATGATTTTCCTCATCATATCAGCCAGCATTATTAAAATGTATTTTCCAGCTTATGTTATGTTTGTTTATGTCATGGGATGAAGAGTGAGTTAAGGAGCAGGTTGATTAAAAATATATAGGCAATGTGACCATGTATTTGCTTTTTTCATAGGGGTCAATTAAAATGAAACAGAATTGTATTTTAGTAACCATGTAGATAATCATCTTTACAATAAACATAAAAATAGCCTTTCAAATTTTTCATCCCACTCAGAAAAACTATCTGTTTTCCCAGAATCTAATTATATTCTAATATGTAATACAAGTAACATTGTATAATATAGTTTTAGTGTACAGGCAAACCTGATCCATTTACTATGACTACTTTTATTCATATAGTCCTATGAAGGACAAATGATTTTCTTGCAACTTAGAGAAGTGGGGTCTTTCCCTTTTGGATTCAGAAATTATTCATGTTTCTGTTGGGGAGCGATGAGGAAGAGAAAATATGGAGGCTCTTGCACACAAATTAGGAAGAAAGTAGGCCATAATGGGACACAGTCAACTGATTTAGAAAATGAATACTTCATCGTCTGTTTTCTCCTTCATTCTGCTTATATTTTGCTTGACAGGACTGCTGTGATCCCTTCATTCAATATTTGCATACAATTATATGTCTCCCTAGTAGCTGTAATAACTGTGGTAGATATTGGGCTACTGTAGACCGGTGATTAAGATAGCTGTTTTTATCTCAGCCTGCAGAAACCTGCAGAACTTTCCATTACCATCCATGTAATGATGCTGCTGAATAATAATAATTATATATTCTATAGTGCCTTTAAATGAGTAGGTGGACTGAAAGTGCCATTGCCCACCATCCTGTGAGTTTCCCTGCAGCTGTGTGGAATCCTCATACCCAGAAATGTGAAAAACTTGGAGATAGCTTTTACAAATGTACTCTCTCTTTCCATCTGTTCCTAAGATATGCAAGCCTGGTTTTATTCAAAATGTGTTAACCAGCACTGGATTTTTTTAATTTAACCTACAGTGGTCCAGAATGCTATAAGACACAAATGAGATAAAGTAATACTAGATCAACACTGTGGCACAATATATTTTACTGAAAAGCTCTTTCTTCATTCATTCTGAGTTAATATTATAATAATATAAAAATATTTCTAATACTTTTCTTGTCATTTATTTCTAGTGTAAAAGATTAGAGGAGTTTAATGTGCTTTAAGTTGTTAAATATGTTTATATGAAGGTTGTTCATTGGAGACCATTGGGGCAATGTAAATAGGTTTTTATGAATGCAGTTAGTATCAGCAAAGTTGTTAGATCCAGAAATGATGGCTTAATTATATCAAATGCTCATCTAGTGTGAATAACTTTTGGGGCTCCCTAAGATTATCGATAGATAGATCTTTATTCAGTTACTGACCAGAAAAGGGAGAGAGAAAATACAGGAGGACTGTGAATAAGCGAATCTGCAGATAATGAATCTGCAGATAACAAGGTTCTACTGTATATCAGAATCTCAAGAAAAACATCAGAGCACAACAGTATCCAACAGCTATAATACAGAGAGGTTAAAGGGCTGTAGAAGATATAATAACTTGTCAATCCTATTAGCAATCAAAATAAATTGGTTTTGGTTTTTATCTGTTCTGTTTTGGCACAAATCTGAAACACCCCCATTCAGTCCTCGTTCAAAATCAACCAATCCTAAACACCCCAATTTTGTTCTTTGTTCGAAATTGCAAAATCTGAATCTGAAACATTTTGTATTTTAAAAAATGGCCCTGGGCAAAACTAGTGGGTGGGGGTGGTAGTGCCCAATTAGTGGAAGCTACCAGCCAAATTTCAGAGGAATTGGGCAAAGGGCTGATTTTTGGTGAATTTTTGAAGTTTAAGATTTTCCCCTTAGGGAATAATGGAGGTTTCAGGAAAAGTATGGCTTCATGTCAGGGGGAAAGGGGGTGGCCCAGAGCAGAGTAGGGTGGGTGGTAATGCCCAGTGGGGCAAGGAAGCTACCACAATTTTTTCAAAGGAATTGGGCAAAGGGCTGGTTTTTGGTGATTTTTTGAAGTTCATGCGTTTTTAAGATTCTTCCCCATAGGGAATAATGGAAGTTTCAGTAGCCCCATAACTCCAGCTGGGGGGCACTGGGATGGCCTGGAGTGAGTGGCGGTGTAGTGCACATAGGGTGCCAACCACCCCCATACCCACAAGCCCGTGGGGTATAGGGTTTGGTTGTTTCTGAGGTGTTCTGAATGTAGATTCTCTGGTAGCATATGAGAGAGGATTCATGGTTTATCATTGAAAATCTCATATGCTACCAGAGAACACTTGCTATGCTAGTGCTACATATGACATATGCTACACTCAGAACACTTCAGAAAAAACAAAATCCAGGGGTGGTTGGCACCCTCTGTGCAGTACACCACCACTCACTCTGGGCCACTCCAGCACCGCCCCCCCCCAGTGCAGTTATGGGGCTGCTGAAACCTCCATTATTCCCTATGGGATAAAACCTTAAAGATGCATAAACTTCAGAAATCAATTTAAAATCAGGGCTTTGGCTAACTCCTTTGTAATCTGGGTGGTGGGCAGGCACCCCTTGGGGTGCTAATGTCCAACCCACTTCTCTGGCCCCCTTTCTGCCCCAAATCTGCCACAAAGACATGCAAACTTCAACAACCCCTCACTCCCCCAAGCCCACACTCCACTGCTGCAACTCCAGACCCCACACTCCATTGCTGCAACCCCCAAGCCCATGCTCCATTGCTGCAACACCAGACCCCACGCTCCATTGCTGCAACCCCAGACTCCATGCTTCACTGCTGCAACCCCGACCCCATGCTCGACTGATGCAGCACCCGACCCCATGCTCCACTGCTACAACCCCCAACCCAACACTCCACTGCTGCAACCCCAGACCCCATGCTTCACAATAATCTACACAATCACTAGATGCTCCCACACAGAACCCCTGTTTAAACTTCTTCTAAACTAAACCATAACACAGAACTTTTAAAATTAAATTGCAACCCCAAACCTCCCTCCAACTTGCCTCCCCAAATTCACTTACAACCCCAAATCTCTCTCCAACTTGCCTCCCCACTCACTAAGGACACTGGTGGCTGCTGGCACAGGGCACAGTCAGGCAGTGATTCTCTCAAGGGGGTGGGAAACAAAATCTTCTTGAACAAAAAAGCAAACAATGCAGCAGCAGATTAATCCATTCCCAGGCAGGCATGCAGTAGCCATAGCAGGCTTGCATGCTGGGCTCAGGCTGGTAGCAAGGCAAGCATGGCATCATGGAAACTTGAGTTTAGACATGCAATGCAAAACTAGTTCTTTCTCTCTTGAATGAGGCAGCCAGAAGGGCAGAAGCAAGTGACTGAGTAACTAAGTTGTTGATGAATTGAACCAAACTCGCCCCCTCCTCCTCAAAGCAATCAGCCCAGAGTGAAAACAGGGTATTGTCTGTTAGAGCTAGCAATGGTTAATCAGAATTTCTTAGCACATAATTGCATTACAATACAACACATTCCAAGGAAATGAACTTCCTCAGGGATGCTGTGCCTGCTTTTTGCATATCTTATCTTCTGCTAATCTCTTCTTGACAGACACTCACTGCCTTGCTAGTTGCTGCAGTCAGGAGACCAAAGGTCCGAAATTTTTTCCGAAGAACAAAACTTCAGCTCTGAAATGGGGTCATTTCGATTTGAATACAAAAAAAATGTTTTTAATTTTTTCATTACTATTTGTATACAAAATGTCCGAAAATGGAATTTTGGGGCACAAAACATTTTGTTGCCTAATCGAAATGCACAAACCTAATTATATGTAACCTCAGTGTCTTGATCCAAAAGTAAATAGCTAATACAAGATTGATCTGAATGACCATAACCATTTCTTAGATATGGATCAATAAGAGCAATCCAAAAGTCATTATGAAATTTACTATATAATAAAATACGAGTACCACTTTATCACCATACAAGGATGTGCTGAATATTTTTTGTATCTGCCCTCTAATACTTTTAAGATCATTAAATATAATAATCAACATATAATTAAATATAATAATCAACAGGGCTCAGGGAATCCACTAGTTTGCTTGTCTGTGATGAGTGAAAAATGATGCCTGGCGAGCAAAAAAAATCCAAATGGGCAAGGTACCAACATAGCTCAACAAGTAAAACGTTTCTATCTGGCTGGTGAACAGAGCCAACATTTCTTGACCCCTTATCATCAGTTATCCACAGTGGCATGGCCATTTAGGTCATGTTAAGTATTAGCAGTTGAATAAGTAATAAAGTTAATATCAACATGTATTCACAGAAACACGACAGAAGTTTATATTTTTGCATTTTACTAAAACACTGTATTTCTACTCATTTGACTGGTATTCTCAATTTTTTTTCTTTCAGCTGCTCTCATTCGTGGTAACAGAAACAATTGTGCTCAGTTTTCTAATAATCTAGACTGGTTAATTAGTAAATTGGACAGACTAGAATCTTCTTCAGGTAAGATATGCTTTTAAGCTAGTGCTAGTTTTCGTTGTTGCATATGAAAAGAACTTTCCCCTAGTACTTCCAGTGCTCATCACTTCCAACTTATCCAGTGAATTAGGTCCTGAAATAATTTTATGTATCATGCTTGAATTCACTGGTCAGATGCTGCTATGTTCAGAAATCAAAACAGTATTTAGTGCTTGGGTATTAGAGGGTCTCATACATTTCATGGCTTAACAAAATACCTCAACTGTATAATAAAATATATTAAGGTTGTTCATATGACTGCTAGGGCTAGGGGAAGGCAGGATACTGCCTACTTTCCCCAATACAATCTCGAGCCCGACCAGGGCTCTGCTGCTCGTGCACCCACATAAGTGGCAGGGTGGCGGGTGGCGGGGCAATCGGGAGCTGAGGGGCAGGCAACCCAGCTTCCTGGAATTCCATAATGCACCACGTAAGTAGCACAGTACATTGGAGGATTTCCCACTGCCAAGCAGCAACTTCCCTCCGGCTCTATGAAAGCTCAGGCTGCTGACAGCCCGGGGAGGAGCTGCTGGCAGCCAGAACTTACACAACGACCCAGGCGTGAGATAGGAGGCATGCATATGCCTTCCTACATCACTTTTACCTGAAGTTTGAAGCTACCTACCTGGACTACAACTCTCCTACCTGGGTAGTGCTAGTCATTGAGGCTCTTCTCACGATCATTTAGAAGAGCCTCTAGGGGGGTTGTGGGGAGAGCGGGCTTAGTCCGCTCTCCCCACAGATGAGCAGCAGTCTGCTCTGGACGGCCACAGCAGCCATCCACACGACTGCGAGCTCTGTCACGGAGCCTGCCAGGGCTGGGGAGTTTGGCGGCTGTGTGGCCCCCAGAAGCTCCAGCAAGCATTCCCTGCGCAAGCATGCCGGGCATGCTGGAGAGACCCCTGAGCCAGGAGGCTAGTTTTCAGCCTCCTGGTTGGGGGTCTACTCATGAGTAGCCGAAGTGTGGAGCCACGCCGCAGCAACTCATGAGCAAAAAAACCCAGCTTTGCGGAGCACCCGCTCCGCAAACCCATTTTAAGAGGAGGGTTACTTTGGTGGGTTAACCGTCTGGAGGCCACTGGGTTTGCCTGCGAGCCCGGTGATTCACACGGTCAGGTGAAATTGGGCTAGACTCTCCTAGCCTGATTTTGCCTGATCATCGGATTAGCCTCATTATGTGACAAATCATATTTTTGAAATAGAATGCGAAATTTAAATATGTTCACCAAAGCTCAACCACTTAAGGGTGGATGCAATTCTGAAAATCAGCACAGATGTTGTGGACACTGTTGTAAATAACATACTAGAAGTCCTGATCATTATGACTTGAGCTTTGGTTGTCATCTTGGAAAAATTGCTGCCAAAAATAGTTTTTCACATATATTATTCAAACTGTTATTATTCAAACTGGAAAATGTTAAATATGAACATAGTAGAGCATCAAATTCTCTATTAAAATGTGGTATTCGGTGTAGAGCTCAACCAACAGCTTTGCCATAAAGTGAAGTTTTCCGTGGAACACTACTTCATGGTGACTGCACCATCCCTGTTTTTTGTCTGTAGCTCACTCAAACATTTCCTGCAAAACTGAACTTAAATATAATTATGGAACATGAAATTTACCATCAGTAACAAGAGGGGGTTTCCCACTTCTTTTTTGTGATTCAAGGAAAGCATGGAGGGCAGAGTGCACGCAGTTCATTAACACGCTCATTTCCACACCACTCAAAAGGTAACGTTCCAGCGCTTTTTTTTTTTTAAAGACATGGTATCCCTATTAGGCCTAACTCACAAGCTGCAATTTAGAAAAAAATACTTATTTTTTCACAGCTTGTTTTGTACAGAGAGTATCCAGTTCATAACTTTTCTCAAAGATATCACCTTCATCAAAATCAGAATGTTGAAATTCAGTGGCAATGTTGGACTTTCCTCCTTCATTTTTAGTTTCAAGTGACTGAAGATGGCTCATGTTCTTTTCTTACCATTTGTTGACATTCCACCAAGCAGTTATGATGCTGTGTATTCATTTTACAGCTGAAAGAAATGCAGGGTTGAACCTGAAAATCTGCTTCATGACATTAGATCAACCTTTGTATAAGAAAGGTTTGTATAAGAATATTTATTACTGTATTATACAGTACATTATTTCCATGTGTAGTGGAGACTCATCTTTATCAAAAGTTGTGGTTAGAATTGGTGTTTTTCATCTTCTGATGTCATTCATGTGTTCAAATGGTTACATCATAGGAGGAAGTGGATTGAAGCAGATCCTGAGCAGTATTTATGCACCTTGTGCACCGACAGTGTTGCCGGGCCATGCTTTTGTGAGGGCATAAGAAATTATTTTCTAGTTTTCACAGCACTTACAATTATTATGTTAGAGGATGATCATCATAGGAATATAGGAAGTTGACTTCTACTGAGTCAGACCATCAGTCAATCAACTCAGTATTGTCTACACAGACTGGCAGTGGCTTCTCCAAGGTCACAGGCAGGATTCTCTCCCAGTTTTATCTTAGAGATGCCAGGGAGGTGCTCTTCTCATAGCAGCCCCATCCCCTAAGGGGAATGTCTTACAGTGCTCATGTGTAGTCTCCCATTGAAATGCAAACCAAAGTGGACCCTGCTTAGCAAAAGGGACAATTCATGCTTGCTATCACAAGCCACTCTCCTTTGAAGATTGTGAGACAATTCAGGAAATTCTTCATCATTTCAGTGGCAGTCCCCTTCCTTTCAATCAGTAAATAATGAACCTGCATTGAGAAGAATTGCAGAAAAATTCAAAGAGCAAATGCAAAACCTGGAAAGAGTAAGCACCACTGCAAAACTGTTAATTCAATACTTTCACATGGTTACTATTTCAAAGCACTAAATCCAAGCAGAAGGAATGGGCAATAGTAACCCATTTGTTACAATTTGTTGTGTGCAAGACATGGTTCCATATTTTTACGGCAATGGTCACTTCCTATATGCAAAATCATATCAACTGTACTTACAAGACATGTTAAACCTTGAAGCAAAAATGGAGAAAGAGGAGTCCAATCAATCAATCAATATTTATTACAGTCAAAGACAAGCATAGAGTACAGGGCAAAAGACAGGTAAAAGGGTAGATTCCATAAAAAGCATAAAAGTCATAATAATACAGCAAACATAGCATAAGTAAAGTGTGCCGTCAAGTCGATTTTGACTCCTGGTGCCCACAGAGCCCTGAGGTTTTCTTTGGTAAAATACAGGAGGGGTTTACCATTGCCTCCTCCTGTGCAGTGTGAGCAGATGCCTTTCAGCATCTTCCTATATAGCTGCTGCCCAATATAGTACCAGAGGGGATTCAAACTGGCAACCTTCTGCTTGTTAGTCCAGCATTTCCCCGTTGTGCCATTTAAGGTGACTATAGCATAGTCTTTATTTCGGTCTTTGACTAGCATACTAAAGCAATATAGCTAAATTGACCTGATTATTATTTTAAAAGCTATAAGAACTTAAAAGGTTTTAGATTAAACATTAAAGGAACTAGGAAACAGTCACTGCAAGTTATGAAAGTATAACATTTTAGGCTATAAAAACTGTACAAACCCAAAGGGTAGTAAAAATATGGAGCCTAAAACTGCAAGGCTGCCTTGCAGAATATTCTCCTGTCATTGTCCGATGAATTTTAGATGCAGCTGCTCAGAAACTGGCCACATTGTAGGTGACATTGGGCCTAGCTTCAGAGAGCAAGAGAGAGGTGTAAAAGTGGTTTATACGTCCTGTGTACTTATGTATCAGCGGCAGGATGAGGGCCGCACGTGTGTCTCCATAGTATGGGCAGTGGAGGAGGCAACCAGCCCTGAGTCACAGGGGCACAGATGTTCCGAGAGTGAGGTCTTTCTATGATGACCTTAAAACACAGCTGAGGGGAGGGCTGGCACTGGGCCAGTGTGAAGGCCCACCTATGGCTAGGGACCTCCAGTTGTGTTAGGTACACCGCAGGGGCCAAAGAAGAGTACAGGAAGTTAGTCAACAATGGCTATTTCGCTATCAGGAGGACAAACAATTTTGGGGGAGGAATTTGGTCTGACATGACCTTTGAACAAACATTGATCCATTCTATGAAAACGTCAGGAGGACTTACTCATGGAAGAGGAATGTCAGAAAGTGTGTTGAATAGGTGGATTCTGGGAATGCCTACTGCTCATAATGTATGTGGTTTAGAAGGTTTCCTTGGTGTAAACTTTGGTACTATGGAACATCATGTTGATACGAGGGAATCGAGCATAGCCAAAGATGATGCAGGCATTTAGAAACTTGTTCAGTGGTTCACAGCTCATCCTCCTTTTCTAGTTTTCATGAATTTGGGGGGTTGGAAACCATCAGCCACCAACATTACTCCCATTCCAATTCTAAAGCCACCCACCCCAGACACACTCCTGCAATTATTTGCATGTAATTGCTTGAAGGATTTGGGCCATGTTGTGGCTGTAGAAAAACTGGATTACAATGTTTCACAGTTTGTGGCCAATGCCATGGACAGTAGAGATGTGCTAATTGATTTAGGTACAAATTGATTTGTACCCAAATCTAGCTGATTCGGACTATTTGGAGACAGAACAAATCGCCCCTGTGGTCCTTTGGGTAGATTTGAGTCCAAATCTAATTGTGCCAGATTCGAATAGATTCAAGATTCAGATTCCTCCTATTAATTCCCCCAGATTCATTTTTTCATTTCATTTTTTTTTTAAAGCTAAGCTCAAACCCTTATAGAAATGGAGTTGTGGAGCAAAATGTGTTTTGACACTTGGCACTGTCCAATGACAGTCAAAATGAACAGAAGAAATTAAAGAGTATAATGAATCCTCATTGGAATTCATTGTGAGGAAAGGTTATTAGACACCAAATAATCTAAGCACTTCAATATTCCTAAAAAATAAACTGAGTAACCCACTGCCTTGCAGGGGTATGTGTGTGTGTGTGGGGTGTGTGTGTGTGTGTGTGTGTGTGTGTGTGTGTGTGGTGTAGTTGGCACATGGCAGTTGACAGTTGGCACTGTCCAATGACAGTCAAAATGAATAGAAGAAATTGAGGTGTGCAATGAATCCTTATAGGGATTCATTATGAGGAAATATGATTAGACACCAAGGAATCCAAACATTTGAAAAATAGTGACTGCACATTTTGCTCCTTAACTACCCTTCTACAAGGACTAGAGCTTAGCTTTAAAAAAATAAATTAATTAAAAGCTGGGGATCCATGTTAGGGTTAGGATAGTTTGAATCCCCATTATTTCCTATGGCAGAAATATAAAAATTAGTAAAAATGTAAATAAATAATTAAATATCAATCAAGTGTCCCTCTACCTTGAAATTTGGATGGTAGGTGGCACCCATGGGGACCTACCCACTACCCAAATTTGGTGTCCCTAGGACCTTTATAAGTGGTCCAAATTGATCCACATCCAAATCAAATCTGGGGTGATTCAGGGGGACAGATTCAGACACAGAAATCAGGGGTGATTTTAAAAAATTGATTCGTGCACATCCCTAATAGGCAGTCATACCTTAGGCTTAACACAAACCCACCAGATTTTCCTGAAGCAAGTGAAGATGATATTGACCAGAATGACACAACCACACATCTTCAGTCACTGGAAGATAAAAATGAAGAAGGGAAGTTCAACATTGCTACTGACTTTCAACATTCTGATTTAGATGGTGATGTCCCTGAGAAAAGTTATGAATTGCATGCTCCCAGTACAAAACAAGCTGTGAAGAAATAAGTTTTTTTCTACCCCTGATAGCTAAGCAAAGAGGCATCTTTCAAAGTGGTGATTCTCTTTGTATAGCAGGAGGAGAGCAACTGACCCTATCCAACCCCAGCACAGCATCCTTCCAGTGGTTGTTGCTAGTATCTGCCTTATGTTTCTTTTTCGATTGTGAGCCCTTTAGGGACAGGGGACCATCTTCTTGATGTATTATTTATTTTTCTATGTAAACTGTTTTGAGAATTTTGGTTGACAAGCAGTATATAAATGTAGTAGTAATAGTAGTAGTAGTAGTAGTAGTAAATTGCAGCTTGTGGGTTAGGTCTAATAGGGATTCTGGGTTTTTTTAAAGCACTGGAACTCTACCTTTTCAATGGTGTGGAAATGAGCATGTAGGGCACATGTTTCATGAACTGCATGCACTCTGCCCTCCGTGCGTTCCTTGAATGGCATAGCAAAAAAGAAGCGGGGAGGACCCCACATGTGACTTACAATACATTTCATGTTTCTTAATTATATTTAAGTTCAGTTTTGCAGGAAATGTTTGAGTGAGCTACAGACAAAAAACAGGGATGGCGCAGTCACCATGAAGTAGCGTTCAACGGAAAACTTCACTTTACGGCAAAGCTGTTGGTTGATATCCAAATTGAACACCACATTTTAATAGAAAATTTGATGCTCTACAATTTTCATATGTTATATTTTCCCGGAGGAGCTGTTTGAGTGAGATGTGAAAAATGATTTTTGGCGGCCATTTTCCCAAGAAGGCAACTAAAGCTCAAGTCATAATGATCACGACCTTTAGTGTGTTACAGCAGTGTCCTCAACATCTGTGGTGATTTTAATATCTTTGGGATTTCGCCCCCCCCCCTTATTTGCTAAAAATTGAGCTAAAATGACCGGACTTTTAGAGGAGAGGACACTGCCATATTTACTTGCTTTGGGACAACTTAATAAGATGCTCTTATGGTATGTATTCATTTCTGGAGATAGCTTCTCAACTGTGATTTGTCAGTGAACTAGCCAACCTGCACAGAGCATCTGTGTGCTCTTTGGGGCCAGCTGTTCCCCCCTCCCTCCTGCCCCACTCTCTCCCTCCCTCCCTTCTGCCCCACACTCTTACCCCTCTTCCCCTCCCTCCTGCCCCATTCTGCTACGCCCTCCCCTCACTCCCAACCCACTCTTCCTTACCCTCCCTCCCCTCTCTCTCACCCTCCTGCCCCAATCTCTCCTGCTCTCCCTCCCCCTCCCCCTGCTCCTCTCTTCTGCCCTCCCCATCTCCCCTTTGCCCCACTCTCTCTTGCCCACCGTCCCCCTCCCCCTGCTCCTCTCTCCTGCCCTTCCCCTCTCCCCCTGCCCCTCTTTCTTGCCCTCTCTCCTGCCCCACTCTCTCTTGTCCTCCCCCACTCTCTTAACCTCCCCCTCCCCCTTGCCCTCCCCCCTGCCCCACTGTCTCTTGCCTTCCCCTCCCCCATTCTCTCTTGCCCTCCCCTTCCCCCCGCCCCATGCTCTCTTGCCCTCCCCCTGCTCTCTTGCCCTCCTTCCCCCCCTCTCTTGCCCTCCCCTACCCCTGCTCACTTACCCTCCCCTGCCCCCCTCTTGCCCTCCCCCTCCCCTCTTCCCCACTCTCTTGCCCTCCCCCGCCTCCTGCTCTCTTGTCCTCCCCCCTCTCCTCCTCCCCCTCTCTCTTCCCCCTTCCCTTCTCCCCATTTTACTCTCCTTACTGGGTGGCGGCCAGCCAAAAAGGGCCCCGCTGCCGCCGCTCCTCCTTCCAGGTGGCAAACAGGGAAGTCCTGCTGCCCGGTTCCCTCCTACCCCAGCATCCCACGGACGCCTGCCCTCGGCACAGCGGGTCCCGCTGCCTCCTGGCTGAGAACTGCCTCCACGGCCAGGCCCAGCACCTCCACGGCCTGTCCTGCCGCTGGGCTGAGTGCCGCCTTTGTGGCTGGGCCCGCCGTGCCATGTGCCGCCTCTGTGGCCCACCGGGCCTGCTGCTGCTGCTTGCTAGCCTCTGCAGCTGGCCTCTTTGGGGCGGGCGACCTCAACCCCCACCTCCAGCTTCTGCCCCAGTCTCCGGGCAGGGACAGGCCCAGGCTGCTGGGCCGAGTGCCGCCTCCGCGGCCAGGCCCACCGCCTTGCCTCGCCTCCGCGGCCATTCAAAGGCATACCCAGGAGAAATCAATATATAGATTATTCTTGAAGTCTCTGGCAATACTAGGAAAGAGTCTCATTATATTAAAAGGTGTAGATTTCATTTGCACTAAAGATTCATCATTTTATTGACAATTCTGCCTAGAAAAGATGAATGTGTGTAGGTTTTGATAAGATATTACTTAAAATAAACATTTAAATTGCCAGGCTATGCACTTTGGTTGTAGCTATTTTAGTATTCTGACTAATTTGCAAGAGGTCAAGATTCATAGCCGTTTAGGTGTAGGACTTCATATCAAAGTAAAGATCCACCCCCACTCATAATGGCCCTCATTGAAACATGGCCCCTTGTTGATGAGTTTGTTATTTTCTATTAGAGCCAACATATACATATTTGAAGAATATACATATTAACCATATTTTACATTTGGTCTAGATAGATTGAAAATCCAGACCTAAAGTAAATAAGTGTATCTTGAAGACCTTGCAGCCTGTTGCAGGTGGCTTCATTCTGTGTAGGTTAGAGATATAATAGACAAATAATCTGAAGATATTGTCTTTTCTTTCCCTTAAGATGTTCCTTTCTAAAAGTTTTGGAATGATGTTCTCTGTACACCCTGTTCTTTAATGCCAAAATGATCTCTGTGCCTGTGGCTTTCATACAGGTATTTTGGAAGTGTTGCACTGCATCTTGATTGAAAGCCCAGAGGCTTTAAATCTGATAGAAGAAGGCCATATCAAATCTGTCATCTCATTGCTGGATAAGCATGGACGCAACCATAAGGTATGCTTGACAAATACAGGATGAGTCATTAATATGTTGAATAACGTAAAGACAAAACAAATAGCATCACCCTGTAGCAAAAGGAAGTAAACAATGAAAATTTGGTACTTTGCAAACAGTAAAGATGTGTGAATATAGAATTTTGTCTCTTTATTCTAAATATAGCTCCTCAGAAGTAGTTCCTTTTCTAGTTTACTAAAAGCCAATATTGTACCTGTGCAGATATAATTCTGGCTCCCTGCTAATTGCAATTAACAAATCAGGAGCCAGCCTCAGGAATTTATAATCCCTCCTCGTAGCCTCCATGAGTGTGGGTGTACACTCACCAGGCTAGAGCAAATGCAGGCAGGCTTGCTGGGCTGGTAGGTGGACAGGCTCAGTTGAGGGCAAAAAAATGTGAGGCTGGTTCAAGGGGAAAGAGACTGGAACATAGTTCAGCAGTGGGGTTGGTAACTGGGTCCAGGAGACTGGTATTTGGGAGCTGGAGAATACAATAAGCAGAGCTGTTGTACCAGCAGCTATTTTGAAACTCTAGGAGGTTTGTAAAGGATTCCAGCTGATAGCTGGTCTCTAGCTTGTTAGGCACTAAAGCTGGAGCTGGTCGTGAGATTCCTCCTGCATAGACTTCCTACTCCCGAGGAGGACATTTCCTAGCAAACGTTGCCATTCTGCCAGGCAAGCACTTGTTCACTGCTCCTGCAGGTGGGCTCAGCAGCGATGGTGCTCCTGGGGGCTGGTTAGCACCTCTCCATTGGACTCACCATGGTCCCCCGGAGGTCTGAAGATGGTGAGAAACCCCAGGAGACAGATGGCTGGGGATCCTCAGTGTCATGGCTCAGAGGGGTCTTGATTGGGGCTCTATTGGCATTCTCCTCAGTTTGAGTCTCCGTGTGGGGGCTAGGGTCTTCCTCAAGGGCCCTGTTGGGATCCTCCTCTTCAGGCTGGGGTTCTTCCTGGGTCAGGCTGGGGTCCTCCTTTGTCTGGGTTTCTGCAGGGACTATGTCAGAGTCCTCTGCTAAAGACACCCCTTGGGACATGCTGGGGTCCTCCTCCGAGGATTCCCCAGAAACGGCGTCAGGGCAGATCCTTACACCTTGTGGGATAAACTATGCAAAGTAAAGTGAAACTATGCCTAGAAACATGTACATGAAATAATTGCATATTATTCTTCACTTTATCCCTGCTTCCACTTGTCTTACCGTTTCCTCAAACATGTCAATTTTAGATTGTGAGCTCACAGGGTCTAACAAACCACCATGCAGGGGCATAGCGAAACCCCCAGGAGCCCAGGGCCAAAATCTTTGTAGGGGGCACTTCCCAAGCCACGCCCCCTGCATCTGACATCAGATGCAAGGAGCGGCCAACAAACATCTCCCCTCACCCCTGCCCTGCGCCACTGCCCTTGCCCCACCACCACCCTTGCCCCGCCGCCACTTCTTATGTTTGCCCCCATGATGGTGCTGTGGCTGGGCCTCTCTGGCCGGCCAGCATTCCTCTCTCGCGCTGGCTGGCTGGCCAGCTGAACTACATGCTTACGCAGTTCGACTATGGACATTGCATCCCCGTGATGTCATGGACATGTGACTTCCATAGTCAAACTGTTCAGGCATGCAGTTTGGCCAGCCAGCTGGCAAGAGAAAAAGAGGTACGCCAGCCAGCTGGAGAGGCCCGTCTAGCCACAGCACCTGCCACTGCCGCACAGGGGCAAAGATAAGAAGTGGTGGAGCAGGGGTGGCAGGGCAGGGGCGTGGTGCAGTGGGGCAGGGGCAGCGGGGTGGTCTGTTTGGGGGCCCCTTGGAGACATTTGTCCCTGATTGTCCAATGGACGCTGTGCCCATGCCACCATGTATACAAATGGCACATGTACATGGTTCATGTGTATATACACACACACACACACACACACACCAGCCATTGTAAGTGCCCTTTGTGCCTTGCCCCTTCAGCTGGGTCCTGGATAAAAAACAAATAGATCCTAAAATCTCAAAATTTGGAATTGCTCCTGGCCAGGGCCTCAAAAAGACTTTCCTTTAGTGTTCTGGCATTTCAAGATGCCTTTGATTCTCTTATAAATCTGAATTCTCTGTTCAAGCTCAATCATGGATAGACATAAATAGTGTAATTGAAAGGCACCATGGGTGTAGCTAGGGGAGAGGGGGCCCGTGTCCACACCTCTCCCTGGAGGCCCATCAGAGTGAGAGAGTTAATGAAGAAAATATGAAGGAGTGGAGCTGGGGGGGTGGGTCCCTCTGGAGCTTGGGGGCCCGGGTTCTTTGAACCCATCTGCTCAATTATAGCTACATCCCTGAAAGCCACATTATACAATAGATTAAAATTAGGTTTCTTGATTATGAAATCTGATTCAGTAGTTACTCAAAAATAAATAAAGTATTTCTAAAAGTGATTGAAAAGCAGCTTTTCTTTGTCCTAAAATAATAGAAAAACACAAAGCTTGTAAATATAAGATTCTAAGAGTTAAATGTTAATTTTCTAAATCTGGATTCTGAGATGTGGGAGTTTCATGAGCACATTAGCCAGAGAACAAAACAAAGCAGAAACCAGGAAATCAAATTAACCTATTAACCTATGGTAGGTGATTTCCTAACAAATTTTGACTCTGGATCTTCCAGACACTGGATCTTCCAGGCACTAGAGTCCTGCTCTTTAATAATGAAAACTTACCAACACATTCTACTGACTCCGACAATATGTGTCCCAGAGGCATTTTCCAGGCAGGGAAGGGTAAGTCATAAAAGATGTCATGCAACCCATACTAGGCAACTACAACACTGCCTAGTGACAAGGCAGGTTTGTATTTAAATGAAGAAAACATGGGAACAGGAAACAATACACACAAACTGGTCAGGGGGAAATGTGTAGCAGGTATATACCAGAAACAGAAAACTCATAAAACTTAATTGCTGGACTGATTCTTTAAAATGGCATTAACAACAACAACAACAACAACCAACTTGTTAGCTGCACCATAACAATTTTTTTCTCTGGGAACAATGGAAGCTAGAATGCCAAGCAGACCAATATTTTATTTATGTATTTATTTATTTATTTATTACATTTATATCCTGTTTTCCTCCTAGGAGCCCAAAGTGGTGTACATGGTTTATGTTTATCCTCAGAACAACCCTGTGAGGTAGGTTAGGCTGAGAGACAAGTGACTGGCCCATAGTCGCCCAATGAGTTTCATGGCTGAATGGAATATACAGGAGGACCTCGATAAACACAGGGTAATAGCCACCTACATTAGTACTGATTGATTAAGTGCTATCATGTTGTTGTTGATTCTTAGCAACCACACAGATAGATTCTCTCTAGGATGATCTGTCCTCAACTTGGCCTTTAAGGTCTCTCAGTGGTGCATTCATTGCTGTTGTAATCGAGTCCATCCACCTTGCTGCTGGTCATCCTCTTCTTCTCTTTCTTTCAACTTTCCCCAGCATTATGGACTTCTCAAGGGAGCTGGGTTTTCATGTAATTGTGTCTGAAGTATGATAGTTTGAGCCTGGTCATTTGTGCCTCGAGTGAAAATTCTGGATTGATTTGTTTTATGATCCATTTGTTTGTTTTCCTGGCTATCCATGGTATCCTCAAAAGTCTTCTCCAGCACCAAAGTTCAAAAACATCAATACTTTTGCTGTCTTGCTTCTTCAAAGTCCAGCTTTCACATCCATAGAATGTCATGGGGAAAACCATTGTCCAAACCATTCTAATCTTTGTAGGTATAGACACGCTACAGCATCTAAAAATCCTTTCCAAGGCCATTGCAACCCAATCTAGTTCTAGTCTGCGGCATATTTCTTGACTGCTGGATCTTTTACTGTTGATAGTTGATCCTAAAAGGCAGAAGCTATCCACTATTTCACTGTATTCATTATCAATTTTGAGTCTGGTTGCTGTACCTGCTGTCTAATCTTCTTTACATTTAGTCATAGTCCCATTTTTTCACTGTGCTCCTTGACTTTCATTACTAGATCTTTCAGATCATCCTCATTCTCAGCTACCAGAATGGTATCATCAGCGTAGCACAGGTTGTTGATGTTTCTTTCTCCAACTTTAAAACCTCACTCATCTTCTTCCAATCCAGCTTCTCTCAGTATGTGTTCACCATATAAGTTGAATAAATAAGGAGAAAGTAGACAGCCTTGTCTTACTCTTTTGCCGATCTGGTACCAATCTGTTTCACCATGTTCCGT
Source organism: Hemicordylus capensis (assembly GCF_027244095.1). Taxonomy (NCBI): domain Eukaryota; kingdom Metazoa; phylum Chordata; class Lepidosauria; order Squamata; family Cordylidae; genus Hemicordylus; species Hemicordylus capensis. The sequence continues at coordinate 67,077,150 of NC_069657.1, forward strand.
CTGGACTGTGGCTTCCTGTCCTGTGTATTGGTTTCTCATGAGACTACCCTGGTATACACGATTTCTAAAAATGGTAGGAAAGGGTTAAAATCCCCATATCTGCGAGTTGGGGGTGACCGGGAATGACTTCACAGGTCATTTCTGGCCATCATTTTGAGTTTGCCACTGATCAGGAGCCATTTTATGGCCCTTTAAAAACAAAAACAAAAAAACCACAAACCTCACAATTTTTGGCCAATTTTTTTTTCCTCTTGCGGGGCATTGCTGGAACGCGTGGAGCATGGTAGGGCACTCTATTTTGCATTTTTTGTTTCATTTTTCACCCATTTTAGCCCGTTCTTAGCCCATTTCCTTGCCCTTTGGAACCAAAACCCCAGATTTCTATTGCCCCAATGCCTTGGTATTCACGGTTCCAGTATCTGACTGCGGCACTCACCCAGAACCTCCTGTGAATACTGAGGCTTTCCTGTACAGCCAATATAGGCTCAGTTTATCACATGACACAGCTTTTTGTGTGTGACTAACCATTGGGTGCTATTTAAAATGCTTAAGAACCCGGCTCTGTGGTCTGTTGTGTGTAGCAATAACATCAATATACTATAGTGAGATCATAGCCAAAATTCCTTGTACTAATGTAAGAGGAAACTCATTTCACTGCTCTGATGTATAGAGCTTGGTCCATCCCATGCACCTGGGCAGCAGCATTAATCAATTCTGGTACTGAGGAAAATCCCAAAATGGCACAGAGTGTAGGGATGTGCAAATTGATTCGGGTACACATTGATTTGCACCCGAATCAAGCTGATTCGGGTGATTTAGAGACAAAACAAATCACCCCTGTGGTCCATTGGCTAGATTCAGGTACAAATAGAACCATGCCTGATTCAATTCAAGGCAATTCAAGATTCGGCTCCCTCCTATTGATTCTCAGCTTTCACTTAAAAAATAAAGCTAAGCTCTAGTCCTTGTAGAAGTGGAGTTATGGAGCAATATGTGTGGTCACTATTTTTCAAGTGTTTGGATTCTTTGGTGTATAGTATCTTTCCCTCAATGAATCCCTATGAGGATTCATTACAAACTTTCATTTCTTCTATTCATTTTGACTGTCTTTTTGACAGTGCCAGCTCTTAACTGCCATGTGCCAACTACAACCCACTCCCACCCACAAGGCAGTGGGGTACTACTCAGTTTATGCCCTAGGATTTTTTAAAAAGTGTTTAGGCTCTTTGGTGTCTAATAACCTTTCCTCATAATGAATCCCTATGAGGATTCATTACACACCAAAGTGTCTAAACACCTCAAAAATTCCTAAAATGTAAACTGAGTACCCAGTGGGTTGTGGGGTAGATGGAACATGGGATGCCACTAATTCTCCACCCCCACCCACAAAGCAGTCAGAATAAACAGAAGAAATGAAGGTGTGTAATGAAGACACCAAAGAATCGAAACACTTCAAAAATACCTAAAAAATAAACTGAGTACCCCTGTGTGAGGGGTGGGGTGGGTGTTGTTGACACATGGCAGTTGACAATTGGCAAAGTCCAATGATAGTCAAAATGAACAGAAGAAACGAAGGAGTATAATGAATCATCATAGGGATTCATTATGAGGAAAGGTTATTAGACATCAAAGAATCTAAACATTTCAATATTGCTAAAAATTAAGATGAGTACCCCACTACCTTGCAGGTGGTGGGGGGGTGTAGTTGGCACATGGCAGTTGACAGTTGGCACTGTCCAGTGACAGTCAAAATGAACAGAAGAAGGAAGGTGTGTAATGAATCCTCACAGGGATTCAATATGAGGAAATGTTATTATACACCAAAGAATCCAAACACTTGAAAAATAACGACTGCACAATTTGCTCCATAACTCCAACTCTACAAGGGCTAGAGCTTAGCTTTTTTCTTTTCTTTTCTTTTCTTTTCATGAAAGCTGGGGATCCATTTTAGGGTTAGGATATGGTAACTTTGAATCCTCATTGTTTCCTATGGCGGAAATGTTCAAAATCAGTTAAAATGAAAATAATTCATTAAAAATCAACCAAGGGTCCCACTGCCTTGCAATCTGGGTGGTAGGTGGCACCCATGGGGACCTACCCACCACCCAAATGTGGTGCCCCTAGGACCTTGTTAAGTGGTCTGAATCAATCTGAATCTGAATCAAAGCAAAGCAAATACAAATCAAATCTGGGGTGATTTGGAGGGGGTAGATTTGGATACGAAATAAATCAGGAGTGATTTGTTTTGGGCACAAATCAAATAAAAAAATTGATTTGTGCACATCTCTAACAGAGTGTCACATAAGGACTGTCCCAAAAGTCAGGGGGAAATGGCAAGTTCACCAACAGGCCCTAGCATGATCTCTAAGATCTGTAGGTTTAGTTCTATCTGTGTTAGATCTGAACTGACAAAAACATGAGAGGAGGAGTCAATTTGTTTAGGGTTTTTCTTTGTAAAGCAGTTTAAGTACAATTGGACAGTCTCGTTTGCCTTGCATAGGATATAGCAGTAGTTATTTTGCAACAAGCATAGATACATAGTACTGTAAGCTGTCTTATAGTGAATCAGACCATTGGTCCATCCAGCTTGATATGGTCTGCAGTGACTGGCAATGGCACTCCAGGTTTTCAAACAGGTGCCTTTCCCAACTGTACCTGGAGATTCCAGGGACTGACCCTGAGACCTTCTGTGTGGAAAGCAGGAACAAGCCATGTAGTTCTGAGTGCTGAGTGTAGCGATCCAAACAAAAAACTAGGTGTGCAGCACTCTTTCAGACTAAAAGGGAATATAATTAAATGGCAGCCCTCCCCCCAAAGATCAAGTCTGTGAGTGCACGGTTCGAGGGGTTTTAGTCATTTTTTTTGTTATTTATTTGTTTGTTTGTTTGTTGAATTTATATACTGCCTAGTATAAAAATCTCTAGGCAGTTTACAGAATTAAAACATACAATATAAACACATTTAAAATTCATAAAAAGATAAAAATTATAGATAAAAACATGTTAAAAACACATTAAAATTTTAAAATGCCATCTCAGTTGAAGGCCTGGGAAAACAGGTGCATCTTCAGGGTCCTCCTAAAAGCAAACAGAGAAGGAGATGCTCTTATTTCAGCAGGGAGTGCATTCCAAAGCCTCGGGCAGCCACAGAAAAGGCCCGGTCCCGAGTTGCCACCAAACGGGTTTGTGGCACCCGTAGTTGGGGACCTCTCTAGATGATCTTAACAGGTGACAGGGTTCACGACAGAAAAGGCACTCTCTTAAATACCCTGGACCTAAGCCATTAAGGGCCTTATAGATAATAACTAGCACTCTGTATTTCATTTGGAAACCTATCGGCAGCCAGTATAGTCCTTTTATCATTGGTGTTATATGGTCCCTTCGGGTAAACCCAGAGACCAGTCTGGCTGTCGCATTCTGCACCAATTGTAGTTTCTGAACTACATACAAAGGCAGCCCCACGTAGAGTGCATTACAGTAGTCTAGCCTAGAGGTTACCAGCATATGTACTACTGTTTTAAGGTCATTAATCTCCAAGAATGGACGTATCTGGCATATCAGCCAAAGCTGATAAAAAGCACTCCTGGCCACAGCCTCAATCTGAGAGACCAGGGAGAGTTTGGGATCCAGGAGCACTCCCAGACTATGAACCTGGTCTTTTAGGGGGAGTGTAACCCCATCCAGAACAGGCAGATCTAAACCATCTCTTGGATCCCGACCCCCTACATACAGTACCTCCGTCTTGCTTGGATTTAACTTCAGCCTGTTATCCCTCATCCAGCCCAATATCGCTTCCAGGCAGGCACTTGTGGCGGGGGGTCATGCCATTTGCTGATGAAGTTGGTATGGAAAAATAGATCCGGGTGTCATCAGCATATTGATAGCATCCCAGACCAAACTTCCTGACGATTAGGGGTGTGCACGGAACCGGTCCGGCACTGGGGTGGGGGGTTCCAACTTTAAAAGGGGGAGCTTTACTCACCCCTTCCAGTAAAGAAACGTATTTTATGTAGTAATTGGGCGGCAGGGTGCCGCCCGCTTCAATCTCCGGCTGCTGCGTGGGCTCCGCCTTCATAGACATAATCGGGCGGCAGAATCGCTCCAAGTCCCTGCCGCCCGCCCTCTTCATGCTAAGCAAGCCCCCCTCGGCTGGCGGCCGCCCCCTGTGACTATCAAGGGGTTCCAACCTCCCCTCCGCCCCCTTCCTGACAAATGGCCCCCCATTACAGGAGGATGGCAGGAGAACTCCCTGCCGTCCCCCTTCTCCTTTGCCGGCTGGGCTGCAAATGGCTCCTAGGAAGCCTTTTGCGCACGTGCGCAAAAGGCTTCCTAGAAGCCATTTGCAGCCCAGCCGGCAAAGCAAGCGGACGGCAGGGAGTTCTCCCGCCACCCGGAACTCCCTGCCATCAGTTTGCTTTGCCGGCTGGGCTGCAAGTGGCTTTTAGGAAGCCTTTCGCGCACGCGCACGAAAGGCTTCCTAGGAGCCATTTGCAGCCCAGCCGGCAAAGGAGAAGGGGGACGGCAGGGAGTTCTCCTGTCGTCCTCCTGTAATGGGGGGCCATTTGTCAGGAAGGGGGCGGAGGGAAGGGGGGAACCCCTTGATAGTCACAGGGGGCGGCCGCCAGCCGAGGGGGGCTTGCTTAGCATGAAGAGGGCGGGCGGCAGGGACTTGGAGCGATTCTGCCGCCCGATTATGTCTATGAAGGAGGAGCCCACGCAGCAGCCGGAGATTGAAGCGGGCGGCACCCTGCCGCCCAATTACTACATGAAATACGTTTCTTTACTGGAAGGGGTGAGTAAAGCTCCCCCTTTTTAAATTGGAACCCCCCACCCGAACCAAAACCACCTCATGTCCGGACCGGTCTGGAGGCCTTTAGAATGGGCTCCGAACCGGTCCGTGCACATGACTACTGACGATATCTCCCAGCAGTTTCATGTAGATGTTAAAAAGCATTAGAGACAGTATGGAGCCTTGTGGAACCCCACACTTCAGCTCTTGCTTTTCAGAGCAATAGTCTCCAAGCGATACCATCTGGAATCTGCCAGAGAGGTAGGAGCGGAACCACTGTAAAACAGTGCCACCCAATCCCACCTCCCTCAAGCGACCCAGCAAGATACCATGGTCAATAGTATCGAAAGCCGCTGAGAGATCCAAAAGGATCAGCAGAGTCACACTCCCTCTGTCTATCGCCAATTGGAGATCATCCATCAGGCCAACCAAGGCAGTCTCAACCCCATAGCCCACCTGAAAGGCAGTCTGGAAATGATCTAAATAGTCTGTGTCATCCAAAACTGCCTGGAGCTGAGAAGCAACCACTCACTCAATCACCTTACCCAACCAAGGAAGGTTAGAGACGAGTCTATAATTAGCTAACTCCAAGGGATCCAATGCAGGTTTCTTCAGATAAGGTCTAATAATAGCCTCCTTGAGACAAGGAGGCATCCTGCCCTCCCTCAGAGAAGTATTATGATATTACCAGATAATTTCTCTGATAATATGACTATCAGATGAAATAAGCCAAGTTGGGCAAGGATCAAGAGAGCAGGTGGTAGGGCGTACAGTCCAGTGTAGTTTGCCCACCTGATCAGAAGTAACACACTGAAAATGATCCAGTTCAATCCTACAAGAGGAGTTGCTGGGCACTTTTACGATAGACTCTGCAGTAACTGTGGAATCTAGTTCAGTGTGAATACAAGATATTTTACCTGCAAAAAAGTTGTTAAACGTATCACAGTGAGTGACAGATGCTCCAGATTCAAATTCAAGGCAAAGGGGGCAGGAACTAGCCACCTCACAACCCTAGACAACTCAGCTGGACATGAATTTGCGGAAGCAAAGCGAGCAGAGAAGAACTGCTTCTTTGCTGTCTGCACTGCCAGAGCATAGATCCTCAAATGAGCTCTGTGTTGCTATCTATCAGATTCATTCCAAGACTTCCTCCACTTGCGCTCATGCTTTATTGATGGCAATAAAGCCATTCTATTACTCTGAATTTGCACCAGCATATTTTGAATTTAGAATTATTTTCCCCATTCCCCCAGTTTTATTTAACTATTGAAATAACTTTTTAATAGTAGTCCTATTCACACACTATATTCAATGCATGTGCAGTCTGGATATAGTTTATGCATTTACAGATCTTCATGCACATACAATTATTCACATACCTCTCTCTCTCTCTCTCTCTCTCTCTCTCTCTCTCTCTCTCTCTCTCTCTCTCACACACACACACACACACACACACACACACACACACACACACACACACACACACCGTATCTGTACCCTGCATTTGAGAGGGCCTGTATCTATGTTCATTTTCAAAATGAATGTATGTATCATTCATACAATAACAGGCACATGTGTACAGATACCTGTAATAATAATAAATAATAATAAACTTTGTTTGTTAGCTATCGCATAACAAATTGTTCTCTGGGTGGCTCACAACAGAGAATTAAAATATACAATAAAAACACTCATTAAATCATAACTCATTATATCATAACGTTCAAAAAAGGTAGAAAGAAAATACAAAATACAATACAAAACAGGTTAAAACTCATTTTAAAATTAGTTAAAAATCAGAACAAATCTGAAAACCCAAATTTAAAAACCTTAATTTAAAAGGCCTGTGTGAACAAAAAGGTCTTTACCTGGTGTCTAGAAGAACAAAGTGATGAAGTCAGGCGAACCTCACTGGGGTGCAACCACCGAAAAGGCCCTCTCCCCGGTTAGCCACTAGCCTCACCTCGTTTGGCAGGGGCACCTGGAGAAGGGCCTCTGAAGAAGAGCTTAAGGTATGGGTAAGGACACATGTGTGCAGACACATTTGTACAGAAACATACAACATAGTGTCTGAATTGGCTAATATTGTGTTATAAACTGGATGCATGCAAGGCCAACTTCTAACAATGTTTTCCAGGTTCTTGATGTACTTTGCTCTCTTTGTCTCTGTAATGGAGTAGCAGTGCGTTCTAATCAGAACTTAATCTGTGACAATCTTCTTCCTCGAAGAGATCTACTTTTGCAAACACGGCTGGTGAATGATGTGACCAGGTATCAGTTACACAGATTGTATTTTGTTTGTTATATTTTATCTCATGGAAGGTTTCTATAACAGGAAAGCACTAGCTGTCAGTTCACAATATTGTTCTTTAGGATCTTTTAACTGTTTCCGCCACAGCATTTTCTTTCTACCTTGTTGAGATTATCTGTATGGAACACTTGCTTATTGGACAAGCTTGTTCTCGCAACCTTAAACAGGGTTGGAGGAGCACCCAGCCACAGTAGGATAGCCAGGTGTGCTCCCAATCAGCAGTCATGTAAACTCAAAAAAGCAAGGGGGGAGGAGGAAAGAGTGATTGTGTGGGAGATGGGTTGGGTAGGATGGGTTGGGTAATTTGTCAACCCTTGGTAAAATACTGGAGACAGAATCTGGGTTAGATACTCCAGTCCTGTTGGGTCAACTTGATAATAAGTATTGTAATGACTGTTTTCTGAAGGCTTCATTTTGCTGTTGTCTGTGCCCTTATTTGTTACATGGCTCCAAACTAGTATTTGTGTATGTAATTTTGTCTTCTTATTTTATCCTGATCTAATTCATGTTCTTTTTGATAATTATTGTGGTTTCGTAACATAAATCAGATATCAAATTTAGTATTGTACGCTATCACACAAAAAATTAGTATTACGCTGGTGTATTTTACGCACTGTCTGTTCTTTATTCTTTTAGTATGAGGCCAAACATATTTCTGGGAATTGCTGAAGGCTCAGCGCAGTATAAGAAATGGTACTTTGAACTAATAATTGATCAAGTAGATCCATTTTTAATGGCAGAACCTACACATCTACGAGTTGGCTGGGCTTCAACATCAGGCTATGCTCCTTATCCAGGAGGTGGGGAAGGATGGGGAGGCAATGGTGTTGGTGATGACCTATACTCATATGGCTTTGATGGACTTCATCTATGGTCAGGTAAGAACTGGTTTAATGTACTAAGAGCCTTAACCATACATCATGTAACCTGTATGGTGTACATGGGTATAAGCACTACCAGGAAGCCCCATCCCCATGCTGATGCAATTTGAAAGCCCATCCCATCCACTCTGAAGAGACAAATGCTGTACTCAGGGAGAGATTCTTCTTATGACTCAGAGCTCTGATGCCTTAGCTTTCTCAGTCATGGGAGAACATGTCCTTGAGAACAGTGTTTGTCTCTTCAGGCAAACACTGTCCTTGTGGAGATCCGGGGAGGCAGTCTTTCAGATCGTGTCAGTGCTGGGGTAGGTCTTCCCAGTAGTGTTTATAATTGTGCACACAAACAGTTGCAGAACTTGTGATGAGGGCTGATCGTTAATTATAATATATCACTATTTATCAAATTTATGAATGCTGATACATTCTCTTCTTAATGAAGGAATACAGTGTATAGAGTCAATGTCACTGCCTGCTTTGGTCTTGGGGGAAATGGAACAGATTTCCTTCTCTGACTAGCTAAAGAGGCAAAGGTAACTGGGAAACATGGAACATTTGTCGTCATGATATAAAGTGAGCATGGGGCAGCCATACTACAATTAGCAACACTTACGTTTATTATACATTTTTCCTCAGACTACTTCACCATTTCTCCCTTGCTGCCCCTTATAGCTAGAATTCCCTACCAAATCACCTGTGTGATGCTCCTCTTCCTTTGTCCCTTTTCCGTGAAGCCTTTGACACACACCCCTGGTTCCTGTACTCTACTGCAACTAATCCTAAATGCATGTACATGGAATAATTATATAGAATTCCCTCTTTCTCTGCCTCTACTCTCCTCCCTTTCCTCTGTTGACTCCCTTGTGGGGCAGGGACCTGTCCTCTCATCTGTTATAAGGGACTATGCACACACAAAAAGCAGTATATAAATATTTGTTGTATTTGTATATATAGTATTACAAAAATACATAAATAATGAAAGGAAAAGATGCAAGAGATGTTGCATGGTCAGGGATTATTCATTTCAACCCTGAAATCCCCCTCAATAGGCGATGCTCGAGTTCCGTATTTCAGAAGTCATCAGCATGAAGCTAGACTGATAAAGTTGATAGAAGTTGTATGTCAATGCAAAACCTACAGTTCCAGACTCTTAACTTAAGCAGATGGTATTGTGAGGAGTTGTATCCACCCACTTCTCGTTCAACCACATACAACATATAGCCCTCAAAAAGAAGTTAAGAAGTCTGATCCACAACCAACATCCCCACTTGTGGCCAGCCACAATCTGTTCCACAACCAGACATGAAGCAGGCTCTAGTAGATATGGGTAGTGTATGGGAAAGCTCTTTTAGGCTTTTTCTTTTTCACAGTCTTCCCTATGTTTTTATTTTATTTTATTGATATATACCCCTCCTTTCAGTATAAATATATCCAGTGCAGCTTGCACTTAAAAGAATAAAAGCAATAGAATTATATCAGTAACAATAAGAAATTAGAGTAGCCAATAAAATTGTGGCATTAAAACAATCTGACTAACACTGAAAAATAAGGGTTTTACAATTGATCCCAGTTTGATATCCTGGCTTGTTAAGATAAGTTTTTTGCATTTGGTCAAAACAATGTACAGGTGGTCCTCATTATTCATAGGGGTTCAGTTCTTGCCCATGGGCCCGAATACGGAAACTGCAAATAATGAAACTTCGAGTCAATGGGAATTGGGGGGTTAGGTTCCTTGATCTTTACAAAACGGTCCAAAAAGCAGAAATAAAGGGAATAAGAACCTTGCTCTTCAGGCCTCCAGCTCTCCAGAAAGCACCCTCCGCAAACTGCAAATCCACCCAATCTTTGAGAATGTTTTAGAAAATCCTTGGGGGAATTTTTTTAAGAGCCATAGAATGGCTCCATGCTGCAAAATGGTCGTTGGAAAGCACATCAGAAATAATTTCCAGCCACCCAGGGATTGCGGATTGGCAAATTTTGCCTATTTTTAAAATAGCGGCTAAAAAAACTATGTCCATGTGACCCAACCATGAATATGTAAAACTGCGGGTGCCAGGACTTTGAATAATGAGGACCACCTATAGTTCATTAAAAACCACAACCAGAAACTTTCATGTGGGGGGAGGGAGGAAGAGGAGGGACGCATGAACCCAAAGCTTTCCACAGCTTGTACACATAATGACAAACTATGATTTGTCATTATGTCTTAACTGGGCATCGTGTGTCTGCAACTAGGGATGTGCACGGAACCGGTTCGGAGGCCCTTTATGGGCCTCCGAACTGGTTTGAAAGGCAGCCGGTTCTGCCAGTTCCATGGTGGCGGGGTGCTGCTTTAAGAGCGGTGGAGTGTGCACTTACCCCTCCCTCCACTCTTCCCCTGCTAGCACTCCTTTTTTCCAAAGTTAATTGGAGAGGGAACATACCTCCCTACCGCCCCGTTGCCACTGTTGACCGGATACAACCGGAAGTATCTGATGCACCTGCCTGTGCTGGCGCATGTGCACAGCTGCATGGCGGGCATGCCCCCATCCCAGCGTGCACAGGTGCATTGGATACTTCCGGTTGTATCTGGTCAATGGGTGGCATGGAGGTATGCTGCCTCCCCAATTAACTTTGGAAGAAAGGAGTGCTAGCCGGGGAAGAATGGAGGGAGGGGTAAGTGCACCCTCCCCCACTCTTAAAGCAGCACCCCCCCACACCATCAAACCCCCACCACCACCTGATTCCATGGACACACCTATCTGCCACACTGACTATCAGGGAAGGAACAAATAGGCCAACACTTGCTGTCCTGCCACACTAGCACTGAAGTGGTGAAAGTAAGGCTAAGACAACTAATCAACCACTGCAGTGTAGTAAAAAAGAGCATTGACCTGGTTGATTAGTCTCTCCCCACCCCCCACCCCGCTGACACCCATGCTGAGTAAAAGCAAATAATTAGCCTAATATGCCCTGAATGAATGTAACCATTTCTTTCGGTGTTGCACTATGTCCTCATCATATTGATCCCAGATTGGCTGGGATTGTGTAATAAAGAGAGATTCTCCAAGAAATCAGTTGGAGGGAAATTAGATTGGGACAAAAGGAAGTGAACAGGAAAAATGCAACCATTCTCCATGTCAAGAGTATTTTGAGGAGAGTATTTTGGCTCCTTAGAAAGCACACTTTTTGTGCCCTAAACATTTATGAAAATTAAGTGCCCTTCATATTAGATTAATGCTGACAGGGTGCTAAAATAATTAATTTCCTACAGTGAAATACTATGTATGTTTACTCAAATGTAAGCTCCAATATTTTCAGTGTGGTTTACTCCCTGGTAACTGTGCTTTCGATTGCAGCTTTTATTTTATTTGTTTATTTTTTTTCTGTTGAACCTTTTAAAATGCGTCAGGCCAGCTTTTTCTGTTTTGTTCAAGAGCTTTAGCTGCAAGTCACTGAATGTTACTACCATGCAAACCCTATTTAAATTCAAGGGAGTTGTGTAGGTGAACACTTTGTTGTGTTAAATCAAATGGAAAATTGAGCATTTTAAGAAGTGCATGCTATTTGAAATTGAATAACAGGAAAGAAGATAATGAGTTTTCTTTGTATTAGGCTTTGACCTCCAATCTGTAATCCAAAAATAGTTTTTCGCTATGACTATAATTGCTAACATTCTTTCAAAGGGAAAATATATTATATATATATCTTCAATAAAGATAGTTTAAGATTACTGTAAAACATGATAAGATATAGACAATAGAGAATGATGTCATATTGCATCTAGGTTTGAGTTTTGTGTGCAAACAGGAATTTGCTCACAAGTGGGAAGGATGTTTACCATAGTATTAAACCAATTGTAAATAGAGTCAGATTTTTGTTTCTCCACAAACCATATGGGAGCCAGCCAGCCAGGCAGGGCCAGACCACCACCACTCTGCACAGTGCTACTGCAGTCTCTCTCCTTCTCTGATCCAACTTCTTTCTTCTCCTGAGGCAGAAAAGCAATGTCTCGCTCTGCCTCCAAGCAGCCCCTTATATACATTTTCAAACTCCCTCCTTTTGGCCTCCCCTCCCTGCTCCCTCCCCCCAGCCAATGGGGCCACAGTTGCCCCTGCCAGCACTTGATTTGAAAGACAACTAGCCAACCAAGAAGCAAAAAGATTTCAAGCGAACCGGAAGCCAGTGCCAGGAGACCATTCAGTGATAGAAAAGCACAGAGACAAAATGGCACCCGCGAAACAAATTGCTAGTGAATTGATCCATGCAAATTGGGGGTGATTTGATTTGTGATCGAATCAGCCCCTTTATTTAAGGGGTGATTAGATTAGCAAGTAAATCAGCGAATCATCTCTGATACATGGTGGACTGATTCACACATCACTAGCAGATCGATCTGTACACACCTACTATTTCTTATTGGAAGTAGCCTTGAGCATTTTTAATGGAAAAGAGGGTACACACACACACACACACACACACACACACACACACACACACCTCATTATCCACAGATACACCTATCCACAGTCTGGTAAAAGATACTTGACTTTAGCATACATGGGGAAAAACAAAAACATTGACTTTGTGTATCCGTGGGTTGAAGGTGGCCGGAAATAATTGCAGAGGCCATCTCTGCCCACTATTTTGTTTCTAGGAGCCACAAAATGCCCCCTGTTTTTTAAATAAAACAAAACCCAGCTATTTGGGGGCATTTTGGGCATTTGGGGGGCACAATGTGATGTGGGGGGAGCAGCAAAACTTGGTAAGGAGCTTCCTTCCATGTTTCCCTCCCAAAATATTTGGCTGAAAATCAGCATTTATTCGCATTTTCCTGGCAACCAGAAACCTAACCCCAATGCCTCATTGAAATGATGCCTCAATATTCGCGGTTTCCGTATCCTTGGTACAACCGAAGAACAGAACCCCCCGCAAGTATTGAGGTCCTCCTGTACATAAATATGGTTTGTAAGTGTAATGTGGCTGCAAAAGGATAAATGCTATTTGGATATAGCATTTAAGGTATATGGATGAATGATAGGCACAGGGGATTGAATGAGTGTTAACATAGTGTAAAGTGTTGACGAAGCCCTCTCTGATAGCACATAGCTACAGAAGTCACAAGTGATATGCTAAGTTTAAGCACTATTCTGACATGTATAATTTTAAACAGTGTTTCTCTCATTTCCTAAACTAGAAGAACTTGCAAGCGGGGTGAAGGGGCAAGATCATATTTTGTATTGGGGGGGGGGAATGATTTGGTATCATAAAAATCTCACAAGTCTTCACTAATACAGTTTCTTCTCTTTGTTTACACTGTCATAACCTTTTGTTTATATGACTCTTTAATTACTAGGTCGAGTATCCAGAGCAGTTGCATCTGTAAATCAGCATTTGCTAGCATCTGATGACGTGGTCAGCTGTTGCCTGGATTTAGGGGCACCCAGCATTTCTTTCCGCATTAATGGGCAGCCTGTGCAAGGAATGTTTGAGAACTTTACCACTGATGGACTTTTTTTCCCTGTGGTGAGCTTCTCAGCAGGTGTCAAGTAAGTACATCTTCCCTTCAGATTAATGTTTTGATGTTTTTTGTCAGGCGACTTCATTGAATGCCTCCTAATGTTGTACATGGCCACTGCATCCTACTGCTGAAGAACTTCCCAACTGTCAATCATGAAAAGAAAAACAATTTTGTGTCAAAATCTTGAGTCATAGATAATGGACAATGAAATATAGAATCTTTGATACTTCTTGGCTTTGGTGTGACTCATTCCCAGGTTGGGACTGAGTGAAGACACTATGATCTGATGATTTTTGTGTGCCCTATGTGAAATTATTTTGGGTTCTATCATTTATCAGTGGACAAGTTTCTACACGTAGCACTCCATTTGGCACTAACTGAAATCTTGACAGCATCAACAAGAGGTCAAACTCTCTTCTCACATGCAGTAAAAGGATTCAAGGAACACTGATGAATCAGTATGACACTCTGAGCACTCAGTGCTCAGTTGTATACAATAATAAGATCTTTGAGATTCAAGAGTGTTAATTTGGTACCTTTTGCCAAACCTAGTATTCTTTTAAAATTATGAATACCATCCATTGTGTTTTTTTCCACAGTCTGAGGAGCTCATCCTCCAATTGTATGGGTTGAGCACTGAGCATGCTCTAACAGTCAGGACCTGACCTTTTGAACTGTAAGTGTGGTTAGCTTCCTGCCTGGAAGGTCGCAAACCCCAGTTCTGGGACTGTTGCACTCGATACAAAGGGTAAAAAGATTATATACTGATTCAAGAGAAAAAAAGTGGAGAAAGGATACAACATACAGAAGGCAGGACAAAGCCTACAAAGCCAACTATGCTGGAAGTTGTCCCCTCCCACAAAGTGGCCCTCCTGTGCAGAGAGAAAAAGAAGAAGGCATCCTAGAGCGGGCTGGACGAGCTCCTCAGCTGTGAAAAGGAACCCTTAAGCCAAAGGGTTTCCGCCCCCTCCCAACAGCCTGAGGAGCTCATCCTTCAATCGTATAAGCATAGTAGGGAGGGGAAGGATGCCTATTAGACTATTTGCTGAAGAACAGTTTGTCTGAGAATGGCCTGAGCCACACAAAAGGAAGACATTTTAGAGTGCTTAATGAAGGGCGTAATGGATGACCACATAGTCGCCTTACAGATTTCCAGGAGCGAAGAAGGCAGCAGACGTCGTGGCACTGCGAGTGGAGTCCACGGTGATGCCCCTAGGCACTGCAAGATTGAGGGCTTGGTAAGCCAGGTTAATGCAAGACTTGATACAGTTAACCAAGGTGTTAGAGATTTTTGGCTTTCAGGGAAGACTGGTGAAAGGACACAAAGAGGGAGACAGAATGGTGAATTGTTTTGGTCCTACGTAAGTAGATGCGAAGAACCCGCTAGATGTCTACAGTGTGCCAAACCCATTCCTTGGGATGGGCCGGAGAGGGACAGAAGGATGGTAGCACAATATCTTGAGAGTGATGGAATTCAGTGTTGACTTTGGGCAAAAGGGTGGGATCCAGTTTCAGGACCACTGTGTCCGGCTGAAATATGCATAGCTCCTTACGGACTGAAAGGACCCCCAGTTTGGAGACCCTATGGGTTGAAGTAATAGTCACCAAGAAGAGCACTTTGAATGAGAAGAGCTTGAAAGGCAAATCTGTCAGAAGCTCGAATGGTTCCCTGGTGAGAGCATTCAGCACCTTGTTCAGGTTCCACGACAGGAACCTGTGGATGGTGGGATGGGTGAGATTTGTAGTCCCCTTCAGGAATTGCCTGAGATGCAGATTTTGCAAGGTTAGGGAAAGGACTGAGGAAATTGCTGATGTCTTCCAATTGAGAGTGCTAGGGTGTAGCCCCATGTTTAGGCTGGTCTGGAGAAATGCCAACACCTTGGCCACCCCTGCCTGGAGGGGGTTGACCTGTTTCCTATGAGCCCATCTGGAGAACACCACCCATGAAGCTTGGTAAATACAGTTCATCAAGGGGTGTCTGGATGCGAGGATAGTCTCCTGGATGGCCTTAGAGTAACCCTTGCATACTAGGACATTGTGCTCAACCTCCAGGCACAGAGTTGGAGCCACTGAAGTTCTGAATGAAGAATGGGCCCCTGAGCTAGAAGATCTGGCCAAAGAGGAAGCTGCATGTGGACTGAGAGAGAGGTTCTGGAGGTCAGAGAACCAAGGCCTCCATGGGCAAAAGGGGGCTATTAGTATGAGCTCCGCTCTCTCCACCCACAGTTTCCTGAGAGTCTTCCCGATGGCAGCTGTTGGGGAAAGGCATAAAATAGGCCAGGTGTCCAAGGGGCCTTCAGTGCGTCCATCGCTTCTGCCCGGGGGTCAAAGAAGCAGGAGAAGAACTTTGGCAGGAGATAGTTGTGGGGAGAGGCAAATAGATACACTTCCAGCTCCCCAGAGTGCTGTATGATTTGGAGGAATACTACTGGATGAAGCAGCCACTCCACTTGGTCATTGGTCTGGTGACTGAGCCAATAGGCCTGGGAGTTGGCTGTGCCTTGTAGATGCTCGGTAGATATCTATGTTAGGTGCTTCTCTGCCCATTGGAACAGCTGGTGAGACTCTCTCATGAGGGCTCTGTACTTGGTGCCACCCAGGCGGTCGATGTGCAACTTCGTTGCAATGTTGTCTGTGCGGACTAGAATATCTGCATGGTGGATGATGGGGAGAAACTGTAGTAGAGCTAGGCGAACTGCACGCAACTCCAGACAGTTTATGTTGTGTCGTTTCTTGCAGGATGACCTTTCCCCATGAGCTTATTGATCCTCGCAACGGGCTCCTGATTCCATCAGACTCACATCTGTAGTGAGAATGAGCTGTACTGGGTTCACCAGAGGAAGGCCCTGGAGCATGGCTGGCAACAGCCACCATAGCAGGGACTGTCGAACAGACCATGTCAGATGTGTTTACTTGTGTAAACATGTCATGATATTCTCCTGGAGTGGGAAGAGCAGCCATTGTAGAGGCCAGGAATGCCACCGGACCCATGGTATGCATTCTATGCACGCAATCATGGACCCGAGCAGTTACACCAACAGCATCAGGTCTGCAGAAGTTCTGTCCAGAAATGGCTGGATAAGGAAGGCTAGCATATCATAGTGGTTAGAGTATTGGACTAGGACTGGGAAGACCCGAGTTCGAATCCCCATCCAACCATGCAACTCACTGGGTGACTCTGGGCCAGTCATGTATCTCTCAGCCTAACCTACCTCACAGGGTTGTTGTGAAGATAAAAATAACCATGTACACCACCACTCTGAGCTCCTCGGAGGAAGAGCAGGATAGAAGTGTAAAATAAATAAATAACTTCTTGCAGCGCTGAGAAGCAGTGTATCACCTGCTGTACTTGATGGGGGAACTGGTGCTCTGATCAGGAGGTTGTTCAGCTATGGGTGTATATGGACTCCGTTCATCCTGAGGTGTGCTACTAGGGCCACCACCAACTAGATGAAGGTTATCAGGGCTGAGGAGAGCCCAAAGGGGAGAGCCCTTTACTGGTAATGGCTGCCATTGTAGCAAAAACTGAGGAAGCAATGGTGCCCTGGAAGGATAGGAATATGGAGGTAAGCCTCAGCAAGGTTGCTAGATACCAGGAAGTCTTGAGGGGAATGGCCTCCTTGATGGTGCACAGGGACTCCATGCAGAATTTGCATTTTCAAATGAAGTGACTGAGTCGTTTGAGATCCAGAACTGCCCTCCAAGACTTGTCCTTCTTTGGCACTAGAAATAAAATGGAGTAAACACTGCATTTTAATTTGTTCAATGGTATTGGTTTGATGGCTTTGATCTGAACCAAAAGGAGGGTGGCTTGTTTCATTCTCAGACGTTTGATCAGATTCTTTGACTTTAGGGACACAATGTGATTGGGGGGCTAGGAGAGAAAATCCAGTGCATATCTGTGGGCGATAATGGCTTCCCACTGATGGTAGAAGTGGAGAAGCCTGCCACCGACTGGAAGGTAGTCATTGTTTGTGGGATGGTTGGGTGGCAGAAGGGGGAAGGATTTATTAGAGCACCCCCTGAAGGTGCCTCCTTCTTGCTGCTGCCACTGGTTGCGCCAGGTGTGCTTGTAGTTAGAACTGCGGTTGTCTGTGGATGTAGTTGGTGGTGGTCTAGATAAGTTCCTGGAGGAAGTGTGCTGCTGCTGCTGCTCAGAGTAGTTTGCAGCTGTAGCCAGAGCGGAGGTAAGCACCTATCAATTTGGGCTTAAAGGTGCCTCTCACAGCCCCAGCCCTCGCCCCCTTGCAGTGCCTGCACTGGCCACTCCTGACCCAGCCACAGTTAAGTAATCTTTTAACATGTGCTTAACTCTTCCTTCAAAAATCAGCAGGATGTTAAAGTGCCTTAAAGAGATTGAGATTGAGATAGATAGAGAGAGAGAGAGCGCATCACTTGTGCTAGATGAAGTCATGTCTGCTTTCATGAGGCTTTGACACTTTCTGCCAGTTCCCCTTCCTTCAGCAACCCACTGTGCCACATCTCATGTTACTCCGGAGGATCCCCTGACCCTCCCGCTTTTGTTGGATAAAAGAGGCTTCAGCAAGAGAGAGGAGGTGGGAAAGCCCTGTTGCATGCATGAAGTTCCACCTTTAACTTTTCTAGATCTAAGCCATGGATGACAATGATATTTCACAGTGGCCTAATGTGGCTTATCATAATACCAACAACTGAATATAAGAACTCACATTTTTCAAGCTTGAATTCTTCTGGAAAGATCCATTAAACAAGAATCCAAATTGGGGGTGGGGGGAATTAGATAGATTATGAGGGTTTAAAAATCTAATTTATACTTTCTGTCTTAGAAGACGTTATTCAATGGGAAAACTCACATAAAAGAAAGTCTTTTTCATAAGGCTGTCTACTTTTGAAAATTATCTCTGATATAATCTGAGAAGGAACTGAATCCCAGAGAAAAGGACCTTTGAAAGGAAAGGGGGAAATCAGTTTGTTTGGCTGCTAAGCATTGCAGACCATGACTCTTTGTGATAAAAGAATCCTTAGGGCTGATTCTCACATTATTAATGTGTCAGTGAAGGATACACTTTGTAACTTTGCCACCTCATTTTTACATAGAAAGGCCTTTGACTGAAATAGCTCCCACATGAACATCTCCAGAGTTATCCTTTGTATTAAACCTACTTTGGTAACTGTAGATTTCAGACTAATGACTTCTTGAATGAAAAATGAGGTGGTAAAATCATTGTGGGCAGACTGTATATCTCAAAAATAAATGTGTGAGCTGTTCCAGTAGTTGTGTTGGGTGGCCATTGGAAACCTAGTGACAGTTTGATGTGGCAAGCCATTTGAGCACTTTCCACATGCAGTCTATCCATTTTGACTACTCCATGACAAGCTGCTCAAAGGGAAGGGGTGTTATGTGAGGTCTCAGGAGGAGTCTGGCTCCAAGCAGCAGGTTTCTTCATGGCTGCTATTTATAATTCAAACAAGCAAACAAAAGTATCCAGCCAACAGGGCCAAACAATGTGTTTAAAGTATCATCTAGTTGTGTCTTTAAAGTTAACTAAATACACTACAAATTTATAAATCCATTAAAAGTTGATTAGTAAATAGTTTGAAATTCTAATAGATGGTCAAAATTGTGTAAAGCTTCCTAAAATATAGTAGTAGAAAGGCTTGAAAATATATATAATTCATTTTTGAGCAATTTTAAATCTAGAAATGATTTAAGGTATATTTGCCCATTACTTCACAAAATGCTAAGTCTAAAAACATTTACTGTAAAACTTATTCTCAGTTGTAAATCTGCTTTGAAATGCTGATGAAATAATTGTATTTTGAACCTGCTGAATTGTTTAGTCTGAGAAAAGGGGTTGATACCATGGTATAGACATCATAAAGCTATAATTAGCTTCCTTTTTATACTGTTACGTGGCACAGATGATCAAGGAAAGTGCTAAACAAGCATATCTATCTCAAGAATTCTGTTTCTGGAAATTCATCAATATGTATTTAATCTGGATATATAAATGCATTACATACTGAGAAATAAAGCCAAAGACAAACATGCAATTAGCTCTTCAGCAGATTCATCTATCTCACTAGCTAAGAGGATTTGGGAAACTCAAGGGTCCAGATGTATTGACATGAAAAGTCAACATCTTTGAGATAAATGGGTTGTGCATTGGTAATTGAACAGGTGGTATGTTAAACAGAGACAGCCCTGCAGTGCCACTATTTGAAACTGACATAGAGTCACTTAAAAAGAAAGTATTTGATTTTTTGAAGCTGATCCTAGGAACATAATGTAAAATGTCTAGAAATGTCATTGCAGTTGTTCAGACAGTTGGGGAACAGTCCTAGCAAAACACGTTAAAATGAATGTTATGACTATTTGTGTCAGTTCTAGTATGGATCTGGTGTTCTATATTAGCTAAATATTATGTATAACCTTTTGAATAAACTTTGGCTCAGTAGTCTTGTACTTCTCTAATTAACTGATACTAACAACATATCAGTGTCAGAAGCCCTTACTGTGCATTTGCTACTTTATTTGGAAAACAAATAATGAAACAAATTGTGTAGATTAATTAACTTAAACTTTATCTAGAAACTCTCCATCATGAACAATTAATTTATTTGAAATCAGGATCAATTAGATATAAATCATTGGTTTAAATCTTGATTTAAATCACCAAGAGAAAAACCTAAATCACTAAATCAGTTTATATCACTGATTTAAGTCAAGTTTTCCATGGATACATCTTTATCTTTTTCTTAAACAATGGTGCAAATCTGATAACTGATATGTTAATTTGCAACTCGGTAGAGCACTTACAACACCTAGGAGGGTGTGATAACTTGATTTTGCTAATTTAGGAAATACGGATGGACCTTGGTTTCCATGTGGGTTCCGTTCCCCACAAATTCCATGGATGCTGTCAGGTAATGGATTAAAAGGACACAGTCAACTTTAACTGTGACTGTGGGATTAAAGTCTGTGGGATTGGTGGGGTTAGGTTCCCGGAGGGTTGAAAATTTAAGAATGTGCATGAACCAATTCGGCACCTCCTCTAGGAAGTGCCAACTGGCTCGGGTGCCAGCATATGAACCACTTCAGTGGGGTAGGGAGCAATTCCCTTAAAAAGCAGGGATGTTGCACCTTACCTACTTGTCCCTGCCCCACTGCTTTTCCGCCAGTGGTGCCCAGTCTCCAAAAGGCTGTGCATGGCTGTGGCACTGTTCCCGCAGCACTGCAGAACAGCGCTGCAGCCACATTATAGAACATCGCTGTTGCAGCGCACAGCATTGTGGAGAGTGGGTGCCACCTGCAGAAAAGCAGCAGGGCAGGGACAAGCAGGTAAGGAGCTCCTTACTTGCTTTCTAAGGGAACCACTCCCCGTCCTGCTGGTGGATGCCCGAGGTGTTTGTGCACTTTGCACATCACTATGAAAACTGTGGGAGGTGGGTTTCTCCCCCTCTCGTTACACTAGAACCAGGGATCGTCCAATGAAACGGATTGCCAAAAAATTCAGAACCAACAAAAGGAAGTACTTTTTCACACAATGCATAATCAACCTATGGAATTATCTGCCACAAGACGTGACAGTCAACATCCTGGATTGCTCTAAGAGGGGATTAGATAAATTCATGGAGGACAGGTCTATTAGACAAATTCATGGAGGACAGGTCTATCGATGGCTATTAGTCTGAGGGCGATAGGCCACCTCCAGTCTCAGAGGCAAGATGCCTCTAAATACCAGTTTCAGGGGAGTAACAGTAGGAGAGAGGGTATGCCTCAGCCTGTGGGCTACCCAGAGGCATCTGGTGGACCACTGTGTGAAACAGGATTCTGGACTAGATAGGCCTTGAGCCTTATCCAGCAAGGATGTTCTTATCCAGCAGTGCCCCTCAAAAGTCCAAATTCTTCCCTTCTTTAGCAGGAAAAGGGTTTTTTAAAAAACTAAATGAGCCATCCCCATACTGCAGATATGCAAAATTAACCCTGTTTTTAACTCTCCCACCCCACCCCACCCGCGTATGTTGAGGATGAGTGACAGTTATCCAACCACAGATACACGAAACCACAGATAATGAGTCTGCACATAGCAAGGTCTACCTGGCTGTTTTTTACCTGGATGGTTTTTTAAACATAACTGATACCTTATTTCCCGTGTCAAGCTGTAGATGCAGCAGTACATTAGGAATGGTATGAAGTAGATCAAACAGAACGTTTCACATTTGCAATTGCAGCAGTCTCCTGAGTTGCCTAAGCTGCCCTTACAATTCCTAATTAGTGTAATGCTTCTTTCTACTCCACTTTCTTTTCTATATTGTATTTCTGTCTTAACTAATTCCTCTGCTTTGGCCCAGCCCCATCACAAACAGCAATCCTACTATCTAGCCTGTATCTTTGCACAGGTAATTTTAGTCAGCTTAGAAACAAACTTAAAAGCTTAGAAATTTCCAGAAGCAAGAACTGGTAGTTATTGGGAAGTGCTAGCAGATTAGAGCCATTTTTATGAGATGAAACTGTGAAATCAATGCCAATGTTTGTTGGTTTGGTAGGTAACTCAATGTACGCGATAGAGCCATTAATTCATTTTTAAGAAAGTGTAAGTATAATTGTAACATGTTTGTGATGAGATTTAATTTTAACCATGTTATTTTTAAATGAGAAAATAGGTATTTTATTTACAATTTTTACAACAAAATAAAAAAATCTGATTTAAAATTTTAAAATCAGTTTTGTTAAAAATTTTAACAAAAAACAATCAATTTTAAATTTTTTAGAAATGAAAGGAACAAAATCAATCCCCTCCACAGGAACAGAAGCTTAGATTAGGGTAATTTAGAAAGGATACAAAATATTTAGCATATTAGGGCAAAATATTAGGGCAATTTAGAAAGGGTACAAAATATTCAGCACAAATTCTCCAGCCGGTCTGAACAAGGAAGCAATAAAACCACATAAACCTGCAAAGAGGTGTTCAGTTTAAAGCCCTAAAAGCTTTGAAAAGCCAAAATAGCAGTTTTCTCACACTGCACATAGCAGAATTGTGAGTGCATTTCATTAAATATCTCACCAATTGGTGATCTACAGAAGGAGCGTGATTCTGCTGATCCTTTTGGTTCTCTTGGCGGCTTTCTATATCATTGACCATGGTATCCTGCTAGGTTGCTTGAATTGTCAGGCCTTTGTTCGATGACTCGAAAGAGGAGAAGGAGGCAGTGAATTTACTTGAGGATCCAGAGGGCCAGATTTATGATCAGAGTGAGGAGGCACTCGAGGAGGGCTTGGTGCAGGAGGCAGAGCAGAGTGATGAATCCCAGGAGGAAATCTCACTGCCAGTGTTATCTCCCAGGGCACGCATGCATGAGAAGCGGTGTGACCAAATCAAGGAGTTGAGAAGCTGCAGTCACTTGCAGCATGCATGAGACTAATTGAAGGCAGCAGAATGGGCAGAGCACTGATTGGTTCCAGCTGGCAACCTGCTATAAATTCTGCAGCTTCCGCCACGCTGCTGGAGACAACTCGTCAGACAGCCTTGATACCTCCCTTATGTTTTAATCTGTACAGCGCCTAGAGATTTCTATATTAGGCAGTATAGAACTTCTGCCTCTGACAGTGATGACATCCAAGAGGAGGAGAGCTGGTCTTGTGGTAGCAAGCATGACTTGTCACCTTAGCTAAGCAGGGTCTGCCCTGCTTGCATTTGAATGGAAGACTACATGTGAGCTACTTAAGATATTCCCCTTAAGGTATAGAACCACTCTGGGAAGAGCACCTAGGTTCCAAGTTCACTTTCTGGCATCTCCAAGATAGGGCTGGAAAGAGATTTCTGCCTGCAACCTTGAAGAAGCCGCTGCCAGTCTGTGTAGACAATACTGAGCTAGATAGACCAATGGTCTGACTTGGTTTATTTATTTATTTATTTATTTATTTATTTATTTATTTATTTATTTTATTGTTAAATTTATACACCGCCTTTCATTAAAGCAACCCCAAGGTGGTTTACAGCAAAAAAAAATTAACACAAGATGGTAAAAAAGGCACAATTAAAATATTAAGTGGGGGGGGGAATATTAAACAAATCTGATTAAAAAATTTAAAACAAAAAGCATAAAAGCAATAAAGATTATAAAGAGCAGCAAATAAAGATTATAAAGAGCAATCAAATAAATGCCTGGGCAAAAAGCCAAGATTTTACATTTTTTCTGAAAGCTGTGATGGAAACTGAGGAGCAAATAGCCACCAGGAGAGCATTCCAGAGACTGGGGGCAGCAACAGAGAAGGCCCTGTCCTGCGTACACGACAACCAAGCCTTCCTCATTGTCAGCACCTGGAGCAGAGCCCCCTCAGATGATCTTGTCAAGCGGGCAGCAACCCTTGGGAGCAGGTCGTCCCTCAGGTATCCTGGGCCCAAACCGTTTAGGGCTTTAAAGGTCAAAACCAGCACCTTGAATTGGACCCGGAAACAAACTGGTAGCCAGTGCAGCTCTTTCAAAATGGGTGTGATGTGCTCCCACCGGGCAGCTCCAGATAAAACCCTAGCTGCCGCATTTTGCACTAGCTTCAGTTTCCGGATGTTCTTCAAGGGCAGCCCCACGTAGAGCGCGTTACAGTAATCCAGCCTTGACGTGACTAAGGCATGGGTAACCGTGGCCAGATCTGCCTTCTCAAGAAAGGGACACAACTGGCGCACTAGCCGAAGCCGTGCAAAGGCACCCCTGGCCACCACCTCAACCTGAGCTTCCAAAAGCAGAGCCGGGTCCAATAACGCCCCCAAGCTGCGTACTTGTTCCTTCAAGGGGAGTGCAACCCCATCCAGAACCGGTAAAATCTCCTCATCCCGATTGGCTCTCCTATTGACCAACATTACCTCCATCTTGTCTGGATTCAATTTCAGTTTATTAGCTCACATCCAACCCATCACGGCCTCCAGCCCCCGATTCAGGACATCCACCACCTCCCTAGGATCAGGAGACAAGGAGAGATAGATCTGAGTGTCATCCGCATATTGCTGACAACTCAGTCCAAGTCCCCGGATGACCTCTCCCAGCGGTTTCATGTAGATGTTAAACAGCATGTGGGACAAGACCGAACCCTGCGGGACCCCCCAGGCCAATGGCCATGGAGCCGAGCAGTAGTCCCCCAAGAACCACCTTCTAGACCCTCCCTCCAAGAAAGGACCGGAACCACTGCAACACAGTACCTCCGATTCCCATACTCGAGAGGCAGCCCAGAAGGATACCATGGTCGATGGTATTGAACGCTGCCGAGAGGTCCAGCAGAACCAACAGGGATGCACTCCCCCAGTCTAGTTCCCGACATAGGTCATCCACTAGAACGACCAAGGCAGTCTTAGTCCCATATCCGGGGCGGAAGCCAGATTGAAAAGGGTCCAGATAATCCGTATCATCCAAGACCCTCTGCAGCTGGGACGCCACCACACGCTCTATCATTTTGCCCAAAAAGGGCAGGTTAGAGACCGGTCTATAGTTGTTCAGGTTGGAGGAATCAAGGGAGGGCTTTTTAAAATAATGGTCTCATCATCACCTCCTTGAGGCACGATGGCATCTTGCCCTCCCTTAACGAGGCATTGATAATCACCTCCAACCATCTACCTGCCCCTTCCCTGGCAGGTTTTATTAGCCATGAAGGACAAGGGTCAAGAGCACACGATGTTGCTCGCACACTGCTCAGGATCTTGTCCACATCCTCAGGCTGAACCAACTGAAAAGAATCCAATACAATAGGACCAGATGGTACCAGAGGCATGTCTGCCGGAACTGCCAAAACTCTGGAGTCCATATCAGCACGGATGCGAGCGACTTTATCCGCAAAGTGACACGCAAACTGATCACAGCGGGCTGTGGATGCTTCCTCCCCCATTACCTGGGGGGATGTGTGCAGCAATGTCTTAGCTACATGAAACAGCTCCGCCGGTCTGCACTGAGCAGATACATTGGAGGCGGAGAAAAAGCGTTTCTTCGCCGCTCCCACCGCCACGGAGTAGTCCCTAAAATGGGCTCTATCCCGTGTTTGGTCGGGTTCGTGACAACTCTTCCTCCAGCGTCGTTCTAGCCATCGCCCGAGTTGTTTCATCGCCCTGAGCTCCGAGGAAAACCAAGGACAGCTTCCTATATTCCTACGGTGACAACAGATGTCTCACTGAATGGTTTGGAAGCCCATTGTGCAGGTTTTCATGCCCAAAGCAAATGGACACCACAACAGCAAAAACTCTTTATAAACATTCTGGAATTGTTGGCAGTGTTGTATGCCCTGAAATAATTTCTGCCTCTAATAAAAGATTGAGTAGTGCAGGTTCTGCTAGACAATATGACTGTGATTGCATATTTCAACCACTAAGCAGGGATAGTCTCCTGGTTTCTCTGCCACCTAGCACTTCAGTTGTGGGATGGTTTGTGCACGTGCATAAACCATCACATGCACCTAATTGCCCTGCACATCAAGGGTGTGGATAATACTTTGGTGGATGCCCTGGGCAGGGACTTAACCTTCTCTCAGTAACATGAGTGGGAAGTCAATCCAGAAGTCATTGGTAACATCTTTCAGAGCTGGTGGAACTCACTAATAGAACTGTTTGCAACTTGGAAAAACAGGAGATGCAAATTTTATTGCTCCAGGGAGGGCATTGAGAAGGACTCCATGGGAGATGCCTCCCAGATGCTCTGGACCAAACACCTATACTACCTGTTTCCTCTCTTTCCTCTGCTCTCCAAGATCATGAGCAAAATATTGCAGGAAAGCATGCAATGCATTCTTCTCACCCCATGGTGGCCCAGACAGCCATGGTTTCACGTCCTTCTGCGTCTGTCTTGGGATCAAAACCAACATCTCCCACACCGCCAAAACCTCCTCTCACAAGAGTCAGGCCACGCTTCCATCCCAACCTACATGTACTGAACTTAACAACCTGGAGGCTCAATTATTAGATGCAATCCTCCTGAATGAGAGAAAGTAGTCAACCAGAAAAAACTATATATGCAAATGAAAGAGGTTCACACAATATGCTCCCTTCATGGGCTTTGATGTGTCCATCCGTAAAATTCTCATATATTCTGAAACAACTGAGACTTTCAAGTCCTTCTGTCAAAGTTCACATGGCAGCACTCTCTGCAAGCTATCTGGGGTAGGATGGATGCACTGTGTTCTCCCATCCAGACTCTAATAGATTCCTTAAAGGAATAAATAACTTCTTTCAACCATTCAAAGGACCCATCGAACCATTGAGTCTCTCAGTTTTATCTACACTCCCTGGACATCAGGAGGTCTCTCCTATACTATCTGGACAGAACAAAACCATTCTGAAAGATCAAAAAATTATTTCTTTCCTATACAGAAGGAAAAAAGGACAACCTGTATTGAGACAAAGGCTGACATATTTTCTTGTGGAGCTAATCTTCATGTGCTGCAACCAACAAGAGATTAAAAAAAAACCCCTCAAAGGTTAAAACTCACTCAACTAGGGCTATGGCCACATCAGCTGCCCACATATTGGGCATCAGCATGAAAGGCATCTGCAAAGCAGCTATGTGGTCATCAGATCTGCCCTTCATCATTTTGTGAGGGAACATGGATCACCTCAAAGATAAACAGGTTGCTTACCTGTGACAAGGGATCTTTCTGCTGACTGTCCTCCTGGCCTACCTCGTTGCTAGGATACTTCCACAGTAATAATGACTTACCTCACTTGGTTAATCCACATTCTTTGCTCATAACTGCAGCCAATCAGGAACTGAGTAGGTGCTCTCTCACTGAAAATAATGGTCGCGCTGCATCACAGTTCAGCGGAACCAAAGAGCACCTCATGCAGCTTGGAATTCTTCCATGGGGGTTACTGCACAGGCACAGAACACATTTTGGGAGTGAACATAAATCACCAGAAAGATCACCTGTTACAGGTAATCAACTTGTTTTCCCTTACGAAACACATTAAAGGAAATACTTATTTCAGATAAAGAAAAGAGCAAATCCAACATGTGGCCTACCTTGTGTGTGACCAGC
Organism: Hemicordylus capensis; assembly: GCF_027244095.1. Taxonomy (NCBI): domain Eukaryota; kingdom Metazoa; phylum Chordata; class Lepidosauria; order Squamata; family Cordylidae; genus Hemicordylus; species Hemicordylus capensis. The sequence goes on from NC_069657.1 coordinate 67,104,620, forward strand.
TCCCATTTGGATTTTAACTTAGGGGTGTGTCCGAACCGGTCTGGAGGCCATTCTAAAGGCCTTCGAACTTCCAGACCGGTTCGGACTTGGCCGGTCCGGGTCCGGGTGGCGGGTCCCCCTTTAAGGGTAGGGAGAGCTTGCTTACCCCTCCCCGCCTCTTTGCCCCCGCCAGAGGCCGTATTGTATCTAATAAATGGGGCGCTGGAAACGGGGCGCGGGACGAGGCTGGGTAGACCGGGCCTCCGGCGGAAGTTTAGACGTCGTATCGTGCGCGCGCGCCCCAGTCCTCAGTTGCTTCACAGACTTTGCCAAGAGAGGAGCTCTGTTCGGCGGGCTCCTCTCTTTTCTAAGAAACAATGCGGTGAGCACTCAGGGGGGAGGGGGGGCGGGACGGCGGCAGGGACGGCGGCAGTACCTTACCAATTTTTGCCCCTAATCCGCTCGCCGGGGGGGGGGGCGGCTGGTTTCCAGCGTCCCATTTATTAGATACAATACGGCCTCTGGCGGGGGCAAGGAGGCGGGAGGGGTAAGCAAGCCCTCCCCGCCCTAAACGAAAGGCCCCCCTTCGGTGCTGGTCCGGACTGCTCCGGACCATGCACATACCTATTTTGACTTACATTGGCTTATATTATATTTCTTGTTTACACAGTCAGACAGGTGTTATTGATTGGTTTATTTTATCCAGACATCGAGTCCTTCCCAAGGACCTGGGATGCCAGAATTTTATTGTCAATTGTTGTAGATATCGTCGCAGAATATAGTCTGTTCCCTCCCAGTAAAGCTGCTTTTTGTAATTGGCTGATGGTGATTTCTGTGGCCCCTATGGTGTTGAGGTGCTCTTCAAGGTCTTTTGGGACTGCACCCAGGGCACCAATTACCACTGGGATTATTTTGGTCTTTTTCTGCCACAGCCTTTCAATTTCAATTTGTAGACCTTTGTATTTTGTTATTTTTTCTATTTCTTTTTCTTCTGTTCTGCTATCACCTGGTATTGCTATGTCGATTATTTTCACTTGTTTTTCTTTCTTCTCGACTACAGTGATATCTGGTGTATTGTGTGGCAGATGTTTGTCTGTTTGTAGTCGGAAGTCCCATAATATTTTTACATCTTCATTTTCTTCAACTTTTTCAATTTTATGGTCCCACCAATCTTTGGCTACAGGTAGCTTGTATTTTTTGCAGATGTTCCAGTGTATCATCCCTGCTACCTTATCATGCCTTTGTTTGTAGTAAGTCTGTGCGATCTTTTTACAACAGCTGATTAGGTGGTCCACAGTTTCATCTGCTTCTTTACAAAGGCAGCACTTGCTGTTTGTTGTTGATTTTTCCACTTTTGCTCTTATTGCATTTGTTCTTAGTGCCTGTTCTTGTGCAGCCAGTATTAAACCCTCTGTTTCTTTCTTCAAGTTGCCATTCTTAAGCCATTGCCAGATCTTGCTGATGTCTGATTTTCCACTTATATTGTGCAAATATTGACCATGCAGTGGCTTATTTTTCCATTTTTCTGCTCGGTTCTTGACTTGTTCTTTCTTGTAGGCCTGCTTCGTTTCATTGGTGTTGAATAGTTTCTTGTTCTTGACCATTTTAAGTGCAACTTCTTCACTGTCCTTGATAGAATCTTCAAGGCCTCTTTTCTCCTCCTCTACTGTTTGATGAACTTGCAGCATTCCTCTTCCACCTGAGCTGCGAGGGAGGTATAGCCTATCTACATCACTGTGGGGGTGCAGAGCATGATTGATGGTCATGATTTTCCTGGTCATACGATCTAGTGTCTCTAGCTCTGCCTGGGTCCAGTCTATTATTCCTGCAGTGTATCTGATAACAGGTATAGCCCAGGTGTTTATGGCTTGTATGGTCTTCCTGCCATTGAGTTTAGACTTTAGGATTTTTCTAACTGTCCTGATGTATTCACTTCCAATTTTTCTTTTAACTTCAGTGTGTACAATGTTATCAGCCTGGAGAAGGCCCAAGTATTTGTAATGTTCTTTCTCTTCCAGGTTCTTGATCTTGCTTCCTTTGGGCAGTTATATTCCTTCTGTTTTTCTTATTTTTCCTTTGTTCATTATTAATGCAGCACACTTGTCTAGTCCAAACTCCATTGTTATATCGCTACTGAATATACAGACAGTGCTTAGCAGTGATTCAATTTCTGACTGGGACTTTGCATACAACTTCAGATCGTCCATGTACAGCAGATGGTTGATTTTACTTGACGTTTTTGATGTTTGGTATCCGAGGCCTGTTTTGTTTAGTATTTGTGAAAGTGGGGTCATGGCAATTACAAATAACAGAGGGGATAGTGAGTCCTCTTGGAAAATGCCTCTTCTAATGCTAACCTGTCCATGTGTCTCACCATTGATTGTTAACTGTGTACTCCACATGCTCATTGCTTTTTAAATAAATATCTGAATGTTTTTGCTGACACCAGTTGTTTCTAAACATTTTAGTATCCATGTGTGAGGCAATGAATCGAAGGCTTTCTTGTAGTCAATGCATGCAACACTTAGATTTGTTTTTCTTCTCTTGCAATTTTCTAAAATCATTTTGTCAATCAACAGCTGGTCTTTTGTGCCCCTGGTGTTCGGGCAATTTCCTTTCTGTTCAACTGGAAGCTGTTTGTTAGTTAATAAGTGTTGCATCACTTCATCTGCTATTATTCCAGTTAATAATTTGAACATGGTTGGCAGGCAGGTTATCGGTCTATAATTACTTAGAACTGCACCTTTTGCTGGGTCTTTCATGATGAGATGAGTTTTCCCAGTTGTTAGCCATTGTTCAATATCACCTCCTTGCAAAATGTGATTGAACTGTTTTGATAGTTGTTTATGAAGGCTTGTTAGGTGTTTAAGCCAAAAGCCATGCAGTTCATCGTCACCTGGAGCAGTCCAATTTTTAATTTTCTTTGCTCTTTCACTTATTAATTCTGGTGTTATTATTAGATCTTGCATTTGTTGGTTACATTTTTTGACCTCTTTCATCCAGCCTGCTTTTTTATTATAATCTATTGGATTGCCCCATAATTTCCCCCAGAATTGCATTGTTTCTTCTTTATTTGGTGTTTCTATGTTTCTTGCAGTTTCTCCTTCTATGCTTTGGTAGAAACATCTCTGATTCGATTGGAATTGGAGATTCTGCCTGTGCTGTGTAATTCTGTCTTCGTATCTGCTAATCTTCTTTGACACTGCTGTTATTTGCTGCTTTATTATTTCCAGGACTTCTCGAATTTTCCTTGAATCTAGGTGGTATTTTTGGATCAGATACTGTTTGGTGTTTTCATTCTTCAGCTTCTTGTCTTTCATATCTTTCAATTTACTAGCATCAGATCTAAGCCTGGAGATTTTATTTTCTAATCTAATCTTCCATTTAGGTGATGTACTACTTTCTTTTTTTACAGGTTCACTGATCTTATATCTGAGCTCTTATGTTGTTATTGTTGCTGTACTGTACATTAGTTGGGTTGTTTCTTGCAAATTATTGGTTGTTATTTCTGCAAGTGCGCATTGACATCTTTTAATGCCTGAGCAAGTTGTTTTTTGGCAACTGTTTTTAGAGCTGAAAGTCGAACCCTGGTGGTTGTTTGGTTCATGTGCTCAGTTATTTTTTGCTTTAGTTCTTGTTGCTTTTCTGTTAAACGGCATTTGGGTTTTTGAGGTGAAGGCAAAGGGGAGGTTGCCTGGTTTTGATTTTGAAACAGTTCAGCAACAGTGGCATCCTCTGTTTCCAACACCTAATAATAAATAATAACAACAACAACAACAACAACAACAACAACAACAACAACATTTATATCCCGCTCTTCCTCCAAGGAGCCCAGAGGAGTGTACTACATACTTAAGTTTCTCTTTCACAACAACCCTGTAAAGTAGGTTAGGCTGATAGAGAGGTGACTGGCTCAGAGTCACCCAGCTAGTTTCATGGCTGAATGGGGATTTGAACTCGGGTCTCCCTGGTCCTATTCCAGCACTCTAACCACTACACCACGCTGGCTCTTAATCTACTTAATTAAAACTCATTTAGTGCAGTCATAAGATTTGCTTTTGGCGATTGAGTGAATGGGTTATTGACACCTCAATTCTAAATATGGTGTCATTTCAATACCATCAACCATGGTGTCCTTATGGATCACCCGAGAGAGGTGGGATAGGGTGGCATTGTTTTACAGTTGTTCCGCTCCTATCTCTCTGGTAGATTCCAGATGGTGTCGCTTGGAAAATGTTGCTCTGCAAAGTGAGAACTGAAATATGGTGTTCCACAAGGCTTGATTACTATCTCCAATGCTCTTTAACATCTACATAAAACTTCTGGGAGAGATCATCAGGAGGTTTGGTGCTGGGTGTTATCAATATGCTGATGACACCCAGATTTACTTCCCCATGTAAACCTCATCAGGAAATGGCATATCTTCCCTAAATGCCTGCTTGGAGGTGGTAATGGGCTGGATAAGGGATAACAAACTGAAGTTGAATCCAAATAAGATGGAGGTACTGACAGGGGATGGGTGGGTCGGGACCCGATAGATAGTTTAGACCTGCCTGTTCTGGATGGGGTTACACTCCCCCTGAAAGATCAGATATGTAGCTTGGGAGTGTTCCTGGACCCAAACCTCTCCCTAGTTTCTCAGGTTGAGGCGGTGGCCAGGAGTGCTTTTTATCAGCTTCAGCTGGTATGTCAGCTAAGTCAAATGCTAGGGATGGATGACCTTCAAACAGTGGTACATATGCTGGTAACCTCCAGACTTGACTACTGTAATGTGCTCTATGTGTGGCTGCTTTTGTACATACAATTGGTACAGAATGCGGCAGCCAGATTGGTCTCTGGGACAACACAAAGGGAACATATAACACTGGTTTTGAAAGAACTGCATGGTTGCTGATATGTTCCTGGGTGAAATACAATGTGCTGTTTATTACCTGTAAAGCCCTTAATGGCTTGGGACCAGGCTATTTAAGAGAGTGCCTCCTTTGTCATGAGCCTTCCTGCCTTTTACAATCTTCTGGAGAGGTCTGGTTACGGTTGCCACCAGCTCATCTGGTGGCAACTCAGGACCAGGCTTTCTCTGTGGCTGCCCCAGGGCTTTCTAATATGCTCCATTCTGAAATAAGAGCATCTCCTTCTCTGTTTGTTTTCAGGAAGTCTCTTAAGTCTTTCCTGTTCTCGCAAGCTTTTAATTAGAATTTTATGTGGTGGAGCTGTGACAAAGCTCAGTTGTTCTGGAAGCAAATTCATAAGAAAATTGAACAAATTGTAGAGGTTAAACTTCCTTTTCTTCCAGAAATATTTCTTCTAAGTATGACCAAACCCTATATTTCTTCTAAACTCAGTGAGCTATCTCTGTATATGATTACTGCAGCTAGGATTATATTTGCCTCAAATGGGTGTGTATCTGAGATACACTCTTTAAATGATTGGTTTTTGAAATTATGAGATTATGCATCAATTTTGAAAGTCTCAGCTCACAAGAAGGGTCTGTCTTCTGAGTCATTTATGTCTGTATGGGAGCCTTTTATAAACTAGAACATTCGACAAGGTTTTCATTTGTTCCCAATGTCGGGATTTGATTTATGATGCTTTTAGTACATAAGGTACACAGTGTGGATAAGGGTGTATAGCTATCCAGTGTTTGATATTCTTTATTTTTCTTATAAGAATACTGTTTGAATATACGTACACTTATATTTTACTATTTTGGAAAGCTCTTTTTAATATAAATGTACAGGACTTATTTTTATTTTTGTCTTCTTAACTTGGCATTTTTAATAGAAATGGTTCTTCCTCATTTTTATCTGTACTTATGAAATGTAAGGTTGCTTCTTTAGTCAGCTGACAAATTATGTGTGGTGATAAGTGAGGGAAGAGGTTGCTGCTCTTCTCCTTTTCCCAATGTTGCTAACAATTTGTAATGTTCGATATTTCTTGTATTTTGAACACTTTTGTTGTATCTGTCCTTTATCCACTCCTTAATTTAATTTTTTTAAAAACCACATTATATTGTTTTTATTGTGTTTTATGTATTTTAACTTGTAGTTTTTAATGTTGGGATTTGTACACTGCCTAGAGATGTACATATCAGGCAGTATAAAAATATGATAAATAAATAAAATAAATAAATTTAGAATTGACATTGCATGGGAACTTTCTCACCCTCTTCTCAAACACAGCAGTCTGCATGTCCCCCTCATTCACTCCTTAGGATAGAGTGTTCTGCTTTGGAGCAGGATGGGATACAGAACAATTGCGGCGGGACTGCTGCTGTAGGAGAAGGATTGGCAAAAATATCCCCCTCATGCAAACAGGAGGAAAAAGCCCTTCCATTTGTGCAAAAAGCCCTTAGGTTACAATTTCCCACTGAAACCTATATGACTTGCATATAATACATTTCTTATTCTTCAGCCTTGTCTGGAGGGTGGGGGATTTGTGCTCATGTTCAGTGTACATGAATAAGCAGAATTACTGACTCAACCATTGAAGAGGTTATATAAAATCTTGATAATAGAGTATTTAAAGATTATTCATGACATATGGTACAAGACCTGTGAAAATCATTTGGTCCTTTGTCCTCAGTTACATGATTGCATTTGAATATTCTACATTAGACAGAGATATCTTTTTATGGAAGACATGTGAAAACTTGTTCAGTTGTGGTTGTGATTTAGAAAGTAATTTTCTCAAAAAAATAAAGGGATTTTTTTATACAGGAGGACCTTGGTATTCACAGGGGTTCCATTCCTGGCTGTAACTGTGGATATGGAAACCGCAAATATTGAATCATTGGGGATATGGGATTGTGGGAGTTAGGTTCCTGGTTGTTGGGGAAATAATTGGAAATGATTAAAAAAACAGCCAAATTTTGGAGGGAAATATGGGGGGAAGCTCCCTACCATGCTTTGCTGGTCCCCTGAGTTGCACTGTACCCTGAAAATCACCATCCCCCCATTATTTTTTAAAACAGCCATTTCGAGGCTCTGAAACACAAAATGGCAGCTGGAAATAACCTCCGTGGTTATTTCAGGCCACCCCCAACCCGCAGATATGTGAGGTCTGCATGGTCCCCCCCTTTTTTTCTGCCTATGCTGAGGTCAAGTGTCTCTTACCCAACCGTGGATACATGACTGTGGATAACGAAACCGTGGATATTGAGGTCTGCCTATAATATTAAAAAAAAATTCACTGCTATTTAATAACATTGTTTAAAGAATTTTGAGAATGGGTTCAATTTTGTTAACTAAGTTAGTGCATCAAAGATAGCCTTTATATTAAGAAATATTATAATTTAATTTTGTCATCAAATGAGATATTTGTCCTGTGTTTAGGTTTTTAATTTGTAAATACTGTTAAACTCCTTTCATTTACTGTTGTGTAGAGTTCGTTTCTTAATGGGTGGACGCCATGGGGAGTTCAAGTTTTTACCTCCTACTGGCTATGTGCCTTGCTATGAAGCTTTGCTTCCAAAAGAGAAGATGAAACTGGAACCAGTAAAAGAATATAAGAGAGATTCTGATGGAGTTAGAGATTTGCTTGGTACCACACAGTTTCTTTCTCAAGCTAACTTTATTCCTTGTCCAATTGACACCAGCCAGGTACGTTTAACTGAAAATAACATTATGTAATACACACTTGATTGAAAATGTACTTTATCAGAGCACCCTTGCTTAGTAACAGATTACTGTACTCTTACAATATGTATTTTACAATACTATCTGATCTGTAATAAAAATGTTTTATTTCTTTTTAAAAATGGTACCTTTTCTCCTCCAACAATTGAGTCATCCAATGTAGCTAACTATTACAAATATCTGTGAAATAAAAAATATCTGCGAAATAAAAAATAAAAAATAAAAACTATTACAAATATCTGCAAAATAAAAAATAATAATACTGCAACAAACATTAACAATCAAATTAAGTGTCAGGACTGAACTTTGGGCAGCTTCCTCAAAGTGTCACAGTGTCCAAGGTCAGATCTGGGAGAATCCAACATGGAATCAGGAATCAAAAGCGAAGTCAAGAGTCAGAATCAAAGCCAGGGGTCAAGAACTAGGTGGACTGGCCTGGCTCACACAGTAAGCAGTAGATCAGGAGAAGAGCCAAGGGTCAAGCCAGTTAAACAAACCAAAGGCCTGTTAGCCATACCAAGAGTCTGGTAGCCATACCTGGTAAGCCAAGTCAGAGAAGTCAGGTAGTCAAGTCAAAGAGAATAAACAGAAAGCACCAGGACCAAAGAGAATTTGAAAGTGAGGCAAGGCTTGCTTCAGACAGGAAGCTACTTATATCCTTTCTGTTGCAAGGGAAGCCAAGGTTTGATCCCATGAAGCAGGGCTTGCCCAAGAAGCTGGAAGCTCACAAGCATGCTGCAGTGCAGCAGGATGCCACAAGGGGCAGCAATATGAAGAGCCTCAGCCTGGGTAGAATCTGATGCTAAGCCCATGGGGAACTCGGGAAGCAACACAAGAGAATTAAAGTGTTTGTCAGAACAAAATGATTTTTTAACTCTGTATGATAGAACTCCACTGATTCACATGGTGGGCAGATTCAACCACTTTGAAAACTTTTTGTTGAAAAACAATATAAATATTCTCAATCAATAATAACAACATGGGGAGAGAAAATCCTTTAAATACTTTGTTCTTTGGGACTCTAAGGTAAATGACCTGTGCCTTGAATTGCACCTGGAAATGGTTCAGCATCCAGTACAGCTGATACAGCAAAGTACCGTATTTTACGGACTATAAGATGCTACGGACTATAAGACGCACCTTAATTTTAATCCAGTTTTTCAGAGTTTTAACATATTAAACTGTTAAAACATATAAGACGCTCCTGAATTTTGGCAGATATTTTTCGAGGAAAAAAGTGAGTCTTATAGTCCATAAAATACAGTACACAAAGTTAAAGCATTCTGGAAATATTGCTGAGTATTTTGTACTCTGTTGAAACTTTTTGTATTTTCTTCATAGATAGTTTTGCCTCTTCATCTTGAGAAGATCAGGGACAAGCTTGCTGAAAATATCCATGAACTCTGGGGAATGAATAAAATAGAACTTGGTTGGACTTATGGCAAGGTAGTGTTTGAATGTTTTTATATGAAGGAAACAAAGACTAATACATGAACACCCGGCAGAAGTTAAACAAACAAAAGATCATAATCCTCTGCCAGTAATTTCTACATACACTAAGCCAGACAGCTCTTGCTGCTTTATGAAACAGAGAATGCTGTCATAGTTTATGCAGTGACAGCTTGCAGCTGACTGGGACTTTCCCTAACATTAAGAAATATGAGCTATTAGCCAGAAGTCCCTAGTTCAAATTTTAGCTCACCAGTGAACTAACTGGGCAACTTTAGGGGAGCTTATTTTATCTTCCAGTGTGAACCTCTTCCCCATACCTGTAATATGGAAATAATAATACCAATGATATCTGGAGGTCTTAGTTTTGAAAAGTAAGCTCCATCACTCCCTTGATTATTTTGAAAACAAAGATTGCATGGTTCTAGCCTGCCGAGTCAAACCTGGAATTGCTCATTGGTCATGGTAAAACACGCTACAAACAGTATACCATTTTCTAGAGCTGCCCCTCTAGCGGGCTCTGGTTCAGACTAAATCCTGCTTATTCTAAAACTAATATTGATTAAAAGAAAAATAAATAATGCAAAAAAATATGCAAACATGCATAGTCTGGGTTTGTTTTCATAACTATGGTTTTGAACGCATAGACAAATTGAATACTAGTTCCACATCTCTTGTGGCCCACACTCACTTATCATGAGGGATGCAAAAATCAACTGGTGACTTAAAAATTGGGTGTGAATGAATGGCAAATATGCAGTGCTAGGGTATATCCCAGATTCATGGAAGCTAGATTGGAATTCCAAACAATGACTTTTGAGGGGTTTATTAGTGGCAAAATGGTTAATATTGCAACACTGGAAGGCCATGAATGCTGGTAGAGTGGAGGACTGGGTACAAGATTTACTTGATCTAGCTTCGCACAAAAAATGGGCCTTCACCAAGGCTGGTAAATCAGAAAAGTAGTTAAGGATTTAGCACATCCTCCTAGAACAGGCCTGCACAACTCAAATGACCTGGCGGGCCGAAACCAACCGTGACTTGGTTCATGGGGGCCGAGGTCAATTCCTAGGGTGCTGATTATTAGAGTAACACTTAATATCAATCAATCAACCAATCAACTGAATTAAAGTGAAATGAATTAAAAATGAATTAAAAATGAATTTAATAAATATTTAACTTTTGATGTTCTGGGAGGCCAAGATTGATTTAAATTAATATGAAATAAGTTGAATTAAAATTCATTCTAATAATATAAATAATATACAATCTGTACAAAATACATAATAAAATGCATTGTTCTTCCTTTCCACCTCTGCCAAATCATCACACAAAACATGGAAGAGAACTTCTTCTCATAATTTTGGAAAAGAAGGGAGAAGGGGAAAGAAAGATGGAAAGGATGCAGCAGGAGGCTTGGCTTGAGGGAGAGAGAGAGAGAGAATGGAGCAGTCTTGATGGGAAAGAGAGAGAGAGAGAGAGAGAGAGAGAGAGAGAATGGAGCAGTCTTGATGGGTGAGAGAGAGAGACTTAAGAGACTTAACTGTGCAGGCGCACCTTGCAGTTGGGAAGCAACACTGGGCCAAATGGCAGGCCCGAGTGTCGCTCTGGTTTCTGCCGCTGTGCGCCACTGCTGCCATGAGGGAGGGTAAGGAAGAACACCCGCACCCCCGCAGCCATCTCCTCAGCCGCACAGAGGCTGGAATTTTTTGGGGGGGTTTAAGCAGCAGGGGGAGGAAGGGGAAATAGCCCCGGGGACCAGGAAAAAAGGCCTCGCGGGCTGCATCCAGCCCCCGGGCTGCATGTTGTGCAGGCCTGTCCTAGAACTATATGTATACTAAAAGACAACTATACATTTTCTAATCTCCTTATTGCTAACCCACCTAGGCACTCAAATGCTACAGCAATTTCTTGTCTTTCTCTCTCTCTCATCTTCTTCTTTTCTTCTTTCCTTTCCCTCCTTCATTCATTGGATGGATATGGTCGTGGGGTGGGTAAGAGAGTGGGATACAAAATATGTCAGGAATTGAATATGTTGTAAATGAGAAAAATATTCATTAAACTATTAATTTAAAAAATGAGCCTGACAACTGCCTCTCCCCGTTTCTGAAGAAGGAAAGAAACAAGTTTCCGCTCCTTCTGTGTGAGTTCCTGGGTATACGACCTCGACCCCTTCTTCTCCTACATCCTTCTTTTCATCACATAATATTATTCTTCCTCCTTCTCTTTACTACTTTATTTTCTCAAAAATTCCTTGTTGTTACTTACACATTCTTCTTAGACCTAAGCCCTCTTTCCTTATATTCTTCTTTCCTCTTTCCCCCCATTTGTTGTTTTTCTTCATTCTTCCCCATCCCCATTCCGCTTCCATCTCTCCCTTTTTTGTATACCCCTTTCTTCCCCCTTCACCATTCCCTCCATCATCCCCTCCATGAGCTTTCCTTGGAAGTAGTACAATTTGACCCAGAGCTTCTTAGGATATAGCTTCAGAAGTTGCTTAAGTGCTCGGGTGCAGCTTTGGATTATATGTAGTAGTATTGTGACTGTGCTAATATGCAGAGTACCTTCCTCTTACCACTAACTTATCAACCAACAGTGGACATTTATTGGATGAAGGGCTCCCAACTCAGAGAATATTACTCCCAAGTAAGTTTAAGCCATTCACATTTCAGTTAACCACATGGGAACAGATCAAAACACACAAAGCAGGATCAGGATCTTTTTTCTCACTAGCATATTTTGGTCTTTTTCACTCCTTTCCAGCTGGCTCCTAGAAAATATATCTGATTCCTAAGTTTTTAAAGATGTTTGAACCCCTGTCCAATGCTATTTAGTAAACTATTTTGATTCTGTTTATTTTATTTATTTATTTATTTATTTATTTATTTAACATATTTTTATACCGCCCAAAACTTACATCTCCGGTCGGTTTAAAACAAGATAAAAACAAAAGTAAAACATTAGTTAAAAACAAAAACAAGAAATTTAAAACACAACAATTTAAAATTTTTAAACAATAGTCTAAAAACAACATTAAAACAATCAAAACAAAACAGAATAGAATAGAAATTTAGAATAGAAATTGAACCAATGCATATTACTGTGGGCCTTATCTACAGCTCTGCTGCACTGTACAACTGTATAAAGCACTGAACATAAGAATACATAGTGTTAAGAGGTCACATGGTCTGGTTGCTATGCAGCACCTATGACACTGCTATGACTGGTAGGACCAGTCACAATAGCAAGGAGGTACAAGCTAGTGGCACATAATGCTTTTTATGGTAGCTTTTGCAGTTACTTCAGCCAGTCTTGTAGTGGCAGCAGCTGTTCCACAGTAGCTGAGCCATGAAGGCCCCAAACTCCAGGTATGTCTGAGATATCTCTGAGGTTTGCTGAGGCTCATTTAGTTTTCTCTTTGTATCACTTATTTTAGACAATTTGTCTATTCTCTTGTTTTCTTTTTCCTCTTGTCTATATTTTTCTTTTATTCTCTGTGCTATTCACACTGATGGACCTACAAGAAAGGAAGGAAGGAAGGAAGGAAGACTAGCCTTATTTGGATGTTAGTAAAAAGAAATCCTGTATCTGGTAACTCTTTTTACCAATGTCCAAATGAGGCTCTTTCTTTCTTTCTTTCTTTCTTTCTTTCTTTCTTTCTTTACCAAAGAAAATCACAGGGCTCTGTGGGCACCAGGAGTCTAAATCGACTTGACGACACACGTTACCTTTATCTGGTAACTGGGCCTGTCCCTATCACTTACCCCCACATCCACCACTCATGCTTACAGTAGCATTCGTTGTAAGAGGCGAATGCCGCTTCTGTGATCAGGAAGTGAGGGCACCTACACCTTGTGATCACAGAAGTGCCCACCATGATGGAAGTGGTGTTCTCTTCAGTTGAACACCACTGTAAGCATGAGAAGTGGCTGCAGGGGTAAGTGATGCAGCCAGGGAGAGACTTTTGGCCCCATTTGAGATTATGTCCCAGGTACAGCACCTCTTTTTACTTATGTCTGAAGGAGGCTACTGCCTTGTTGAAATTTATGATAGACAGACACAAAACATATATTTTATGTTTGGAAGAAACAAGTTATTTTCACTGGCCTGCAGTTCATCTAAGTTTATTTAAATAATCAAGGAAGCATTATAGAGAAATTGAGACCTGACATTAATGCTCGGGAGATGCTGGCTAATGCCATGAAGTTTATTAGCCTCTGAGAAGAATCAGGTGTTCCCCCTTCTCTCCCCCAACGTCGATCATTATCTCTCCGCCAGTCAGGGAACTGTGTATTATTATGTCTAAGCAATTTAACAGCAAGGGAACCCTGGTTTTCATCTGTGCTCATTTGTTTTGACTTAACTGAGGATGGTGTGTCACACCAAAACGTCTAATGGTTTTATGTTTACCAACCTTTAGGGTTTTCTTGTTTGCTCAATAAAAGGTCTTTTTGTTGAGAGTTTGGAGTTAATATGCTCATTGCATCGCCGACAAATCAACTTATTTAAATATATATATATTTTTTACATTCCATTACAGATACGAGATGATAATAAAAGACAACACCCTTGTCTGGTGGAATTTTCAAAACTACCTGAAACAGAGAAGAACTATAATCTGCAAATGTCAACAGAAACTTTGAAGTGAGTTATAAATGGAAGAAATAAAAGAAGGCACTCATATGTAGCTTAATTCCACACCAGAACATTTTTGTCACCTTTTTTTGTTTCAAAAAGTGTGCATCATATATAAATTTTAAGTCCAAATTTTGCACTTTAGAATAGTGAACTATAAATATGGGGGAGGGCCCACCTTCTCTCACAACAGACTCCTGGCTCTTCAATCTTGTTAGAAATTTACAAGCAAGTGTTGTGTTCATCCCTCCTATGGATTCTTAAAAAAAAAAAATTAATGGCAAAGCAAATCATTATTTCTCCATGGCCTTTATGGCAAAGTTTTCCTCACAGAAATTATATAAATAATTTTAGGGAGAGCTTCAAGTTACCTCAGCAGTTCTTTAGATACCAAGTCCTGGCTTTAGTAGAGGGTCCAATGCTAATTAACCCAGAGAAAAGTAACCTCAAAGATTAAAAAAAAGTTGATTGTTTTCATGCTGTAAACCCATTTTTACTGTTTAATTTACATTTTATGAATATTTTAGAAGAATGCATAAGTATATAGCATAGTAACTCTCTATTACCTCAGAAATATAAATTCATTATTTTAGCAGTAATATTATGACTCAGTAAAAAAATGAATTTCCATATACTTAATTCATTGACACCGTACTAACTGATATTTGTAATACAGATTTTGTCCCAACATCCAAAATAAGTTATAAACTATTGTAGAACAATCTAGCTGGCTAGATAGGTAAATAGACTGAACTGTAGTCTGTTTATCAGTCCAGATAGACTGAGCTGCATACTCACCTGAAAAGTCAGTCTAATTGAAATAATTGTGTTAGTAAACATGGCTAGAATTTAATGACAAGACTGTAAGGCTTAAAAAAAGTAATAATAGAGAATAGGAAGAAATAAGAAAAAAGAACATTGTGAAGGAAGTAATATCAGGTGTACTTGCATGCCATGCAATAATCTGCCACTAATTGTGGAAGTTCCATGGTGTTGAATGAAAAGGGGTAGAATCAAAAGTATATGGAGAGAAGGGAGAAAACACTCTGTGACCCACACTGCACCACAATTTTTCTATAACACTTCATAAAGCTTGTAGTTGTATCTGATTTTATACAATAAACCATTTATTTTTATAGAACACTTCTGGCCCTTGGGTGCCATGTAGTTCATATCAATCCAGGAGCAGAGGATGACCTTAAGAAAATCAAACTTCCAAAGAAGTAAGCTCATTATAATAATTGGATACAATATTGATTTCATTTGTTATTTGTTTAATAATTACAGAATAGAAATTGCTGCTCGGAATGGCTTTTAAATAAGTTATTAGTTGTGGAGTGGAATACATAGATTGGATCTCTAATGCACCCATGAGTAATTAGTGGATAGCATGTTTTGCCTGGTACTCTAAGCTCAGTGATGAATGTGGGTGGAATGTCTTTTTGGAATTCCATGTGGTATTCCGTTGTAGGGCTGAGCCGGAAAGGGAGGCACTTTTCACAGAAGCATTCAAAAACCATTAAGAGATTCCCTTCCCCTTTTCAGAAAATTTTTCTGTAGGGCCTTTGAAAATGTGTGGGGGATTGTTCAGGGGTAACCTTCAATCAGAATGGATGTTGTGGGGAGAGCAGTTGTGTGAGAGAGAACCTGTTATAAGGCAACTACCACAGTACTTCAAAACAGGCAGTGGCAGCCTATTTACCTGGGCAAGGGCAACATGGTTTGCCAGCATAACTGGGGAGTGAACTAACTGGAAAGGTGCAATGGGCAGCTGTACATCATAGATCAATTCTGGGCCTGTCTTCATGTTTGTGTGAACTTAGTGACATGAGACATTTCAAATAGTATATAATTTTGTCATGTTGAGTAATATGGAAAAGTTTGCACTCTAGTACATCTAACAATTTCCTCATATCACTTTCTTTTTGCTTGACTGCCCTGTGGAGTATATGTTCGTTTCTGCATTTGGTTGTGATTGCTGTCAGGCCCACTTGGTTATATTAGTGGGTGTGTGGACTAAATATAAAATATTCACTTTGGCATGTAAATTTATTGTTCCATGAAATTGTGAACAATTTATGAATTTATCTTTCATTAATATGTATAACTAAATCTGTCTAAGAGCTTGAAGATCTTTAAAGCTGTAACTTCCTGTCTAAATTTATTAAATAAGTTTGGGCTCCCATTGCTTTCCTCTTTTCTGTGTGTCAGCTGTTTCTTCTCACTATTTTTGTTGAGATTATTCAATACACTGTACCCTTGTTATCTTTTTGCGGGTTCCAATATGATACTTTTGTTAAATAATTAAACTGAGTGGGAAATTTTCAACAGTTTTTTATTTATTCAAGCTAATGAGATTGATCTTATCTCAAAATGTAGTACTCTACCTGTATTATTTTTGTTGGTTTACAGTTACATGATGTCAAATGGCTATAAACCAGCACCTCTAGATCTTTCTGAAGTGAAATTGTTACCTTCACAAGAAATATTGGTTGATAAACTTGCAGAGAATGCACATACTGTCTGGGCAAAAGACAGAATAAAACAAGGTTGGACTTATGGCAATCAGCAGGTAAGAAATACTTTTAAAAAAGATTTAAAAAGAGTGTTTGGGTACTAGTAGAATGTTGATAGAGTAAAGGTCATAATTATTTAAAATTGTACTACTGGATGACACACTTAATTATTGAAAAGTTTGTCCTGATTTTTGAGCATTATATTCCTAAACTAGAGTTTTGCATGGAACCGTTTTCTGCAGTTTGGTTCAAATTCAAACTGAATTTGAACTGGACCACAGGTTCTACTACTACTACTTTATATACCACTCTTCAACTAAAGTTTTCAAAGAGGTTTACATAGAAAAATGAATAATACAATGATAACAACAACAACAACAACAACACAGTGCCATGACTGGAATGGTGGCAGGGCACTGGAGGAGCAGGAAAGCACCTGCATACCTTCTCCTTAAAGCTACCTCTTGCCCCCCGCCTGCACGAAATGCTTCATGAACATTTTATTTATTATTTATTTATTTATTATTTATTCGATTTTTGTACCGCTCTTCTGAAAAGGCTCAGGGCGGTTTACAATTAAAAACAGAAACCATTAAAACCAATAACAATTAAAATAGAGATATAAATATTAACACCAATTTAAAAACATCTTAAAAAACAATTAAACTATCACAACAATTAAAACCCTGAAAATCAGGTTAGCATTAAAACAATTAAAACTAATTATAAACCCTGAAAGGCCAGGCCAAACAGATGGGTTTTTAGGGCTCTCTCGAAGGTCAGTAAGGATTTACGATTATGAATTTCTGCTGGGAGCGCATACCACAGCCCGGGAGCAGCCATAGAGAAGGCCCGCCTCTGAGTCGCCACCAAATGAACTGGTGGTAACTGGAGACGAACCTCCTCAGATGACCTTAATGTGCGGTGGGGATCATGTAAAAGATGCCTAGTTTTGAACTGTTTGTGCACACCCCTAACCTAAACTCCAATAATGTGATCATTCAACAAAGCTATCACTTGATAATTCAAGTTAACCAATGAAGACCTTGACTGATAGAATGGACTGTTCATTTGCTATGAGTGTATATTGAAGTCCCACCAACCTGCAGCTTAATTAATAGTGCAGCGCTTTTCGCAAAGATAAGTTTTATAGGACTTTAAATTGATGCTTTTTGTTCAGTACATTTGAGCATATTAGCTTTTTATTTATTTTACAGATTACCTTGAAGAATTAGAATGCCTGGGTGTTTTTGGGTTTTTTTAGTAATAAAATTTTTTTTAAAAAATGCAAGCACAGTCTGTGTATCCACCTCCAGATCTGTATGCATGTACAGTCATTCACATATTAGGTTCAATGCATATGCAGTAGGGGTGTGCATTTTGGAATTTTCTTGTTTCGATTTGTATCCGAATCAAAACATCCCCATTTTGTTTTGTACCCAAACTTTCTGAATCCGAATCAGCCCTGTTTTGTTTTGTAGCCAAATTTTCCGAATCCGAATCAATTTGGATTTTTAAAAAGGGTCCCTGGGCAAAAAGAGTGGGTGGTGGTGGTAGTGTCCAATGGTGGAAGCTACCACCCAAATTTCAAAGGAATTAGGCAAAGGGCTGATTTTTTTGGTGATTTTTTTTTAAGTTTACACATCTTTAAGAATTTTCCCATAGGGAATAATGGGGATTCCAGCAAATTATCACTTCAAATCAAGGGGAAAGGGATGACCCAGAGCAGAGTGTGGTGGGTGGTAGTGCCCAATGGGGGCAAGGAAACTTCCAGAATTATTTCAAAGGAATTGGGCAAAGGGCTGATCTTTTGTGGTTTGTTGAAGTTTATGTGTCTTTAAGATTTCTCCCATAGGGAATAATGGAGGTTTCAGCAGCCCCATAATTCCACTTGGGGGGCACTGGGGTTGACCAGAGCGAGGGGTTGTGTAGTGCACATAGGGTGCCAACCACCCCCATACCAACAAGCCTGTGGGGTACTGGGTTTTGTTGTTTCTGAGGTGTTCATTGTAGATTCTCTGGTAGCATATGAGATTTTCAGTGAAAAACAAGAATCCACTCTCATATGCTACCAGAGAATCTACACTCAGAACACCACAGAAACAGCAGAACCCAGCACCCCATGGTTTAGCAACCCTTCCCCTGGCCAATGTGGGGTCAGTAAAGAGTGGGAAGAAGTAAAAGAGCCAATGGGGAACAAGGAGGGAATTGTCAGCAGGTCAGCCCATGATTTAGGTCACTGATCAGAAGGCTGGAAGGGTGGGAAATTCAAAGAGATGTCAAACACAAAATGGAGACTGACTCAGAGATCACTACAAAATGGAGGTCCAAAACAACAAAATGTTTTGTAGCTGAAACAGGGACATTTTGTTTTGTATACAAAACTTTTGGATCTGGAAAATGGGTGTTTTGTTTTGTCTACAAAACACCCGAAACAGGTTGTTTTGGGTACAAAACATTTTGTATCCGAAACGTTTCACACATCCCTAATATGCAGTAGTACACTTCATATATGTACCCTGCATTTGAGAGGGCCTGTACCCAGGTTCATTTTTAAAGTGAATGCATGTACAGTCATTCACATAAGACCTATTCAGACATTATGTTGTACGTGTGTTCAGGTGTCTGTGTGCATGTGTGTGCATTTATTTTCAAAGTTAACTTGAGTACTGACCTGTCAAATGTAGGGTTCAGATAGAAAGTTTACTTCTGTATGTGTATTGAACATAATGTTTAAATAACCATACTTGCATACAGCTCTGTATATGCATACAATGTACACAGATCACACATGTGTTGAATATAATGTTAATAGGCTATGGACACACCTATGTGTGTACAGAAACCCATATGTACATAATGTCTGAACAAGTTGACCTCTTTTCTTTATATGTCCTGTGTGTGTTTATAATATGTGAATGGAGATTTCTATAACACTTTTCTAGACAACTGCTCAAAGCAGTGTACAGCAAATAAAAACATGATAAAAATAATTTTAAACATGCTGTGAGACTGACTGGATAGTCATCCCTCAGAGGTGGCTTCTCCTCCATTGTTATATTATTACTAATATGCAATATATGTTGAAAACAATATTTCTTTCATGTACTTTTTCCAGGATCTCAAAAACAAAAGAAATCCTCGACTGGTGCCATATACATTATTAGATGAACGTACTAAGAAATCAAACAGAGATAGTCTCCGTGAAGCTATTCGTACCTTTGCTGGTTATGGATATAGCATTGAACCCCCAGATCAAGAACTAGGCATGTGTTGTTATTTTACTTTTAACACTTTCTGTAGCATTCTAACACTGTTAACATGCTTTACTATCCATTTCATCTTCATAAAATCCCTGTAAGGTAGGTCATAGTATTTTCTATAGTATTTTCATTTTGCTGCCACCTTAACTAGGGAATGTTTGTTTGTTGGCTTGTTACATTTCTATATCAGCCACCATTAAACAGCAAAGCGGTTTACAAAAGGAACAGATATAAACAATTCAAACAGTTAAAACAATTACAATCATTAAAAGGAAAACAATTGAAAACTTCAGCTAAAAGCCTGACCCAAAATATATGTTTTAAGGCCTTCTTAAAGACCACCAAAGAGGCCTCATTTATTTTTTTTAAAAAATTTATAGTTCAGTTTCTATACTGGCTTTGATAAAATGTATCCCAAGGCAGTTTGCAGAAATTAAAATACAATAGAACCAGGTCATGACCCAGGCCACGCAGAGGCCCATTGCGCAGGTGTGGTGGCCTCCAAAATGGCCGCCACACCAGGAGAAAGGCCAAACGGGACCATTTTTGAAGGAGAGAAGGCTGACAGGGGGAGGGGGAACCTCCACAGACACACACTCCTGCACCTCAGAGAAACACCCACCCCCGAGGGGGTAAGTTGAAAAAATGTTTTTTAAATTTGTTTTCATTCACGAACCCCCCTGGACCAAACTGAACCGGGGGGTTCACGGGTGTGCCAGATGGAACTGGCCTGGTTTGGTTTGGGTCCGATTCATACTTGAACCAAAGCAGACCCGTTTGTTCCGTGCACACCCCTAGACCTGATTGGTGGTGAGATCATACAAAAGAAGGTGTTCTATTAGGTTTTCGGGGCCCAAGCTATTTAGGGCTTTAAACGTAATTGCCAGGACATGGAAACTTATCAGCAGCCAATACAATGATTTTAAAACAGGAGTAACCTGATTAGTTTGAGTTATCACAGAGACCAACCTTGCTGCCAGATTTTGTACTAACTGAAATTTCCAGACTACATTCAAAGGCAGCCGTACATAGAGCACATTGCAGTAGCCAAGCCTCGATATTATCAGCATGTGCACCACTGTTTTAAAAGCATTCTCTTCTAGAAACAGATGCGGCTGATGTATCAGCTTTTTTTTCCTTTTAAATTGTTTAAAAAAAAACAAAAAACCCTATTTTAAAAGAGCTGGATGAACAGAAATATCTTCACCTGGTGTCTAAAAAACAAAGTGATGGAGCCAAACGACCTCAAAACATATGAGGTGTGCCACAGGTTGCTCTCCTTGTTACACAAGTGCAAATATGTACTAGTGTGATACCAGTCTGAAACACAAATAAGGTGGGAATATCTAGGACAACCATGTTATAAAGATGGTTTTGAGACAACCCTATCTCTGTTCTTCAACAGGATATCTGAAAGCTTTGCAGTCAGCATCAACATATCCCTCATTCCAAAACACTGCAGCTCTATAATAGTCCATGAAAGAGGCATTAGAACTCCAAAGTGACACTTTTATATTTTAATTCGGTAGTCCTAATTGGTTGGAGAAACTCTGCACGCTTCTTAATGACATTCAGGTCTCTGTGTACTAATATTTCTCAGAGTGAAAAAGTTTCCAGTGCGATGAATCATTTTACTTACTGTTCATTCACTTTAGTAGGTGATGGGTTAGGTCTGTAATTTCATTACCTTTTTATAGTACATGCTAAACTTTACAGAGTATTTGTTTGGGAAATAAGGCACAGCCAGCCCCATAAAATGCAATGGTTGAATATTTACCTTAGAAAATAGAATCTAATAATCTTACATTTCTTAGATCAGTCATTTTGCATTTGTGGAGATAAAATATATATCTGTGGAGTATTCTGTGTAATGGCAGGATGTTCTTTAGTAAAATAAAATAAAAATCACTCACATATTTAAAACAATGACCCAGCTTTCAGAGCAAGGAACCTCAAGCAAACAAGTATTGTTGTGCTAGTCCAAAAGGATGTTATAGTTGTGCTAAAAACAGTGATTGCACTCTAGCACAGAAGTTTCCATTGAAATAAATGCAGTGTGCTGCAATTGTGCAACTGTTGCATAACCATGAGCATGTTTACGGTAATACAGTACTAGTCTGGAACACAAGCTCCAAACTTGGCACTACTAGCTAATGCAACAGTCCCTCTGCAAGTGGTTCATTACTCTGGATGTCAGACATTATATTCCTTTATTTTTCCATTCCAGGGTGTTTTTTTCTTCACATTTTGATGTTGTTATTTCTTCTTTTCACAGCTGTCCAAACAGTGGAAAAAGTGAGCATTGACAAGATACGTTTCTTCAGAGTAGAGCGGTCTTATGCAGTTAAAACTGGGAAATGGTACTTTGAATTTGAAGCTGTAACTGGAGGAGATATGCGTGTTGGGTGGGCAAGGCCAGGCTGCCGGCCTGATGTAGAATTGGGAGCTGATGACCAAGCATTTGTGTTTGAAGGCAGCAAAGTTAGTACCTTTTCAGTACAAAATCAAGCAATTAATAAAAATCTAAGTTTTGTAGCTGTGATTAAAATCTTACATCATAAAAATAATGTTTGCACTTGGGAGATCCAGTTGCACTTGATAAGCTAATGTGTCGAGCTCCTAAACACTTTTCAAGAATAAATAGATACGTCATGTCTCAATTAATGCATGATACATTAACATTTTTAAAAGTTATTTTAGTAACAGTTTTGGTTGTAATTATGATGCAGGTTGTAAGTCAAATGCTGCATATGTGTTAGATATGTGTGTGTGCGCACGCAGGAGAACCTCAGTATTTGTGGGGCTTCCCTTTACTACTATCATGGATACGGAAACTGCTAATACTGAGTTATTGAGGCAATGGGATTGTGGAGGTTAGGTTCTCAGAACCCCCCAAATTAGTGAAAAACACGGGAAAGGGGCTTTAAAGGGCAAAACTGAATGCTCTACCATGCCCTGTGGGCCACTGGTGATTCAGCAATCCCACCCCTAGTCAAAAATAGTCCAGTTTTTAGTTTCTTCCATGATTTTTCATGGTTTTTCCTAAGTGAATGAGCCACAAAATGGCTCTGATTCCCACAATGATGGCTGAAAATGATCTCTGCTGTAATTTCTGGCTGCCTCTGGCCTGCCGATACATTGAGTTAACCCCTTTTTTGCCAGATTTCATTTGCATATGCCGAGGTTGGGTGACAGGCCGGTTAGCTTAACATCCATTCCAGGCAAATTGATGGAAAGCATCCTCAAGGATAACATTGTAAAGCACATAGCAGAACAGGCCCTGCTGGGAGTGAACCAGCATGGGTTCCGCAAAGATAAATCTTGCCTGACCAAACTTTTGGAGTTCTTTGAGAGTGTCAACAAGTGTGTGGATCAAGGTGATCCAGTTGACGTAGTATACCTGGACTTCCAAAAAGCTTTTGACAAAGTTCCTCATCAACAACTCCTGTGAAAACCTAGCGGTCATGGGATAAGGGGACAAGTATATGTGTGGATTGCTAACTGGTTGAAAGACAGGAAACTGGTTGAAAGACAGGAGGGTAGGTATAAATGGAGAGTTTTTGCAATGGAGGGAAGATGTGGGGTTCCCCAGGGATCTGTACTGGGATCAGTGCTTTTTAATTTATTCATCAATGATCTAGAAGCAGGGGTAAGCAGTAAGGTGGCCAAATTTGCAGATGATACCAAACTCTTTTGGGTAGTGAAATCCACAACTGATTGTGCAGAGCTCCAAAAGGATCTCTCCAAACTGGGTGAGTGGGCGATAAAGTGGAAAATGCGGTTCAGTGTTGGAAAGTGTAAAGTGATGCACATTGGGACGAAGAACCCCAACTTCAAGCATATGCTGATGGGATCTGAGCTGTCGGTGACTGACCAGGAGAGGGATCTTGGGGTCGTGGTGGACAGCTCATTGAAAGTGCCAAATCAATGTGCGGCAGCTGTGAAAAAGGCAAATTCCATGCTAGGGATCATTAGGAAGGGGATTGAAAATAAACGGCTAATATTATAATGTCCTTATACAAAACTATGGTGTGGCCACACCTGGAGTACTGCGTACAATTCTGGTCACCACTTCTAAAAAAGGACATTGTAGAACTGGAAAAGGTGCAGAAGAGGGCAACCAAGATGATCAAGGGCCTAGAGCACCTTTCTTATGAGGCTAGGCTACAACACCTGGGGCTTTTTAGTTTAGAAAAAAGATGGCTGTGGGGAGACATGATAGAGGTCTATAAAATCATGCATGGTGTGGAGAAAGTGGCTAGAGAGAAATTATTCTCCCTCTCCCATAACACTAGAACCAGGGGTCATCTCATGAAATTGATTGCCAGGAAATCTAGGACCAGCAAACGGAAGTACTTTTTCATACAACGAATAATCAACTTGTGGAATTCTCTGCCACGAGATGTGGTGACAGCCAACAACCTGGATGGCTTTAAGAGGGGTTTGGATGACTTCATGGAGGAGAGGTTTATTGACAGCTACTAGTTGGGGGGCTGTAGGCCATCTCCAGCCTCGGGGATGGGGTTCCTCTGGGTACCAGTTGCGGTGGAGTAACAGCAGGAGAGGGCATGCCCTCAACTCCTGCCTGTGGCTTCCAGAGGCATCTGGTGGGCCACTGTGCAAAATGGGATGCTGGACTAGATGGGCCTTGGGCCTGATCCAGCAGGGCTGATCTTATGTTCTTATGTTCAAATCACACAACCACAAATACACAAAACTTCAGATGGTAAGTCCGCAAATACAGAAGTTCGTGTGTGTGTGTGTGTGTGTGTGTGTGTGTTTGTGTGTGTGTGCCTTCATTGCTGATGGATTGGTTTGAACCAATACAAGTATGTATCTACATTTGTACAGAGAATGGGAGGCAGAGGGTGTTTTCCCTGGCTCTGGGGCAGCTATTCAGTGGTGGTGAGGAACAGAAGAAGATATGGTCTGGGCAATCAGCAGGTCATTACATGGAAAGGGAATTCAGAAACTAAAGGGACCGGGTCGCATGATCAGTGAGACCCGGTTTTTACCGGTGAGCGGGAAGAGCGGGCTAAGTCCGCACTCCCCGCTCACAAGCAAGCAGGGAGTCCTGGGTGGCCAGATCGGCCGCCCACACTATGGCCGGCTCTGTTACGGAGCCGGCGGGGGGTGGGGGGAGCGGGGGCCTGATTACATCCTTTCTCCTGAGATTCTCTTATGTGTTTTTGCTTTTCTTCCATGATTTTCTGTGAGTCCAGTTTCTGGTTTACTTAAAGAGACAAATTAAAAACAGCAGATGGTTGGATTCCCTACTTGTGGGGCAACTTTCAGAGCCCCCTATCTAACCATTTCCTCCCTGGCAATTTGTGCCAGCATTTTCCCCCCCAGCTCTGCACGGGAGTGATTGGCTAGGCACTCCAGCTATTTATTTGGCAAGATATTTGACTAGAGTGCAAGGGGCAAAATACTTGACTTGACTCCAACAGATTACTGTACAGAATGCTCAGGCAGTATGAGCAGCAGTACTTTTCTGCATGCATTGCATCTGCAAATTCACATCTGGTGAAGTTGTCTAGGGTTGTGAGAGGGCTAGTATATGCCCCTCTTCTCTCCCTTGAATCCAGATTTAGAACTATCAGATCTGGATCGTGATCTGTTGAGATCCATAAGAATGGGTACTGTGCCTGCTCAAGATCCTCGCGAGTGGAATGCTGTAGCTCCTTGAAGCACCTGCTCCCTGCCTCCATGACTCCAGTATGGCTCTATTTATTGTGGGCCAGACACCATGTTCTTCTTTTCTGACCTCCATTGTGAACAGACCTTGTACTGTCACTCCTCATTAGTTCAGATTAGTTTCTTCTTCTGAGAGTTCACGATCTAAACAAACCAAGGTTTCTGTCTTTACGGTTTTATCAACTATGGAACAGATGGACTACAATTATGGATTATGGCTTCCAAAGAAGAGAAGAAAACATTTAAGAGGTGTGGAGACCGCAATGCAAAACTCCCCTCGAAAGACCTCCATGACTTGTACCTTATTTGCTTGTGTGAAGGGCATAACATCTCTACATGCAAGATTTGCCTATCTTTCTCAAAACAAATGAGAAGAAACCAGGCCCTTAGGCTATGTGCGGCAATCTACAATGATGTCTTGAGCCCGCTGACGCTAGAAGAGCCCCTCCCATCGACACTGAAATTGACACCGAGCACTGTTCAAACAAAACAGTGGAAATCCTTGGTGCCCTCTTCGACATCGGAGGGTTTTATAAACCCTAGGCCTCCAATGACTTCGCATGCAAGTGCACCCACTGGACACTCAAAGTTGAAAGAGAAGAGATCAGAAATATCACTGAAGCTTGCAATCGCCCACCATTAAAGCCACATCTCCTGACAGAATCCATCTCAACATCTCATCCATCAGGGGCAATGCAACCAATTCCACCAGGTTTACAACCCTGTTGACACTGTTGACCAATTCTATCAAGCTGGCATGCCATGCCCCTGCATGGCACCGCATAACATTGGACTGCTGGGTCCTCAAGATCATTTCAATGGGGCACGCCATAGAGTTGAAGATGATCGTGAGATTCTCTGGGGTGTGGTTCACACAATGGACCCGATCACTACAGGAAGAGGTGAAGGAGCTGTTAGCAAAGGGTGCAATTGTCCCTGTGCAGTGGGCACACAGATGGGAGGGATTTTACTCCCGGTATTTTCAGATACCCAAAAGAAGAGGCAGAATCCAACCAATTATGGATCTTTGCCACTTAAACAAGTTTATCCATGTGAAAAAATTCCACATGATAGCATTGCAGGAGTTCTTACCACTTCTATATCAAGAAAACTGGCTTGAATAGCTGGATTTAAGGAATGCATGCTTTCACATAGGCATCAGGAAGGAACACAGAAAACACAGGGTGTTTCAGTTTACCTGTATTTGGACGACTGGCTCAGAACTTCAGAAGACCAAAATGAGTTACATTCTCAGACTTTGTATGTATTAGACCTCCGCCAAGACCTGGGAATCCAGGTCAATTGCGAAAAGTCTGACCTAGAGCCAATACGTGTCATAAGCTACATTGGTGCTATACTAAACATGGAAACAAAGATGGCATACTTACCCCAAGAATGCTACGAATGCATCAGGGAGATGGTCCAGAATTTCCATTAACATCCAATCCAGCCTGCCCGGCTCATATGACGACTGCTCGGCCTAATGGTGGCATCTTGCAATACAGTAGAGTGTGATGCACAATTAAAGAAGCGGAAACTACAGCTCTGGTTTCTTTCTCTTTTCCGCCTGAATATAGACAGCCTGCATATGCACCTCGAGATCCCCACTCAAATACTACGCTCTTTGAGATGGTGAATGAGCAGGGTGAATCTTTTGGGGGAGGGCATCACTTTTCAAATGCTAAACCCAACTATCTGGATAACAACAGATGCATCTCTGATGGACTGGGGCGCTCACTGCAATGACCATCAAAATCAAGGCAAATGGACTCCACAACAAAAATAGTTCGGTATCAGTTTCTGGAAGCTCCTTGCTGCATTCCAGGGGATGACAGCCTTCCTCCCATCACTAAGCGGCCAGTAGTACAAATTCAGCTGGACAATACTACTGCCCTGGCGTATAATAAACAGACAGGGTGGGACAGTGTCATGATCCCTTTGTGCACTCAGCCTACAACTTTGGCACTGGTGCATCAGGCATCAGATTTACCCTTTGGCAATTCGCATAAAGGGTCTGGACTACGTCTTAGCAGACAGTCTAAGCTGCACTTCCGTGCGATAGCAGCACAAATGGGAGATAAAGATGGAATATATTGCACCTCTCTTCAAGACCTGGATCTGTCCAACAATAGACTTGTTTACAGCATTGGAGAACACAAAATGCATCCAATTCTGTTCCAGAGTGGGTCACGAACAGCAGTCATTGGAGGATACTTTTCAGATGGACTTGGCATGGGAAATCCCTTACATGTATCCCCCACAACCCTTGATCAGTTGTCTAATAGCACCAGAGGTACACCTTTGGAGCCTGGAACTAAAGACCTTTGGAGCCCCAGCCCCTGCAAATTAAGCACCATCATGCTTGGGTGGGTGACCACACCACCCGGGACAGACCAAAGAGGATTTGGGGGGGGGGAGGCAGGGGCTGTGGAGGCCCTGGACTTGGGCCTGGAAGTCCAGAGGTAAGAGTGCCTCTGGGTAGCATGTCTACTGGCTGCTCCAGTAATGTGCATTCTAGTGACACCATGGTGGCCAAGGCAACCTGTGAAAAAAACAGGTACTACAACCTACCACAAGAAACAGTAGTTCTAACACAAGACAATGGCCAAATATTGCATCCAGATGTGCTCACGCTAAGCCTGATAGCATGGTGAATAGGCTTCTGACTAAGATAATGCTTAACCAGTGCAAGCCTTCTACAAGATGGAACTACTTGGGAAATTGGCTATGTTTCAAAACTTATGCAAAGATTAGAGGTTTAAACCCGAAACAGGCTACAATTAGGGATGTTCTTCTCTACTTAACAACCTTGAAATCTCAGAACCTGGCAAATGTGTTACTAAAGGTCCATCTAGCAGCACTCTCAGCAAAAAATCCTGGCTGGGATGGCAAGACACTTTTCTTACACCCTGATAGCAGAGCATTCCTTAAAGGCCTCATGAATTTATAACCACCTATTTGGACACCGGTAGTGTTGTAGCCAAAGTCACAAACTTGGCCTGGAGTTGCAGGCACAGAAAGCTAGGTTTAGGCCTGCTTCTGATACCCCGATTTCATTGAAAAATTCTTTAATGCCTGGCATTGGTTAATTCTGAATGAACCAGCTAACTCTGAGTCGACAGGCAAATCCGCCTGGTCTTTTCTTTGCTTAAAGGTTTATGGTCTAAGAATGCCAGATGCAATTCTTCATTTCCTCTTGCAAAATAATTTGCAATGGTATGCAACTGCCTTATGTTTACTACAATTGTTATACTGTTTTCTGACTTCATTGTAAGAGAATCACTTTGGTATCACTTTAGGAATACACCCATAGATAGGTGTCCGTGCACAGATGTCTTGTCATGCAGATATGACAGACATATATAATTTAGCGTTTCCTGGAGTCTGTTTACACAGCAAACATGAATCTTCCAGCTTCAGAGATGCAGATTTGTTTGGCGAACATCAAGGAAAACAGTGTTGAGGTTCAGTGTTCTCTCTAATTTTTTTCATCTGTGTGCGGAATGAGTTTTGTTTTGGGCAGCAGTATCAAGGCAGTGTGCATGCATATGCATTCAGAATAGGGCCTTCTTGGTTCAACCTGAGCGGGATCTAAAATTAACTGAGCAGACATCAAAAACTTGTGAGCTCGCGCACGTGTGCACGCCTTAGAGGGAACACTGCTGGGGTTTTTTATTATTTAGCAAAGTGCCAAAAGAAGCTACCCACTCCAGTTACAGAGTAGAGTTCTGAGTTTAGTTGTTGCAGTCATTTAAAGAACACACATGGAGATTGTTATACAATCTAAACTAAATAGGTTTATTGGTGAAGTACATTTGAGATAGGAAAGACCTAGTCCTATCTATCAGCTACATAATGGATAGATAGGGGGAGAGAGATGTTTCCATCTTCTCTTTAGGAGGAAAGGAAGAGAACTGATTCACTACAGGAAGTACCTGAGGAGTCAAGGCAGGGATCATAGACTAGTGGCAAGCAGGGACAGGTAAGAAGACCCTCACTAACTATCTTTTCTCCCAATGCCCCTTGTGGTCATTAGGATAGTCGGTTCAAACAGTCGATGCACTGGAACTCCATCTCCAACAAATAGACCCTTCCTGAAAACAATAAGCCAATTTGGATCAGAATTCAGAACCCAAAAGGCATGGCTGGGGTCTGTATTAGATATTGGAATTCCTATAAGAGATTCCTTGATTCAGGGAATTGCTGAACTCTGAGTGAAATGATTAACTCCTATGAGACAAGTCAGATTGTTTGGACTTTGCTCTCAGGTAATGGCTTTGGGACAGCTGAAAGCTAATCCTGCATTTCATCTGGTAGAATGTTTACAATGTTAATGTAACCTACAATGCTTGCTACAATTGTCAGTGTTGACTTCTTGTCTCATATATTCACTGCTATTGCCTTGGAATGTTTTTAGCTATGCACACTAGGTAGATGTACATAAAGCAATTTGATTGTTCTCTTACACACACAACTTAGTCTCTTCCTCCTTAACATTCTGACTTCTAACACCTCTTTGGGCAAGGCACTCAGAGTCTGCCAGCACAGCAATTGTTCATCTGCAAAGGTCAGAAGTGCAGATTATTTTGAGAACACCAAGAGACAATGTCCTCCTGACAACAGAAATCGGGGATGCACGGGGATACACAGGAGATGGTCCTCAATTTCCTCAGACAAATAAACATTGTCATGAGCAATTAACACTGACTTTCAGGGCAGATGCTGATATCCTGAGGAAACTCAATGTCTAGATCAGGGCTGCTCAACTTCTGCCCTCCTGCAGATGTTGGCCTACAAGTCCCATAATCCCTGGCTATTGGCCACTGTGGCTGGGGATTATGGGAGTTGTAGTTCAGAAACTGCTGGGGGGGCCTAAGTTGAGCAGGCCTGGTCTAGATCAAAGGATTGAACTTCTATAGGAACCCAGGACTCAGAAAACACTCAGAAAACCTCTGAAACAACAGAACACTGCACCCCATGGGTTAGAAACCCATGGTGGTGGTTGGCACCCTATGTGCACTACACCACCACTCTCTCTGGGCCACCCCAGCACCTCCTAAGTGCACTTATGGGGCTGCTGAAAGCTCCATTATAACTTATGAGGAAAAACCTTAAAGACTCGTGAACTTCAACAATTCTCCAAAAATCAGCCCTCTGCCCAAATCCTTTGAAAAAATTCAGGTAGCTTCCTTGCCCCTACCCGGCACTACCACCAACCCTACCCGGCACTAGGACACCCCTTTCCCCCCGACGTGAAGCAATACACCCTTCATGGGGGAAAACCTTAAAGACGCATAAACTTCAGAAATTTACCAAAAATCAGCCCTCTGCCCAATCCCTCTGCAATTGGGGTGGTAACCTCCACCCATTAGGCACTACCACCCCACCCCAATCTTTTGACCCAGATCCCACGTTATGCCCCCTATCTGCCCCAAAGACACTAAAACTTCAAAAATTCACCAAAAATCAGCCCTTTGACCAATCCCCCTGAAATTTGGGTGGTAGCCTCCACCCATTGGGAACTACCACCCCACCCCACTATTTTGCCCCTGGGACCCACTTTTTTGCCCCAAATCGATTCGGATTCAGACCCGAATAAATTCAGGTCCGAACCGAATAAGGGGGTGATTCGGGAGGGCCATATTCGTCTACAGAACAGAACGGGGTTTTTTGGCTCGGGTCCGAGCCGAAACACCAAAAATCCGAATTGCACACCCCTACTATAAGATATCCCCCTTAGTGGATGGAGCCGCTCTGGGAAGAGCAAAAGGTTCCAAGTTCCCTTCCTGCTATCTCCAAGATAGGACTGATAGAGATTCCTGCCTGCAACCTTGAAGAAGCCTCTGCTAGTCTGTGTAGACAATACTGAGCTAGATGGACCAAGGGTCTTACACAGTATATGACAGCTTCCTATGTTCCTATAGATGTCAACAGATCACTACCAGATCATAAGTTACAGGTGAGCAACCTGTTTTTACCTGCTATGATGTTGTTAATGAGTTTTTTGTGGATAAAGTCTCTTGTAGTCAAGCTGACTTGGACATCACAGCTACTGTAAAGATACCATTCCCCCCCATACTAGACTGACAAAATATGGGGCATTGTAGGGGGAAATGATCATTGCCAAAGGTAGCCACAAGAAGGAATTCTCATGTTTTTTCAGCCTTACACAGTTCTAAAAAAAAGTATGCCACTTAGACAAAGCAAGTGCCCCCATTCTTTAAACAAATTGGGGGGGAAGGGGGGCCCAAATGAGTGGTGGTCGCAACCTTTTAAAAGTCTAGATTGAGCCAGGAAATTAACTTATGGCCCTTGGGTCATTTTCTGCACATTTTTTTAAAAAATAAAAGTTTAAATGCAGCATGGAGCAGGCATGTACATTTGGGTGTGTCAAGTTTCTTTGTGGGACTGAGAAATAAGGCTGGTATAAATCAAGAGGCATCTGAGTGAATGACATATGCTTTGGTGCAGTATATATATTTCTTACAATATGCTTGTTTTACCTTGGTGTTCCAGTTTTTGTTTTCATGGAGTGGGAGAAGAGGAATAGTATTCACAGATCATCAACATGTGGAGTGCACGCACCCAAGGGCAGGAGATGTTGTGCAGAGCCAGGATTCAATCCTGAGTCCGTGTAATCCTGAATCGGATTACAGAAGACGTTATAAGAGTGCAATTGCTGATAGAACCAGTTTTGGTTCCAAAGTAATGTCACCTAAGGCTACAGATCTGGCTGCCTCAGAGCAAATCATGTCCAAGCTACAACTTTACCTTCTCTTTATAAAAAACTAACTCAGATGGAAACTTACATGTACATACACACAGATGACACTCCACCACTTAGTATGCAGATATGTCTTCTTGTGAAGTGTTGCATGTTTTGCTTATTCCCAGATGAAGGTAATTCTGCCTCTCTTCTGAGAAGTCTAGCTTCAATATTGGTCTTATTTTAAATTTCCCTGTGACACACATGTTCTTATGCAAACACATTTAAAACTGTTCACTTATTTCAGGGTCAACGTTGGCATCAAGGCAGTGGATTCTTTGGACGAAATTGGCAACCAGGAGATGTCGTGGGCTGTATGATAAGCCTAGATGACAAATCAATGATTTTTACATTGAATGGGGAGTTGCTAATCACCAATAAAGGTTCAGAACTTGCTTTTGCTGACTTTGAAATAGAGAATGGTAAGTTAAATCTTTGAACTAATACTGCTAAGAGTAAAGGAAACGTTATATCTTGCAGTAACATTCAAATTACTGGGATGTTAAAATGGTTCATATTTGGGGTTTCCACAACTTTTGAAGCTGTTTAATAGTTGTTTAATAGGCATTAGTTACCTAACCCTATACTACTTCAGTGAAGTAGTATAAGATGGGGAGCATCACTGTTATTAGTGATCATGGTAGACATACAGTGAGCAACACTTCTTAGATAGTTGATTAATAAAAGTATCTCATTGTGAATTTTTCATTTTGAAGAGGTGGTTCTGGCAGTGTTGTAAGACCCAGAAGCCCATCTTTGAGAGTATAGCTCCTAATTAAAACAAAAAACAGTATTTGCTAACAGTCTCTTTCCTGTCAGGACAGCATATTGATCTTTTAGCATTTTTGAAGAGTATGACTTTGAATTCTAAGTCTGTATTAAAACTGTTTTAATGGCTTGGGCCCAAGTTATTTAAGGAAATGCCTTCTTCATTATGAACCCTGCCACCCATTAAGATTGTCAAAAGAGGTTTGTCTGAGGGTTCTGCTGGTGGTAATTTAGAGGCAAGCCTTCTCTATAGTCAACCCAGGACTGTAGACACACTTTTTGTTGAAATAAGAGCTGCTCCATCTCTGATGATTTTTTGAAATGCATTGAAGATGCACCTGTTCAGCCAGACTTTTAGTTGAATTTTTATTTATTTATTGTTTTAAATTGAATTGTATAAATGTTTTAAATGTTTTTAAATTGTTTTATTTGATTGTGAACCGCTTTGAGACTTCTGTTATAGGTGGTATATAGTATATTAAATAAATATAATTAAGAGAGATCTCATAGTGCAAGTGTGGATGCTCTTAGCTTATAGGCAACATAATCAGTTCTGAGTTTATTTCTGGGTAACTTTCCCTAACTCTAATTCATCTTTCATTTATTCAGGTTTTGTCCCTATATGCTCATTGGGTCTATCTCAGATTGGTCGCATGAACTTTGGAAGAGATGCCAGCACCTTCAAGTATTATACAATGTGTGGACTTCAAGAAGGCTTTGAGCCTTTTGCTGTAAACATGAACAGAGAAGTTGCCATGTGGTTTAGCAAGCGTTTACCAACATTTGTCAATGTGCCTAAAAGCCATCCCCATATTGAGGTAATAGTGCCTAGTAAGAGGCTATACTAAGACAGGCATGGGGAGATCTCAGGCTTACAGAATCTGTTTTTACTAGAATTATGAGGTTCACAAAACAATGCCAGGTGCAAAATAGTGGCAGGGGGAGGGGAAGAGGCAGGTACAAAATGGTGGCTCAGTGTTGGAGCTAGATGCCTACTTCAGTCTGTGGGCCACATACTACCAGAGCACATGCTTGCATGCAGGAAGTCCCAGACATGGTACCTAGCATTTCCAAGTGGGATTGTCGTGAACTGCTATCCCGGCTATCCCTACAGGATTTACAACTCCCGGAGAGAGAGAGTAAACAGAAAGCAGCAACAAAACTGGATGAAGGAAAATAAAAGGCTCTCAAAGGAAACAGTAAATGAATTAAGTCCCCCTGAACTAAAACTAGGTACCCCCCTCTAATAATAACTGAGTAATAAGTGGAAGAAAAGACAAAACAAGGAATGAAACAAGCGAAGGACACAGAACAAGGAATTAAGAGAACAATACAGGGAAGCACAGACAAGACAAACTGGAACACGGAAAAGATATAATTCCAAGAGCACAGTATCTGCTGCCAGCAAAGTTGCAAACAGCCACTCAGCCATGAGAGACTGTTGAATATATATGGCTCAACAGAACCAGGAACCAATCAGGCTTCCCTGAGTCAGCAGTTTGGCTTTCTTCCCTGTTATCTCCTGCACCTGCGTGAGTCCCTCTGAGCCTGCCTCTTGAATGCTTCGTCTCACTATAGGTGGAATCCCAGGCTCTTCCACATCAGAATTCAAGTCTGGCAGCTGTTGAGAATCCTCAGGTCCCGAGTCTGGTTTCTCTGCCAATTCTTGCTGCTGTGGCTCACTAGCAGGCGAGTCTTCCTGCTCTGAGTCTTCTGATTCCGAAGTCTGAGCCATGACAGGGATCTGGAAAGGCTCATTGTGGAGATGTGGGTTGTCAGCTAGCAGCCCAAGCCTGGTACAGTCCCTGGGGTTTGGCCTTAGAGTTAAGGGAGGGGGTTGCCTTCACCTGGTTCCTCCTCCTGGCAGCAGGTTCCTCTGTGTGGAAGCTCCTCACCGGAGGTCCCTTCACTCCCTGGTTTCACCTGCCTCTCATCCCTAGCCTGACCCTTTTTAACAAGGTCACAGGCTTGACATCCAGCTGTTGCCCCTCCCCTCCACCCCCTGAAGCCTTTTATTAGCTGCCCCCTGCCCATCCACTGCCTTTGGCCACTCATCCCCACCCCTCTTGCCCATCCTGCTCCCTTTCCCCATGGCTTTGCTGCCTCCCTCACCGACAGTGGACGGACAACATTGGAGAGCACTGCGGCTTGTCTTGCATTGCTGCACCTCTCCTCAAGGCTGCAGGCAGGCACCAGCTCCTGGCCTGGAACATAAGGCCAACGGACAGGCCAATAAATGGGTGGGCAGGCGGGTGAGCAGGGAGAGCAGCAGCAGTAGTGGGGGAAAGAGAAAACAGCCAGAGAGAAAAAACATTGGGGGGGGGGAAGAGAAGGGGGGAGGGCTGAGAATGAGGGCCAAGCACGAGGGGTAACTAGAGGCACAGATGCTCTGTGCCCGGGCCAGCTAGTTCTCATTAATCTCTTCAATGTCAGTTTGAATCTGCATTAAATGTGGATATATTAAATTTGTTTTATGATGATGATGAATTCATGTGCAAATTTACTACCACTGTTTAAGAATTCTTTAGCACCAGTTGTGTGCTGGATCCTGAACAGAAAATAGAAGTGATACTGCTGTCAATCTGTTTAGCTATCCTATCCCACTAGTCACCTTTTGTATTTTTTTTCCTTGAGTGATGGTTTGATGCTGTATAAAAAGGTTAGTTACATTCCATATAGCATTTTATGTAAGATGTTATATAAGAAATAATTTTCTTAATGTTCTAATTCTTTTAGATGTGCAGCATCCAAAAGGGCTAGATTGTATCTTTTTAATAGCTCTATGACGCTAATAGTGTGGGAAGCCTTTGTGCACATAGAGCTCTTTTTCTAGGTCAGGATTTCAGAAGAGCTATTCTTTGTATCTTGAAAACTTTCTTTACCAGAACTTATTCCAATAAAATGCTTATTCCAATAAAAATGCTGTCTAAGCCACAAGTAGCCAAGTGGCAGCTTGTGAATAGTAGAGACCACAAGATGGCATTCAGGCCATAAGGGATAGTCATTGTGAGCCTACCTCTAGTTCTAGGCTGCTCTGACTTAATAGATTTTAATAGATTTCTAGAGAGTGCTTCCCAGTTATGCTGCTCAGCAGTAACATTATATCATCAAGTGTGTGCTGTCAAGCCAAGTGTGCATAGGATGGGGAGCACACATTCAAGACTGCCTTAAACATTTTATTACCACTTTTTATGAGCCAGTACCCTGATTGGCTTGATGCAAAAGCATACAGTCCCTCAAGTCTAAATCCTTGGATTCCCCTGATCCAAACTATTTGGATCCTGTTTTGGATCCTCTGGAGGCCTTTGTGGGCAATCACTTTCTGGACTTTCCTCGAGTCATAGAGGTTTTCCTTTTTTCTGTTCCATATGCAAACTTTGGACAACCTTTGCTTCCAGGTTACAAGAATTGATGGAAATATTGACAGCCCACCACGCTTAAAAGTAACACACAAGACATTTGGAACACAGAATAGCAATGCGGACATGATATATTGTCGCTTGAGCATGCCAATTGAATTCCACTCATCTTTTAACTACGGCACTAATTTGGAACTTGTTGATGGTTTCCAAAAAAGGTTAGATTTAAGTTTAATCTTGTATTAGTCTCAAATCTATGTTTTAAAACAACTCTCTTCTGTCCTGTTGTAGCTGAGCCATGATCTCTGCTGAGGTACGGATCCAGGAGGGACGCTGACCTCGGACACTTCTGAGGGGCAAAGAGTCAGGAAGAACACATGAGATCTGGGTCTAGCAACATAAGAGGGATATTGCTCCAGTGGCTGCTTGAAGCAGACTACAGTTTTTATGGCCGTTGCCACTGTAGACTGCATTGGCCTGTTTTTCCCCTGGGAAAGGGTCTCTTGCTTAAAGGGACATAGCCTGATTTTCTAAGCATTGGTTCCAGCAGTACCGCAGGACCTTTGCAAGAGCTGGTAGATCATCTGAGGATGCCTCCGAAACTGAGGATGAAGCAGGGCTGTTTCCTCAGGTTTTGGTGAAGGTGGTGGTTCAGGTTCCCTTACTTCTCCTGGTGCTAGCTGCATGGGGCTGCAAAGGATCTGAATTATAGAGTCTTTTCAACTTGTCTCATCCCCTGAACTGCCCACCTCATCTCCAGTTGTGGGTGGTGGGGCAGAACCAGGAAAATCTTCACTATTTATTTGTGGAACTTTTAATTCCTTGGCTTACACAATGCAATTTTATGAATCATCGGGTATAATTGAATTATAAAATGCAGTATTTTGGGTTAAAATATAGAAATAATGTTAAAGTGATTTTAGTGACCAAATCCTTGTTTTAAAACTAAGATTTTTTTTCCTTGTAGCTAGATGACTTTGATTATTTAGCTGATGATTTTGATCTTCAGGGTTTCTAAGCATGACAGACTTCAGCTGAAATTGAATGTACTGGGAGTCGTTCTGTGTCACTAAAGATTTTGTATCAGAATGTTGTACTTCTGCATTTTGAATTTATATGCCGCTAGAATTTCTCATCTTTAGCATATGCCTACTTTAAATAACACAATCAAGATACAGGAAGACATCAGAAAGCTGGCTGATTTTACATCCTTTTCTTTTAGTGACAGATAGAATGAATGCATCATTTTACTTTCATAATTCTGCCTCCAACTAGTTTCACTGCATGAATAAAAGTGCTGTCATAGTATATTTCATACATACCAAATAAAAGCCAATCCATAAAAGCTCATTTTCAGCTTATATTGGTGTGTTACAGTGTCATCTAAAATTTAAAATTACTAATTATTTTATTTCCAGAAAACAAAACCAGGAGATACATGTTCATGCCACAACAGTAAGTATGTACTCATATTTTTAGTGATGGGCTAACTCAGTGATGTCATGAGTTCTGATCTCTACCCTATCTTCATGAACACCCTTATCCCCTTCCACCCATACCTTCAGTCCTCTAAACCACCTTTCCCTGCCATCTACATATCAGGCTGCAGCTCCTGTTGCATAAGCAGCAGGTGGAAGGGATGTCTTTATCCTCATCTAACTCTGTGCAGCATGCCAGGTGCAAGTAAACTGTGAAAATGAAAGTTTTTCAAGGACAACTGCAATTTTGGGAGCTGGTTGGGTCAGGAAAGAAAGGAATGTTTTTCTCTAACTTGGATTAAAATGAGAGCCAGAGAAGAATGGGGGACTTCATGCTCACCTTATGTGTCAGGCAAGCAGTATGAGCCTCCAGGAATTATATTTCTAAGGCAAGAAATCTTGGTGATATTGCTCTCTTTTCCGCAGTTCTAGATCTGGTTTCTAGTTTTTTAAAAATATATTAGAAAAAGTTTAGTTTGTCTTCAGCTATTGGTCTTTTGCTCTAAACACAGTTAGTAGTTAGGACCCATATATGTTCTATGAAAATTGAACAATGTGTACTACAACATGTCATTGAGAACATATGTACTGCTTTTAACATTTTTCCAGCAATATCTTTAAGTAAGAATGAATATTTAATGCCAAGCCAAACCAAACCTGTTATATTAATTTTTTGCTTTCTCTGGTTAGTGCATGGGATGAATTTTTTTTAATGAGCAAGTACTGTGCTAATTTCCATTCAAGAACGTTAAATAATGACATTTTAAGTATGTCTATTTGCCACTTCTGGAGCAGACACTTATTTTGTTTATTTCAGTACTATTACTCAGTGCGAATATTTGCTGGACAAGACCCCTCTTCAGTCTGGATTGGTTGGGTAACTCCTGACTACCACTTTTACAGTGAATATTTTGACCTAAATAAGAACTGCACAGTAACAGTTACTTTGGGAGATGAAAGAGGCAGAGTTCATGAAAGGTGTGGCATTTATAAATTACTTATTGAATAATATGTGTTTAAATGAAATTTATTTACATTTGAAAAGAACTTTTAATTTTTATAATACTGTGAAGATAAACTTTGTTCGATCTCATAAGTAATAATTGACCCTGGAAATGTGCTTTTTGTTATTACTTATTGCCATAATTTACCAATTTTGAATACAGTTATTAGTTTTTATTGAGTCTGTTTTAGATAGAAATATTTATTGGGCTCCTTATCAAAGATAAAATACATTTCCTCAGCATTTTCATTATAGGTAAAGCCGCTGGACAGATAATTTGAATATCTATCTTGCTGCTGGTGAAAACTTGCATTGCAGAATTCAAATATTTAATTTAAGCACAACTGGAAAAAAATCATAATTATGTTTTAATTTTATCATATAAAACAGCTGAGAAACCAAAGAGAGAGAGTTGGTACTTGTAATTAAAAAAGCAATTTTCAGATGTACCTTTGCAGCTTAACTGACTTAACACCGACTTAACACTTAACACCGACTTAACACTTAACACTGATTTAAATCAAAATTTAAAAATAACAATGCCTGAAACTTTCTCTCGCTTGATTAAGAACTAAATTGTAAGTCATGGCAT
The DNA here is from genome assembly GCF_027244095.1 of Hemicordylus capensis. Lineage (NCBI taxonomy): Eukaryota > Metazoa > Chordata > Lepidosauria > Squamata > Cordylidae > Hemicordylus > Hemicordylus capensis. The sequence goes on from NC_069657.1 coordinate 67,143,759, forward strand.
GTGTGTGTGTGTGCTTAACTTCCCCTTATGCTGTGCTCCTGATTAAAATGGCCCTTGTCCTGAAGCAAATAGCAGCTTGTGGTGGAACATTTTTTGTCAGGACTGTGGCATGGTGGGAAAAGGTTAAATACTCCTTCCCTGTATACCACAGTCCTGATGTTGATCATCCCCTTCATGGCTGCTGTATATTTTTTTCTTAAACTAGGAACAAATTGAGTCTAAGGTAATACAAAAGAACCTTGTTATACGGGGACACTATATCAGCAGTTTCACGTATTTGCGGGTGTCTAATTGACACTATATCAGCAGTTTCATTTATCCACAGATACTAAAGGGTTAAAACCCATGTATCCATGGTTCCTAGAGGGCCGGAAGTGACTGCCAAGGTCACTTCCACCCTCCGTCTTGTAATCAGGAGCCATTTTGTAGCTTGTTACTTTGAGATAGAAAATTCCCCTTCAATTTTTGGTGGTTTGCGCGAGGGGGGCATTTGGCAGGGGGACATTGCTATTTAAGAGAACGTCTTCTTCATTATGAGCCCCACCGCCCATTGAGGTCATCTGGAGATGTCTGTCTCCAGTTGCCACCAGCTTAGCTGGCAGCCACATGGGGATAGGCCTTCTTGGTTGCTGCCCCAAGATTGTGGAATGAATTCCCACTGAAATATGATCCTTCCCATCTCTGGCAATTTTTAAAAAGCATTTGAAAACACACCTCTTCACTCAAGCTTTTTCAGCTTTTAAATTTCTTAGGATTTAATCTGTTTTTGACTTTTAAATAGTTTAAATTGTTTTTAAGTTTTATGCATGTTTTAACTTGTTGTATGTTATTGTTAACTGCCCAGAGATGAAAGTTTGGGGCAGTGTGCAAATTTGATAAATAAAAAAATAAAATAAGTTGCTGGGCATAAGAAAGGCACAAGGCAGGCCCACAGAGCAAGGTAGAGTGCTTTTTAAAGCTGTTCTTTGCCATTTATCTGCCATTTGCCTCCTCTTTTCTTAATAAAACAAGCATTTTCAAGCAGGTTTTTTAAAGTTTTGGGGGCATTTTGCATTCTGGGGGGCATTGCTGGGCACAAGGAGATCCCGTGGAGCACACTACATCATCACTCCCTGCTTTTGGGGGGGGGGATTTTTACAACTTTTGTGCATTCTGGAACCCAACCGCCTTTCCTCATAGGAATAATGCCTTGTTAGTCATGGTTTCATTACTCGTGATGGTAGGTGAATAAAGGAACCTCTGTGGCTAATGAGGTTCTCCTGTGACAGCACTGGCAAAGATTAAGCTTTAAAGCTGTAAATGACTTGAGTCCTTAATACTTTCTCCTTTATGTCTCAGCATAGTATCTTAGGCCTAATGAAAACATCCTCTTAATGCTTCCATACTTGTATGCCATATTCAGGGTAAAGGGATAGATGCAGGCATTATTCGTGACTGCTCTGCACTTCCAGAATTCACTTCATTTGAGTATTTTTCAAATCTCTAATCTAAGCCTCTTTCAGAAGCATTGTAAGGCCTTTCTATTTGGACTGGTGTGTGCTAACTAGACTTATACAGGTCGCATTCTCATGACCCTGGTGAGCATAGTTAAAGAGTCAGTTGTGATCGCTGAGCACTGCACATTTATGAAAACCTGGAAATCTTTGAGGTGATCCATGTTCCCTCACAAAACGGGTTCAGCGCCTGCAAAGGAATCCCTGTGGGAAAATTCAATAGCTCCATGAGGTGCTCTTCAGCTCTCCAAATTGTGCGCATGGCGCAACTCTTATTTTCAGCAGGAGAACGCCTTCTCCTCAGTTCCTTCTCAACCGCCGAAGCGTATACCTGGGGAAGGACTCGCTCTGTTAGCTACTCGTTTCTTGTCAGTAAAATGTTTATTAGATCATTTTGACTTTGACCTTTAGACTGTTTCTCATTTGGATTTCATTTTAAATTTGTTCTTCCATCGGTGATCTTACTGGCTTTCAGACATGGACTATTTCAGATTTCTCTTTCACTTTGTGTTTTGGCTACAGTAGCCAAGACTCTAAAATACTTTTTAAAAGTGTGCAACTTGTAGGTGGATGCTACCTTCCTCTGACATGAATGATACATGCTTGATTTGACTGAGCAAACATCACACTGTGCAATCCTGCAATATCTGTCTGTTTCAAAGCAAACGCAAAAAAGCAGGAAGCTCCATTTGAGGGTGGCTTTGTACAAGACCAAATTGAGGCCCCTGACACTGATGCCAAGAATGCCTTTACCATCGACTTCAGCGACTTTGATGTTGGACAGTCATCGATCCTCAGGATTGAGGTTGAAGTCGGAGGGCTCCACGAGCCGAGGGCAGTCGGCATGGATGCCGAGGGCAATCGGCATCAACACCATAAGAAACAAAAATATCACAGAGGAGACTCTCCAGACCCCTTGAGCTTAAAACACCACTTAACATTGACATCAGTCAATCAACCATCAATGTGGATTATGTCAGAGAAAGCTTCTATATTGACCTCAAAGAAGTCACCACACACTCCATACCCATCCACTGTGCAAGGTGGGCATCAAAGTTTTCAAAGCACTGCAAAACCCTTGACATTGGGAACAGCACTGGTGTTGATTTCGCTACCAACGTCGGCCACTAAATCTACTCTGTCTCTACTGACATCTCCATCTCCACTGATTCCACGATCAGTGTCGATGGTCACTACACTGGCATTGTTGATGGCCAAGGCACAGGAAACTTCTACTAAGACAGGGATCTCCAATGTGTCTCTTATCTTAATAGATTTCTCCCCAGAGGCCTCTCTGTTCCATTATGACTGTGATGATGCCTCTGACTTGAGTAGGGGGCGACATCCATCTAGGGAGATGTCCTTGATTGTATATGAAAAATCTACTTAAAGAAATTTAGAATCTCCAATGGGGTACACAGCTACCACTCCATCAGGGTCTACCTTTAGAGGATTTTCTATGCATGCACTAGATGAATATGAAGAGTCAGAAATTGTTCCAGTCTCTAAGACTCCCTCAGCTTCCCCTGATAGGGTAGCACCTCCATGTTCTCTCTCCTACCCCTGGAATGAAAGGTACCACCATTCTGTTCCACGTTACTCATCCATGACATGGACTATGGACTATTGGAGCTCTCCAGGGGCTCTAGACCCAGGCTACATATATCAGACACTACAGAGACCCTTACTATCTACCATCACCTGTGCTTCCATACGGTTTCAGTGATTACAGGATGTGGAAGTCTATGAAACTAAGCGGTGATCTGGAAAGGATTTCTATTCTCAAAGAACAGGGACTAATGGAACCCTAGGAAAAACAGAAGACCCTTGGTCATACTCACTGGGCTGAATCTTATTTGGAGATTGTTCATTACTCTCTGCCACCAGAGAAATCAACTGAGAAAGACAAAGAATACTCTGTGGGTTAATATGACTCAACCTCTTCTTCTGAGGGAGAATAGGTTCAATCAAAAAATCCCTTGAATCCCTCTCCTGATGAGAATGTTGCTCTCCCGCCCTCCAATTCACCTACTTAGGAGACAAAATACCAGAGAATACAGGTGGCTGAAATGGCAAATGCATTGGGTTTAGAATTGAAAACAACACAGGAAGTCAAGGATCCTGTTTATGATTTTATAGCCTATTCTTCATCACAACCAACATCTCTGCCTATGCTGCCAGTCTTAGCAAATTCAGGAAAAAAACATGCTGGAACACACTGTTGGCCTCAATCTCTACATCAGAAAGCTTAGAGAGCCTATACATAATTCAGGAGGAGTTATGTCCCTTCCTCTTTAGACATCCACCACCAAACTCATTAGTGGTAGATTGTGCCATTAGCAACAAGTCAGGCAAAAACATTCAGCCCCAGTGGATAAAGAAGGCAGAAAATTGGATGCCATGGGATGAAGATTTTACTCTACTACTTGTTTGTCCTTCAAAATAGTCAACTACATGGCTTGCATGGCAAAGTATCACTACTCTGTTTGGGATAGCTTGAAGGATGACCTTAAGGATATGCCAGAAGAGTTTCATGACAAATTCGAGTCAGCCGTCAACAAATCTGTCAACATCACAAGGCAGCACCTAAGTACAGTCAATCACCTGACCGAGTCTTGTGCCATCACAAGTGCAGTGCTCCTTAGAAGACATGCTTGGCTTAGGTCAATTTCCCTTCAGTGTGACATGAAGGATAAGACAGAAAACCTACTGTTTGAGGGAGAGGGTTTCTTCAGCACACAAACGGATGGGGGCCGGGGGAGTTGTTCTAGTAAGAACTACTTTCCTTTCACTGTCTCTACATTTGGACTAAATCTGGTGCAAATCGAGATCAAAAGGTTAGATCTCTTGTGCCTCAAATGTTCATGTGTCTGCCATCTTGGATCAGGGTGAATGCCATCATTACAAATTGCACCACTGAGGTGTCCCAGTGTGTCATTCACTACAGCTGTTCCAAATTTGGTTCAAATCGGATAGACAATCCTCAAGTTAGTGCACTTGTGCCTCAAAAGTGTATGCATCCACCATCTTGGATCGGGGTGGGTGACATAATCACAAACTACACCATTCGGACATACCTATCTGTCCATTCAGCTGTAGCAAATTTGGTTCAAATCGGTCAGACTGTCCACAATTTAGTGCACTTGAGCCTCCAAAGTTTGTGTCCACCATCTTGAATTGGGGTGGATGACATTATCACAATCTTTGCCATTGAAGTGTCCCTATGTATCCCTATCGCTGTAGCAAATTTGGTTCAAATTGGTTAAGTGGTTCACAAGTTAGCTCACTTGCACCTCCAAAGTTTACGTTCTGCCATCTTGAATCGGTGTGGATGACATAATCACAAACTATGCCATTGAGGTGTCCATGTGTGTCAATCACAGCAGCTGTATCCATTTTGGTTCAAATAGGTTAGACAGTCCACAAATTAGCCTGCTTACGCCTCAGATGTTCACGCGGCTTCCATTTTGAATTGAAGTGGATGACATCATCACACACCATGCCATTTGGGCATCCCTATGTATCTCTACAGCTGTAGCAAATTTGGTTCAAATTGGTTAAGCGGTTCACAAGTTAGTCCACTTGCGCCTCAAATGTTTACGTGTCCACCATCTTGGATTGGGGTGGATGACATCATCATAAACCATGCCATTGAGGTGTCCCTAAAACTGTACCCAATTTGGTTCAAATTGGTCCAGGCGTTTCAAAATTGATGGTGGAGGGACACACACACACACACACACACACACACACACACACACACACAATGCCAGGTGATCTTATAAGCCCACTGGAAAGTAGGCTTAAAAGGTCCAGCTACACAGCAAGAACCTTCACTTCGGACCCATCGCAACATCCATACAATCAAGTCCTACCTTAGTAGAAGAGGTTCATTTTTATTACAAAAAGGGGTGAAAGAACCAGTTCTTCTGAAGAAATGGGACAAAGGCTTCTACTTACGATATCCCCAAATTCCCAAATGGGTCAGAGGATTTGTGACAATTGAACCAATATGTGAAAGTGAGGAGATTCTGTATGATAGCCTTACAAGGCATCCTTCCTCTACTAGCAAGGGAGGAATGGTTTGTGACACTAGACTTAAAAGACACCTACTTCCATGTAGGGATAAAGCCCAAACACAGGAAGTTCTTGAGGTTCACTCTGGATTCAACAATTTTCCAGTACACAGTTCTACCCTTCAGACATTCAACAGCACCTTGTGTCTTTACAAAGTGCATAAGTGCAATAAGAGCACACCTGACATCACAGACATTTCCAAAGCAGCTATGTGGTCCTCAGAGCTTCCCTTTGTGAAGCATTATGTTGTGGACATCCATTCAACACTGGAGGCCAACTTTGGTTGGGCGCTTCTTTTTAAAAAAGGTGTTCTAATTCTATCCTAGCACCCACCACTGTTCTGGTGAACTCGCTAATTCACCTATTTTGTGAGGGAACATGGATCACCTCAAAGATAACCTGGTTGTTCACCCGTAACAGGTGAGCTTTCTGATAATCCATGTTCTCTCAACTGCCTGGCTTACCCTGCTGCTAGGGTACTTCCACAGTAATAATGGCTTGCCTGATTTTCATCCAGCCATGGTCTTCGCTCATTGCAGCGGCCGATCAGGAACTGTGGAGAAGGTGCTCTCCCACCAAAAATAAAGTTTGCACCATGTGTGCAATTCGGTGGATCCAAACAACACCTTATGGAGCTATTGAATTCTCCTGTGGTGGTTACTGTGCAGGTACAGAACCCATTTTGTGAATAAGTATGGATCACCAGAAAGATCACCTTACAGGTAAGCAACCTGTTTTTTTCTTGACAGTCCTGGTCAAACCACTGTAGTTAAACCATATTGAACTGGAATAGATATCCAGGATCAAATTGACTAGGTTAAATTCAGTTTAAGCGCAGGGGTTTGACTGGAATTATGTCATGCTCCACAGAAGTGCTTGAGGCATGATGATCTCAGTTAAATCTTTAACTATGCTCACCGTAGTAGTGAGAATGCTATTCAATGGGAATGAGTTTTTAGTATTTTTTCATTAAATGTAGTTTTAATAGTGCTTTTACTGTATATTTTTATATTGCAATACAACCCTATGAGATGGGATGTGTTAAGAAGTCTACATTTTCATTATGTATTTATTTATTTATCTATCAAATTTCTATGCTGCCCCAAACCTCTGTCTTTGGGTCACTTAAGCTGTTATCTTAACCCCTATTTGTTCTGATAATTTCTGGTTGCTTCCTTTCAGTGTTAAACGTAGCAATTGCTACCTGGTTTGGGGAGGAGAAACATCTGTCAATTCACAGAGATCAGGTCGCAGTAATGTTGATTTAGAAATTGGATGCCTTGTTGAATTGGCTACTGGGATGTTGTCATTCACAGCAAATGGAAAAGAACTGGGAACTTTCTACCAGGTATCAATGCTTTTCCAGTAAATTCAAAACCATGCTAGTCACAATAGGGTTCAATTTATCAATTTTGTGCATAAAATCCAAACAGTGTTTGCTGAAATTCTTTTTACCATTTGTTAGACAAAGGCTGTTATCTAGTGAAATTATGATTCTCCCTGTGAGACCGTTTTCTTCTTCAGTCAGGAGTGTCACAGGAAATTTGAATGAAATTAATAATTCTATTTTTAGTGCAGTGTGTGATTGATATAAAATAAGCATACTGTGAAACTATAATTTTGAAGATAAACATTTTTGTATGATCTTTATGACGATAAAGATTTGAACATTAGCTCAACGTTTATCCTGTGTGGTGAAAGAAAGAGGAAATGACATATGGGAAAAAAAAAAGCATAATGACTTAATTCAGTACCTGATCACAATACAAAAGAACAGAATTGTGCTGTTCTGTGGTATTTATTTTAGAAAATTACTTCCATATTTTTAAAGGTGTCAATCTCACCGTTAGCGAATTCCCGTTGTTGCTGATACCATTCCTTTGCATTGCTCCGAGGAACAACAATGTGTATGTATTTACTTAATAGCTCTTCTAGCACTGGCCTCATTCACACATTATACCAGACCATTGTTTGGTATGACTGGGACAGTCGACAAGGAGTGTCAGGCTTGTGCCCCACCTCTTCCCCTTGTGCTTGATCCAGGGTTTTATCTTTGTTTTCTAGGAAATGCAAGACATAGTTTGGCTATTGGACATTGAGGCAAATTACAGTTTGCCACTGTCAAGAACTCCTGGATTACGGCATGTGAGGAATGGGGGCAAGAAGGAAATGCATGAGCCCAAAGCTTCTCGAGGCTTGCTCCCATTGTGCTAAAACATGGTTTGGCATTATATGTGAACACAACCATTGTAAATAAGATTTACATCATGTATGATTCAGTTGTAGGTATTTAAAATGGCTGCAGGAACTGGGCTCCCTGTGTCAGTGGTGGCCCGTGAACGTGCCTCCGGGGTGGTGGCGGCAGGAGGCAGCTTTAAGAGAAAAGTAATTTGGGACTCAACTCCACCACCTCAGCAGCTGAACACTATTCGGAGCCACAACGTGCCACCCAGCAGCCCCTCTGGCGGGGAAGCACCTCCGCCACTCACCTGGCTGTTGGCGGGTGCTTGGCTCCTTGGAAGCCAGGTGAGTGGTGGAGGTGCTTCCCCGCCGTAGGGGTTGCTGGGCACCACATTGTGGCTCTGAATAGCGTTCAGCTGCTGAGGTGGCAGAGGTGAGTAATTACTTTACTCTTAAAGCTGCCCCACTGGAGGCACGTTCACGGGCCACCACTGCCCTTTGTACAATTCATTACTGAATATCATTGAATGTTACCTACTGCAGAAGTCTGTCTGCATTACAGATGAAAGTGAAATGTGCTTGTCTCTCTTCACATAAGAGACAAGATTTGCAAGTGCCCAGATTCCTCTCTAACGTAGATTTAAAATCTGGTCTTGAACTCCTGGCTTACCTTCCTCCCATGCCTGATTTCCCCAAACCCTTCCCTTCCAACAAAATTCTCCTAACCACATTTCGCTCATGTAGCAGTGCCAGTAGTGGCTCTCCTGCCACTAGAAGAGGGAAGGAAGATAATCCAATCTGTTCTGTCCATCCCTCTGCCTTTTTTCTAGAGAATCAGGCAAAGAGGGGCTATGATGGCTGTTGGGGAATGTAGTTTTTTCATTAGTATTGCAGTAGCAATGGTGAGTTTTTCTGAAAATGAAGAGGCAATGGGTTTAAAGAATCTGGCATGTGAGGGAGGGGTTGGAATTTGGATTTTACTCGGAAATAATCCAATAATCCAAGCTACTCTGAAAACATTTTTTAAAAAATAGCTTAGGTTATTGTTTAGGAAGTCCAATGAAAGCCAGGGATAACTTTCTCTACAGGTTGCTCTTGCTCTATGAAGAAGAAAAAAAGCAAGATAAAGCTGCTTAAATTTAAAGGGTTTTTTTTAAAAAGGGTTGGTGGTTTTACTTTTAATCTGTCAACTTCATGCTTATTATTTATAATTTTTCTTTATAAGGTACACTTTGAGTGGGGTAGGAACATTATTAAATATAGCTGAAGGGTTGCATTTTTGTCACTCCAAATTCTTCTTTTTTTGGTCACTCATATTTTGTCACTTTGTTCATGTTAGCAGGAAATATTTCAGCCTGAACATTGGACTAAGACTGTTAACTTAATTGTTGTTTTAACACAGAATTGTTGTTTTCATTTTTTCAGTTATCTAGAGTGGAGAACAGTATTTGTATGCGGAAACTGTATTCACAAAAGTCTAACAACCATATTATGACATGGAGTATTTCATCTTGTTATGTTTTTTCTTTGAGGAATGCAGGAGGGCATTTAAGTATCCCTGTGATTCACCTTCAGTCAGGCTAGATGGCCAACAAAGTCAACTCCTTGGGAGGAGTTACACAGTTTCTCAGACTGGCCCTCCCTTGCATTCAGGAAGTATGGTTGGAGCTTGGCAAAAATATTTTAACTTTTGCTTTCAGATTTAGAAAGATGTTTCTCTCCCCCCCCCCCCTCTTCATTTTCTTTCCTTCTGAATTCTCTCCCCTCCTGACATATCCAGGAAGGGATGGGTCCTTCAAGGGCTAAGAAGGGAGTTTATAACCACAGAGTCTCATTATTTGTTTCGGGAAATCTTTTCCCTATATGGAAGTACATGTCCTTTAAGTCTAGTGTCACAAACCATTCCTCCCTTGCTAGCAGAGGAAGGATGCCTTGTAAGGAAATCATACAGAATTTCCTCACTTTCACATATTGGTTCAATTGTCACAAGTCCTCTGTCCCATTTGGGAATATTGGAAATATCTCAAGTAGAAGCTGTCTCCCATTCCTTCAGAAGAACTGGTTCTATCACCCCTTTTTGTAATAAAGAATGAACTTCTTCTTCTAAGGTTTCATTTTTACCTGCCACTCTTCAGGGGAGGTATATGGTATCATGTGGTATAGGTGTGCTCACTCAGGTCTGGCTCAGAGTCAGGGTATTGTAGGCCTCTGTTCTTTATTGAGGTTTCAGCACAACGTGAGAAAATGGTTCCTGTGGCAAACTTTACTATTTGAACTCTAATAGGAAGCAGGCCCTCTGTTGGCTTTGTACAATTAATCTGGTTCTGTACAGTTAAAGAGATAGATAATTTGCTACATGAGACAATTTTACTGCCCTCTCTTTGCTACCACCTCCTAGCTGAATCTGTGGCAAATATGGAGCAGGAAGTGGTCACATAGAGCATCAGAGCACCAAGGCCCATCTCAGTTCCCTTCACAACCACAGTATTCTCATTCTGACTACAGAGACCCATTGCTGCATTGCCATTCTGCTGTGCTTTCCTACGCTCCTCTTTCAGTGCTTACTGAAAGAGTGGGCAAGGAGAGAACAGAACAAGGGAGCCATCTCTGTTACCAGGTTTGCTCTGAAGTGTGGTAGTAACCATTGCTTGTGACTATACTTTCCTCATAGTGGGGGAAACTGGTCCTAATTGGTGCAAACCATCATACAGCTATGTTGTAACTTTCAAGTACCAGAAAAGCTGATTGCAGTATGGATGCCCTGGAATTTAGAGTAGGCTAAAGTGAAGGAGTCACCTTAAATGGCACAGCAGGGAAATGCTTGACTAACAAGCAGAAGGTTGCTGGTTCAAATCCCCGCTAGTGCTATATCGGGCAGCAGCAACATAGGAAGATGCTGAAAGGCATCATCTCATACTGCGCGGGAGGAGGCAATTTTAAACCCCTCCTGTATTCTACCAAAGAAAACCACAGGGCTCTGTGGGTGCCCAGAGTCGAAATCGACTTGACGGCACATTTTATCTTTACTTTAAAGTGAAAGAACACAGACACATGCCTTGAAAACAAAGAGTTGCTTTGTTTATTTTATTGTTCAATTTTTATACAACCTTTCATAAGGCATCCCAAGATGGTTTGCAAACATTAAAGTACAACAAAACTCCATAAAAGGAGGGCTATAGAGGGCTTTCCTTTTGTCTCTTTTCAACTTTAATTTGGTCTGTCCTGTGTCTCTCTCTGCCTTTGGTCTAATGCAATCTCTTCTGAACAATTTAAGGACAGCGAAAATTATTTCCAGGTACAGAATAAGAAAAAAGGTGATTATAGCACCAAGCAGGTAGCTGACAATGATCTCCCCATAAGGGTTTTATAAACTCTCTGGAAATGGCTTAGGTTGCCCCAATACATATTTACTTTGTCATAGTGCCAAAGAAGAGGATAGAGGTTTAGGGTAAGAGTTCAAGGAGAAAAATAGAGCAAGGACATGTCCATAGCTACCTGTCTTCTGACCAGACCCTTCTCTCCATTTGTATGGATATATTACTATCATCCTAATTCTAAACTCTGTGTGTGTGTGTGTGTGTACACACACGCACACACAACACATACACACACACACACACACAAACATACATACATTTTCATGTCTATTAGTTTTTACTGTTTGTTTGGTCAATGACTGTAAATAAAATTACAATTACTAGCCATGCTTGCATTTTGGATGCTTCAGTGTAATAGCAATAGCAATAGCACTTACATTTATATACCGCTTTATAGCCGGAGCTCTCTAAGCGGTTTACAATGATTTAGCATATTGCCCCCAACATTCTGGGTACTCATTTTACCGACTTCAGAAGGATGGAAGGCTGAGTCAACCTTGAGCCCCTGGTCAGGATCGAACTTGTAACCTTCTGGTTACAGGGCGGCAGTTTTACCACTGCGCCACCAGGGGCTCATGTGTACCTCTCACATATAGCCTTTCAGCCATTTTCACTGCCCTTAGTCTGTTTGGAAAAGAAATGCTGGCTGCATTCCAGACAAAAGGTCATTCCTGCAAGTGCTTTCCAGGTTCATTTGCAAAGAACTGTAACAAGCCAGAGGAAATGCCCCTCTCTGATTGCATTAGAGCACAGGCAGAGAGAGAAACTGGACAGACCCAATTAAAGTTGGAAATAGACAAAAGGAAAAGGAAACAAGCCCTCTTCACTTTGATAAGCTTAAAGTTACATGAACTTTCTACTTCATTTCCTCCCTCGTGTTATCAAAATTAAGGAAGTATATGCCAGAATGCATGATGTGCTCCTCTCCAAATGTCTATTCAGGAGATTGCCAGAGCAATCACTCTTTCATTAAACTTCCTTTGTCTAAAGGAGCATACAGGAAGCCACCCAACATAATCTAATCAATAACCATTATTCATAGCTTATCAGAAGCAGGAACTTCTGAAGTCATCAGGAAATTTCTGAAGGAGACCATCTACCAGTCTCCTCTAGCCTTTATTCAAAGCCTCCGGGTATATTCTTGTCTATAAAACATCTGCTTTGAAGTAAACGGTCTAATTTAACATGGATGATGTGACCTTCAGTCTAAAATAATGCTTCCTGTCGCACTCTGGACTATTTTATAACTACCCTTCTTTAGGATTGTATTTGTGATGCCTTTTTCTATTATTTAATATATGTACCACATTGTTAACGTTGACATAAGGTGACAGGAGATGCTGGATTTTAATTGTAATAATTATGTTTTTCAGGTTGAACCAAACACAAAATTATTTCCAGCAGTTTTTTTACAGCCTACAAGCACAAACCTTATACAGTTTGAACTGGGTAAATTAAAGGTATTCTTTTTAAACAAAAAACACTATTAATAGATGTTATAGATTTTAAAATAAATTCAGGAATGCAAACTATTAATTAGTCAACTGGATATGCATCAATAAAGGGTCTCACTTCTTCCCCACCTTTTCTGGAATTGCTGGTGAAATGACACCAAAGACAAATCAAAAGTTAAAGTCTTTCAGTAAGGTCTCATACAGTTGAAAATGCTGTATTTACCTGAATCTGATCTGACTAGTTCTTTCCCAGATTTTAGAAATCAGGAGGTCATCTTAAATTCAGAGTCCTGTTGCTTTCAAGTAAATGCAGGTATAACCTGTATTTAACTTCTATATTTTAAGGTGGTTGTCTTAAATTCCAAATCTTTGATTTGGGTAAATACAGTATATTGCCATTACAAAATTTTAAAAAATCTATCAAACTGCTATTAGCTACCACCTAACAGGGTAACAGGGCTGGGCTGGGCTAGGCTAGGCCCCAGGAGCCATTTGTCAGGAATATCTTTAATCATGACTTTTTAAAAATTGCCCTTTATTTTAATATGTATACCATAGAATATTGCTAAATTGAGTTTAAATCTTCTGTTTTTACATTTTTCATTTTTTTACTTGGTGTTTTATAGAACACTATGCCTTTGTCAGCAGCAATCTTTAAAAGTGAAGAAAGAAACCCTATTCCTCAATGCCCTCCTCGACTGGATGTTCAAACAATCACACCTGTTGTGTGGAGCAGGATGCCAAATAGGTTCCTGAAAGTAGAGGCTGAGCGGGTCAGTGACCGCCATGGGTGGGTGGTGCAATGTTTGGAACCTTTGCAGATGATGGCTCTCCATATTCCAGAAGAAAGCAGGTACATTTGAAGAATGCTTTAATAGCTTCCTTAAGAGCAGAGTATGTTAGATTTATTTCCTTTGTAGTGTTACACATTTTATGTATTGGTATAGACAAGTTGCATTGGCACCTGCCAGTCCCAGGGCAACATCTGATGACTCTTGACAGCCACATTGCTGAAGCTAAGCAGGTCTAAGTATGGTCAGTGTCTGGATGGCAGTCTATAAATAAGTTGAATATTCCAGAATGCTTTTACTCTGTGTGCAATAAGCAATGGAAATACTTTCCCAAAACCTCCCCAATATTTTCAAGAAGTGCATACTGTACAATGTATTGTAGGGGAGGGGGAATTGTAGCTAGAGGACATAATTCATGAAAAGTAAAAGATATAGGAGTCCTAGCACAAAGCCCTTTTTTTAAAAAAAAGGTAACATTTTCAGTAAAATCAGCATAAGAGACCCTGCTCCCACTACCATACAGTTTCTGAGCAGTTATTTTTGTGACATGCCCACATAATCCTTAGAATAACAAAATGGTTCTACTAAAATTAAACAACTGATCCATCATTACTTCGGTTTATACAAGTTGTAATGTTTGACAGGTTGTGTCTGAATGTGTGTGGGGTTGTACATTCAATTTCTTATGCACATAAGATTTACATTAGTAGTTCCTGATCTAGCAAGTGATAAACATGTTGAAGTATTTCCATAAGTATCTTCTTAGTCAAATTGGAGCTATGTTATAAGTCTTTGCCAGGCTGTTTGAAGATATTTTATCATTTGACTATGTAAACTCTTTGCTGCTGTTACATGAATATTTAAAAAAAAAAACCCATTCTGGATTAATTCCTTATTATTTTAGTGTAGAAAATAATGTAGAGAGATGTGCCACCTAAAATCTTCATGTATTAGTTTAATAGTTGTATGAATTGCTTGTTGCTTTAAGTTACACTGTGAATTATATTGTATCATAAATGGTTATTTTAGTCTTGATTCTTGCAATGTACTGTATTGAGAGCTTAGTGCTGATCTTCTATATTAATATTACAAAAATATTAAACCATGTATCTGGAAGTACAGACTTATGTCAAGGTGTAATCTGAAACCTGGACTGGCAATTCATTTTTTGTATGTAAGCCAATTTTAATAAAACTGGAAGGAGAGTAGTAGAATGAATTTTGTTAAAACATCCTGCTACTCAATATTCCAGTGAAGTCTAAAAATACTGTACATGATGATGATGATAATCCAGTGTTTCAGATCACTAAGATACTTTTCAAAAAGCTGCCATTTAATATATTTGAAAATTATCTATCTATCTATATATATTCCGGTAGACGGTCCATGCGTTGAGGCTTCCAATGCATGATGGGCAGTGTTCTAAAGCAAGTGGATTGGCCGGCAGGCGAAGCTCCACTGGCCAGAGGAAAATGGTTGGCAGGAGGAGGATGGCAAGCGGGCGAACAAAGCCCCGCCGGCCTTTACAGGCGGCCAGCGGGCAGGGGAAGGACTGAGGAGGAGGCCCGCTGGGGTCAGGAAGAGGTGGCAGTGGAAAAGGAATGGGCCTGAAGAGGAGTAAAGAAATGGGGTGCAGATGGAGGAGACTGGGGCAGAAGGTGGGGGGTGGGGAAGGAGACTGGGCAGAAGGTGGGGGTGGCGGAGGAGACTGGGACAGAAGGTGGGGGCAGCGGAAGAGACGGGGGCAGAAGGTGGAGGCAGCGGAGGAGACGGGGGCAGAAGGTGGAGGCAGCGGAGGAGACGGGGGCAGAAGGTGGGGGGGCGAGAGGAGCAAGGAGGAGACTGGGGCAGAAGGTGGAGGGAG
Organism: Hemicordylus capensis; assembly: GCF_027244095.1. Classification (NCBI taxonomy): domain Eukaryota; kingdom Metazoa; phylum Chordata; class Lepidosauria; order Squamata; family Cordylidae; genus Hemicordylus; species Hemicordylus capensis. The sequence goes on from NC_069657.1 coordinate 67,158,996, forward strand.
AGGAGACTGGGGCAGAAGGTTGAGAACTAACTGGGCCTTAAGAGTGGGGGGGGGAAACTAACTGAGGCAGAAGGTTGGGGGGAGAACAAACTGGGCCTGAAGGTGGGGAGAGTGTACTGCCGCACAGGTGCTCTGTGCGGGGTCAGCTAGTTGAGGAGTTATTTCCTAACCAGATAATATACCTCATTTCTTACAGTATACCATATCCAGAATAGTGAAAGTGAAGACTCTCTTACAAAATGATGCTTTCTTCACTGATTTCTGCCAATTTCCCTCCGATAAACATACCACATCCAAAGCTCTTTAGGAGGGTCTCCTGACCTTCAGGGGATGCAAAAGGCTGCAGTGGGAAGGCGATGTAGGAAAACCTTATAGTGTGAGTGAGCTTCCACTTTCATTATTCTGGATCCAAGTCCCTGACTTGCTTCATTTTTAATGTTTCAAGGTTGTTGTTTTATATTACAAATATTATAAAATCACTGTTTGCATGCTTCTGCATCTGTAGCATGATCTGTTGGACATTTATAAGCCTGGTTTCTGTGCCTGCACAGGCCCTCACAGGTGGAATATCCAAGCTCCTTGTGGAGTTCACACACTGCCCCTCACACTAGGCATGACCGTTCCTATAGATGGAGAGGGAGTTTGTGTGAAGTACTATTGAACTCAGACTGTTTTTGGCTGTTTTTCTGCAAAACTGACTGGTTTGTTGAAGGATTTGGAAGTTTACCTGGATTGAATTGGCCAGTTATGTGGTTTTCTGTGTCTCAATGAACATTAGAAAGACTTTCTTTTAGAAAGAAAGTGTAAAAATTATGGAGGGAAATTACCCTCAACTGATTGGCGTGACTCCTGCTTGCTCTGTTTAGTCAAGGATCATAATACAAGGACCTGCTGAATTTACCCTAAAACCCCCTAAATTTACCCTAAAATACCTTAAAAAACTGAGCACTTCCTCAGGACAGCATTGTACAAGCAAGCACTTCACCCTCTGACTCCTATGCCATGATCTCCACATTCACCGTTGTCAATATTTACCTTGGTGTTGATACCAGCCAATATATTGGTGTTGATTTCAAACTCAAGACTGGCATCGGGAAAACATGTATTCAAATGCCCTGGGGAGGTATCAAAAGACTCTTCCTCCAGGAGTTGCCACAAGAAGCAGCAGCAGCAGAAGAGGTCTTTGGATGAGGATCAACATTCTGATTCGCCAATGCAAAAGCATAGATCTCTTGAGTCAGCCCAGCCTTCGACAATGCCTTAGACATTGAAAACCTTGCTCTGTATACCTTCCCCATCAGGGGTTCAAGTGCTGGTGGCAGGGAGGTTTCCACTGTCAATACCAAAGTGCACATCACCCTCGTTGTTGAGGGAATCGACTATGTTGACTACACCATAGTCTCCATCACTGTCGGTTCCATAGTGATCATCTATGCTGACCATGGTATCAAAGGAGCAAGCCTCAGACCCTGTTCTGATGTCAACTGTGCTGAGATGGCTGTCTTCTTTGTTAGATCCATCAACAAGCCCTATCGCAGGGCCAGCTTTCCCCCTCGATGTCTGTTATCAATGTCAACATGGAGGAGGGAGTCCTTAGAGGGGAAGACCTTAATCAAGTAGCTACCCACTCTTTGCTCTCCCTGCTTGATTCTTCAGAAAGCATACGCTTGGCTTTGACATATAGAGGTTTCCTTAGGCAAGGTCTCGACATGGAGGATGTTATTCCCATTCCAAAAACCTCCTCAATGTATCCGATGAAAGCAGCTTATTTCCCAAGAGGCACTCAACACCTGGATCACACCCCTGCTTAAGGGATGTACTCGGGACATTTGCTTAGTACTCACTGTACTAAGTGACTGTTCCGGTAACTGCAGTTCCTCTGCTTCTCTGCTGTGATCTCATCATCATCGTTCCTGTCATAGGAGACCAATGCGAATCCAAGAATATAACTGCACCATGTCTCCAAGTCTGCCATATGACTATGAAGACTACTGTTTGTGGAAGTCAGAGAAGTAATGAGAGTTGACAGTGGTGTTCAACATCATTTGCAGCATGACATTCTGTCTGTACCACAGAGGTAGAAAGAGGACACTCTGTTTAAAATTCCTGCTGCTGTTACAGGACCTTCTATATTACAGCCTATTCCTTTTTCGGCTGATGTTTCTCAGGCATTCTGTTCCAGCCAAGCCTATGCCAGTAACCGCTGCCAGCTTTAACCATGATCACGGTGTGGTTCGGATGTTTTGGTTCAGCCAGTTTGAGAGGAGCATAGTCTCAGGGGGAGATTATACATCTTCCTCTGATGTGGAGTCTGCAATGACATAACACTCTTCTGATCCATCTCTGGACAAGACTGTCCTAAGTAGACCTTCCATCTCCCCTACTGAGGAGTTAAAGACTATCATGTGCATGTGTCTGAGATGGCTGCAGTTCTAGGTCAGGAGTTACGACAACAAACTTCTGAAGTAAAAGACCCTGTGTACGACTTTATGGCATCATCTCATACTGCATACCTATGCCTTACCTATGCTCCCAATTATTGCAAAGGCTGCACAGTCTGCATGGGAAGCACTCAATACTACAACCCCATCATCTTAAAGGTTGGAAGGTTTGTACCAGGTGCAAGATGAAGAAGTGTCATTTCTATTAAAACATCCAATAGTTATAGACTATGCTACCTCAAGCAAAACTGGCAGTCATTACTTAGCGCCAGTGGACAAGGAAGGCCACAAATCCATAAAGATTGAGAATTATGTGGCCTGCATGGCTAAATTCCATCACTACAGCAGGACATAAAGAACCTGCCAGAGGAATTCCGTCAAAAGTTCAAAAATACTTTGGCTGAGTCCATGAACATTACCCACCAGCATCTTAAGATGGAGTCAGAGTCATGTATACTGACATCTGCAGTTTCTCTGTGAAGGCATGCATGGCTGCACTTGGCTAACCTACAGCCAGATAGGAAATAAAAAATTGAGGACCTTCCCTTTGACTGTAAGGGCTTGTTTAGTGAAGTGTGAGAATAGACTGGGGGCTCCCAGCAGCACCCCTACATGTGATTTGGAAATATAGGCTTGTAGTTTCCATTTTGATGAGTTGAACTTGCAGGATCGCGGGCAAGTCACTTAGCAGGTAGCATGGGAAGGTAACTCCAGGTCAAGCCTTACCTGGGACTGAAAAACGACTATTCCTCATGCTCTCCTCTCTGTTCAAGCACAGATTGGGATGCTGTAGTAGGCATGAGTTAACAAGAAGTTATTCCTCTAAGAGGAGTAGCCAAGAACTCCCCTCTATGTTGGCACCAAACATTAGCCTTCTGGGCTAATCACCTTCCCAAGAAGGAACCGATAAGACTGCAATAGGCTCATCTCTCTAACCCAAGCATTAATGGCTGGCATGAAGTATGGGAAACACACTCATTATGGTAAAGAACTCGGTTATCTTTTCTCCGAAGCTCTTCCTGACACCAGATAACCTCTGAGTCCGCCTAGTCAACATTTTTACATTCTGGTTATCTAAACCTTTTCACTTCATTGAGGCGATTCACACAATTGCTGTGAAGCACCTCAATGTGGTATGTGTGGAGAGTGGGGTTAGCCTGCTCTCCCCACAGATGAGCAGCCACTCATAACTGAGTGGCCAGATTGGCCGCCCACACAGCTGCCAAATCCGTCACAGAGCTGGTGGAGGCTGCTGGGATCGGGGCCGCTCAGCCCCTGAAAGTTCCAGGATGCCCCGCGCAAGTGGGACACCTCCAAGCCTAGGAGGCTGCTTTCAGCCTCCCGGTCAAGGGTCTATTCATGTGCTGCCGTGCGCCACGGTGACACACGAGCAACCAAATGAGGTTAACGGAGCACTCACTCCGTTAACCTCATTTAAGGGGAGGGGGAATTAGGTGGGCTAGCCACTTTGGGAGCACCCGGATTGCCTGCGAACCCGGTGGTTCCTACAATCCCTGGAAAGAGGGCTAAGCTCCCTTAGCCCGCTTTCCAGTGTTCATGGGAATAGCCTCATTGTGTTCTAGAGCACACCCACCTAGAACTGAACAGCACAAAATGTATTCTTTTGTCCATCAAGGATGTCACCCTTCTCAGCAGAAAGTTGTGGTCAGCATTTGACCGCAGGGCAGGATTCTGCCTACATTTATTACAGAGACCATCAAACAACAACAAGTATCTATATACTGCTTTTTAACAAAAGTGTCTAAAGTGGTTTACATAGAAAAATAATAAATAAATAAGATGGATTCCTGTCCCCAAAGGACTCACAATCTAAAAAGAAACATAAGATAGACACCAGCAACAGTCCCTCATAGGATGGGGGGCCCATTGCGGGACCCCTTGCAGGACATGTAAAACACAGGGAATATGGACAACTCAACACAGAAAGTTTCACATACATTTTCTGGAACTGTTAGCTGTGTTCCAGGCATTAAAATCCTTCCTACTTTGCTTCAGGAAAAGATAGTTCAGATAGAACTAGACAATACCACTGCCATTGACTATATAAACTGACAAGGGTGTATAATCTCCTATTCCCTTTGCACAAGTGTCCAGTTGTGGAACTGGTGCATTGCTTATCAAGTTTACCCAATTGCACTGCACATAGAAGGGGAAGAGAAACCTCTGGTGGACAATTTAAGCAGGACAACAATGGGTTTACAACACCACAAATGGGAGATTCATCCAAAATACTTAATAAAGATATTCAACTCCTGGGGCCATCCATCACTGGATCTGTTTTGTAACAGAACAAAATATGAAATGCCCCAGATATTGCTCCAGAGCAGGTCTGGGAAAGAACTCCAGCAGGGATGCATTCCAGCAGAGTAGGAGGAACAGACTACTTTACATGTTTCACCCTTTACTGGGCAAAGTAGTGGCCTGAATTCCAAGAGAATGTGTCTGACCCCATGGTGCCTGCGCCAAGCATTGTTTCCACTTCTATTCATACAATCAATACATGGATACTGATGCCTAGCTCAGTGTCTGGATCTACAGTCCCAAGACAGGGGTCAATTTCTACATGCCAATCTGAAGCTTGGAAGGTCGGGTTCTAGATAGAATATTCTTAAATGAGAGAAAGGTCTCCACTAGGTGTATTATGCTCACAAGTAGAGGAGGTTTAAATTGTATGCATGTGTACAGAGTTTTCGTCCTGATGAAGCATCTATGAGACAAATACTATTATATTTAACAACCCTGAAATGCAGTAGCTTGGCCAGTGTTTCCCTGAAGGTCCACTCAGATGAAATATCCTCAAAACATAAGGGATGGGATGGTAGAACTGCATTTTCTTATCTGCATTGCAAAAGATTCCTGAAAGGATTAAATAATCTGTATCCCCCAGTTAGACAACTGATTGAACATTTCATTTCATTGTTTCTTGTGTCTCTGACCAAGCCATCTTTTGAAACTATGGCAACTGTTTCCTTGAAATTAATTATGTTAAAGACTGCTTTTTAAGTGGCCATAACCACAGCCAAGAGAATTAGTGAGTTAACGGTCCTGATTAACCTTATACTAGATTTTATCCTGTCCAAATGCTCATCGGATGGATCCCTTATCCATCCTAAAGTGGTATAAGATTTTCACCTGAATCAGGATATAGTACTGCCCACTTTTTTTCAGAAACCCTACTACACCTTTAGAGACATCTTTACATGCATTGGATGTCCAGAGGTCACTGTTATCTTACTTAGATAGAACTCAGGCCTTTCGTAAGAGTAATCAACTTTTTGTAGCCTATAAGGGCAGATCCAAGGGCAAGCCTATATCAAGGTAACACCTGTCCCGTTGATCGGTGGAATTAATTTCTTTAGCATACAAAGTTTAGAAGGTGGACCCACCATGCACAATTGGAGCACACTCTACAAGAGCTTAAGCTGCATCTGCAGCACATGACTCAGGTATCCTAATGGAAGTCATTTGTAAAGTGACTGCATGGTCATCAGAGCTGCCTTTGTAAAACACGATGTAATTGACCTTTGTTCTGCAGCAGAGGCTAACCTTGGGAGAGGTGTCTTGAAGAGGGTCTTGCTGCCTCTGCCTGGGTAAGCTCACTAAACACCCAGACTTATGAATGCCCAATGGATCACGCTACAGATAAACAGGTTGCTCACCTGTAATGGTCTGTTAGAGATCCATTAACATTAATAAGACCTGCCCTTCCTACCCACAGTAGTAAATGCATAGAAGAATATTAATAAGTGCTCTCTCAAAGACTCTGTTGGATGATCGTCAGATGATGGTGGTCATCCAGGAACTGAAGGAATGGTGCTCTAACCACCAAAATAAACAGTCATGCCAAGCATGAGGGGCAGTGTGTGAGTGTCATGAGGAGCTTGGATATTCCACCTGCGAGATCCTGCGCAGGTGCAGAACCCAGGCTTATGAATGTCAACAGATCACTTTCAGATCAAAAACTGCAGGTGAGCAACCTGTTTTTATACAACTCATCCTTCTGCCCTCCTAACAAAGTATCCAATAAAATGTACTTTATTCAGGAAATGAAACTTATGGCAATTCTGTGTTGATTTTTTTTTCTCATTTCAGATGTATTGATATTTTGGAGCTATGTGAACAAGAGGATTTGATGAAGTTCCACTATCATACTTTAAAACTGTATAGTTCTGTTTGTGCACTGGGTAATAACAGAGTAGCATATGCACTTTGTAGCCATGTAGATCTTTCTCAGTTATTTTATACAATAGATAATCAATATTTGCCTGGACTCTTACGTTCTGGATTCTATGACTTGCTTATCAGCATTCATTTAGAATACTCCAAGGAAGCTAAGCTCATGATGAACAATGAATTTATTATTCCAATTACAGATGAAACCAGAAAAATAAAATTATTTCCAGATGAATTAAAGAGACATGGTTTGCCTGGAGTAGGACTTAGTACATGCTTGAAGCCAGATTTTAAGTTCTCTACTCCTTGTTTCATTTTGTCTCATGAAGATCATCAGAAACCTAGTCCAGAAATACCACTTGAGATACTTAAGTCCAAGGCTATTAGCATGCTGACAGAAGCAGTCTACTGCAGTGGAACTCATATACGAGACCCTGTTGGAGGGAAAGTTGAGTTCCAATTTGTTCCAGTTCTTAAACTTATAGGAACTTTACTCATCATGGGAGTTTTTGATGACCATGATGTTAAACAAATTTTGCTCCTCATTGATCCATGTGTGTTTGGTGAGCTCAAGGAAGAAGCAATGGATAAAGCTGAGAAGGAAGATGTTACACAGATAGAAGAAAAAGCTGTAGAGGCTGGTGAAAAGCCAATCAAGGAAACTAAGACTCCAATAAAAGGCTTGCTGCAAACAAGATTGCCTGAATCTGTTAAACTCCAGGTGACAACTTTAAAGTAAATGCATAAGTGATGATATTAGAAATAAACAACTATAAAGTGTTCCCAGTAATTTGAGAAGGAGCCTAACCAATAGGAATCTTGAACAGCTTTTGTCTTCATTCTGGTATTGGCCTTAATGTGTGACCAGGGTCAAATCATTTTATTATTCTACTAGTATTTGTAAGCCCGTTTTAATAATGGGCTCTAGTGGGGGGGGGGGGTGCTGCTTTTGGCCTCACCTTTGGCTGCCAGCGGGACCAGTCCTCTCGGCCGCCGCCAGCGGGGCCAGTCTTCTTGGCGGCCGCCGCCGACAGCGGGGCCAAGCTTCTCGGCTGCCGCCAGCGGGGCCAGTCTTCTCGGCGGCCGCCGCTGCCAGCGGGGCCAGTCCTCTCAGCCACCGCCAGCGGGGCCAGTCTTGGCGCGGCGGTGGCCGCCGCCAGCGGGGCCAGTCCTTCCTGCCACCGCCCCCTTTCCCTGCTCAGATACAACATGGCCGCCCGTGTCTGGGCGGCCGTATCTTTTTCAGCAGTTCTGCGCATGCGCTCCGTGCATGCTCAGAACTGCCCAAAAAGACACGGGCAGCACGGCCGCACTGCTCCGCACATGCTCAGAACTGCCCAAAAAGACACGGGCAGCACGGCCGCACACCTAACCATTTTATGGTATAGGATGCTACTGTTGCACAAAAGGTAAAATTCACAATACAGTGCCATATGCCCTCTTTATAAGAAAGGTGAACATCTTAAACTGCAGTGAGGATGCAGAACTTTCTATCAAAATGTAGAAAGGAGTTTTATTCATTTTACATATATAACGGCTGACATCCAAATTAACTAAGCACATATACAATGAACACATATCATGTTCTACAAGGGAGGGCAATTGTCATCAATCACCCTTTCCCTCTGTAGCAGACTGAGTCCAGAAAATATGTCCCTAAGGGCTGTACAATTCCCAGGTACACATTTTTGGGAATCACAGATAGGTACAGAGGGAAGGGGAGATCAGTGAAAATCTCCCCTCCCCTGTAGTGCTATGTGTGTGCATTATTCTAGATATCAACCAATGATGTTTCCCCTTCTGCTTTCATTATCACATAGAATAATTAGCAAATAAGATACATTGGGTTGGATTCAAACAATGGAAAGAAATAGCCACTAGCTTGGGTTCTGCAACTGCTCATGCCAAAGCTTGCACAAAGTTTTACATGGTGCTTAATAAATGTTCTGTAGCAGTTCTCATGCTTCCATAAGAAGTTGCATAAACTCTTGCAAAAGCAGAAGAATTTAGTTGCACTTTTATTTTGCAATAGTAGTACAAAGAATACAACTATCCTTTCTTCAGTGGCATACTCCTTCAGCATATAGGAGGTCTCCTTTCAATCCAATCTATTATTCTTTTAATTGTCAATAAAATTAAATTCCCTCAGGAAATAATGTATAAATGTACTGTAGTTCTTGTACTTATGTCTGCATTGTGTAAGTTCATAATTTAACTCTATAATACATTTCTTTTATTTCATGCCAGATGTGTGAGCTACTGAATTATTTCTGTGACTGTGAGCTCAAACACAGAGTGGAAGCCATTGTATCTTTTGCAGATACTTATGTCTCAAAGTTGCAGTATAATCAGAAATACAGATATAATGAACTCATGCAAGCCTTGAATATGTCTGCTGCTTTGACTGCCAGGAAGACAAAAGAATTTCGCTCTCCTCCACAAGAGCAAGTAAATGCAGTTCTTCCTTCCTTCCTTCCTTCCTTCCTTCCTTTCTTTCTCTCTCTCTCTTTATTTCCTTCTTTCTGTTGTAAATTACTACATGGAGCGAAATGGAGTGGTGCGGGCAAATCTCCCCAGCCTTTTCTTCTCTAGGAAGCACTCTGTGTCATTTGAAAATATATCACCTGAAACATATTTTCAGGTGATATCGAGAGCTTCTGGGTGAAGCGGAAGTCGTTGAAATTCCACCCCTGCACACATCAGCACTGCTGCAATGTTAATCTGGAACTCTTCAGAAGCACTGGTGCTACACAGGTACCTTTCCCATTGCACCAGTGCTTCATTAGTCAGGATGTCAGCCAGTGTCCATAAAAAAAGCTTTTTCTTAACTAATGGGATGGAAAAGATACACTGCATCATGTAACGTGAAGTTTGTTAGGGTTCATATAGATAGCAGCTCTGGCAAAATTTAAATTCCTCGATAGCATTGTTAGCACTTGCATGGATTTAGCCATTCCAGGTGACTTTGTCTTAAAAAGGGAGTGATTGTTCCCTCCATCAATTGATAATCAGGATATATTTGCCACAGTGAATTTCCAAAATCTTCTTGTCCCTCCTCAGATTGCTTTAAAAGGACGTGAAAGGGAGGCTTCCTTGGCAATCTAGGGAGCTGCCTGGCTTAATTTTTTGGATCTTTTATTGATCCTAAAGGAACCCCTAACCCCAAAGTTACTGGATTAACAATATTATTATTATTTTTAATATAGTATAAGTATCTAAAGAACTAATAGGCACTAGTAGGTTTATCTTCCCGCAAGGGGATAGTTCCACATTGTATGGACCAGGTTATCCATTCCAATACTTAAGCAAAATTCAGCAGAGGAGTTAGAGTGTATTAGTTTACTGACATTTATTTATTTATAGCCTGCAGCTGCCATGGATCACCAGCCCCTCAATTTGGTCCTCAGAGTCCTCTCCTCCTAACATGACTCACCCAAAGATGTTGCCTCTCCATGAATCACAGCACTGTACAATATATACACACATAATCTTTTAAAAATAATATAATAGAAACAACCTGCAAACTGAATTGCACTGAGTACAATGAAGATGCCAGGCAAGTGCATATGGGTAAATGGGCACGGGCAATCTGCTTGGCCAAACTTTATTAAATAACAAAATTGAAAAATAACAGCAGCGTAGGCATCAGAGAAGAGAAATCGACAGCCAGAAGGCAAATGAATAAATCCCCAGCTTACAGCTCAGTGGACTTCTGAGGAGAGAGTACCCATCAGTCAAAGCTAGGACTGGGGCAAAGGCACCGCACCATCTGCTGTTTGCCCCAACTCCAGTTGTTTGACTGAAGGTGGAGAAAATTTGGCCAGCTTTTGATTCAGATCTAATTGGGGAAGAATTACCCACCATAAGAATCTGCTGAATGGGGCAGGTTTTGTTACGTCTAAAACAGCATAACTGATCTGCTTTCCAGTTCCCACCACAGACAGGTGTTACTAAAAGCATGTGCCTGTCCCACCATGAGGACACCTAGCCAACAGAATGGCAAAATCTGCCCTCAGACCTGACATATAAGCCTTCCCATTGGCATGGGAGAGGTGGATTCCATCAGGAAAATAATTCCTGGCAAATGATGTGGACTCTTGGCTGCTTAGTAAACATGCCACCCTCCAGGACATAATCCCACCCTGTTAGCAGCCTCTGTATCCCTGGCTGCCACCCAACTGATGCGAGGCAATATTTCAACAAAACAGTGCGCCTTTGGGAACAAAACTGTTAGCCTGTTCAGGTCCCTTGCTAACACAAGATTAGCACAAGACTTGTAATGGTTGCCAGGAGGTTCTCCCCCATGTGGATGAACCTAATGTCTAATTCAGGCTTCACTGTTGTTGGCTCCTTGATACAAGGGATGATGTCACTCCACTGCATCCCTTGGCTGCACTCCCCAGGAAGTTCTGCCATGGAATGAAGTCCCAAATGTGGGTCTCTGAAGTGCTGAAAAGCCCAGTAGGGGGAGGTTTAAGAAGTTATCTGGATGACAAAAATAACCATTGTGAAAAGGGTTAAGCATCTTCAATTTCTCCAGTCTAAATTTCTCCCTCCCTAAGCTGAGTTCCTTTACAAAATGTGCTTTGCGAAGCCTTCTTATATATTTCCGTGTAATGTGCCATTTCTTCTCAGGCCGAGATCTCAACTGAATTTTCCTTCGGAGCATTTTCCTGTTGTCAAAATCAGTAGGATTGCTCAAGTTTAAATACTTTGCCTTATGTGACTATTGTGTATCAAATGTAACTGCTTGTCAAAGATTATTCTTTAATTTATCATTTCAGATTAATATGTTGTTAAATTTTCAACTGGGAGAGGATTGTCCTTGTCCTGAAGAGATTCGGGAAGAACTATATGAATTTCATGATGATCTCTTAATCCACTGTGGTACGTGACTTCTGCCTGCCTTCGGGGTGGGGGTGGGGGTGTTGTTTCTGGGACTTAGTTTGTGAAAGCATTTACAATCAAGCAATAGATCTCAAAGTGCTAGTTTCTGAAAGCATCTCTCCCAAAGGAAACACAGAAATGGAGTACAGTGTTTTATTTCTCCTATGTAAATGAATGACTGCCATGTGGGGGGAAATATTATGATGCATTTCTGGTAACTTTTGTGATGGGAGCAACAATTCTCTTGCATCCTTGACACTGGGTAGCCCTGCCTGTTCTAAGAGGAACCTCATGGGGATACAGAGTGCACAGAAATCCATTGTGCCATCACCCAGAGGTTCTTGCAATAATGTAATATGTAAGCCTCTTTCTGTTCACAGTTTCAAGTACTTGAAGCAAAATTTTAAAAAATTCCATGACTATATAAGCATCCAAAAGTATAAACATCCATGCCATAACTAGGGAAATGGTTGAAGCCCTGAACCAGTATCTGATGGAGAGCAATGGACTGGATGTGAGCAAACAAGCTAAAATTAAACCTGGACAAGACTGAGGTGCTTTTAGTCAGTAGTAAAGCTACCCTGGGTTTATGTAAAGTGCTGCTCTGGACTCGGAGAGCACTGCCTTTTAAGGACCTGGTCTTTACTGCCAAGATAGTGGCTGTGACAAGGAGTGCATATGTCCAACTCTGGCTGAGAACAGCTGCGGCCCTTTCCCGGAAATGGTAGATCTGACCAATACTATCACCAATACCTTGTTTACATCAAGCCAGGACTGTTGTAATGTGCTCTACATGGGATTTCCCTTGAAAAGTGTTCAGAAAATTCAGCTAGTCTAAAATGTGGCAGCTAAACTATTGTATAGATCTCCATATAGCTACTGGGTGACCCCTTTGCTCTGCCATCTTTATTGGCCTCCAATTTGTTTTTGGGCACAGTTCAATGTGCTGGTAATCACTTTCAGAGCCTTAAATGGCTGGGTGCCTGCACATTTTAACAACTGACTTCTCCTGTATAAAACTGCCTGAGTTCTAAAATAATACACCTTCTTCATAGCCATACTTGGCAGTAACCTGGACAGGGCCCTTTTTGCAGTGATTCCTAAACTGCGGAATGTCCTTCCCCTGGAGATTCACCAGATTTCCTCACAGGCCATTTTTTTGCTGTCAGCTAAAAGCATTTGACTGGCTGACTGATTTTTGGATTGCTAAACTACAGTTTTATTCTGTATGTGCCCTTTACTATTTTAATTATATTTTACTTTATCTACTTTTGTACCACATTGAGCTTTATAAGAATAAAGGAATATAAACATTCAGTTAATAGTAAAACACTTGTTTATTGTTTGGCATGGAATGCACCAAAAGTATGATGTCAATAATAAGAGGCAGAACCAATCACCTACTGAATCCTCCCCACTCTCCATGATACATGCTGGTCTGTGCTTGGGAATTTCCTGCTCTGAACTCCCCTAAGTCTCATCAACCCTTCTCTGGAGCTGCACATGCAGAGCTGGTGGTTATTAATATTAAGAAACAGTGCAGTATAGTGGCTGAAGTGTTGAACTATGACAGGAGAGGATAAAGTCATGTGTTCTTTTAAACTTAGGATATTGGTTTAACATTATGGGAGTTCTAACAGGGTATGGAATCCACTTTGTTTCAAATTAATTTTATTATCCATTAGGTATTCCATTAGAAGAGGAGGAGGAGGAAGATGAAGATATCTCATGGACTGACAAACTTTGTTCATTGATATACAAAATAAAAGGTCCACCTAAAGCAGAAAAGAGAGAAACTACTGAGGAGGAACTAAAATATCCAAGTAAGAGTTTATATTAGAAAATAAGAACAGCCCTGCTGGATCAGGACCAAAGCCTATGTAGTCCAGCATCCTGTTTCACACAGTGGCCCCCCAGATACCTCTGGGAAGCCCACAGGAAGTATGTGCATGCCCTCTCTCCTGCTGCTGCTCCCCTGCAACTGGTATTGAGAGGTATTGTGCCTCTAAGGCTGGAGGTGGCCCACAGCCACCAGACTAGTAGCCATTGATAGACCTGTCCACCATGAATCTGTCTAAGCCCCTTTTAAAGCCATCCAAGCTGGTGGCCATCACCACATCCCATGGCAAAGAATTCCATAAATTAATTATGCACTGTGTGAAAAAGTACTTTCTCTTGTCAGTCTTAAATTTCCCGACCTTCAGTTTCATGGAATGACCCCTGGTTCTAGCATTGTGAGAGAGGGAGAAAAATGTCTCTCTGTCCACTCTCTCCACTGCATTTATACAGCTCAATCATGTCTCCCCTTAGCCAACCCTTTTCCAAAGTAAAGAGCCGCAGATTTGGTAGCCTAGCCTCATAAGGAAGGTGCTCCAGGCCCCTGATAATTTTGGTTGCCCTCTTCTGCACCTTTTCCAGTTCTACAATGTCCTTCTTAAGATATAGTGACCAAAGCTGTGCACAGTATTCCAGATGTGGCCGCACCATAGATTTGTATCCATGCACATAATATTAGCATTTTTCTTTTCAATCCCCTTCCTAATGATCCCTAGCATGGAATTGGCCTTTTTCACAGCTACTTGTTTAAAAGCCAAAAAGTGGGGATGTTGGAGCAGCAGGAAGTGATGAAAGGCTCTTCCTGTTGTTCCACATCTTCTTCTGCTAGGTAGTAGTAGGGAGAGAGAACACATGTAAAAGCAGACGTAGCTGCTGTTGCCACCACTATGACCACCTCCAGGTACAGAACCAGTAGGGAGGGAACTTTATGTTTTAAAGGCTTGCATGGGTTGGATGCTGCCTGAAAGCATCTATTCCCCTTTCTCATTCTCCTGAAAATAATCGGCAAGTCAGTGCTCAGGGAGGCTCCTGGGGGGGGGGGGTGTTTGCCGCGCATGCTCTCTGCCCCGACTCAGATCTCTGTTGCGCAACTTGTGAGTCGTGGCTGTGTGAGTGGGGTGGCAGCGGGGATTTTCCAAAAAAACCCCCCAAAACCAATTAAAAAAAAAAAAAAAACTGTGGTGGTTGAGGGCAGGGCTGGGTAATGGCAGGCACTTTGCGCACCCCCTGCAATTGGCGCCTAGGGAACATGCCGTGCCTGCCCCACCTTGATTACGCATCTGAAGATGAAGCTGCTATACTACTACTAATAATAAATAAATAAATAATAGGGTGCCAGTAGCTGTTGCTGCCCTTGGTGCAGTACCAAAAGAACTTGAATACCATCTTGATACCTTGGGCAATGATATAATTACAACACATCAACTACAGAAGGTCACACTACTTGGGACAGCATGAATACTACAACACTATCTTTAATTTTTCTTTAGTTACCCTAGAGCCTTGGAAAAGGCCCAATAATTAAAGTACTAAATCCGGTCAATAAAATCTGGTAGACTGTGTGTAAATTCCATAACAACAACAAGAAGCTGACCTGGCGCAGAGTATATAGTTCTCTCTCGGTGGCCGCTTCTCCTCAACCTGCAAGCCAGCCCGACAACAGCCACTTCTCCTTGGCCCACCGGCCAGCCTGGCAGCAGTCACTTCTGCATGCCCCACTAGCTGGCCTGGCGGTGGCTGCTTCTCCTTCACAGCCGGCCGGGTCACCCGCCTCCATCGCTAATTTGCAGCTTGCTCACGAACACTCACGAGAGCTGCCACGCATGGGATTAGCGATGGGTACATTAAGGAGAATTATATAGATAGAAGAAGAAAAAGATCATCATCATCATCATTTGTTTAACCCTTTCAGTTATTCAAAGCACTCAACCTATATTATATTGTAATCTTTACAATAACCCAGTAAGTAAAGCCATCATTGTTATCCCCATATTGCAGATCATAAGAACATAAGAACAGCCCTGCTGGATCAGGCCCAAGGCCCATCTAGTCCAGCATCCTGTTTCTCACAGTGGCCCACCAGATGCTGCTGGAAGCCACAAGCAGGAGTTGAGGGCATGCCCTCTCTCCTGCCATTTCTCCCCTGCAACTGGTTCTCAGAGCCATCCTGCCTTTTGAGACTGGAGATGGCCAACAGCCCTCCGACTAGTAGCCATTGATGGACCTCTTCTCCATGAAGTCATCCAAACCCCTCTTAAAGCCATCCAGGTTGTTGGCTGTCACTAATCCTGTGGCAGAGAGTTCCACAAGTGGATCACGCGTTGTGTGAAAAAGTATTTCCGTTTGTTAGTCCTAGACCTCCTGGCAATCAATTTCATGGAGTGACCCCTGGTTCTAGTGTTATGTGAGAGGGAAAAGAATTTCTCTCTCTCCAAATTCTCCAAACCATGCATGATTTTATAGACCTCTATCAGGTCTCCCCGCAGTCATCTTTTTTCTAAGCTAAAAAGGCCCAGGTGTTGTAGTCTTGCCTCATAAGAAAGGTGCTCTAGGCCCCTGATCATCTTTGTTGCCCTCTTCTGCACCTTTTCCAGTTCAACAATATCCTTTTTAAGTTGTGGTGATCAGAACTGTACGCAGTACTCCAAGTGTGGTCGCACCATAGTTTTGTATAAGGGCATTATAATATTAGCCGTTTAATTTTGAATCCCCTTTCTAATGATCCCTAGCATTGAATTTGCCTTTTTCACAGCTGCCGCACATTGAGTCGACACTTTTAACGAGCTGTCCACCACGACCCCAAGATCTTTCTCCTGGTCAGTCACCGACAGCTTGGATCCCATCAGCATATACTTGAAGTTGGGGTTTTTCGTCCCAATGTGCATCACTTTACACTTGCTAACATTGAACTGCATTTGCCATTTTGTCGCCCAGTCCTCCAGTTTGGAGAGATCCTTTTGGAGCTGCTCACAATCCGTTTTGGATTTCAATACCTGGAAGAGTTTGGTATCATCTGCGAATTTGGCCACCTCGCTACTAACCCCTGCCTCTAGATCATTTATGAATAAATTAAAAAGCACTGGTCCCAGTACAGATCCTTGGGGGACCCCACTTATTACTTCCTTCCATTGTGAAATCTCTCCATTTATCCCTACCCTCTGCTTCCTGTCTTTCAACCAGTTAGCAATCCACACATGTACCTGTCCCCTTATCCCATGACTGCTAAGTTTCCTCAGGAGTTGTTGATGAGGATCTTTGTCAAAAGCTTTTTGCAAGTCCAGGTATACTATGTCAACTGGATCACCTTGATCCACACATTTGTTGACATCCTCAAAGAAGTCCAAAATGTTGGTGAGGCAAGATTTACCTTTGCGGAAGCCATGCTGGCTCACTCCCAGCAGGGCCTGTTCTTCTATGTGCTTTACAATGTTATCCTTGAGGATGCTTTCCAACAATTTGCCTGGGACGGACGTTAGGCTAACTGGCCTGTAATTTCCCGGATCGCCCCCGGGTCCCTTTTTGAAAATCGGTGTTACATTTGCTACTCTCCAGTCCTCTGGTACAGAGCCTGATTTCAGGGATAAGTTGAAAAATTTAGCAAGGAGGTCGGCAATTTCGCATTTGAGTTCTTTAAGGACTCTTGGATGGATGCCATCTGGCCCTGGTGCTTTGTTAGCTTTCAGTTTTTCCAGACAGTTTAGAACATCTTCTCTTGTCACTACTATCTGATTCAGCTCTCTAGCCTCCATCCCTAAAAAGCCTGGTTCAGGAACAGGTATACGCTCAGTATCCTCTGCCATGAAGACAGATGCAAAGAACTCATTTAGCTTCTCTGCAACCTCCATATCCTTCTTAATAATCCCTTTCACTCCCTCATTGTCTAACGGCCCAACCGCCTCCCTGGTAGGTTTCCTGCTTCTGATGTACTTAAAGAAGTTTTTGTTATCCCCCTTGATACTTTTGGCTAAATGTTCCTCAAACTCTCTTTTTGCCTCCCTTATTGTCACCTTGCATTTCTTTTGCCAGAGTTTGTGTTCCTTTCTGTTCTCTTCATTTGGACAGGCCTTCCAATTTCGGAGGGAAGTCTTCTTCCCTTTTATGGCTTCCTTGACGGTACCTGTGAGCCATGCTGGCATCCTCCTGGACTTAGTGGTATCTTTCCTCCATGTGAAGGAGGCTAAGGCTGAGAGAGGGTGGCTCACCTAAGACCACTTAGTGAGTTGTTGCAGAGAGCTGAGTCCTTCTGTTGCTCAGATCAGAGAAGCAGGCTTTGCATGAGAATTTCTGATGGATGTTGAGCTTTGCCACATGACTTGTACTTTTTTGGTATTTAGGAAGCCTGATGACCTTGTTCAAGTTTCTCTCTTGTTTGGAATTCAAAATTTGAATCTACCTCACCTCCCCAAAGCCACAAGTTCATAAGGTCAAGTAGGCTTTGGTACTCACTGCAAATCCTGCAAATCCTCAGTTCTTCAACTTCTGTTCGTCCCTACAGGATTTATTCATAGCAACATATTTACTTTGGCAGCTCTTCTGTGCAAGTGCTTGGTATTATACACCTAGCTGCCTCTCTACCATTGAGCTTTACTGTACACTTTGCACACTTGCTACTGCAATCTACTGTATGTAAAAACACAGTGTTTTCTAGATAGGACTGGCAAAATCTGTTCCCACCATGAGGGATCCTCCTTTGATAACAAGAAACTGTATTCATAGTATAGTTGCACACATATATAGGACAGAGGTTTGACTAAGTGTGGGAACATCAGAAATATAAGCTCATTGCAAATGCAAACAGGTTTCCCACCCTCCTTCTGTTACAAGGAACAACTGTAGCCATTAAATAACAGGCCTTATATGAAACTGGTATGCCTCTGAAATTTTTAAATCAAGTTTGAAAAATTCATACTAATTATGTGCTCTAGTCATATCTTAAATAAATGTGGTGGTGGTGGTGGTGGTGGTGGTGGTGATGATGACGATGATGATATACCCACAAAAACAATGGAGTTAATGCTGGAGCCATTGGGGAACATCCATATTAGTTAATCATGTCTAAGCACCATTGAAATTAATGAGTCAAGTTAGTTAAATTCCATTAATTTCAATGGGATTTAATCATGACTAACTTAGTCTGGATGTCGCCCATCTCCTTTTGCTATCTCACTAAAGTTTTTTTTTAAAGTTTAAATGTACTAAAATACCCCTGCTTCAATTAAATTATTTTTTTAAGTTTCAAATAGTACGAACTGTCCATGAAATGGAAAGGAGAGCATTGTTGGCAGCATAGTATAATGTGAATAAGGTTTTCATTTACGGTACATTTTGGTTACACATAAGTTATCTTTCAAACCAACAATAATATAAATTGTGCTGAACCCATTTACATTCACCAGTTTTCCCCCTTGAGCCTTTATTGAAATTCTTCCAGGCAGTCATCAATCACTTAGAGGAGATTAGTATGGCATGCCTTATTCCTTAAGTGCTTAATGAACTGAAAAATAATGAATGAAAATAGAAATGAAAAATAGGAATTGATGAGAGTTTCTTTCTGGTTGTTCTGCAGTGGTACTTTTCCTTAAAATCTCCAGCTACCATTCAGGTTGCTTCACTGGAGCTGTGATAATATTGTGAGCAATCTGGGATTTATGTTGCTGAATAATTTAAAACTTCTTTCAAAGCATGTTTAGATGTCAACCTGATACAAATGCCACACACTACTGCTGAAATGGCATCAGTACTCAACAAAGGGGTCATTCATATGACCTACCAGGTGGGTAGGTGGGGGGAAGGCTTCCCAAACCTTGACTTCTCCCCTGACAACCATTCCTTGCTCAGTGGGAATGCAGAGCACGCTCCCATATGATCAGCCCTGCTCAGTACAGTGTGGAGCAGGATGGATCCATCTGAGGCCAGGACTCTTTGTCCCAGCCTCTGTGAATCCCACAATGCACCGCACAACACGCATGATGCATTGGGAGATTCTCCCAAGAGACAGGCGCTCTAGGCACCTCTTTCTGTGTGCAGCCACAAGTAGCCCACTTTTAGGGAGTGATCACTCCCTAAACCTCAGCTAGCAACTGAGCTAAAAAACTGGGCTGGGCGGTGCTGGCCCGCTGGGATCAGGCCCAATCTCTGTGGTTCTCAGGCGCAGCCTCACCCAGGCTAGGCATCCCTAGGGTTAGGCTGCACATGAGAACAGCCTCTGAGTGAAATTTTAGAACCTTCACAATGTTTAATGGATAAAAATATGTTCATAATTGCTGAGAGGGTTATTTTTGAATATATATATTTAGCATCATAAACTAATACTTTGGTGAATATTATCATCATAAATTGATACTTTGGTGAACAGATTAGGATTGCAACCTAGCTTGTTTTTTGGATCATCAGATGTCTCTCATGCTAAGGGTCATGCTATATTCTAAGGGAGTATGCAGCATGATATCTCAATAGATTGGATACTCTTTCTTCAGAATGTTTTTGTTCCTTGGTATTCTGATTTTGCTGTCCTATAGTATCCTTTATTTTCAATAATTTAGTCTGGTATTCCAAACTATGTCTAATATAAAATGTTATGATGTAATGTGTTATGTGTTTTTATTGTGTGTTTTTAATCTTATGTTGTGAGCCTCCCAGAGAACAATTTGTTATGGGGTGGCTAACAAATAAAGTTTATTATATTATTATTTATTTTAAAATGACTGTCCTATTGCTGCAATTTCCAAACAGATATGGTTTGTGGCATTACAATATATGGCTGCTTATTTTTAGGGGTGTGCACGGAACCGCCAACTGCGGTCCGGCACTGGGGTGGGGGGGTACCTTTAAGAGCGGCGGGAGGGTTTACTTACCCCTCCCGCCGCTTTCCCGCTCTGGCGCCCATAATTCTAAGAGTAATTGGGGCGGCAGGACACCTCGCTGCCGCCCCTTTCCCGACGTTGCTTGTAAAAATTCTCAGGCGTCCTTTGCGCATGCACGGCTTTTTAAATGGCCTCCGGACCAGTCTGGGCCCATCCCTACTTATTTTAGTCTTCCACTTATACTAGTGCAGTTTGCAAAACTTGTAGCATTTCTGATATTTTAAGTCATTCCTGCTGCTGAACTTTGACTTTGATTGCAGAGCCCTCGAAAATACCTCACTATTTCTCACTTCTGTGAGAAAAAGCCTCTCATAATACTAGTTACAAAATGGCAGATGCATTTGTAAAACCCATCTGTATATTGTTCCTATCACAATGCCCTACTCCATCTCCTGAATTAGTAGTTCCTTGATCTTCTCCGGCCATCAGGAGGCATGGCTAGGTTTATTAGATAACAACTAAGAGAGGAATTCTCTTTGCCACCTTTTCAGGTTGCTCCTGGGAAGCTAAGGTCAGCACTAACTTGAGTGTTGGCACCATTTGAGACCAGTGGCGGCTGGTGACTCCTGGGACTGGGTGGGCACTGGGCAGGGCAGGTGGTGGGCAGAGCCAAAGTGGGTGGTGCAGAGGTGAAGCAAAATAAAAAAAATTTAAAAATAACTCCTGTGGGCATATAGAAAGTAAAGGTAAAGTTGTGCCATCAAATCGGTGTCGACTCCTGGCAACCACAGAGCCATGTGGTTTTCTTTGATAGAATACAGGAGGGGGTTACCATTGTCTCCTCCCACATAGTATGAGATGATGCCTTTCAGCATCTTCCTATATTGCTGCTGCCTGATATAGGAGTTTCCCATACTCTGGGAAACATACCAGCAGGGATTCGAACCAGCAACCTCTTGCTCCCTAGGCAAGTTACTTCCCCACTGTGCCATTAGGTGGCTTGGGCATATAGAAGTGGATGCCAAAAAACTCCTCTACCTCTCTTCCCACCAGCTCACTAAAATGTTGCTTTGGGGGGTTGTAGGAAGGAACCTTGGGAACAAGTTGGGATGGGACATGGGAAGATGAAGGGGACACTCCTCAAAACCAATGCAGGAATATTTCACAAATGACCTTATTAGGTATGTTTATTTCCAACATACTGAAGCTATTCTCATGACCAGCAAAAACAGGGCTTGAGGTCTGAAGGCAGGGTTAGCACTACCGTGTGGAACCTCTGCATACTCCCAAACAGGGCTCTGTCAAAAGAGGGTCACCCAGTTCCCAGCCCCTGCTCTAAAACCAGGTTCAGCAAGCAGGGGAGGTTGCCTACCCCCTCCCAGTGCCCGTGTGGAGCCACGGAACGCTGTAGGACGCTGCTTGAGGCTCCCTCCCCCAGGATACCATAGAGCCTGGATAACAGAGTGGCTGCAAAGCACAGCAGAAGTTTGTTTGGGGAAAGCCTGTCCAGCAAACAGCACTGAGCTTCCTTAAAGTGGCAAGCACCTTGCAAATGAGCCCAAGGGAAAATATGAACATAGGAAGCTGCCTTCCACTGAGTCAGACCATTAGCCCATCCAGCTTAGTACTGTCTTAGTCCTGTCGACACAGACTGGCAGTGGCTTCCTGAGGCTCTCAGGCGGGATTCCCGCTCAGCCCGACCTGGAGATGCCAGGCAGGGAGCTCGAATCCTTCTTCCTATAGCAGCCCTGTCCCCTAAGGGGAATAATTGCACAGACACATGTCATACTATTCATTCATTTTACATTTTACTAGCTGACCCTGCACAGAGCATCTGTGTGGTCTTGCACTGAGCATGTGGCATTGCACCCCCACAACGCTCTCGCTCGCTCTCGCCACCCCCGCTCTCCCCCGCAAGTCTCTTGCCACTCCCACAATGCTCTCACTCGCTCTTGCCACCCACGCTCACCTCCCCCGCAAGTCTCCCCCCCCCCGCAAGTCTCTTGCTCTCTGTCCTCCGTCTTTCTATCTCTGTCTCGCAGTCCTTTCTTCCCCCTGCCACTGCCAGGGACTGTCGCCTGCTCGACTGACAGCCTCTGAGCTCCCTGCCGCTTCACAGCGCCCCCGATCCAACTGTCAAACTGCTTTCCAGCTGCCGCGCAGGGCGCATGGCCCGTCTAGAAGAATTAATAATATAGAATATCCCACTCTTCCTCCAAGGAGCCCAGAGCAATGTACTACATACTTAAGTTCCTCCTCACAACAACCCTGTGGAGTAGGTCAGGCTGAGAGTGAAGTGACTGGCCCAGAGTCACCCAGCAAGTATCATGGCTGAATGGGGATTTTTGTGCTCCTTCCTGTCCCCTGCAAGTCACTGGACAAGAGCAGGAGTGTCCCTGCCCTTGTCTGCAGCTGCCCTTGACTGCAGCATGGTATAGTGGTTAGAGTGCTGGACTAGGACTGGGGAGACCCGAGTTCAGATCCCCAGCACCCTTGCTCTATCCAGGCGGAAACTGCACAGGTGATGAGGCTGCTGCTCTCCCCTTCCCGGTGCCTCTGGGGGAGGAGGTAGTGTTGCTGCTGTAGCTGCTGCTGGGAGCCAGTTCAAAGGGAATCGGGCTAGAGATGCGCTCAGCAGAGGTGCTGAGGGAGCAGCCCAAGAATCAAGTCCCTGCCCCGCTCAGAATCCAGGGAAAGTCAGGGTAGGGAGCAGCAGCAGTCTTGCCAACGCTCTCCTCCTTCCCAAGCAGACGGCGGCTGCTCTGGGTGGGTCCAACAACGTCTCCAACAGGCAGGGAGTGGGTGGGATGGCCGGCCGACCTTCCTGCAGGCAGGGGAGCCCCTTCTCAAAGCACAACGGGCCCGCTGCACATCTCACCTCCAGAGACTCCCAGAGGTTTGGCCCGCTGTCGCGCTCGCTTCCAGACTGGGCCATGGTGGCGGCAACAGAACTGGCCATTGCTAACCAGGGCCGTTCTGCGGCACCCCGCTGGAGGATGGGGCTCTCCTTCCTGGGCGTGCTCCTGCCCTCACACCTTGCAGCTGCGCGAGAGGGAGCCCTTCGCACCCTGCAAGGGGATGTTGAAATGCGCTCCATGCAGGGAGTGTGTGGGGCCCTCGAACGTGCGGGGCCGTGGCATATGGCCAGTGGATGGGGTGGATGGATGGATGTTTGCTGCATGTGAGGGGCTGGCCATGCCACCAACAGCAGATGCCCTCTCATTCTCCTGCCCCCACCAGTGTGCTATGAGGGACAGGAAAGCAGTGTGCCTCCCACTGTGGCTGGTCCACAGATGTGCAGTGAAGTACATGCTGATGTTAGACTGTGCTCCACGCAGCAGCCCCAACATGGCCTCCCTGCATGCCTGGTACAGTGAGGACACCAGCTGCCTGCTGAAAGTGGTGCATGAGAGGATATCATACACAGTACCTTTACAGTACTTGGTACATAGGTTTGCATGTATCTGCTTTTTTATTTACTCTCTCGCTTGGTCTCCCAGTTCTCCCCCTATATGTTTCTTCCTTCCCCATCCCTTCTGAATTTCAGTTCAGACATTATTTTCTTGTTTGTAGTGGGAATACATGTTTGTATAGTGATTTTGAGTACATAGCCAAATCAAGCTTAAGAAAGCACAAGTGTGGTTTGGCATGATTTCTGAATCAATGATCCATCATGACTGAGTCAGAAACAATGGCTTGAAGTGGGTTTGCAAACCATAGTTGGTACATTAGTTTGGTATGGTATCTGAATTGACAAACCATTTTCTCAGTTATTGTTCAGCCTTCAGAGGGTGAAGCACCAGGGGGTGCTTCGCCCAGGACTGAATTTATGCTGAAACAATGGAAAATGAAAGCCTACCAACAGCTTATTTATTTAGCCCAAATCATGGTCAGTGCAAATTGTGGATGATGTCTGAATTGAGCCATATCTATTCATCTTGGGTATGTGATTTGTTGTAACAAAGAGACAACATAATCTGGAGTCATTATGTATATGGGTGATTTCGGAAGGTCTCATAGCCACTGTAAGAGCTGCCCACACTAGAAGTGCAACAAGATAAAAGATACAAGAGGTTTGATGTGAGAATAACTGTTAAGGTCAATAGTTTCTCTGTCATCTTCCCTGTTTAACATGGCTAAACAGTTTGGACTAACAGAAATCCACATAATGATTTGCAGTTCCATGTGAATTGTAGAAATGAGGTGTGCTCATTCAGCATACCCAGTTTAAACTGCTCCATCTAGAAACACCTGTCATAAAACCTACTTACATCTGTTAAAATGTGAGGCACAACATCTGATAATTTAAAATACCATTCTTCCACTTCCCAGTATTTTGAATATGGAAGAAATCTAGCATTTCTATCTCAGATTCCAATCTTTGGGGTTTTTTTTGAATTAGCCTTTGTGTCTCTTTCAGCTGGAGATATGCTAGAACTAGTGATATAGAACTGCAACTGTTTATGTTAAAAGATTCCTGCCATACTATATTAGTCATAGGGATTTGAGCAGTATTCTGGTTAGAATTATTCCCTTTACCACAGATTCCTTGTTAAATACATTTGTGCACACATAAAACTAATAATAATTACATAGAACAAAAATCAGAACTCTCATATTTCCTTCCAGGAATTTAACAATGTTTCTTAGTCACCTGAGAGCCCTTTCCCATGGCCAGTGAGAAAGGGCAATAGGGTTAGTGGGGAGGAAGCCCTAAAAAACCTACCTCCCCATGCACGAGCAGTTCCCTCTCCTTGGGTGAGTGGATCACCTGCCCAGGCGAGCACCAGCTGCTGCCAGTAGCTCTGAGGGTCAGGGTGCGGGGATGCATTGCCCTGCCCCCCCAGAGCTCCAATAATGCACTGTGCAAGTGTGTGGTATATTATGGGGATCCCCCCTCCCCTCCCCAAGTCTTCTAGCTGCAGCTAGTTGCGGCCGTGGCTGACAATCTGAAAAATGAAGTTAAGGGAGCATTTACTCTGTAAGCGGGTTCCATAGGTGGGTTTGCTGCCATGGTGCCATTGGGAATGGGCCCGATCCTGGCCGTACATACATGCATGCAAAACCAGGCTAGGCTTCCTTAGCTTGGTTTTGCATGCGCAAAACCTGTTGGTTCATAACATAACACTAAAGAACACTATATTAGTCTGCCTCTGTTCTATGAGAGGTTCTTATTTAAGTCAAGGTGTAATGTATGGCAGATGGATATGTGGAAGATGGCCCTTTCAGTTTTGGTGCCAAAGATCTGAAACATCTTCTCAAGTAGTACATCTGGTCCCTTCACTGTCTGCTTTTAGATGAGCAATAAAAATAATTCTATTTCAGTGGGCTTTTTCAGAATTGTGTCATTTATTTATTATGGTTATCTTTTTATGAATTTTAAATGTGTTATATTTAATTTTAATTTTTAATTTTTTACGCTGCCTAGAGATTGCTATATGAGGCGGTATATACATTCGATCAATCAATAACCAGATCAAATAGCTGTTGTTTTAATTCACTGTCTTAGTGTATTGCTGATGTTTCCTTTGAATACTTTTGTAGAAAGATGGGGTAAGATCATTTATTTAGTCATTTAATATTAGAAATATTGTCCTTAGATTTTTGTAGCTTCTCAAAAGAAACAAAGGGGGAAGGTTCATGTAAAGTTAA
Source organism: Hemicordylus capensis (assembly GCF_027244095.1). Lineage (NCBI taxonomy): Eukaryota > Metazoa > Chordata > Lepidosauria > Squamata > Cordylidae > Hemicordylus > Hemicordylus capensis. The sequence continues at coordinate 67,184,809 of NC_069657.1, forward strand.
TTGTCCATGATTTTTTTTAGGTTATGAGGAGATATTTCCACAGTTACTCATGTTGTGTTCCTTCTTAGATTGTTGATAATTCAATTCTGCCACATTATATGGGAATGGAATTTTCATGGTGTTAAAGTTAAGCTTACTGTTATATTAAACATATTAAACATGTAACTTACAGCTGGGATCCAAAAAGCCATGCATGGGAGGAACAGTGAATGTGGATTGGTCTTTCCAATTCCCCTTTCCACAGCAGTCCCTTGTGCCTTCCAAAAAACCACTCTTGGTTGGGTGTTTCACTGATGTGTGAGGGAATTCAGCTGGAAGTAGAAAGCACTTCAAACATACCTTTGTACACATGGAAATGATTTCCATTCATGTATGAAGGGATTCATCTTGTCTTTTGTGAATTCTTTGGAATAGTCACTATTAATTGAATTTTCAATTTATGGAATTCAAATCATCTTTGAAATGCCTTATTTTTTCATACGGAATAGTTTGCATTTTCTTTTCCTCTCTCCATTTTCCACTGCAGCCACTTTGAAACAACTGATATCTCAAACTATGGTGCGTTGGTCTCAAGAAGATCAGATCCAAGACCCAGAATTAGTTCGTATTATGTTTAATCTCCTTCGAAGGCAATATGATAGTATTGGTGAGCTGCTGCAGGCTCTGAGGAAGTCCTACACCATAAGTGCCGCCTCTGTGCAGGATACAATCAATTTATTGGCAGCACTGGGTCAAATTCGTTCCCTTCTCAGTGTCAGAATGGGCAAAGAAGAGGAATTGCTTATGATTAATGGCCTAGGGTATGAAATAATTTTCATCATTTTCTTTTTAAGCCTTGAATCTTAGCTTCATTACTGAAGATCTTGAGCTATGCCTGTAGTAGTGGCTAAAGACTGTATCAAACCTGACTCTCACTTGCAGTGGCTCTCCAGGCTCACAGGCAGAAGTCTTTCCCAACCCTGCTGCTCCCTGAAATACTCCCCGCCCCCTGCCCCTGGAGATTACAAGGATTGAATCTGAAACTTTCTGCAGGCAAAGCATTCGCTCTATCACTGAGCTGTGTGCTTGGCAAAGTACACAAAGTGTTGTTTTGATCATGTCATCTTGTAATATGTGTTCTAATTTTAGAATTTGAGTATTCAAATTGAATTATAAAACAAAAAATCATAACATACCATAATGTCCTCCAAACGATGAAATTAATGTTTTATTGCATTTTTATCCATTTAGAGATATCATGAACAACAAGGTATTTTATCAGCATCCTAACTTAATGAGAGTGCTGGGCATGCATGAGACTGTTATGGAAGTAATGGTAAACGTGCTTGGAGGAGACAGATCTCAGGTAATTTCAGTGCCTGTTACCATTTTTGCAAAGAATGCCATATGTAGCTGGAAGAAATTAGAAGTTATGTGATATATGGTATGTTTAGCATATGCAAGATAGAGTGAGCTGTCTGTACAATTCATTAGATTTTGAAAGTCAGGGTTTCTTGCATTAGAGATGAGCTATAAAGATCACACATAAAACAGAAGTTGAAAATTGAGAATTAAAACTCTTCAGTAAAACCTGTTATAAATAATATGCTAGTGATATTTATGAGTAAGATAGCCCTCTGCTGGGAGCACTTTGAGAAAAAGATTTTTTCCTACATTAATAATGCCTTTTTATGTATATATCTATCTACATATTCATGTAGCCACAAGGCAGCAATTGTGCACCTCGTTACACACATACTCAATGTGATTCTAAATTTGAGATAGAAATATATCCAGCCTTTTTAAAATCGCTATTCCAAGTTTGCCTTTATTTGATGTTTTCTATAAAAATCTATCAATCAATCGATTGATCGATCTATAGATACTCATACATATATAATAGCTTCTCTCAAATATGTAAAATCTCAAATAAAAAGAAACGTGCTTATCAGAATATCAAGGGAACTGATATAAACAAATTATTTGTTAAATCGTTGTGTTCCAGATATGTGTACTAAGAATAGTATCCTTATTTTATTCCACAGGTATGCAAATAGTGGCAGTAATGAAAAATATGAAAATGTATTCAGGAACTGTGTGTACATTTTTCAGAATATATAAGTAAAGAAAATAATATTTTTAGAATAAAGAAAAAGAGGAAGATGTTGTTATTTATATACTGGCTTGAAGGCCTTAGGGAAATAGTTTATATTCCAGTGATAGCTAAGATGCTGCAACTGGCAGGTCACAAGTGGTGGGGCAACACCAAAGAGGATTTGTTCCTCTGAATGTCAGCTCTCTTGGAGGGTGATACAAGAGTAAGGGCACCAACCTTCTTGGATTGTTAAGCTGAATGTCTGGACTCATGGGGTGGGGGGCAGAGTAGGCAATAGTTGGTCCCTAGCCAGAATGGGCTGTTATCTGCTGCAGGATGAAGAGATATCCTGTGGGTTATCTTCTCATGTGCTCCAGAGGTAGGACTATGCAAAACAGCTAAGGCTTTAAAAGCCTGGAAAGGATAGCCCAGTTCATTTAGTCCTGCATCCAGCTCCAGGGACAACCTTTTTCATTTCTCTTTGAAAAGTCTAACTCTTATATTGTTCTGTCTGAATTTTCCCCTCTATTATTATTTCTATTTTTTTCATTACACCTCACCTCAATTTTCTCCTTTAAAGAAGATTCATTCTTCCTTTCATCTTTCTTTGGAGCTGGTCTCTTCAAGAATGCAGCATCTGCGCCTAGGGTTAGAAATGTGCTTGTTCATATAAGGAAGAATAATGCGCCTTTTCAACTACGCAGACTCCTCAACAGTGCACTGAGTACCACTAGGTCCTCGCTGTTGCCTGCCAGTCCAGGCACAGGGGACCTTTGTTTTGGTCATGGACGGTAAATTCCAAGGTCATGGACGGTAAATTATCTATCTATCTATCTATCTATCTATCTATCTATCTATCTATCTATCTATCACAGTGGACCTTGAGGAAGACACACCAGGTCTTCTTCCTCTAGGCCATGAGAACCGTAGTTGTGCTGGAGGAAAACAGGGTAATTTGGGGCCTGATCCTGCATCTAATCAAACCCTACAAGCATTGCCAGCGCTCACCCCCTACAGCACTTCATCATGCCATACCAGAAGAGCCATCTAGACCAACCTCGTCATCACCTGTGCCAGCAAGGTTCACTGCAGGAGGTACTGAGGGCCACAACACCCTTTGCATCCCTGGGCCTAGTGCATGGGAAACCAAGGCAGCCATGGTGCAAGGGGGAGACGCGGCTCCACCTGGGTCTTCAAGGGCCTGTCCATGAAGGCTGCAAACAAAGCAAAGCAGCAGTGGTGAAGGGAGTCAACACACCTTCATCCAGGCCTTCAGAATCTTACCACAAAGTCTGGAAAGATTGGAGCCAACCCAGTGACAGAGTGCAGGAAATGAGTACTGCTCAGAAGGGATGTGCGGGGGCAGGAGCCCCAATGGATTTGCCAACTAATCCAGTGGTGGATCAGGCCAGTGAGATCAGGGCCAAGTGCCCCCTCTCCTGTCATAGGATAGATACGCCTGAACCCCCCGCCCCTCCCATACCCAGTGACTCCCAAAATATAGTACCACCTGCCTGGCAGGCCCAGTTTCAAGAAATGCTGGCAAAGTCTCTTCAGCAAAAGAAGAGCTCTAAAGGAGTAAAGCGCAAGAGAAGGAGGAGAGAATCTACTTCATCCTCCTCTTTTTATTCTTCTTCTGTGAGCTCAGCCACTAGAGAACATAAGGAAAAAAGGAAAAGCAGCTTAATGGAGGACCTATTAAGATGGTCCGCCTGAGACAGCTACTGGACCCAGAAGGATTCCAAAAAGCCTTGGAGGGTTTTAATGTTGGTGCTGCTAGTGATTTTGTTGATGCCCTGGTGGGAACCTGGAATAAGGAACTCACAAGGGCAGTAGACACGATCGCTTCCGACCTGCTTTAAAGTGGCCCCTTGGTATACAGAGGAGTTTCAGGGTCTGAAGCAGCAAGGTAGGTGACTGGAACACAAGTGGAGGAGAACTCGGCTCGAAATTGACAGGATACAGCATAAAGCCCATTTGAAGGGTTATGCGGAAGCAGTGCGTGTGGCAAAAAACCCATTCTGGTTTGCACACATTCCTTCTACGGTTTACATTCAGCAGAGTTGTCCCAGGTTGTGAGGAGTTTGATTCAGGCTCCTTCAATTTTAAACCAGTCCCCAGAGACTATGTTCTGGTATGATGCTTTTAATGGATTCTTTGTGGACAAAATTCTTGTATTCGGACCGACTTGGACTCCACTGTTTCTGCAGCATCTATGAAGGTGGTGTCCAGCAATCTCTCTTGCAGTTTTCGATTGGATCATTTTTCATCTGTGATGCTTAAGGATATGGACAAGCTGCTTGGGGCAGTACAGCCTACCACTTGTTCTCTGTATCCTTGCCCAACTTGGCTGCTTCTATCTAGCAGGGAAACTGTTGGAGATGGTTGTGGACAAGCTTTGTTCACCCCCTGCCCTCTTACTCTTCTCTTCAAAAGAGAGAGAGTGAACAAGCCCATCCCCAACTAGCAAAAACACTGGCTAGGTTCTTTTCATTGTCAAGGTCATGTGCAATCTGGATTTGAAGAGAGAAAGAGACATCACACAATTCTATATTTTAAGCAGCTTTATTTCTGGCAATTGGTTACATAGTAATATGAATCAACCAATGCAAGCAAATCAATCAGTTTCTCAGTGTAGTGTAGACAAATCAGTTGCAACTAAAATCATTCCCTCAGCTACATTTGGTGTGGTGTGTGTGTTATCTTTGCAGCTTCTTTAGCTAAGCAAAAACATTCCAAAACATCAATGCAAGCTGGAAGAGGGAGAAAGAAAAATGACTGGAGAAGGGATGGGGTCCCGGACAAAGAGAGGGAATGCCAGTTCAGGCTAGAGCGAAACAGTACAGAAAAAGAGTGAAAGAGGGAGGCAGGGTGGTGGTGTGTGTGTGCATCTGTGAGCTGAATCACAGAGAGGCTTACAGGCAATGACTGAGGGAGAGAGAGGTACTCACTGGGGATCAGAGAAAGGAGGGGAAAAGAAGGTGAAGGCGGTATTGAGCAGAGATCGAGTTATTCAGAGGGAGCAGGACCATAGGCAGCATTGGCTGTTGGAGGGTAATATTTACTTGATTCCTGTAGGTCAGTTTCAAAATGGACGGACTAGAGTACCAGGCTTGAGTGCACAGCTGATCTCACCCCTCAGGTGGTTCAGACAGGGGGATTGATTATTGAATGGAGGTATCTCCTATCTCGAGAACTGGAACAACTTTCAATCAATCAAGAGGAGATTCCTTTGCCTAGGCTCTGCAGCTGTGGAAACAGGGTCAGGGGTGAGCAGCCTGAGAGACACGGGTTGCCTTCACAGGACAGGGGTTTCACGCTGCTCCTCCCCACAGAGTGAGAGCGTGCCTTTCCTCATGTTCCCTTGTTGGTCCCCTTGTTTGTTCCATATTGAGGGGCTTATCTCTTTTTATACCTTTGCAGGTTCATTATCCATATTTCATATCAGAGACAGCCACAGCATTTTCTTTATGTCTCCAGTCAAGTGTCAATAGCCTCTTTCCACTGGATTCTCTGTGTCCATATATGGTCAAAGGATCTGGGATCCAGGTCGTATTCGGACACTTGTTTACTGAATCAGGGGAAGTCTTTCTTTTTGATGTTCTCAAAACGTCCCTGTCTCTCTCAAGAGTGATAGGCCTGTGGTCAGCTGAAGGCAGACCTGAGGTGCCTTTCTGGTCCCAAGAAAGTGTTAGTAAGATAAGATGCATAGAATTCAGCAATTAATTCACGTGTATATGATGTACCCTAAAATATGCAGGTACCGTTATCTATGTGTTGCTTCCTTAAGGCCTTTTAAATGTGATTATGCTTAGCATTTGCAGTTTCAAAAGCAGATTTCATTATTTACTTAGCATTGCACAACGCATAAACATAATTCAGAGTGGAGATGGGCAACTTCTCCCCGCTCTGTCAAGCCTTGAACAGAGAATAAACAATTTCATTCAGTTTCCAGTGCTCAACAAAGTTATATTCACCCTTCAGTTACTAATTGACCTCTTAAATACAGTAGGCCTAGACACTGGCCTAAGCTTTGCCTTTTGAGCTCTTAACACTGGGCCCAATTTGGCAAGGGTGCTCACAGCAAGATGGCCTATTTAATATCCTTAACTCATAGCTGAGGGAGGGTAGGATGCCTCCTTGTTTGAATTTGCCAGTCATTTTCCAAACAAATTCGGAAAAATCGGGCGCTTCACCTTGGAGCAGCGATTTATGATGAGGTGTTAAGCCCATCGACACCGGGCACACCCCGCCCTTTCCCACTGACATCGAAGACACCACCAACGAAACCATCGGGAAGGCGTCATTCGGCGTTGAGCCACTCCTCGACGTTGATGCGAGCACATGGCTTGTCTTCGACTCCATACAAATCGAAACCATTGACATCGACATTAGCGCCAACTCAAGCACATGTCTCGCCTTCGACTCCACACAAATAAAAACCATCAACGTTGACATCGGTGTCGAGCCACACACCCCTGACATCGAAGACCACTCGTCGTATCTCGTCTTCCACAGAAAGTGAACAAGACTGTGACATCTGACATGGGCACTCGGCATTGAGGAAGAGATAGGCTTCCAATTCCCTCGACACCTGGAAGTAACTATCAATGCCTGGTTGACTTGACATGGGACTGCACTCCTTCCCCAACAGACACACAGGGGTCAGTTCCGGTGCTCCCTTTGACCTCAATGCTCCATGTCGGGATGATGTTTCCAGCCACCATATCGATGGAACCTCTAAAGTTGGGATCGACCAGCGTTCCAGGGCCATCGACGTCGAAAACTCGTTCGTTATCTCCAGCATTGACACCGATCGCATTGTCTCCGCCGACACCAAAGACGCTTCAACCAGCATTACCTTCTACTCTACACATGCCAGTAGTTTCGGCATCAAGACAAGTAATGCCACGTCATCAGTCTCCCCTGCCCACTTTGATGTTGAGCTCGATACCAAAGGTAACGGTGAGGGCTTCCCTTCGGCCACCTTGCACACACTACTCTCTTTGCTCAACTAGACCCCCAGTACACCTTCGACTTCGACGTTTTGAGGTTTTTCGGCTTTGGAGATTGATCCTCCAGTACAGCCACAGTCTACACTTTCCGCAGCACAATTGCACACTCCACTGCTGTGGCACACCTGCGGTTACGTCCATCCTGCACTGATGCATATACCTGGCTCGGGTCTGGCAGTTGCCACCACTCCCCCTCTTGGCGACCCTGTCCACCCGTGGAGACCTCCAACACCAGTACCATCAGCCCTGCATTTGACACAGACTTCTATGCAACCACAATCATTGGGCGGAGGGGGGGGCAGAATGCACTCATTACATCAATAAATGGTTCTGTTCCTTCAGTGGGCAGAGGCACATCTTGCATCCCTATGGGCGCATCATGTGAGTGGAGTACTAAATTCCAAGGTTGATTGGCTCAGTTGAATGCAGATCCATCCAGCAGAGTGGAGTCTCAACCAGAATGTTTTCGACCTGATTGTGTCACGCTTCAGGATGCCCCAGGTAGACCTCTTTGCTGCATCGGACAACACGTTGTTTCACCCAATTTTCCTTACAAGGGCTCAGAAGCAGTGGGTGCTCTCTCAATGATATGGCCGTAGGAACTTTTGTTTGCGTTCCCTCCAGTACCTCTACTCGGTCGTTTTCTGTGCAAAGTGTATCTGTACAAAGTGGAAGTCATCCTGATAGCGCCTTATTGTCCAAGGAGACCTTGGTTTTCCAAAATTCTACATATCATTGCCTCCGTGGTTTCTCCCAGTGTCTTCAGATCTAGTTCAGCAGGGTCAGGTCTTCATCACAATCTGGCTTGGTTAAGGTTAGCTATCTAGAAACTGAGAGGAGCATCCTGAGTCAATATGGATACTCTCCACAGGTACTGGATACTATTTTGGCATCAAGGAAGGCATCCACTAACCACATCTACCAATGCACTTGGCGGGCATTCTTGCATTGGTGTCAGTGAAACCAGAGCTGCAAAGAATCCTGTGGGATAAAAGAGCTCCTTGATTTTTTACAGGATGGTTTGGAGAAGGGCTTGAGGGCTAACACTTTGAAAAGAGAGACAGCCATTTTGTCAGGTCTTCTAGTACCCAATAGTCCACAAGGACAGCTCCTGCAGTCACACATTAATCATTTCCTCAAGGGAGCTCCTCTCCTGTTGTCTCCCACAGTATGCCATTTTCTGATTTGGAATCTGCATACGGTTCTCCAGGCTCTACAGTCTCTACCTTTTGAACCCATACGCTCCATATCTTTGTGCCTTGTATCATTTAAACTGGTCTTACTTCAGCTAGATGAGTGTCTGAGTTACAAGCTCTGTAAGTAAACACCTTTGCATTTCCCCCCACTAGGTTTGGTTTGTTTGATTCCAGACCCCTCTTTTGTTCCAAAAGTGTCGCCGGTTTTCTGTTGGTCTCAATATATACTTTTATCATCTTTCTGTCATAAGCCGTCTCATCCTACAGAATGTGCTTGGCACATGTTGGATGTCTGCCGCTGTTTGAAGGCCTATCTCAAGGGAACAGAATCCTTTATTTTTATGAAGCCTCGTTCATCTCCTAGCTACCTACTTCCATGGGTTCAAAAAGTCTGTTTGGTCTGGCCTTCCAGGGTTTTTAAATTGTTGTAAAGAGTTTTTAATGTACCTGGTTTTTCAGGATTTTAAAAATGTTTTTATTGTTTAACTGTTGTGTTATGGTATTTTAAAATATCTGTTTTAATTGTTGATTTATTTTAACTGTTTTTGTTTTATCTGTAAACCACCCTGAGCCATTTTGGAAGGGCGGTATAGAAATTGAATGACTGACTGACTGATTGAATGAATGATTGAATAAATAATTTACTTTGTCTGTGGACTTGGCTATTCAGAACTGGGAAGGGCTATTTTAAAGCATTAGCTATTTTGCATAATCCTGCCTCTGGAGCACATGGGAAGGATAACCCACAGGAGATGCCCTCAAATCCAATAGTAAGAAGAAGTCTTCTCGGTAAGTAACCAATGCTCCTTTGGGGTATATTTTGGAGAAGGGTTAGTAAAGAATGGTCCTGATAGATGTGTGAATTGAATCTGCTCTTTTAAGCTTCTCATTACTTATAAAGCACAATGCACACAAATGGTTAGAGTCCTTGTCTCTTGACCAAGGATATGCACGAATTGAGATGTATGCACTGATTTGAAGCACAGATTGGGCACTTTTAAAAGTACCTGTTCCTCTGCCATACCACGCAGCTTCCTGATGCGGTGGCATGCCTCCAGCATCCCTTGTGGCAGCAGCACACACATGGTCTCAGCACATGTGCGGTGGCCATGTGTGTGCTGCTGCCACACAAGGGCTGCTGCGGGGCATGCCGCCACCGCAGCAGGAAGCTGCCTGGAGCAGTGGAGGAGCAGGTACAGACCTGCTCTCCTCACTTTTAAAGGTGCCCAATCTGTGTTTTGAATCAGTGCATGAATCACAATTCATGCACATCCCTAGTCTTGACAGAGCCAGTGCAAAATTCTCCCAGATCTGAGATGGGGAATCAAATGCCATCACCTCTGCCACCCACCCACTTCCTTTTTCCTGGTAGTATGTAACTCAATGCTGTATCAAATCATGCTTCTTTTCATATCATTGTGTGCCAGTAGATGCAAAGAGTCATCTTTGTTCCTCTATCCTCTGATGTTCCCTAGATTAGAAAAGGGAAAGGGAAACAAATTAGAAGAGGAAATGTGGAGGAGAGGAGAGTGGCAACCTAGATTGTCTCTGGGGAGACACTCTAGGCTGCCACTCCCCTCACCACTATACTTCCCCTTCTGCTTAGGGATGTGCACATTTTCGGATGCCATTTATAGGCCTCCAAACCAGTTTAAACTACTGGTGGTTCTGCCGGTTCGAAGGTGGGGGCATACCTTTAAGGGTGGGGGAGGGTGCCCTTACCCCTCCCGCCACATTTCCCCACTGGCGTTCCATTTAAAAAGTCTCTGTTGGGGTGGCAGCGTACCTCCCTGCTGCCCCAGTGTCCTCCTTGGCCAGATTTAAAAGGAAGTACCCAGTATGCAGGGCACTCACCCCACTCTTAAAGATATGCCCCACCCGCCTTTCAACCACCCCCCACCGGTTCTGTGCACATCCCTTCTTCTGTTCCATTCCCTTATTCCTTTTCAAATCCACAGAGCACCAGAAGAAGGAAAGAAAAAGCAGCAGCAGATTATAGCAGCAGGCAACACTCCTTCCACATCCAACTAATTCACCGCTTGAGATGACCATCCCAGTACAACTTATGGGTGGAGGTTGTAATGTCTAGTTCAGTCCTGAATCTGAAATTTATTGAATAAATCTGAGCTTCTCTGCCAAAATTAGCCATTTGATTAACACCTCCATACTGCCAACCTATGTCTTTATCTGCATGATAAAGACATTATTTAACTAAAAGTTCGTTGGTGACATGGAGGGGGGAGATGTAGGTTGGTGACAGCCAGGCATTCATTGTAACATGTTATTTGTGCCTTAATTTCAGCTATGGCACAAGAGAATTGACAACCATTGTTTGTATTATTTGTTTGTATTAATGATTAATTGTATTATAATCACTTGGGAGATAATTGTTAGTAAATTGTAGGGCTGTGCCTAATCAATAATGTTGGGATTGGGTCCAACCAGATCTCACCCAATTCCACAAATTTTATTTTGAGGTCCTTTGGACCTTTCATAATGTTGGGAGCAAGGTTGGGTATTTTCCCGACCAAACTTAAATTGCTTTTTAAAAGTAACCAGGGACACTTACTGTGAAACCCGGAAGAAAAGCAACCTAACACCAGAGAATCTAAGGGAAAGTGATGTAACACCAGAGAATCTCAGGATAAACCTGCAAATTGACTGGCGGCTGCTTTATTTCTTAAAGTGTAAGTTAAAAGTAGGCTTAAAAGTTTAAAACAAAAATCTAAGCATAAATGCAAGGGCAGGCAGGCAAGCAAGCAGCTGGGCAGTTTTTTTTTTTTTTAAACCAAGCCATGATCAGTGGCAAAAAATAAAAAAAATAAAAAATGCAGACTCCTGCCACCATTAGGTGCTCCAAAATGCTTCAATTTTTTACCGAACCACGTTGGAGAATCCTGAACCAGCCTAGGCTTTCCATGGCCAGATTCAAGTTTTCTCCATATGGACTGAAGTGGACCAAATTGGAGCATTTCTGATCTCCCCGGCCCCACCTTGTACCCCACTAGTAAATTGTATACTACAGAGTATAGTATGCATTGAATCTTCCTCATTTTATTTATTTTATTTATTTATTGTTAAATTTTTATACCACCTTTCAAATCTCAAGGCGGTTTACAAAACATTTAAAACAATAAAATACTATACACGATAATTTTTTTAAATTGAATATAAAAATATAAATCTAATTAAAAGTTTAAAAAACCCACAAAATATAACCATAGAATACAAAGCAGCAGTAACAAAAAACTTTCATCTAAAAGACTGGGTAAAAAGCCAAGATTTTACTAGCTTTTTAAAAACTGTGATGGAGACTGAGGAGCAGATGCCTACTGGGAGAGCATTCCAAAGTCTGGGGGCAATAACTGAGAAGGCCCTGTCCCACATGCGCGACAGCTGAGCCCCCCTCATTGTCGGTTTATGGAACAGAGCCCCCTCCGATGACCTCGGCAAGAGGGCAGGAACCCTTGGGAGTAGGCAGTCCCTCAGTTTAGTTGAGGGATGTGCATGAACTGTGTTTTGAACCACAGTTTGAGCACATTTAGGGAGCAGGGCCCGGGAGCTTTAAGAAAGAGGAGAGCAGTTCTTTATCTGCTCTCCGCTGCTCCATGCAGCTTCCTGCTGGGGTTGCTCAGGTCCCAAGAAGCCCCCCATGATGGCAGAGTGGCACTATAATAATTCATCCTCCTATTATATTGGCAATAAAATAACATTAGAATTCTGTGACTTAAATACTAGCAAATATTATGCCAAATGCTAGTGCATGTAATGTTCTAATATACTAGCCTTTATGTATGTTCATGTAGGTATGAGCGTTTGGCATAACATTTGCTAGTATTTAAGTCACAGAATTCTAATGTTACTTCATTGCAGATATATTAGGAAGATGAATGATTATTGTGCTACTCTGCGGTTTGACAGCTGAATAGTTGTAACTTAGGCTGACAAATATGGATGACAATTGTTTTAAGATGACAGAAGAAAATTGCTAATGGTTTTGAGTAGTGACCCAGACATGCCCTTTGTAATGCAAATGGCAGATGTAACATTTTAATGCTTTTACTGCTAGACAGATATCTTGGCTTTCTCTTCTCTATGCATGGGAATGTGGAAATTAATAAATATTTTTGAGCCACAATGACAATGCATGCAAAATTGGCATTCTAGGGGTCTTGTGCCTTCCAGATCACAGAAAGCCGAGTAAAAATCTGTCTGTGCCTCCTTTATAGTAAATATGATGGTGGGGAGGGAAATGCACTTGCAGGGGACAGAACCAAGCCACAAGATGCTTCTTTGTCTTTGTTGATGCAAGTAACTATTTATACCAGTACAGCTAAAGTGGTTCTTTTAGCTAGGGGTGTGCAATTCGGGAATTAGGTGATTCGGTTCAGGACCCGAACCGAATCACCCCTATTCTGTTTTGTGCCCGAATATGGGCCACCCGAATCACCCTTGATTCGGTTCGGATTCGGATTTAATCTGAATCCAAATCTGAATTGATTCGGGGGGTAAAAAAGGGGCACAGGGTCAAAATTTTTGGGTGGGGTGGTAGTGCCCAATGGGTGGAGTCTACCACCCCAATTTCAGGGGAATTGGGCAAAGGGCTGATTTTTGGGGAATTTTTGAAATGTTAGTGACTTTGGGGCAGTTCGGGGGCATAGCATGGGATCTGGGAAAAAAGAGTGGGGTGGCATGGTAGTGCCTAATGGGTGCAGGCTACCACCCCAATTTCAGGGGGATTGGGCAAAGGGCTGATTTTTTGAGAATTTTTGAAGTTTTAGTGACTTCGGGGCAGTTTGGGGGCAGAAAGTGGATCTGCCCCCAAAAGAGTGGGGTGGGGTGGTAGTGCCTAATGGGTGGAGGCTACCACCCCAATTTCAGGGGGATTGGGCAGAGGCCTGATTTTTTGGGAATATTTGAAGTTTTGGTGTCTTTGGGGCAGATTGGGGGCAGAAAGTGGATCTGCCCCAAAGGAGTGGGCTGGGCTGGTAGATAGTGCCTAATGGGTGGAGGCTACCACCCGTCCCCAATTTCAGAGTGATTGGGCAGAGGGGGGAATTTTGGTGAATTCTGAGGTTTGTCTTCATAAGGTGAAGTGTGCTAAATTGATTACTTCCTCATATTCGTAGTAATTGAGAGTGTGAAAAAGTGAAAGTGGGGTCATGAGAGTTGTCTAATAGAAAAAAATCTCATTTGCTATGATAGAATGAGAATTCACACCTCAGAAAAAACTTCTGAGGTGTGAATTCTCATTCTATCATAGCAAATGAGATTTTTTTCAATTAGAACAACTCTCATGACCCCACTTTCACTTTTTCACACTTACTATGAATATGAGGAAGTAATCAATTTAGCACACTTCACCTTATGAAGATGGGGTTACAAGACTGGTAAATAGTCCTTATGGGGTTACAAGACTGGTAAATAACAAATTACTACTGCTGGTGGCTGTGGCAGTCTCGAGGGATGCTGCTGAGGTCACGGGGAACTGCAGCAGATCCCCTTCCCCTGTCCGCTCCCCCCATCTTCTGGGACCATTTCAGCCCTCTGCGTGTGTATGCAGTAGCCATTATTTTACATTATTTACAACAATTTAAATTGTTGTTAGGGGTTTTTAATGTACTGTGTTTTTTAGGGTTTTTTAAAAATTGTTTTTAACTGATTGTTTTATGGTATTTTAGGATTTTTGTTTTCGTTGTTGATTGATTTTGACTGTTTTTGTCTTGTTTGTAAACCGCCCTGAGCCAAATTGGGAGGGGCGGTATAAAAATGTAGTAAATAATAAAATAATATTTTGGCCTCCGTGCATAGGCCATTTGTGTGGTCATGCAAATTACCCGTGTACATGCACGGAGGCCCAGAAAAATGGCACCACACGCAGAGAGTCTAAACAAGCCCAAAATAGGCCAAAATGGCCCTGGGAGTCTCGAGGGAGGCTGTCAGAGGCAGGGGGAGCCACCACAGACCTCCCCGTGGCCACAGCAGCACCCCCCGAGGCCGCTGCATCCACTGGTGGCAGTAAGTAATTCATTATTTACAACTCTTGTAACACCACCTCACCCTTGAACCACCCTAATTTGATTGAAATTCAAATTAGAATTTGGTTCTAATTTGAACCAAATCTAGCCTGACTTGAGGAGGGTGGGCAAAACCAAACAAGCCCAGTTCAGTTTGAACCTACTACTACTGATGTTTATATACCGCTCTTCAAAATTCTCAAAGCAGTTTACATAGAGAAATAAAAAATACATAAATAAGAATCTGGTTCGGATTTGAACGGAACCGGGCAAACCAGTTTTGTTCACATCCCTAGCTGACACGATGAGGAAAATTACTCAAAGTAGTCCCATTGAAATTAAATGGACAAGTTGAGCAATTATCCTTTTAATTTCAGTGGAACTACTTTGAGTAATTTTCCCCATCATGCCATTCAATGGGACTTTGTCATAACTAGCTCAATCTGGATGCTGTCTCCTATCTCCAATCCAAAGTTCGCATTTTCTCATCACTTCATTGTCAGTGGGAACTCTGGATGTGCAGTGGGTCTACTCCCATTTCTGTGGACTGTGTATTTTAATACATAATACATTTCCTACTACTACTTACTTTTGTCAGTTTTTTTTAATCCCACAGATTGCTTTTCCTAAAATGGTGGCAAGTTGTTGTCGGTTTCTCTGCTATTTCTGTCGAATCAGTCGCCAGAACCAAAAGGCTATGTTTGAACATCTAAGTTACTTACTTGAAAATAGCAGTGTGGGACTAGGTATGCCACATAGTTTTAACTTTTCTTTACCTACATTTGCCTTTTTACAAAAGCTTATGATCTTGGTTTGGTGTTTAAGTTTTATTTCTATTATGTTAATGCAAAAGGGTAAACTTATACCTTCTTCAGTAGCATTAGAATTCTTGGAATTGAATTACAAATGTAAGGAGCTAATTCTTATCATTTAAATACTATGAAAGACTTAGCAGAACTAAATCCTTGTTTCTTGGTGTTGCTTCCTTTTGACAGAGTTACAGCTGGGAATTAAAGATCTAATAGCCTGCTTCTGTGGGATTGCATTAGGCACAACTAAAGCAGTACCTTTTCACTTGCCAAATAGGCAGTGTCATCTAGCTCCTCCTTATTTACCATGCTAAATTTTTTTAAAATGGCATTACGCTTACACAGTAAAATGTATCATGGATGAAAACCCTTAAAATTCCACAAAGTAAATGGGACTGAATGTGAACTAATCAGCATTTGTAATGCTACACTTGTACAGTAGTTCTAAGAAAAGGATGTTATTATTTATGAAGCATCTTCATAGTACAGTCTAACTGACATGAGTCCAAAGGAAAAAGAGTCCAAAGGAAAAAGATGCATGCCAGTGACAAGTCAGGGCTCCTTTCCAAACCAGTTAGCCCTACAAGCTGTGGCATTTCTGCAGCTCTGGAGACATGCTGATCCATACTTTGTTTTTTACACTTGGGTATAAAACATATCAAAGTTTACATGGCAAAATGTACACGCTGTGGCCTAGCTAATGAAGCACTGGTGCTCTGTGAGATGCTCCAGTGCCATGGTTGTGATCAGCTAACTCAGCACTGGCACTCACACAGTGAGCTGATTTCAGCAACTATGATTTCTGCTGAAAGCCCTCTGTGTCACCAGAAAACTATGTCCCTGAGGGTCACACAGCCCTCAGGAGCATGTTTTGGGGTGATACAGAGGGCTTCTGCAAGGGGGGGTTCATCTAAATCTGCCCTCCATGAGCACCAGTGCAGTATTAGTCAGAAACTTATCCATAGTACCAGTGTGTCTTTAGGATGTTGGCCAGTGTTGTGTACCATTTTGAATGGTACTCAAGTATTTAAATATTCAGGTTTTCCTGAATTATGTATAGTCTCATTGATTAGGTAAGAATAGGACCCCACTTGCATGTTTATTTCAAGAAAATCAAGCTACCTAAATGTGGATGCACCATTAGTGTCATGCATATATTTTGCCATTTAAAGTCCCATATGTTTTTTGTACCCAAGTTTAAAGTACAGTATGACTCAGCTCTAAGAGGAATGATAATAAATAATATTTGTCAGATTCAGAAAACTAAAAGTTTTGGGACCCTCTCCAGAAGCAAACACATCCTTTGATGAATTAGAGATCTATGAAAAGTAGAATACAAGAATAGGTTTGAGTTTCATCTAAACTGCTATGTAACTGCTGCCATCTGCTGTATAAGGAGCATAACTGCAAACTAATTATTTTAATTGCTGTGTATTATTGGGTTCCCCCCGCCCTCAGCCTCTCCTTCTATGAGGGGTTCTACTCCACTAGATGTAGCAGCTGCCTCTGTAATGGACAATAATGAGCTTGCACTTGCACTGGAGGAGCCAGACCTAGAAAAGGTAATTGCATACTGTTTTTCACTCTGAGTAATTACTTCAATGGAGTAATTACACTCTGGGTTTTTTTCCAATTGTAGCTTGCCTTAATGAGACTATTTTCAATAGACATATTAGTAACTTGTATTATGTCACCAGTCTACTCATTCTTAAGCAAAATAGTAAAAAAGATATCATATTTTTGATTTCTTTGTTATAGTGGTGATTATAAATATTTTAAATGTATGAATGAAGTAAAGGATATATTTAATAACAAATAGCCAATTAGGAAAAAGTCAAGACTCTTTTCAAATATAGACCATGGAATCTCTTCTTCAAGTATAGAAAACGTAGGAGGTCAAAGCATTCACCTCATCTGCTGGGGCTTCTCAGTTCAGTTGGGAGAGGGAGAGGGAGAGAGATTGGAGTTTTTGACTTATTGGACTGGTTGCTGACTACTCATTGCTAAATGGACTGTTTTTTTGTTGACGGATTTGAACTCTCTTCCCGGTTTGACACAGCTTTGGTTTCCGATTTCTCAATGAACGTTTGGAAAACTTTAAAGAAGTGCAAGGATTGTGAGGAAAAGTTGCCCTCAAAGAATTGGCGTGACTCCTGTTTGTTCTGTTTAGGCAAGGATCATAATACAATGGCCTACAAAATTTGCATGTCCTTCTCTTGTCAAACTTTTAAAAAATGGGCACCAACTCCAGGCAGCTCTTGTTGCCAGAACTACCCCAAGGTGCTGGCTAGACACCTCAGCTATGCTTTTGGCTTGAATCGGGGAAATTGACTTGCTAAGTTGGGGAGCAGTCGGTTCTAGTATCAATTTAAGCAAGTTTTGGCGTACTGGAAAGAACAAGTAAACATTAGTACAATTTAAAAGCTTTATTAAAGGTAAAATCAGGAATACAGAAGGAAGAAGATGTTTGGTTAGGCAAATGTAATGAATCTGGCTAATATCCTGAATGGAAGTCTTAGCTGCAATAAGTTTTGGCTAAGGTTCTAAACCTGCGCTTGGCTAGAGGCTTGCATTAAAAGTGCCTGAAAGGTGAGGAGGGGAGAAGAGAAGGGATAAAGAGGCAAGGAGGCTTGGATAGGCAAGATGTTAGTTTACCTATCCTTCCCGATAAGTTGGTGTGTCAGTTGCACATTTGTTGGATGGCGAGGCCTCCTCATGAGGAATATGAAGAAAGCAGGGAAGAAGAGCAAGTAGCTAAGAGCTAAAACCCGTGTGTCTGAGAGTCTGTCGGATAGTGTGATCCGACAGAATCTGTGGCCATGCGCTTTGGCCAGGGGTAAGATATACCATGCAACGTACCCTGAGGCAGTTTCCAAGCCATTCTCCCTCCCTGGGGGTGGGAGATTTCATGCAAAACATGGAAGTGTCCATTACTTCATGGACTTAGTCAACCTTGGGTTTAACTAGCCAGACAAAAAGGCAAGAATAAGCTGTGTGTGTGTGTGTGTGTGTGTGTGTTTTGAATAGCTGGAAGGGAAGGGAGCTCTATTGGGCAGGGCCCTGATTGTTTACCTCTGCTCCACCCTTTCCAGGTGTTTGCTGCTGCTATTTAAGAACAAGCTGAGCCAGGGCCTGTGATGGTGGTGAAGAAATCCTACTTTTCCACCACCATCACGTCTTCTCAGTGTCGTCCAGTGGAGCTTTTTTGAGTGGTTCAGGGCCTCCTATGTGAGGACCTCAAAGACCATCAAACAGAACCTCCAGCAGTCCTCTGTGACCAATTTACACTACATTTTGTGGATAAAATCACTCTTATCTGTTCTAACTTGGATGCTAAGATTTTTGCAACACCGGAGCTAGATGCACCGTCTGGTCTTTTTATATTGGATAGTTTTCAGACTGTGTTGCCTGAGGAGGTAGACAGGCTGCTTGGAAGGCTAAGGTCTACCACATGCAACCTCAACCCTTGCCCTTCATGGTTGGTGAAGGCTTCTAGGGAGGGACTGGGTCCATGAGTGGTGAGGGTGGTGAATGCCTCTCTAAACCAGGGGGTGGTGCCCCCTCGGCTGAAGGAGGCAGTCATTAGGCCCCTCCTAAAAAAGCCCTCATTGGACACAGATGACCTAAATGACTTTTGACCAGTTTCAAATTCAAACCTCCCCTTCTTGGGCTAGGTGTTGGAGAACATTGTGGCACCTCAGCTCCAGGCAGCCCTGGGTAAATCTGATTACTTAGATCCTTTCCAGTCTGTCTTCCAGTCTAGATATGGGATGGAAACTGCCTTGGTCACCCTGATGGATGTCCTATGCCTGGAGATGCCAAGAAAATTTGACTCTGTGGATTCTCCTGGACCTCTCAGCCACTTTTGATACTATCGATCATGATATCCTTCTAGGATGCCTCTGTGGGTTAGAACTTGGGGCATGGTTATACAGTGGTTTCACTCCTATCTGGAGGGTCAGACTCAGGTGGTGTTAGGGGATGCCTGCTCCACCCATTGGCCTCTGGCCTATGGGGTGCCACAGGGATCTATTCTGTCCCCCATGTGGTTTAACATCTACATGAAACCTCAGGGAAAGGTCAGCCGTATGTGTGGGCTATGGTGCCATCAATATGCTGATGACACCCAGCTCTACCTATCTTTTAAGTCAGCAGACACCAGGGAGGCAGTGGATGCTCTGAACTGGGGCTTGGAGGCTGTTCTGGACTGGATGGGGGCAAACAAGCTGAAACTTAATCCAGATAAGACCGAAGTGCTCTGGGTTGGTAAAACTAATAATCCTAATAATGAGGTAAATCTGGTCTTGGATGGGGTCACACTCCCTCTGAAAGACAAAGTCTGAAACTTGGTGTTGCTTCTGGGTCCAGTGCTATCCTTGGAGGCACAGGTGGTGGTGAGCAGAAGTGACTTTTACCAGCTATGACTGGTATGCCAGCTGCGCCCCTACTTGGAGAAGTCAGACCTAACCCCAGTCACTCATGCTTTGGTAACATCCAGATTGGACCACTGCTATGTGCTCTATGTGGGGCTGCCCTTGAAGATGATCCAGAAGCTTCAGCTGGCCCAGAATGCTGCTGCTAAGATGTTCGTGGGCGCAAGTCGCTTCATGAGTCACACCCATCCTGCAGCAGTTTCATTGGTTACTGGTCCGCTTCTGGCTAGATTTAAGGTGCTGGTCTTGACCATTAAAGCTCTACACGGCTTGGGGCCAGGGTACCTGTTGGTCCACATTCCCATGTGAACTTGCCAGGGCCCTCCACTCATCATCTCGGGCCCTCCAGTCATAATCTCAGGCCCTGCTCATGGCCCTGCCACTAACCGTAATCCGGTTAGGGACTAGAGACAGGGCCGTTTTGGTTTTGGCCCTTCGGCTTTGAAACACCTTCACATAGCTTCACTATGCTCCCTCCCTCAGTGCTTTTTTAAAAAAACACCTAAAAATGCATCTTTTAAAAGAGACTTTTAAATGTTCTATCTTTGGTTATATCTGGTGGGTTGTTTAGTTTTTATAATTCTCAATTTTTAGCTTTTTAAATGACTTTTAATTTTGAACTTATAAAATAGCAATGATAATTCTGAAGTGGTTATAGCTTGGACTTTTAACTTGTTTACTTAATTTGGTTAATTCTATTCATTTTCTTTTACACTGTATTTATTTTATTGTTGTGGGCCACCCCGAGCAGTAGTGTACAGGAGGGGCGGGTTATAAGTATTTTAAATAGATAGATAGACAGATAGACAGACAGACAGATAGACAGATATAATATTTAAGGAAGATGTAAATCATACAAAGCACCTTTGTATAGAATTTAAAAGTTTGTTTGGAAATGAATGAAGTGTTCACCATAGATTCAATTTTGCAAAGAAATTGTGAAGAAACAATAAAATGTTAATTTAATATAGTAAAATCTAGGCCCTAAAAATGTGGTGGAAGTTTAGGGCATGATCCACAGTTTGCCCCTATACACTGTACGGAACACTAGCATGTTTTCTGGATAAAACTAGTGTTCTGACAATATGCCAGCATAGTGAAAATATATGGAAGAGGAATAAGTTAGGGATGTGTATGAACCTGTTTGGAGGCCATTTTAGAGGCCTCCGAACTGGTTCGAATGCCGGGGCTGGTTCGAAGTTTGAAGGTCCTGGGCTTGGCACTTTAAGGGTGGGGGGGAGGGTGCACTTACCCCTCCTGCCACATTCCCCCCACTGGCGTTGTTTATTTCCAAAAACCTTCGGGGCCGCAGCATGCTTCCCTGCCGCCCCATTGCCCCCATTGGGCAGAAGTGGCCAGAAGTACCACTTCCGGTATGCACGCCCAGTACTTCAGCCACTTCCGGCCGATGAGGGCAACGGGGCGGCAGGGAGGTACGCTGCTGCCCCAAAGGTTTTTGGAAATAAACAACACTGGCGGGGGAAATGTGGCGGGAGGGGTAAGTGCACGCTCCCCCTGCCCTTAAAGTGCCAAGCGCAGCACTTCTGGACCGCCCAGCCGCATGCACATCCCTAATATAAGTTATCGCGTGGACATGGATTAACGCTTAAAATCATACCTTCTCTTCTCATAGTAATAAACTTCCATTTAAAAGAATATGGGAGCAAACACCATATCAATGAGTAGATAAACCTTCTCATTGAGAACCTTCTTTTCCCACAGCACCTACACATTTACCAGGAATATAGTCTATTTTTACAGTTCTGTCAGGGTTAATTGCCTCCTTTGCAGAAAAGAAATATTCCTGGGCTTCTGGGGAGGAGAGCTGGTCTTGTGGTCCCCTTTGCTAAGCAGGGTCTGCCCTGGTTTGCTATTGAATGGGTAACTACATGTGAGCACTATAAGATATTCCCCTTAGGGGATGGAGCTGCTCTGGGAAGACCATGCAGAAGATTCTAACTTCCCTTCCTGGCATTTCCAGATAGGGCTGGGCGAGACTCCTGCCTGCAAACTTGGAGAAGCCACCTCCAGTCTTTGTAGACAATACTGGGCTAGATGGACCAATGGTCTAACTTGGTAGAAGGCCTATGGCAGTCCTATGTTCCTATGACAGTCCTTCCCCTCCACAGATCTAACTGCACAGATCATATGTATATATGCAGGTGTCTTATGCTGAGTCATATCTTTAGGCTATTTCATTTAGTATTGTCTACTGTGATTGGCAGCAGCTTTCACAGGTTCCAGATAGAAGTCTGTCCTAGCTCTGCTTGGAGCTAGGTGTCAGGGATTGAATCTGGGACATTCTGCATGAAAAGCATGGGCTCTATCACTGAGCTTTTGCTCTTTAGCAATACACACATGGTGTAAAAGTACTACATGTACACTAAATTATTGATGTGTGGTCTTCTCCCAGCAGCAACCATTTTGAGGCCTGTTAGGAAAGGTCCATGCATGTGAAATGGATTCTTTCTTCAAGCAAATCATTTTTGGTTTAGAGGGTTATATCCAGTAAAATTATATCTTCTGCTCTTTGTATCCTGAAGGCTTGTGCATATTTGCAGATAGAGATCTTTAAACATTGTGTTTCCTTGCTTTATGTGTTTGATTCCTTGGAAGTAACACTGCTTCAAAAATGATCATGTTTCTGTTGTACAGGTTGTAACCTACTTGGCAGGATGTGGACTTCAGAGCTGCCCAATGCTTTTAGCAACAGGATATCCTGACATTGGCTGGAATCCAATAGAGGGAGAACGTTATCTATCATTCTTAAGATTTGCTGTTTTTGTTAATGGTAAGTTTAAATCTTGCATTGACAAATATCTGGAGAAATGCATTCTAGGTCCGGGCCTCTAAGTAGCTGCCTTAGCTCAGCAAATCATAGGATCAAACCACATTAATTGTAGCTCAAACGATAAATACCTTTCTATCAATCAGAAGTGCATAGAAAAAACTTGAAAATGTCTGATAAAATAAGAGATCTGATAAGGATTAGATAATGCTTCTATTGGTTGAAGGTAAGGCTGTCACTCTGCACAAATCCCTAGGGTTTAATGCCTCTGATCCTGCCTCCACTGCCATTCTGAATGGTCAGTTTCTGCTTTCTCTCCACAGTCTTCTCCACTGAGACCTGTCTCCGAGAATCCATATTTTGACATGAGAAGAAAATAATTATCTGCATCAAATATATTAAAGAGTGTCAGCACTGATTAATTTATTCTGTGTACTGAATTTCAATTTTAAGCCAGTTTTATTTTAAGCTGTAGTCATCATACAGCCTTCTTTGATTTAATATTCAGCTTTTTTTTTAATTCTAGGAGAAAGTGTAGAGGAAAATGCCAGTGTTGTTGTAAAGCTTCTTATTCGACGCCCGGAATGTTTTGGCCCAGCCCTTAGAGGAGAAGGAGGAAATGGTTTGTTGGCTGCCATGCAAGGAGCAATAAAGATCTCAGAGAACCCAGCTCTTGATCTTCCCTCTCAGGGATATAAGAGAGAACTGTAAGTGAATGCAAACAATATTTTCCACCATTTCCACTGTATGGCCCTCAAGAACCACTTGTGGGTCACATGAAGCACTTCTGAGGGGAGGAGGGATTTGTGAAATTTGCCCCTCACCCCCGGCACTTGCGTGGACATCCATGCTTCAGAACTGGAACCCCAAGCAGTGTGCACAGGTTTTGTTCATTACACATGCACCAAGTGGGTATTTACTGATAATAATGAATATGCCAAATTATTTTTTTGCTCTTCAAAGCTTTTTATTAAAAGTCATAAACTAATAAAAAGAGTATATAAACTGTCTGATCTGATTATCTAGCTTTCTGCTTCTAGAATGCCACAGATCAGGGTTTAATGTCTTGTTGATGCTATAAGAGCATTTGTTGAGTTCTTTTACATACCCATTTGCTTTGGGGAGCACTCAGAAGAGAGGGGCATTGCTTTATATCCTGCTGTGGGCTTCCCGGATAAATCTGTCTGGTTATAGCCACTGTTGGAAACAGGATGTTGAACTATAATAGGAGTGTTCTTACACTTTTACTGATATCCAACTTCAATTCAACAGTGTTCTGACCAGGCTCGGACTGGCCCATAGGTCAACAGGGCATATTCCCGGTGAGCCCTACCCACACGGTGCCCCTGCGCCCCAACTCTCACCCTTAATTACCTATTCTGCTCAAAACCTGGCGCCCTCCCCACATACATTCCGGCGCCCTCTCAGTGCCCCCAGTCCGGCCCTGGTTCTGACCCCCTTGTGCAGTCTCTTTTATCTGCCCTTTGAGCCCAAGCTACTGCAGCCTCATGCTAGCTTCAAGTGAAAGCAATGGGATTGCTAGTCAGAGGCACAGCTGATTGGTTACCATGGATCAATGGACTGAACTGAGTATAGTTCATTTGGCCTCTGTTGTTCCTTACTGCGGTCTGCATCTCCTTCTCGTAGGTTAGTTGGAGGGTGGGGCAGCTGATATGTACCAGTAGATGCTTTTTGAGCTCTTCTTTGAAGTTGGGCTAGATTGCATTTTTGGTGCATTCCAGTTCAGTTATTCGCTACAAACTTGCCTCAGCCTAAGCAAATGTTAAATACAGAGAGTTGCCGAATAACAAAACACCGGTGGCGGTGACCTTTTTTAAAGAGAAAAGCTGCTTTGAAAGGTGGCACTTTAGAGTAAATAAGACAGTAGGAGAGAGATGTTTAACCTTTCTCTACCTGTTGCTTCACCACTCCAGATTGCCCCCCGCCCAGGAAACTACTTTTCTGCACACATGCTTTAAATACACTTGCAAACCCTGTGTGGGGGCGGAGAGCAGTTGGTTGGGAGGGTAGGAGAAGGGTAGGGTTGTTTCAGATAAACAATGGATGGGAACTCTTGCTGATGTTCCATTATGTGCATTTGATTGTTGCATTTAGTTCAGCTCTCAGATTCAAGAAGAATGTGTGCTTATCATTCTTGCTACTGTACATTATATCTTGGGTGCTAGCCAGTACACATGCTGCCACAGGGCAGGTTAGCAGGAATTTCAAGGTAGTTGGTTCTGTTTATTTTGGCAAAAGCTCTGAATAAAGAAAGAGAATCAGCTCTGTTTCTGTACACTGCCTTTATGCCAGCTTGCTACAGAATTCACACTAGGAGGTTGTTCTGAAACATGCAGAAGAAAGGGTAGCTAAGCTCATTAATGCATGTGTTGCTGAAGCTAAGACATTTTAAAATTATTATTATGCAGCTAGTTTCCACATCACTTTGAATCTTCTGAATGATCTTTTGAACTATTCATGCCTGGTTATTACTTTTTAGCAGTTTTGAAGAAGATGAGGAAGAGGAAGAGATTGTGCACATGGGCAATGCGATTATGTCTTTCTACTCTGCTCTTATAGATTTGCTTGGACGTTGTGCACCAGAAATGCATGTAAGTGGCTTTCTTGTTTGTGGAGAAATAGTAAAAAGTCACATTAATTACATTTCCAGATTAGCTTCAAATATTTATCCTAACTAACATAAGAGTTATATTATAGGCTGGTTTTCACCATCAAAATCATGATAGGGGAGTGTCCAGCTAAGTTTCAATCCCTGTGCATGCTCCTGAGAAAGAGTCATGTGTCAGCAAACACTGAGGTAGGAGAAGCGGGGGGGGGAGTGATTGTGTGCTAGCCACAATCTGGGTTGGACGGTAGCGGCCAACCCACCTCGCATACCCAGCACTATAGCATGGATGGAAGAAATGCTCCTTTTTCGGGAGCATGCACAGGGCTTGAAGCTTGCCTGGATTCTCCGGCCCTGATTTTGATCGTGAGAACGAACCCATAGTTTGCTTATTAAGAGACAAATATATATATATTTTTAAATGTAACAGCAGAAAGGTATGACTTTAATCAAGAGAACCCATCCCATGTTCCCCTAGAGAAAGATCAAATATGTCCCCCATTGTCAAGAGAATAGAAACACATATATTGGGCAGCAGCGATATAGGAAGATGCTGAAAGGCATCATCTCACACTGCGTGGGTGATGGCAATGGTAAACCCCTCTTGTATTCTACCAAAGGAAACCACAGGGCTCTGTGGTTGCCAGGAGTAGACACCAACTCGACAGCACAACTTTCATTGTATTTTATAGCTTTTTAAAATTATAATCAGTCAAACAAGCCTGAACTGTTTTGCTTGGTGAATTTTAAAAATATATATATATTAAAAAATGGAAGCAGGAATTCATTCAGATTCTGAAGGGAACTCTGAAGTCTTCGGAGGATTTTTCTTGGCTACCACTCTGCTTTCCTTTCTCCTCACTGCTGCTACTTCCAACTTTGCTTACTTGGCAGAACTGAACCTGATCACATCTCTGCTTCATGTTTTTTCAGTTGAACTGTTTCAGGACTAGGAACCTGGTAAACCATTTAGTGCTTTCCCTCTATTATTTCTTTGTTGTATATTTTCCCTGGCTGACATCCATACTAATGCTGTGCTTGTGCAAACATGTGCTAGTGCAATGATGTTAATTAGCCAGATGCACTTAAGTCAAGAGTTTGCATTCCAGACTACTGTTGCATCAGTGCAAATGTGTTTGCACATGCACAGCAAGGTGGTGCACCTCCTGCTGTGAAGCCTCTTCTTCGTATGTTTCAGAGGGAACCTTTGTGCAAGAGCACAACTTCAGACACCCCAGTGACTTTGTGCAGCCATGTGGCTGTCTTGCATTAGTGCAACTTTGTTCGTTGTGCAAGCACAGTATTAGTCTGGATGTCAGCCCCTAATTCTGGGTTTCTGTGGTGCTTTTCTTGTCAATTGATCCTGACGGCCTGCTGCTTCAGTCAGAAACCAAACTCTTTACTTCTGATAGAAAAATGACACACTTTAACTGTGAGCATTTCATTTCACCCTGGAATTCTCCAGGTTTGGTTCAAGTAGCTCTAAGAATTCACATGTGGTATTGTCAGAGATCTGGCCTCAGCCAGCCCTGTGCTATAGCAACCTGCTGCCACCAAGTGGAATTCTTTATTGCTGTGGCTGCCTCTGCTAACCGGGCTTGGCGTTCTCTGTCCTTTACCTTTTTCAAAACTGATAGAATAGTAAGGCAATTAGGCGTGGGGTGGGAATGATAGACTACAGATTGACTTCGCCAGACTAGACACTGACTGACTGACTTCAGTGTGTGACAGGCTCCCTTATGTGCTTAAGCTTTCCATCTCCATTTTTCAAATGCACCCAGTTAGAATTAGCTTATATTTCCCACAGTGTGTTTTTTAAACAAACTAATTCAATTTAACCTCCTTTCTGCTCCTAAACCAACTTGTGAACTGAAACTGTGAACTTTTGACCTGCTACACAATTTACAGAATAAAACATAGGGAATACACAGACACTTCAAAATACAAGCAACAGAAAAGGCCCATTCATAGATGTGTTTGTGTGAATGACTGTATCTGTTCATTTTAAAAGTGAACCTGAATACAGGCCCTTCAAATGCATGGTTCAGATAGGAAGTGTACTTCTCTGAACCTGTTTCCAAACATAACATATGAATGACTATACCTGTGAACAGATCTGTACCTGTGTACACTTGTACAAGTGTTCAACATAACGTGTGAATGGGCCTCGGATATATATCCCTATATTAACACTTAGAAAATATTGTCACCTCAGGATGGATATATATATATTCTCCTGATGCTTGTTTATAATATCTCAGTCCACTATGTCCTGATTTTATCATTATAGATCATTTATCATGATGTATTTTTTACTCCCAAAATCATTAGGGTTTTGAATGGATGAGTACACATGACAAAATAAAATTTGTAATTGTGCTACCGGTATATGTGATATATATTGTGCTGTATGTGCTGTATCATGTATATTTTCATAGTAAAAAACTTAAAAAACAAAATATAGACCATGCCCTTGTTCATTTAGCAAATTTTATATATAAATTAGAAAGTATCTTGTAGCTGGTTTTTTTTGGTAATGTCAATTTTAATATAAATCCTGAAGGCACCCTTTGATAGTACAAACAAGGACTGACACACTTTGCATAATATGCAAAATTGGGATTCATGCATCTCCCTCATGGTAAAGATGTGTGACTTCTAGATGCATGTGAATCTCACATATCTCACTATGAAGGAGATGTCATGCTTCTTCCTAGGAGTGGGGTCTGGTTGCAAGCCTCTAACTCCCTAGAGCAGTGTGGCAGTAAGCAGTTGTAATTTGTGATTATTTAGCAAAGTACCAAGAGGAAGCTGCCCACTCCAGTTATGAAGTAGTGCAGAGCCTTATTGTTGCAGTTAGTCAAGCATGGAGACTCTAGTGCAGTATAAAGTAAAAAAGATTTATTAGGGTAAGTACATTTGAGATAAGAAAGACCTATCCTAACTATGAGCTATATAATGAATTGGGTGGGGGGGAGATGCTCCCATCTGCTCTCCAAGGAGAAAGGAAGTAGAACTGACTCACTACAGGAAATACCTAAGGAATCAAGGCAGGTATCATAGAGTAGAGGCAATGCAGGGACAGATAAGGGGGCCCTCAGTAAATACCTCTACTCCCAATGCCCCTAGTGGTCATTAGGATAGTTGGTGCGAAAGGCTGATGCACTGGAACTCCAACAGTTGTTGGTAACCACTCGTGGAGCAGAGTGAAAGGAGTGCAGCAGGTACTGATAGAGTTCTGAAGTCAAGGCAAGGTCTGAGTTCTGGGTCTGCAGCAAGGTCAGCACAGTCTAGGTCAGCACCGTCCTGTTTTCATGGATCTCTGTCTGAGGACCTTGCACCGGGGAGTCCACTTCTAGGTTCTCACTTAGATCCTGGAACACAGTAGACTCCTTCAGACTGGGGCATCTCTCCAGCGGGGTGTCTTCCTAGGGGTAATGAGGACCTTCCTCATCGGGGGGTTCCCTGAGTGGGGCTGGTTTTGTGGTGTCATTTGCATCCAACTCTGATCCTGAGTCTCCATTTGAGAAACTTGGGTGGATCATGACAGCAGATGAGCAGGTTCCCATTTTGCATAT
This sequence comes from Hemicordylus capensis, assembly GCF_027244095.1. Classification (NCBI taxonomy): domain Eukaryota; kingdom Metazoa; phylum Chordata; class Lepidosauria; order Squamata; family Cordylidae; genus Hemicordylus; species Hemicordylus capensis. The sequence goes on from NC_069657.1 coordinate 67,213,345, forward strand.
TACACAGAAGACATGAAAGGAGGAACTGGACATCACTCATGTTTACTCTTCAGGTACTGTTTGCAGTGTCCAAAACATCCAAAGTGTCCTATGGAACTTTCCTTTGAATACCAAGATTAAAATAATTTCATATAGTTAGAAGGAAAAGTCACAGTTTTGTAGTGATTTGCATTTTAAGAAACAAAAATATGAGCATATTCTAACTCCTTTCACCACTACTAAGTTGCCCCTGCTAACTTGGCAAAGAGGCACCTTTTAACGTGGTGATTCTCTTTATTTAGCAGGGGGAGAGTAACTGGCCCTATCCACCCGCAGCACACTATCACCAGTGACTGTTGCTGGTGTCTATCTTGTGTTTCATTTTAGATTGTGAGCCCTTTGCGGACAGGGTTCCATCTTATATTCATTTATTATTTCTCTGTGTAAACCTCCCTGAGCCATTTTTGGAAGGGCGGTATAGAAATAGAATAGAATAGAATAGAATAGAATAGAATAGAACAGAATAAATAAATAATAAGTGAATCTACTATAAAAAGAAACCAAGATCCTGTTTTAACAGCTTATCCAAACTGGAAAAGGTGAAGCTATTAGAATCCGATCGATCCTGCGCTCCCTGGTACCAACAGAAGATTTGGTTGGTATTATAAGCATACCGCTAAAACTGCCAACAGTAAACAAAGGTAACTATATCAGTTTGTGATCTTTAAGGCATTTTAAAATATTTTCAATAAATCTAATTTGGGCTTCAGACAAAATTAAATATTTTTTAATGTTAAGTAAATTAAGGGGGGGTATTAAAGCAGATTTTCCATAGTCTGTTTTCTAAAATTAGTCTTAAATTATTTTGTTGAAAACAATAATATATGAAGTGTTGCATATGTTTAACATGCTTTCTGAGTGCCATTATTATTGGGGACCTCTGAATAGTTTGTATAGGAACGTTTTTAAACATAATGCTGGCTGGCACAATGCTTGGGATTCTGATCAGCCATTGTAGATAACTATCCAAATAGACATATGTAAGAGAATATAGTATAGTGTCCTCAGTAGATATTAACTGGCATCTTGACTAAGGCAATGGCAGCAAACCCTGCACCCTCCAAAAATATGTCATTGAGGGCTGTGTGACATATTTTTGTGTGACATCAGGAACATATTATTGGAGGGCACCACACTTTTCCAGAGGAAGCAGAGATCGATAACGCCCCCCCCCCCCCAATAATTTTTTATTGGCCCCCAGCTTGTTGCCTTAAAATGTAAAGTGCTAGACCACTTCCAAGTAATTCAGATTGTTTCCTTTTGTATTTTAAATATTTTATAATGTGACTATAAAACCAAGGGAACTGGGATACTTAGAATAGGATATTTATATAGTCTGATTGCCTTCTGTGAGTTCAAAATTATAAACTTTGGGATAATTATGCAACTGAATTTATTTAAATTCAAGATAAGCACTCCATTGTAATGGATTTCTGAATGGCAACGGTATAAAACTAAAATGAAGTTGTATGAGCAGTATTTTGTAAGAGGTCAATTGTATTTCTTTTCAGATGGGACAGGCACTGAACCAGACATGTCTGCAAGTTTCTGCCCTGATCATAAGGCACCCATGGTTCTCTTTCTAGATCGTGTCTATGGTATAAAAGACCAAAGCTTCCTTCTCCACCTCTTAGAGGTTGGATTTTTACCAGATTTAAGAGCATGTGCCTCATTGGATACAGTGAGTATATTTATTAGTATATTATTTTATTGGTCTTGGAGGAAATGGATTATCTAGACCCATTGCAAAGTGGCTTACGAGCAGGCTGTAGGGTTGAGACTACTTTGGTGAGCCTGATGGATAATCTCTATTTGGGAACTGACAGAGGGAGTTCAGCTCTGTTAGTTATTTTGGATCTCTCAGTAATTTTTGATGCCATAAACCATGGTATCCTTCTGGATCCATTTATTGCCATGATCAGGAGAGGTCTACCTAGAGCTGCTGTTGGCTTGGTTGGTGGCTACTCAGTCAGGACTTCTCAATAACTGCTCCTGAGCTGTGGAACATGCTCTTCACTGAGGTGTGAGGCCTGACCTCTTTGTTAGCCTTCAAGAGGACCTTAAAAATACATCCCTTTTCTCGGGGATTTGATGGCTACATTTAATTGTTCTAGCTGTTTTAATTTGCTGCTGTTATCAGTTTTATTGTTGTTTTAACAATTTGTAAACTGTCCAGAGACTGATGTTTGGGGCAGTATAAAAATGTAATCAATAAATAACATTGTTTAGTGACACTCAGGGTTGTGTTCAATAAATATATGTTGGTTGATACCTGTGGAATCTTAGGATATCTTCCTGATAGAGTTCTCAGTAATTCAGAAATTGTATGCAACTTTACCAATGGAAGTTGATCCTGTAGAAAATACTACTGTATAAAAGCAGAGATCTGGTAGAATGTCATTGCTGAGAGTCTGAGCTATAGATCAGGAAATCCCTCATTCAAATCATACCCATTGGGCTTACGTAGTGGTCCTATGCAAGGCAGTTTCTCTCAAGCCTCACCCCACCCCCTGGAATATGGGCATAATAATACTGATCTGCTTAGGGTTTGCATAGAGGAAACAGTTTATTAATGTTATAAAATACATCAATTTTGTAAAGGGGAAAACACTAGGTCATTTGACGAGTAGTATATTGTGTTCTTAGTCCACATTTGTCATTGCCAATAAAATGGATAACAAGATGAGGCTTTCCACATGAGCAGTGTGAAGAGCTGGGTGGGGTTTGGCAGGGAGAGTGGACTTGACCTGCTCTCTCTGCACACGGCCACCCACACGATTACCGGCTCCATCAAGGAGCCAATAGGTGTGGCAGGGATTGGGGGCCACCTGGCCCCCAGAAGCCAAAGAATGCCCCGTGTGAGCCCCCGATGTCAGGAGGCTTGCTGTAGTCTCCTGGGCAGGGGTGTCCTTGTGAGTCACCATGACGTGGAGCTGCACCGTGACAACTCATGATCTGAAAAACAGGGTTAGCGGAGCACTTGCTCCACTAACTTCATTTAAGCCCATTAAAATAACAGGTGCTAGTAGCCTTTTCCCCGCACCTTCCGCCCCAGTATCCAGGGCCGCCACCGCCTCACTGGCCGGGCCTGCGCCCCCGCCACCGCCGGCCTCCCCTTTCCGGGCCGGGCCGGCTGCCGCCTGTGGCTTCTGCGGCCGGGCCGGGCCCGCCGCTGCCTCTGTCCCCCCGCCCCAGTCTCCGGCCGGGCCGTCTCCGGCCGGGCCACCGCCGGCCTCCACGGCCAGGCCGGGACCTTCGCCATCGGCCTCCGCACCGCTGCCGGCCTCCGCTCCGCCGCCGGCCTCCCCGGCTGGGCCTCAGCCCCCCGCCACCGCCCGTCTCCCCTTTCCGGCTTCTTCCGCTGCCTCCTTCCCTTCGCCCGTCGGCGGGGGTGCCTCGCTCGGCTTTCCCCGCCGCTTCCTTCCCCCATTTGGCGGTGGCCACGGCGGCGGCTCCACCACCGCCTCGCCCAGCTTCTTCGGCTGCCTCCTCCCCCCCGCCCGGCGGCGACGGCGCCTCACCCGGCTCCCCCCGCCGCCTCCTCCCCCCGTCCATCGGCGGCGGCCGCAGCGGCAGCTCTGCCCCCGCCTAGGCCGGCTTTTTCCGCTGCCTCCTCACCCCGTCTGGCGGCGATGGCGCCGCCGCCTCTCCCCTCCCGCCTCTGCCCTCCCCGCGGCCGGGCCGGACCCGCCCCTGCCGCCTCTGCCCTCCCCGCGGCCGGCCCGGACCTGCCGCTGCCGCCTCTGGCCTCCCCGCGGCTGGGCCGACCAACCAGCCAACATGACCACCTGGTGCCTACGGTCGTGTCTCCCTTGGCTGTTCTGGGCATGCGCTCTGCGCATGCCCAGAACAGCTGAGGGAGACACGGACGCAGACACCAGACACGGACAGACACACCAGGGACTTTATTATATAGGATAACCAGCACTTTGTATTTTGCCCAGAAACATATTGGCAGCCAGTGCAACTCCTGTAATATTGGAGTAATATGGTCTCTTCAAGATGTCCCGGAGATCAACCTGGCTGCCGCATTTTGTACTAATTGCAGTTTCTGGACTACGTAGAAAGGCAGCCCCACATAGAGCGCACTGCAGTAATCAAGTCTGGAGGTTACCAGCAAGTGTACTACTGTTTTGAGATCATGAACCTCAAGAAACGGACACAGCTGGCGTATCAACCGAAGCTGATAGCGCTTCTGGTCGCTGCCTCAACCTGGGGAACCAGGGAAAGGTGTGGATCCAGAAGCACTCCCAGACTGCGTACCTGTTCCTTCTGAGTAAATGTGACCCCATCTAGAACAGGTAGATCAATATTGCTTCCCGAGTGACAACCCCGCACAATAAGTACCTCCTTCTTGTCTGGGTTCAGTCTCTGTTATCCCTCATCCAGCCCATTACTGCTTCCAAGCAGGCATTCAGGGAGGATATGCCTTCTCCTGATGATGTTGACATAGAGAAATAGATTTGGGTGTCATCAGCATACTGATAACACCCAGCACCAAATCTCCGGATGGTCTCTCCCAACTGTTTCATGTAGATATTAAAAAGCATTGGAGACAGTATGCAGCCCTGAGGGACCCCATATAAAAGCTCAGATTTTGAAGAGCAACAGTCTCCAAGCAACACCATCTGGGATCTGCTAGAAAGGTAGGAGCAGAACCACTGCAAAGCAGTGCCTCCCACCCACAACTCCCTCAGACGTTCCAGAAGAATACTATGGTCGATAGTATCGAAAGCTGCCAAGAGATCCAAAACGACCAACAGAGTCACACTTCCTCTGCCAGTTCCCAACTGGAGATCATACAACAGGCCGAACAAGGCAGTCTCCACTGCATAACCCGTCCGAAAACCAGTTTGAAATGGGTCTAGATCGTCAGTTTCCTCCAAGACCGCTTGGAGCTGGAAGGCCACCACCCTCTCAATCACCTTGCCCAACCATGGGAGTTTGGAGACAGGCCTGTAGCTATTAAACTCTGAGGGGTCCAAGGCAGGCTTCTTAAGAATAGGTCTAATAATTGCCTCCTTTAAACAAGGAGGCATCCTGCCCTCCATCAGAGAGGTATTTATAATTGCCACCAGGCTCTCAACAACAACCCCCTTGCCAGATAGTATAAGCCACGTTGGGCAAGGATCAAGCAGACAGGTGGTAGGACGCATCGTTCCGGGCAACTTGTCCACATCCACAGGAGTCACAAAACTGAAATTGATCCATTCTAACCACACAAGAGGAGTTGCTGGATACCTCTGCATCTGACACTGCAATAACTGTGGAGTCTACATCTAGATCGACCCAAATATGAGAGACTTTGTCCACAAAAAACTAATTAAAAACATCACAGCGGGCAACTGATGGTTCCAAATTTGGATTCAGGGGAGCAGGGGGCCCTACTAGCCTGATCACAACCCGGAATAGCTCCTCTGGACGAGAGCCTGTGGAAGCAATACGGGCAGAAAAGAAACACTTCTTTGCTGCACGTATTGCCAGAGCATAGATCCTTAAATGTGCTCTATGTCGCAATCTGTCGGATTCGAGTCAAGTCTTCCTCCACTTGCGCTCCAGTCGCCTACCTTGCTGCTTCAGCTCCCGCAGATCTTCCATACACCAAGGAACCATTTTTGAAGCAGGTCAGAGAGGATGCTTAGGAGCGATCATGTCTACTGCCCTGATGAGCTGATTATTCCAATTCTCCACCAGGGCATCAACCAGATCGCCGGCAGGGCCAACATTAAATCCTTCCAAGGTCTCTTGGAATCCTATTGGATCCAATAACCTTTTTGGATGGACCATTCTAATAGGTCCCTCACTCCTGCAGAGGTGTGGCGCAACCGTGAGTCTGACTTTAACCAGGTGGTAGTCCGTCCATGACAATGGGGAAATCACACCCACGGAACACCACCCTGATCAGAATGAAAGATCAGATCAAGAGTATGACCAGCAACATATGTCAGTCCAGAGATCACTTGGGATAGGCCCATAGTTGTCATGGCCGCTATGAACTCCTGAACTGCACCAGACAACCCGGTCCCGAAGTGGATATTGAAGTCCCCCAGCACCATAAGCCTGGGGGACTCCAACGCCAAACCCGAGACCAAGTCCGCGAGCTCAGTTAGGGACTCTGTTGGGCAGCGGGGTGATCGGTACACCAACAGAAGTCCCAATCTATCCCTGGTCCCCAAACATAAGTACACACATTCAATATGATCAGACACTCTTATAGGGATCCTGGTAAGGGAGATATTCTCCTTAAAGACCACAGCTGCTCCACCTCCCCGCCCACACTCCCCTACCTGCTCCTCTACAGAGTACCCTGGAGGGAGAAGCTGGTCCCAAACTGGGCCCCCAGCCTCTCCCAACCAAGTCTCTGTGATACACACCAGGTCAGCCCCTTCATCCCTGATCAAATCATGGATTATTTCAGATTTGTTTTGGACTGACCTGGCGTTACAAAGGAGCAAGGCATTATTTGACCTGGCATTATTTAAATATGACATTTAAATAAAGATAATCAGTAATACTAATGACTTAATTGTTACTTTAACGAAACTCTAATCTGGAACAATAATTTAAAATAGCCTCAAGATATCAGAAACATGCAGAACATTAAAATATGCTTTTGACTGATCTTCTGTAATTACTTCTCACACATCTGAGAGCTCCCCCTACCCTTTCCTGGCTGTTTTGGGGGCTTGAAGAAATAAAAACAAAAATTTATTTTATACCCCACCACCAAAGACTAAGTAGTTTAAGGAAATTAATACTAGGAAATAGTAGTAGTAGGGAATTAATAGTGACAGTGTGCTATTAATCAGGGATGTTCATGAATGTTTTGGCATGGTGAGGAGTGGTACCTTTAAGCATGTGTAAAGCAGGTCCTTGCCTCCTCCTCTGCAGCTGCCTCACCAGTTTTCCAGGTGCAGTGCTGCATCTCTCAGAAGTCCGCTCACAGTCACGGGGTTTCACCCATGTGCTGCAGGAGGAATGCAAATGACCACTGTGCATGTGTGGCAGTCATTTGCGTGGTCAGCAACATCATACTGACCACGCACATGGCCACTGTGTATACGTGGTGGCCATGTGCATCCCACTGCCACACATAGGCTGCTGAGTGAAGCCCCACAACCACGTGCGGACTTCTGAGTGGTGTAGAACCACACCTGGAAAAGCAGATGGGCAGCAGAGGAGCAGGGTAAGGTCCTGCTTTGCTCATGCTTAAAGGTACCATTCCCCACCCTGCCAAAACATTGGTGCACATTCCTAATTAATAGCACTCTGTCATTTTTCTGTTGAAGGCCAAGTTGAAGACAGATCATCCTGGAGATAATCTATCTATGTGGTCGTTAAGAGTCGACACCAACTTGATGGCACTTAATCAATCAATTCAAGCAATTATTTTTCTATAAACTGAAATTAAAAGAACAAATTAGACAATAAAGAAATTGGTGGAAATTACTCATAGTACTAGCATCTAGCGGCTGATGTTGCCATGCGAGGAAAGAAAATCTGAAGCTGCGAAGAGAATTACAATTGGAACATGGAATGTAAGAAGCATGAACATGGGAAAGATCAAGACAATGAAAGATAAAATGAATCAACTACAGATTGACATCTTGGGCATCAGTGAATTAAAGTGGACTGAAATAGAACACTTTCAGTCAGAAAATGATACCGTTTACTACACAGGACACAAGAAATAAAGAAGGAACGGTGCTGCTTTCATAGTCAGGAAGGATATAGCAATGACAGTACTTGGGTACAATGAGGTCAGTGACTGACTAATATGAATTCAGTTTCGTGGACAACCCTTTAACATGACAGTTCTTCAAGTCTATGCCCCAATGACTGATGCAGAAGTTGATGAGTTTTATGCTCAAGTCCAGTATGAAATTGACAGAACGTGCAAGCAAGATGTGATGCTGGTGGTTGGAGACTGGAATGCCAAAGTTGGAAATGGTAAGGAGGAGAACACAGTCAGCCTATATGGCCTAGGAAACAGAAATGAAGCAGGAGAATGACTTATTAGTTCCTGCCAAGCCAGTGATCTCTTGATTGCCAACACATTCTTCATACAACCAAAGTGGCGCCTATACACATGGACATAACCAGAAGTAGTACACAGAAATCAAACTGATTACATTATTGGTGCAAGGAGGTGGAAGAGCTCGGTTATAACAGCAAAAGCGTGGCCGGGGGCCGATTGTGGAACAGATCACAAACTGCTGCTCACATGCAAGTTTCAAGTTAAGCTAAAGTGGGAAAACAAAGCTATCCAGCTTCCACGATATGATCTTGAGAATGTACCCACCATTTTCAAGGAGAACATCAGCAACCGCTTTGAAGTTCTGAACCTCATTGATAGGGAACCAGAGGAACTGTGGAATGAAATCAAAGAAGTTGTTAAGGACAAATGTGAAAAGAGACTGTCAAAAACCAAGAAACGGAAGAAAGCAAAATGGATTTCAGAAGAGATGATGGAAATTGCCAAGAAGAGGAGAGAAGCCAAAGTCAAGAAAGATAAAGACCTCAGGAAGGAATTTAACAGGGAATTTCAGAAAGCTGTTAGAAGAGACAAGGAGCAGTATTACAATGGCATCTTTAAAGATCTTGAGGATGGAAATAGACAAGGAAAAATAAGGAAGGTTTTCCAAAAGATCTCTAAACTCTAAAAGACGTTCCAACCTCAAATTGATATGTTAAGGAATGCCAAAGGACCGATAGTAACTGATTCAGAGAAGATCAAACAGAGATGGAAGGAGTATACTGAAAATCTGTACAGCAGGAGCAGCAACATCCAAGGTACTCCAGAAGATATTCCCTACTTGCAAGAACCTCTAGTACAGGAAGATGAAGTTACATCAGCACTCCAGTCATTACCAAGTTGGAAGGCTACAGGAATTAATGGAATAACTACAGAGATATGGCAGGCAACAGAAGAAGAATCAGTCAATTCTCTAACCAAAATATGCCAGCAATTTTGGAGACTGACACAATGGCCAACAGATTGAAAGTGGTCACTCTACATACCGATACCAAAGGAAGGAGACTTAACAGATTGCGCAAACCTTCACACAATATCCTTAATTTCACATGATAGCAAAATAATGCTCAGGATCATCCAATGCAGATTAGAGCCCTACGTGGAAAGGGAAATGCCGGGTGTTCAAGCTGGTTTCAGAAAAGGACGAGGAACAAGAGACATCATTGCTGATTCACGCTGGATAATAGAGAAAGCCAGAGAATAACAAAAAGAAGTCAATATGTGCTTTATTGAGTACAGAAAAGCCTTCGATTGCATTGACCATGTCAAGCTGTGGAATATCCTTAGGAAAATGGGTGTCCCAGAACATCTCATTGTTCTCATGAGAAACCTATACACAGGACAGGAAGCCACAGTCCAGATGGAACACTGCCGCCACAGTGGAACACTGCCGCCCAGCTACTGCCGCCACAGCGGCTTCCCCCCCTCTTCAAGTTAAAGGGGGGAATGCTCCTCTTCCCCCTTCCCTGCAGTTACTGCAGTTACTGCTGCCGCCAAGGCTTTCTGCTTCTTCTTCTTCTTCTTCTTCTTCTTCTTCTTCTTCTTCTTCTTCTTCTTCTTCTTCTTCTTCATGTAAAAGGGGGGAATGCTCCCCTTGCCCCCACCCAGCTACTGCCACCGTGCCTTTTTTTTTAAAGGGACAGCTAAAACCTTTTTGCCCCTGGCTATCTAGAATAGCTAATGGATGGGGAAGAGTTAGTGTGTAGGAATAACAATAGGCCCAATTCCAATATGACAAACCATGGGATACAAAATCCAAAAAGCAATAAATGTTATGGACCTACTCCTACTTTTATTTATATTTTTTAAATTTTAATAAAAACATATACATTGATTATGTTTGTTTTAAACAGTATGTGTGTTTATTTATCCCCATTTAATTCTTCAACTTCTCTCCTTTGCTTCATGCCCTCACAATTTAAACCTTCTGTAAAAGTTCCTCATGATTAAATACTCTGGCTGACATCCTGATTAAATTACTCCTGATTTCTGTGGCCCCTATGGTGCTGAGGTGCTCTTCAAGTTGTTTTGGAATTGCACGTAGGGCGCCAATTACTACTGGGATTATTTTGGTCATCTTCTGCCACAGCCTTTCAATTTCAATTTGTAAATCTTTGTATATTGTTATTTTTTCTATTTCTTTTTCTTCTATTCTGCTATCACCTGGTATTGCTATGTCAATTATTTTGACTTGTGTTGTATTATTATTTATTATTATTATTATTATTATTATTATTATTATTATTATCCCCCCATGCTGATTTGGGGCTACAGTGGGAGAGGGAAAAGAGTTGAGGAACTCGGAGCCCACTCACTGCCTGCCCTTCCACTTTTGCCACTTCCTCTCTTCCCCTAACAGTGCAGGCCCTGCAAGCCTCAGGGCCAAGCAAACTCTTTCTTCCTGACTTGCAGCTTTTAATGGTGCTGTGGGAGCTTCCCTCCGTGATCAATCAGGCCCAACTACAGCCAAGCCAACTGTTGCACGCATCACTTACTTTTGGGCTCAGGCACTTGAGAAACCAGGATGGAGGCTCCTGCTTCAGCAGCCGCAGCAGCAACAAAGTGGAGGGAGGCAGGGAGGTGGGAGGGACAGAACATGCTAAGTGGGGAGGAGGAGGAGGAAAGCAACCCATGAGGAGAGCTCTGCCCACTCACCTTCTTCCCTGGGAGCTACAGCGCTGGCAGCAGCACAGCAAAGCATTCCCTTATTCTTAGCTAGGCAGGCAGCATTGCTGGCAGGCAGGGGGCAGTGGTGGCGCCCATGCCCACCAAAATTCGATTAATTTGCTCGAGTGGGCAGGTGGCAGTGCCACCCAAAAATTGGTCTCCTAGGCAACTGCCCAAGTCTCCCTAGTGGGCTGGCTGGCCCTGCTTGGTAGTCAAGTTGTGCAGGCCTTGTGTCATTATGCACAATTAAGACTCTGCATTGAAGTAGAAAATATGTTGATCAGACAGTCATGTTCTGTAACCTGAAAGGTTTCTATATTCACAATTTTTACCTCATGAACGATGCATAATTGCTGCATATATCCTTTATGCAGGTTTCTTTGAGTACTACGGAGACAGCTCTTGCTCTGAACAGATATATTTGCACAGCTGTGTTTCCATTACTCACAAGGTGTGCTTCTCTCTTTTCGGGAACTGAGCATTATGTCTCCCTAATTGATTCCATGCTTCATACAATATATCGACTATCCAAAGGACGATCTCTTACAAAAGCCCAAAGAGACACTATTGAAGAATGTTTGCTTGCTATATGTCAGTAAGTATATATACAACACTGTTTTATATAAGTGTGTTCTGTTTTATATAAGTGTGATTCTTAACTTTAAAAAAAATCATATTCTGTCAATGCAAATTTTGTTTTGAGGTGGAGGAAGTATTAGTTTAGAGGAAATTGATCTGTACTGCTGTTCTTGTAAATCTGCCCATTTACCCTGTAGGAGTTTATAGTTTTAAATCCCTGATGCCTTCCCATTCTACTCTTAAATCCCAAAAGTATATATTTGATGTACAGGGTAGCATCGCTTTTCCATTCTACTCATTTTACTTGAGCATCTTTTTCTGAAAATTGTGAGTATAGTAATGATTCATGTGTTTTTTCCATACTTCCCCAAAAAATGTTAATGCTCATCACTAGTCTAGGGTACTAAATTATTAGGATGCAATGGAAAACTCATGTTTATAATCTGTGAGGATGTGATTCAAGTAACTAATCATTGATTGATTGATTGATTGCTTGATTGATTAAGTGCCGTCAAGTTGGTGTTGACTCTCAGCAACCACATAGATTCTCTCCAGAACTATTTGCTACTTTAATGTGGTCAAATACAACCCAGTATGGCTACTGCTTTGTCCTAGATTGTTGTCAAATTTGAGATTAACAGCAGGGGGGAAATATCATCTTCTTCATTTCATCCCATCATGGCACAGTCAGCTGAAATTAGAATCTTCCTGATCCTATGTCACTGCTTCTCTAAATACGAACATAAGAACAGCCCTGCTGGATCGGGCCCTAGGCCCATCTAGTCCAGCATCCTGTTTCACACAGTGGCCCACCAGATGCCGCTTGAAGCCACAGGCAGGAGTTGAGGGCATGCCCTCTCTCCTGCTGTTACTCCCCTGCAACTGGTACTCAGAGGCATAGTGCCTTTGAGACTGGAGGTGGCCCTCTGACTAGTAGCCATTGATAGACCTCTCCTCCATGAAGTTATTTCCCTCTTAAAGCCATCCAAGTTGTAGGCTGTCACAACATCTTGTGGTAGAGAATTCCACAAGTTGATTATGCGTTGTGTGAAAAAATACTTCAGTTTGCTGGTCCTAAATTTCCTGGCAATCAATTTCATGGGATGACCCCTGGTTCTAGTGTTATGTGAGAGGTAGAAGAATTTCTCTCTATCCACCTTCTCCACTCCATGCGTGATTTTATAGACCTCTATTATGTCTCCCCACAGTCTTCTTTTTTCTAAAATAAATAGCCCCAAGTGTTGTAGCCTTGCCTCATAAGAATGGTGCTCTAAGCCCCTGATCTGGTCACCCTCTTCTGCACCTTTCCCAGTTCTACAATGTCCTTTTTTAGATGTGGTGGCCAGAATTGTACACAGTACTCCAGGTGTGGCCGCATCATAGTTTTGTATAAAGGCATTATAATATTAGCAGTTTTATTTTCAGTCCCCTTCCTAATGATCCCTAGCATGGAATTGGCCTTTTTCACAGCTGCCACACATTGAGTCGACACTTTCAATGAGCTGTCCACCACGACCCCAAGATCCATCTCTTGATCAGTCATCAACAGCTCAGATCCCATCAACGTATACTTGAAGTTAAGGTTTTTCATCCCAATGTGCATCACTTTACACTTGCCAACATTGAACCGCATTTGCCATTTTGTTGCCCACTCCCCCAGTTTGGAGAGATCCTTTTGGAGCTCCCCGCAATCTGTTTTGGATTTCACTACCCGAAAGAGTTTCTTATCATCTGCAAATTTGGCCACCTTGCTGCTTACCCCTACTTCTAGATCATTTATGAATAAATTAAAAAGCACCGGTCCCAGTATAGATCCCTGGAGGACCCCACTTCTTACTTCCCTCCATTGTGAAAACTCTCCATTTATCCCTACCCTCTGTTTCCTGTCTTTCAACCAGTTAGCAATCTACATATGTACTTGTCCTCTTTTCCCATAACTGCTAAGTTTCCTCAGGAGTATTTGATGAGGAACTTTGTCAAAAGCTCTTTGGAAGTCTAGGTATACTATGTCAACTGGATCACCCTTATCCACACATTTGTTAACATGCTCAAAGAACTCCAAAAGGTTCATGAGGCAAGATTTCCCTTTGCAGAAGCCATGATGGTTCTCTCCCAGCAGGGCCTGTTCTTCTATGTGCTTTATGATGTTATCCTTGAGAATGCTTTCCATCAATTTGCCTGGAACGGACGTTAAGCTAACCAGCCTGTAATTTCCCGGATCACCTCTCGATCCCTTTTTGAAAATTGGTGTTACATTGGCTACTTTCCAGTCCTCTGGTACAGAGCCTGATTGCAGGGATAAGTTATATATTTTAGCAAGGAGGCCGACAATTTCACATTTGAGTTGTTTGCGTACTCTAGGATGGATGCTGTCTGGCCCTGGCGATTTGCTAGTTTTCAGTTTTTCCAGACAGTTTGGAACATAATCTCTTGTCACCTCTATCTGACTCAGTTCTTTAGCCTCCATCCCTAAAAAGCCTACTTCAGGAACAGGTATATGCTCAGTATCCTCTGCCATGAAGACAGATGCAGAGGTCCAACCGCCTCCCTGGCAGGTTTCCTGCATCTGATGTATTTAAATAAGTTTTTGTTATTCCCCTTGATACTTTTGGCTAAATGTTCCTCAAACTCTCTTTTTGCCTCCCTTATTGTCACCTTGCATTTCTTTTGCCAGAGTTTGTGTTCCTTTCTGTTCTCCTCATTTGGACAGGCCTTCCAGTTTCTGAAGGAAGTCTTCTTCCCTTTTATGGCTTCCTTGACTTTACCTGTTATCCATGCTGGCATCCTCCTGGACTTAGTGGTACCTTTCCTCCTTTCAGGTATACTGTCTAACTTGGCTTCTAGTATTGTGGTTCTGAGTAAACTCCATGCATTCTGGAGTGAAGTGACTTTCTTCATTTTCCCTTTCTGATTTCTTTTCACCATATTCCTCATTTTGGAGAAGTTTCCTCTTCTGAAATTCTAAGTGTCTGTGTTAGACTTCTTTGGTTATTCTCTCCCCACATGCATGCTGAATTTGATCGCATTATGGTCACTGTTCCCTAAAGCATCGCTGACACTGACATCCCGCACCAGGTCCTGGGTGCCACTCAGGATTAAGTCCAAGGTCACCTTCTCTCTGGTTGGTTCCAAGACCAACTGTTCTAGGGCACAGTCATTCAACGTATCTAGAAATTTGACCTCTCTGCCATGACCTGACTGTGAATTTACCCAGTCTTTGTGTGGGTAATTGAAGTCACCCATTATTACTGCCCTGCCTCTCCTTGAAGCTTCCCTGAATTCCTCCTGCAACTCCCAATCACTGTCAGCGTTTTGATCTGGAGGGCGATAGCACGTCCCCAGTAGCAAATTTCCTTTCAGGCCTTGTATTGTCACCCACAGGGTTTCTGTGGAGGACTCCGGTCCAGCTATGTTTTCTACTTTGTTAGATTCTATCCTTTCTTTAATATACAGTGCTACTCCACCTCCAAGGCGCCCCTCCCTGACTTTTCTATAGAGTTTATATCCAGAGATAAGTGTCCCACTGGTTCTCACTGTTCCACCATGTTTCTGTTATGCCCACTATATCTATTTCTGTGTTAGCAGCCAAGCACTCCAGCTCACCCATCTTGGCTAGGAGGCTTCTGGCATTGGCATATAAGCACCTATACGCTGAATCTCTTCCCTGGTGTCTGCTATCTTTCTTTTGACTCTTTGACCAGCTGGCACAGGCTCCTGTCTGCTCTTTATATGGTTCTGCTGTGTCCCCTTCTGTTTTATCTGAATCCTCTGCACCCTCGCACTTTGAGGGATGGCATTTGCTGAACGAAGCTACTGTCTAGCTCCCGTTGGCTATTCCCCAGGTGTCATTTTAAAATCTGCTCTGCAACCTTTTTGATTTTAAGTGCCAGCAGTCTGGTACCATCTTGGTTCAAGTGCAGCCCGTCCCTTTTGTACAGGCCTTGCTTGCCCCAAAATGTGTCCCAGTGCCTAACAAATCTAAACCCCTCCTCCCGGCACCAATGTCTCATCCATGCATTGAAACTCCTCAGCTCTGCCTGTCTCATTGTACCTGTGCATGGAACAGGTAGCATTTCTTAGAATGCTATCTTGGGGGTTTTGGACTTCAGAATGCTACCTATCAGCCTAAATTTGGCTTCCAGGACCTCCTGACTACATTTCCCCGCATTTTTGGTGCCAACGTGCACCACGACACCTATCTCCTCCCCAGCACTGCCTAACAGCCTATCTAGACGCTGCATGATGTTTGCAGTCTTCACACCAGGCAGGCAAGTCATCGTGCGATCAACACGTGGGTCACAAACCCATCTCTCTATACCTCTAATGATCAAATCACCCACTACAAGGAGGCCCCCACCCCCTGGAGGAGTATCCCCTGTGCGAGAGGATATGGGCTCATCATCCACGGAAGGGGTCCCTTCTAAACGAGTGTTTCCCTCTTCCTCAGACTGATTTCTTCCTTCCCCGAGACCTCCATTCTCCCTAACAGCAGTGGAGATATCAGCCCTGGAGTGGGATGCCTCTACCACATCCCTGAACGTCTCGTCCGCATGCCTCTCTGTCTCTCTGAGCTTCTCCAGATCCACCACCTTGGTCTTGAGGGAACGAACTTGTTCCCTGAGAGCCAGGAGCTCCTTGCACCGAGCACATACCCATGACTTCTGCCCATGAAGCAAATAGTCATACATGTGGCACTCTGTGCAATGCAATACACTGGGAAGTGCCCCCTCTCCTGCTGGCTTTCTAGCTTCATAGTGGTTAAATAGTGATCCCCCCACCCAACAAATGTTTCCATTCTACATGAATAAACAGATTCTAATCATGCTCCTGTTTTTCTTTTAGGGAATCTGTTTTACAGAATACTTGTACTGAATGTCTTGCATTCCAATCACTCCTGTTATTGTCTTGCAGCTTTATCAAAATATATGCAGATTACTAATGATGATTTCCCCCCCAATTACAGTCATCTACGGCCTTCTATGCTACAGCAGCTATTGCGACGGCTAGTTTTTGATGTACCTTTACTTAATGAATATTGTAAAATGCCACTCAAGGTAAATATTTCTATTACTATTAATGACACAAAATATTTCATTATTTTTAGGGCTTTCGTTTCTTTTTCTTCAAATTTTTTTTGAAGGTTCTAGGAGTTGTAGGTAACAATCATTGGTGTTCAGTCACTTTCTCTTCTACCTTTTTGAAGTATGGATTTGGCATATTATCATTTGACTACCTTCAGTTTTGCCCTTAATTTAACCAGAAAATTGACATTTTGGACTAGCAGCATTCTCCAACCCATGGGGAAACTTTGCAGTTTCCCAGGACACTCTGCTGCTGACCTAAAAGCCACCATTTTATAACAAAGAAACTTCAAAGGGAAACCCCAGCAAGGAACGAATGAACTAGAATTTCTCAGGAGGATTGATTATATTTGTTTTGGCTTAAACAAAGACCATATTTTCTTATCTCAATGCATATTAAGTAATTTAGTTCAACCAGGAAGACTGTACTATAATCTGTTTTACTTGTGGGCTTTCCAAAGGCATATGTTTGGCTTCTATGGGAAACATGATGCTGAACTAGATAGGCCTTGGCCTGATTCAGCAAAGCTCCTATGTATGTTGGTGTAAATTATTACTGTAGTTATCTCATGCATCTCACTTAAAAGTAGCCACCCACAGCCCCTTTCTTATTCCATAGCTTTTTTTATCTCATTGTTCACAAGACTGGGTCCACCATCTACAAGCTCTAAAATGAAACCATTGTTCCTATTTCAATATTTCTGTTAACTTAGCATAGCCAGGAAGCCTGTTTTATCTACTATTTCTGCTGTTGTGAATCATCACTGTACTTTAATTTCTTACCTTTTAACTTGAATAATAATGGTCACATATTACACCTCTCCCATTCCCTTGTTCTTTGGAAAACTTTACAATGTTTTCCAGCTTTGTTTAGTCCCATGTACTTAAATATATGCTTGCTAACTGAGGATAACACTTCATGCATCTGATGAAGTGGACTGTAGTCCTCAAAAGCTTATGATGAAATAAACCTGTTAATCTCTAAAGGTACTTCAAAACTCTTTGTCAATTTGTCCTAGTATTCTTCTTCCTTTAATATATAACAAATATTTTCTGCTATTCATAGCTTCTAACAAATCACTATGAGCAGTGCTGGAAATATTATTGCTTGCCTTCAGGATGGGGGAGTTATGGAATTGCAGCTGAAGAAGAGTTACATTTAACTGAGAAACTTTTCTGGGGAACTTTTGATTCTCTTTCTCATAAGGTAAAAGTAGTAATCCAGATTAACATTTGCAAGAATGAAACACTACAAAGCTTACCTTTGCACTGCACAAATTGCTTTTTTGAATTCTGCTTCCACTTAATTCTATAAAGACTAAGAATAAAACCATCTAGCCAAAACAAAATATTCTGCTTAATTACTAAAGGCTCTATTCAGACAACAAGATCCACAGACCCACTGATTTAGTAGATTTTAGAACTGGGACGAATTTCTCACACTGTCAGATAAATGTGTACACTTTGTCATTTCTTAACAGATCCAGCCAACATGGAAGTCTTACATTTTTGAAGTATAGAATTTGCGTTTAGTTTTGTCTTTCATTTGTCCTGAAAATTATCACTAAGATGAACTTCCTTTTGTTGATGACATGTGCAAAATTCAAATTCCAAATAATTATCCTCCCCTTATTCTGTAAAGTCTTGAAATACAGTCATTTTCTGTGCTAATATTGATATAAAATACCTCTTACCAAACTGAATTTCTAATAAGAGTGTGTCAGCTTCTCTGAAATGGCATAGATAAATAATTAAGATCTCACCCACTGTTTAGGCTGAAAGTAGCTAATATCCATATTCAAAAATATGAATGCCAAAAATGTAGATATAAAAATAACACATAATCTGATGTACAGTGATGGAATTGCTTCCTGAAGTGTCAAACATTTTCAAGTCCTTGAAAACAATCCCACCCCCAAAAGGACAAAAGGAGTGCTTTTACTGACACACTGCTGAAAATATTCACAAAAGACGCTCTCCCTTTCAGATCAGCCCTAGTTTTAGATTATTTTTCTATTCACAGATTTTGCCATCACTGTGAACAGAGCCTTTAACAATTACTTCTGATGCAAAGGATGATGTATATATATGGCCCTTATGCTGGCTTGATTTTCTGCTATGCGCATGCATTTTAAACATTTGCTTCTTCATTTAACGGCATCTACTAATGCTGCTTCCATATGGCTGTGCGGTCTTGACTAACACTTTGCATGTTTTTCTATTGGACTTTCCAACCAGTTCCTATCTCTCCTGCAGAAGTACGATCCAGAGCTCTTCCGAATGGCCTTGCCTTGTTTAAGTGCTATAGCTGGGGCTTTGCCACCAGATTATTTAGACACTCGAATTATCTCAACTTTAGAAAAACAGACTTCAGTGGATGCTGAAGGAAACTTTGATCCCAAACCTATCAACACAGTGAAGTGAGTCATAACAATCTTACTCTTAATTACTAATCTGGGACTCTTCTTTCAGCCTCCTAGGGGCCTTATCATGTCTGTAACAGAATCTAGTGTTATACAAAATCAAAGCATTCTGTGAATACTAATTCTCATAATAAGCCTTGTTATGCTCTTCTGTTGAAGCCAATGTTGCATTAACAGGTCGGTTATGAGCGGAACTGACTGACATCCTGTCTCTTGATGGTCATTGGAACAGTGCTAGTGTTTAGAATGGAGTGCTTACTGTAGCCTGGAGCTGTAATAACCTCTTCCTTCCAATTCAACCTCTTATTACAATTCTCCAAGGAACACCTTTGTAATGAAGTGGCTGGTTTGTTATATTTCCTGTAAACAGAAACATAATGAGAAAGCATAGTTTCTTGTGCATATGTTAAACTAGAGCAAACATCTCACCACTCATCTAGTTATTCATATGCCTATTTGAAACAAATTATATGTAAATAACATTGCTCTTTTGTTTTTTGTAGCTTTACTCTTCCTGAAAAGTTGGAGTATATTGTCAACAAGTATGCTGAACATACACATGACAAATGGGCCTATGACAAGGTATGGATCATTATAAACCTGACAGTTATCAGGAAAGGACAACTAAAGAACAATGCTAGAAATCTGTCCAATTTATCTCCATGACAAATTTGCCTTTCCATCAGCTATTGTACCAGAGCAGCATTTTGATAGTGTTTTTCACATTCTGCCTGCTCCCACTCACCCCATAGCTGTGAATTTTCTGACAGCTTCTGAGCACAATAGAACATTGGCATATATAGTTTTATTTGTAATATTTATTTATAATTCTAAGAAGAAATGTTTTCTTAAAATATTGTAAATATAATTTATATTGAATGGCTCTTCTTTTCTTTGGGACATATAGAGCCCTTTCTCATGATCAGTGAGAAAGGGCTAGAGGGTGTATGGAGAGGAAGGCTTGAAAAGCTTACCTCACCACAAACGGTCATTGGCCTGGGTCTGGGCACAGAGGTCGCATGCCCAGACATGCAGCTGCCTCCTCTGACAGTGTGGAGGGTCGGGAGCCAGGACATGTTGTCCCAGCCCTCGGAACTCCCATAATGCACTGAGCAAGTGCACAGTGCATTGTGGGTATCCCCCTGGCGACAGGCAGGAGCCCCGCAGTCTCAGACCTGGCTGCAAGCAGCCAGTGCTAGCAGACAATTAAAACAATGGGTGTAAGGGCATGCCCGCTCCCTTAACCCTGTTTAAGAGGCTGGCCTTTTTGGCGGGTTTGCTGCTGTACCACCCTGGGAGCCACGTGGCTCCCAGCAGTTCTTATGATCAGCCAAGACCAGGCTTGGCTTTCTTAGCCCAGTTTTGGCTGATCATTGTTTCATTGCCTAAACTGAAATATGGTTTTAATATGGTAGATTGTGACCATATTAATAGATCAGCAATTTTAGGCTAGTGGCTTTTTCCAAGGTAGACACAATTATTCCCAAATGGTTCCAGCCTGAAATATTTCTTGTTATCTTTATCAATCTGGTCAGCAGATAAGTTCCATAGAATTTACTTAACCCAGCAGCTGTTTATAGACTTTCATTTGGTACAGAGCTGCACAACTTCAGCCCTCCAGCTGGTGCATCTGTCTTCACAGCAGAGGATACTGAACATATACTTGTGCCTGAACTGAGCTTCTCAGGTACAGAGGCTAACGAACTGTGTCAGATAGAGGTGATGAGAGATGATGTTCTAAACTGTCTGGAAAAATTAAAAATTAACAGATTGCCAGGGCCAGATGGCATCCATCAGAGTCCTCAAAGAACTCAAATGTGAACTTGCTGACCACCTTGCAAAAATATGTAACTTATCCCTACAATCAGGCTCTGTACAGGAGGACTGGAAAGTATCCAATGTAACACCAAATTTCATAAAGGGATTGGGGGTATTGGCATGTCCAGGAAATTACAGGCCAGTCAGCTTAACGTTGGTTGCAGGCAAATTGATGGCAAGCATTCTCAGGATAAAATTGTTAAGCATATAGAAGAACAGGCCCTGATGAAGGAGAACCCCCATAGCTTCTACAAAGGTAAATCTTGCATAGCTTCTGCAAAGGTAATTGTTCCCAGACCCCAGCCCAAGAAGACACAGACAACCATTAATGGGTAAACTGGCCATAGCTTTATTGAATTATATAACAAAGAGCAAGCGAACTAGGTTGGGAAGCCCACCTCCCCAAGACAGTGCGGGGCCTAGCAACGGCCAGGTTTGGCCACCCTAGTCCTCCCCCGCGCCTTGCTTGGGCAACACAACCTGGCTCAGGAAGGCATCAGGCACCCGCCTGATACCTCCCCCTCATTGCCAACCACCTAGAGGGGGTCTGGATTCTTCTAGGCCTTTGCCCACCCCGGACTGTGCAACCCAAGGGTTCACAAAGTCCTGAAGCCAGTTCATGGCGAATTGTCATCTCTGGGCCACACAAACCACAAGGGAGCGATTGACCAATCCCCATTCAACTATCCAAGGATGCTCACTGATGTTAAACCCCCACTACTTTTAACCCAAACCCACACGGTCCCTGCCACACAGGGAGGTCAGCCTTGGCCGTCCTGCCTCACCACTCTCCAACACTGCCCTAAGCCCCTTCTGAATATTAGATAAATATAAATCGCAACCCATGACCGACCAATGCACCCCATCAGGCAGAAATAAGGGGGAAAAGGAGGCCGAAAGGTCCGGCTGTGCCAACACATACCCCCCATTATTAACTATGAGCTTCCCTTTGGTGGAAGATGCCTTACAACGGGCACACTCAATCCCCCTCAAAGACTGCACCCTTCACCAAACTCTACCCTACAGCCATTCCACCCATACAATTTGTATACCTGGGAAACTATTCCACAGGGACATAATATCAGAAGAGGGCTGCTGGATTATGGAGAGCCCAGTTCGCTTGCCCAGGCCATTTCCCCCTAAATGCAACACCAAAACATCAGGACAGGAATACCTATCTACATAATCAATTAATGCCGGGAGCAACTGCCCCCAAAGCATGCCCCGCAACCCCAGCCAGGCAACTGTGGCTCGAAGCCCCAAACCAAGTTGGGTGCCAAACTGGGAGGTGCTGGCCCTCTTGTATGCCCAAAATATCAGCGAATGGCCACAGAGAGGCACTCGTACTGGAGCCGCCACCCCACCAGCACCTGTCAAAAGAACAGAAACAGATAACAACGGCCACTGCTGGAACTTCAGCTCACGTAGCACAAAAACGCCTTGGATCTCCATCGCCCGATCCTCATCATATCCCTAGGGTGCAGGCCAATGCGACTGGCTGTAGTGGCTGCCCCAGTTTGGAAAAATGCAGACTAAGCCCTCAGGCCGACACCCCCCAAAAGGTCATCGCCTTCTTCAGGACTGCCTACAGCTGATACTGGGTAAGGGGGTCTACACCCTCATGAACAAATAAGCCCCCAGATGAATCATGGTGGCCCGATACATACTGCCGAAGTGCAGCCACCAGGCATAAATGTGGGTCAGAAGCCGTGTGCAAATGAATCACCTGACCCCTTCCCCTCTGATCCGTCTTAGAGACGCGTAGAACCAAAGAGACACCCTGATCTACTAAGGACAAATCTGTGAGCTGCAGACAGTGCCCAGCAGGCGACTGACTGCTGCGGGGCAACACCTTGCTGGGTCTGAATGCCCCAAAGAAAGAGACCAGGGAAGCTGCCCTCATTAATGCCGCTTCCCCTGGAGACAGGCAACAAGCCGGTAATTGATGGATCAAGGCCGATAGAGTGGCAAGGGTCAGGGGCCTCCTCTTGTTGGGGCAACTAGGCATCCCCCTAGACCACCCCTCAAGCATCCGCTTCACCTGAGGGTCCCCCATTGAATTTAGCATGCCCCTAACCTGGGCCTCGAAGGCCAGAGCAGATGCATAACCGCCCATAGTAGAGGCAGCCTTACCAGCCCCATAAAGAGACACTAAGAACTGCATCAAATGCTCTACGGGCACTGGCCATTCCTCTGCAAGGCCCTCCCTTTGCCTGAATGCAGCAAAAGCCGCAATCTTCGCCCCATAACTGTTCCTGGTAGCAGGCACCAAAGAGGCCTCGATAGCCTGCCGTGCCTCTACACACCAAGCCTCCAAAGGGCCTCTGGCATGGGCTTGGCTTCCGCATGGCTTCCGACGCTAGTTCCCGAAACCTGTCCAACTGAAAGCAAGGTAGGGCATCTGCGATATTATTCTGAAGCCTGGGAACATGCCTAGCCACAAACCCGATATTGGCCCTCAAGCACTGCAGGACAAATGCCCTCAACAGACCCATGACCCTAGAGGAGCGGGAGGTCTGGGAGTTAACCACCTGGACCACCGCCTGGTTGTCACACCAGAAACGGACCGTGGAGTTAGCAAACTCCCCAGCCCACAAGTGCACCGCCACGACAATGGGGAAGAGCTCCAGGAAGGTAAGGTCCCATGTAATACCATCCCTCTCCCAGCTGGCTGGCCATCGACCCACACACCAGCACCCCCGGAAATAGATCCCAAAGCCTATGCCCCCCACAGCGTCAGAGTGAACCTGAAGTTCAGCCTCATGTAGCTGCTCTGTCCTCCAAAACAAAACGCCATTGAAGCCATCCAAGAAAGTGGCCCAGACAGCTAGGTCCGCCCTAACCCCCTCGGTGATCCGCATTCTGTGATGGGGGGCCCTTAGGCCTGCCATAAGGTCACAGAGACATCTGAGGAAAGTCCTACCAGGCACTACCACCCTACAAGCAAAACTGAGGTGATCCACCAACACCTGGAGCTCCCTAAGCGTGACCTTATGTGCAAACTGCTACACCCCCAAAAGACCCCGCAGGGCTGCCAACTTTTCCAGTGGGAGGCAAGAGTAACACGCCACTGTGTCTAATTCAATCTTAAGGAAGGCCAACCGATTAGCCAGCCCTTCTGTTTTTTCCTGAGCGAGGGGAACCCCCAGCTTCCTAGCTAGCTGCATGAAACTCTGCAGAAGGAGGTGACATTCCCTGGAATTGGCCCTACCAGCAAAAAGAAAATCATCTAAAAAATGAGCTGTAGACATAGAACCTGCCAATCTCTTGACCGCCCATTCCAAAAAGGTGCTGAAAGCCTCAAATGATGCACATGATATTGAGCAACCCATAGGGAGAGCCCGGTCAAAATAATACTTCCCTGCAAAGCAAAGCCCAGCAGGTCAAAGTCATCTGGTTGAACGGGAAGCAGGTGAAAGGCGGATTCTATGTCACATTTGGCCAGCAAGGCGCCGACCCCTTTCCCTCTAACCATGCTCACCGCCTCATCAAAAGATGTGTAGCGAACGGAGCAGAGATGGTCAGGGATACCATCATTAACTGAACCCCCCCCCCCCCCGAGGATAGGACAAATGGTGGATGAGGTGAAATTCACCCGGGGCCTTCTTAGGGACCACGCCCAGGGGGACACTCTCAAATTAAGAAAGGGTGGGCGGTCAAAAGGGCTGGCAACCCTACCTGCCCACACTTCCTTATCTATTTTCTTAAACACCACCTCCTCCATACCAGTTACAGATTTAAGATTGCTAGCCGTGAAAGCGGCCCTTCGTGAAGTGGAAGGAATCCTAAAGCCCTCCCTGAAACCAGAGCTCAACAGGGTGGCCGCCCTCCTATCGGGATAGCTTTATAATAGCTGCTCCAGAACTGGCAATTTAACTGGGCTGGGCCCATTTACCCTGAGGGGGTGTTGGGGGCCCCCCCTTCTTACCACCACCAGGCCAAGGCCTAGGACCTGTCCCCCACCCCCGGGCTCTTGGGCAAGCAGAACTCGGGTGCTTGACTCCACACACGCCACAGGCATTCTGAAACCTGCAGGTCTGCCTACCTCAGTGGCCGCTGCTGTTGTTTTCCCAACAGACCAGCTGGGGTTGAACCCACTGCTGGCCCGCTGCAGTCAGAGAAGCGGCAGCTCCCGGCTTGGAAAGCAGGTGCCCGCTATCTGACCTATCGCCCTCCGCTGGCCGTGTGGGAGACATGATGCGCACCCAATGCTCCAAGTGGGGTGCCTCCCAGGGCAAGGAGGGGTCCAACCCAGTCCACATTCTAAAATTTTCATTGTATCTAACCCATGCATTGCCAGAAAAATCTGACACCGCCCTATGGATGATGTCTAAGTACTTAACCAAGGCCAGGCCCCTAGCGGGCTGTGCCTTTAGGACCACTCCCATATAAATGGTATAGCCAGAAAGCCAGTTGTTCCACAATTTCTCTACTGGCTTTCTTTTTGTTGCCTCGTGCTCCTTGTACGATTCGCCTTCTTTATGCTTATAGCGAGAACATGTCCACAAATTCCCCCTTCAAAATCTTTTCCCTAGTAGCCGGCAAGAGGTGGTCCCCAAGTGGCAGATCCAGGGCCCCATAGGGAGCATGTCGCGGTGAGGGCAAGATCCCCCTCGGGTAGAAACCAGCCGCAGGTTCAGCACTTACCATAGGTGCCCCAGCAGGCGGCACAGATCCCTGCCACACCTGTTCACCCGTACTGGCTAGTGCCCCCAGCACACACACCCCGGTGGCCCGGGTACCCAGGATTATGTGTAAGTGGCCCACCAAGGGGCAACGCCCCATCCCTCAGCAGCTGGTATCGGCCAGGGCAAGAGCGGCCACTGGCCGGTACCGCTGTGTGGTGCAAATGTCTCAGGCTCACCCACTGGAATACAATACACCACATATAACTGTAGTCGAGAAGAAAGAAAAACAAGTCAAAATAATCGACATAGCAATACCAGGGGATAGCAGAATAGAAGAAAAAGAAATTGAAAAAATCACCAAATACAAAGATCTACAAATTGAAATTGAAAGGCTGTGGCAGAAAAAGACCAAAATAATACCAGTGGTAATTGGCACCCTGGGTGCAGTTCCAAAAGACCTTGAAGAGCACCTCAACACCATAGGGGTCACAGAAATCACCATCAGCCAATTACAAAAATCAGCTTTACTGGGAAGAGCCTATATTCTGCGACGATATCTATAAAAATTGACAATAAAATTCAGCCATCCCAGGTCCTTGGGAAGGACTCGATGTCTGGATAAAACAAACCAGTCAATAACACCTGTCTGACTGTGTAAACAAGAAATAATAAGTGAGGCACTACCTTGGCGTGGTTGTGGGGCTTGCGTGCTCTGAGGAAGGTGAGAGCTATGCCAGAGGTCCAACCATACTGGACAGGTCTCACCAGAGGAGCCAGACAAAGAGTGCCTCTCCCATCAACAATATGGTGAGACGTAACTTTAATAAATCTATACCGGATCGGTCGTCGCCCGGGTCAACAAGGACCTCGCCAGGTGCTATAGTCCCTGGACATCTGGTGGCAAGTGGGCAACAGGACTCAGGATCTTCAGTTGAGCAAGCAGGGCTGAAGACAGCAAAGTTACTGGAAGAAACGTCGCTTAACCGAAAAAAATATACGAAAAATGCCAACAAGGAAATAATGATCTGCTATTACAAGTCTAGTCCAACTAGAAGAGGTTATTTAAAAAGAATGTACCAAATTTGGAAAGAGAAGCATCCAGATACAGAAATCACAGAACAAAGGCTAGCAGACCAGAGAAGATTCATAATAAGAAATAAAGTATTCACAGGAGTTGAGCTGGAAGAACTGCAAAGAGCAACACAGGCTCAAGACATGGAAGAAGAATTACCACCAACTGAAGCAGTTGCTCAGGCGCAGGTGAAGGAGGTGTTAGAAATCGAGGATGCCACTGTTGTTGAACTGTTTCAAAATCAAAACCAGGCAACCTCCCCTTTGCC
This sequence comes from Hemicordylus capensis, assembly GCF_027244095.1. Lineage (NCBI taxonomy): Eukaryota > Metazoa > Chordata > Lepidosauria > Squamata > Cordylidae > Hemicordylus > Hemicordylus capensis. The sequence continues at coordinate 67,239,955 of NC_069657.1, forward strand.
TTCACCTCAAAAACCCAAATGCCATTTAACAGAAAAGCAACAAGAACTAAAGCAAAAAATAACTGAGCACATGAACCAAACAACCACCAGGGTTCGACTTCCAGCTCTAAAAACAGTTGCCAAAAAACAACTTGCTCAGGTATTAAAAGATGTCAATGCTTCACTTGCAGAAATAACAGCCAATAATTTGCAAGAAACAAACCAACTAATGTACAGTGCAGCAACAATAACAACACAAGAGCTCGGATATAAGATCAATGGACCTGTAAAAAAAGAAAGTAGTACATCACCTAAATAGAAGATTAGATTAGCAATAGCAAGAGCACTTACATTTATATACTGCTCTATAGCCGAAGCTCTCTAAGCGGTTTACAATGATTTAGCATATTGCCCCCAACATTCTGGTTACTCATTTTACCGACCTTGGAAGGATGGAAGGCTGAGTCAACCTTGAGCCCCTGGTCAGGATCGAACTTGTAACCTTCTGGTTACAGGGCGGCAGTTTTACCACTGCGCCACCAGGGGCTCATTAGAAAATAAGATCTCCAGGCTTAGATCAGATGCTAGTAAATTGAAAGATATGAAAGACAAGAAGCTGAAGAATGAAAACACCAAACAGTATCTGATCCAAAAATACCACCTAGATTCAAGGAAAATTAGAGAAGTCCTGGAAATAATAAAGCAGCAAATAACAGCAGTGTCAAAGAAGATTAGCAGATATGAAGCCAGAATTACACAACACAGGCAGAATCTCCAATTCCAGTTGAATCAGAGACGTTTCTACCAAAGCATAGAAGGAGAAACTGCAAGAAACCTAGAAACACCAAATAAAGAAGAAACAGTGCAATTCTGGGGGAAATTATGGGACAATCCAATAGATTATAATAAAAAAGCAGGCTGGATGAAAGAGGTCAAAAATGTAACCAACAAATGCAAGATCTAATAATAACACCAGAATTAATAAGTGAAAGAGCAAAGAAAATTAAAAATTGGTCTGCTCCAGGTGACGATGAACTGCGTGGCTTTTGGCTTAAACACCTAACAAGCTTTCATAAACAACTGTCAAAACAGTTCAATCACATTTTGCAAGGAGGTGATATTGAACAATGGCTAACAACTGGGAAAACTCATCTCATCATGAAAGACCCAGCAGAAGGTGCAGTTCCAAGTAATTATAGACCGATAACCTGCCTGCCAACCATGTTCAAATTATTAACTGGAATAATAGCAGATGAAGTGATGCAACACTTATTAACTAACAAACAGCTTCCAGTTGAACAGAAAGGAATTTTCCGAACACCAGAGGCACAAAAGACCAGCTGCTGATTGACAAAATGATTTTAGAAAATTGCAAGAGAAGAAAAACAAATCTAAGTGTTGCATGGATTGACTACAAGAAAGCCTTTATACAGCCTATATTCTGCGATGATATCTATAACAGCAACAACATTGATAATAAAATTCAGCCATCCCAGGTCCTTGGGAAGGACTCGATGTCTGGATAAAACAAACCAGTCAACACCTGTCTGACTGTGTTAAAAAATAATAATAATAATAAATCAACTTTATTTGTTAGCCAGCACATAACAAATTGTTCTCTGTGCAGCTCACAGCTGCCTTTGTAAGTTTGTCTGACATTGTAAATTAATAATAATAATAATAATAATAATAATAATAATAATATAATACCTGGATTGCAAGGAGCTCCAAAAGGATCTCTTCAAACTGGGGTAGTGGGCAACAAAATGGCAAATGCCATTTGTGAGTGCAAAGTGACTGATATTGTGATTGTAAAGTGATGCATATTGGGGCAAAAAATCCCAACTTCACATATACGTTGATGTGGTCTGAGCAGTCAGTGACTGACCAAGAGAGGGAACTTGGAGTCGTGGTGGACAGCTTGTTGAAGTTGTCGACTCAATGTGTGGCAGCTGTGAAAAAGGCCAATTTCATGCTTGGAATCAATAGGAAGGGGATTGAAAATAAAACTACTAATATTATAATGTCCTTATACAAAGCTATAATGCGGGCCCAATTGGAGTACTGCATACAGTTCTGGTCTTCATATCTTGTATCTTCATATCAAGTAAAAATACTTGGCTTTTTACCCAGGCTTTTACATCATCGTTTTTACTGCTGCTTCTGTGTTTTTTTATCTGTTGTATTGTTTTTATGCCTGTTTTTATATGTTTTTATGTTTTTTGCTTGTTGTTTTTATTGCCTTTTTATTGTATGTTTTAACTTTTGTAAACCGCCTTGGGGTTTTCTTTTAACGAAAGGCGGTATATAAATGTATGTATGTATGTATGTATGTATGTATGTATGTATGTATGAATAAATAAATAAATAAATATCTGTCTTAAGAAGGACATTGTAGAACTAGGAAAGGTGTAGAAGAGTGCAACCAAGATGATCAGGGGCCTAGAATACCGTCCTTACGAGGAAGGGCTACAACACCTGGGGCTTTTTAGTTCAGAAAAAAGACGACTGAGGGGAGACATGACAAAGGTGTATAAAATTATGCATAGTGTTGAGAAAGTTGATAGAGAGAAATATTTCTCCCTCTCGCATAACACTAAAACCGGGTCATCCCATGGAACTGATTGCCAAGAAATTAGGACCAACAAAAGTAAGTACTTTTTCAGACAATGCATAATCAACCTATGGAATTCTCTGCCACAAGATCTGACAGCCAACATCCTGGATAGCTTTAAGAGGGGTTTAGATAAATTCATAGAGGATAGGTCTATCAATGGCTACTAGTCTGAGGGCTATAGGCCAGCCTCAGAGGCAAGATGCCTCTGAATATCAGTTGCAGGGGAATAACAGCAGGAGAGAGGACATGCCCTCAACTCCTGCCTGTGTGGTTCCCAGAGGCATCTGGTGGGCCACTGTGTGAAACAGGATGCTGGACTAGATAGGCCTTGGGCGTATTCCAGCAGGGCTTTTCTTATGTTCTTATCTTCTTACAAATGGGAATGTCCAGTCATTCAGGGCACAAGTGAGACAGGATCATTATGAGAAGGGTATTCACTGTCTCTGCAACATGTATTACATGATCATTTTTCCTCTTTCTTTGTATGGCTGGACTGTCTCCAAAAACAAAATACATGTGGGATTTATATGCTGTTGTACTTCGGTGTTAATCCAAACCATAATGCTGATAGCCTTCTTTTGTAGCATCTGTAAATCTGTATCAACTAGGACATCTGATACTGTCTCTGAACATGGTTTTTGCTGTGGCTTCTAATAATTTATTGGCCAATTCATCTAATCATTTTTCTTTCTTTTAAAAAGCAATTTATGTCAGTAACCATTCAGAGTTTTCCTTGGTAACTAGATATATGTGATAATTATATATTTTATGAATAGTCCATCTTTTTTCAGAGCAATGGTGGATGGAAATATGCTGCTTCACTCGATGAAAATATAAAGACACATCCTTCAATAAGGCCTTTTAAAACATTAACTGAAAAGGTAATGAAGACAAGCTTAAGCTGTTTTTGTACAATTAAATCAAAGGTTTAGTGCAGTTTTTTATTAATACTGTCTGTGCTTTCATTTGAAATCAAGACATGTCTCGGTGTCAAAGATCCATTGCACGTATGCTGTGTGATTATGCTAACAGTTTATATTGACTCATTGTCATTTTGTTTAAACATAAACTTCCTTGTGTGCCCTCCTGTACAGAAAGGCAGAGTATAAATTTAATACCATACATATACTGTATACATTTAGTTTAGCTTGTCAAAATGTGAGAGAAAAGACTTCTATAAGGCTCCAGTTCAGAATCTTAAACCTAATCTCTCTTTCTCTGCCCTCAAAGTTAGAATCATCTGTTAGCTCCTTAACAGAAATTCTGATTAAAAGCTAAGTGTTTTAGGCCACAGTCAGCTTCAGAATTAGGTACTTTCAAGTTGTTTAATTTCAGCAGCTGACATCCACAGCAGCACACTGTGGACATGCCAGGAAGATGAGTCCACACTGGGGAGATAATTTGTAGTATTGAGTGCTCAGCTGAGGGCTGCAAGGTGCTCAGAGACATATTGGGGGGCGGGACACAGCACAATTCTAGAAGCAGTGCAAATAACTGCAATTCACTCCTCCCTGTTCTGCACATGGGCACAATGGTTTTGGGAAAGCTTTCTCCAGCATGGTTGCATCTTCCTGGCATGCCCATGGTGCACTGCTCTGGATGCTAGCCACTATATTTAAACACACCTAGCTCTAAGGTAGATTGTGATCTTAATGAAAGTCTCTTAGAACAAATCCATGCTGTGTGCTGTGACTAGGTAGATCACTAGGTTTTTAAATACTTGTTTGTGTGTTTAGGGATTTGTTTCCTTCAGAGAGCAACCACCCAGAGTGACAAACATAAAAATAGAATATAAACCTAATAATATGATAAATAGTCATATAAAACACCATAAAATAGGAGCAGCAGGGGGAAAAGACTCCAGCTAGATACAAATAATGCATAAAATTGAATTTTAAAGAGCAATGTGAAAAAAATTCTTCAGCTGGCACAAAAAAATGCATCAGTTGGAGTGAGACAAACCTCCCTGGAAAGTGTTTTCCAGAGCTAGGGTGTCAAAACTGAAAAGGCCCTATCACAAATAGCCACTCATCTAACCTCTGACAGCTGGGACAGCTCACAGAAATCTTAGTAACTGGGCAGGTTCCTATGGGAGCAGACATCCTTAAGTTACCCTAGCCTTTAGGGCTTTAAAAGTTAAAAACAGTGGCCTACATCCCTGTGATGGAGGCCACACAGTTGGACATTGGTAGTCACACAAATAGCCTCCGTGCATCTGTGGAGGTCTCTCAAATGGCCTCCACACATCTATGGAGGCTGGAACCAAGCCACTGCTACCCTGAACTGCTGAGGGGGAGTGCCAGTGGGGCTTAGAGGAGCTGCCACTGCAGGTGCAAGTAAGGTGCCCTCTCGCTGCTGCCCTTAAAACACTCTTAAAAGATTCCCCCACCCCTTTGCTTCTAAAGGGGAATCCTCGCCAGATTGAATATGAGGAAGACCGTCTGCTTCTCTTAGGCATGATGCAGGTGAATTATTGATTCGATTACTGATTGTTAAAAAGTGTTGAAAATAGTAACAGTTAAAATATGATGGTTATCTTTGAAATTTCTGGTGATTTTTTTTTAACAAATTATTTAAATGTTCACTGAATATATTCTGGTGTAAAAAGCATTGCATTCAGCTAATTTCATTGGAAAAACTGTGCATTCAAAATTTGTAGGTCATCAGGAAGTACGACTTTATTTCTTATAAACTCTTCAAAATATGTAATATTCCAGAAGTCTCCAGAGTTTTGTCATACAAAGCAAACAAAGCCCTGTAGCATTGACCCAAGAACTTTTTACTGTTCAGAGAAGCAGTAAAAAAGTGATCACATGGCACTATGAAGTTATATACCCTGTTCCAGAGTGCAGGAGAACAGCCTTCCTGGCTCTGTTCTGCCAAAAAGATAATCAGTAGGATGATGGGGTGGGTGTGGATATTTGCCTTGTGTTTCCTCCTGATTGCCAGGGGGAATATGTAGCTTTAAGCTAGTGGGAAGTTTATAGGCTGCTGCCAGTGGCGCACCTAGGAAATTTTGGTGCCCGGACCCAAAGGGCTTTGGAGCCCCCCCTTCTCGCCGCCGCTGTGAGGGCGTCCCTTAACATTTTTAAACTTTAACAAAAAAGAGGAGAAACCTGCATTTGGGGGGGGGGCTCCAAATGTCCTGGAGGGCCTCCCCAGAAGCCTGCTGCCGATCTTTGCCGTATGGGGGGTGAGCCGAGCAGGCCTCCCACATGGTGGTGTGGCAGTGGGCACAACGACTTGTGGGCCTGTTCAACTGGTCAAGCGCCCCTTGCTCGCGACGTTAGATTCCCACTGTGCAGATGTGATGGAGCATCCTGCAGTTCTCAAGGGCTGCTGGGCCAGATGGACAGGCCCACCAGCCACTGCACCCACTGCCCCACCACCATGGGGGTAGCCTGCTCAGCTCACCCCCCAGCACCCTGCCGTGCATATGGCAGCTACAAGGCAAAGATCAGCATGGTGGGACAGTGGCGGAGTGGGCGCAGTGGGGTGGCGGCAGGAGCCGCCCCCCGGACATTGGAGGCCACAGACTGGCGCCCCAAAGTCCGGGGGTAAGAGAGACTCTGCCCACTGCTGCATTTCTGAATCTAAGAGAAAACAGCCCATGCAAGCCAGGCTGCTAGATGCAGGGAAGAAAGAGGTTTCAAGTAGCTGTAATACAGGCATTTTACTCTGTTCCCTCCACCCCCACATTCAGATCAATTTCCTGTATCTATCCTAGCAATATCATGTCTAGAAAAAGATTTATGCAATACCAATATAATTAACATTGCTGGTAATACCCCTCCCCCCACCCGAGATATTAAGCACATCATTGAAACACCAATTGACTTCAGAACTTCATGCTTGTTGTTGTGAACAAAATGTTTACTTTTAGGCTTTTTAAAGGTGAAACATTACAAAATGTGTATTAACTTCTTTTTTTTAAGGAGAAGGAAATATATCGATGGCCTGCCAGAGAATCCCTTAAAACCATGTTGGCAATGGGATGGAGTCTAGAAAGGACTAAAGAAGGCGAATCAATGGTACAACAGCGTGAAAATGAAAAGCTCCGCAGCATATCACAATCCAGTCAAGTAAGACTGAACTGTTTTTAAAAGATAGAAAATAATTTTCTCTAGAAAAATGCTCATCTTTTTCTACAGTATCTATCTTACCATATTAGGGCTAATTCCTATGTCTCTCTCCCCCTTTTTAATGTTTGGGCAAATTCTGGCATGGTGAACTGTTCTGAGGTCTGCATGAAGCATGTCAGCTACCAACCTCCATTATTATGTTTTGGCTCAAGTGGGGGAAATTAGTGTCAAATTGTGCAGACCCATGAACAGCAAGAAAAATACCTTAAGAGCTGTGCAGGACAGGCAGCCATGACATGGATGCGAAAAGAGGATGGAGATGTGACTTTGAAAACAAAGAGTTGCTTTGAGAGGTACTAGGGGTACAGGAAGTGAAAGAGTGGTTTTTTAGGCACGTTACCAAATTGCTATGCTAGGAAGGGGGATAAAGATCTAAGGGTGAAAGAGAGAGAGAGAAGAGGAAAGCCGTGTGTCATATCTACCTAGATTGTGCTGGTGGGAATCCTCTCCGGGGAGCTCAAACACAACACAAACTCATGGGCATACTTTGGCAGTGTCCAATGGCAAGGTGTATGTGGGCCTATGGGCAACAAAAGTGGCAGATGCAATGGCAGCAGCAAAAGCATGATCCAAAAAGCAAACGTGTGATCCCGTCAGTTAGGGAGTTAGGGATGTGCATGAACTGCTGTTCAAGCATTTTGGGGGAAATTGGGCAGAGAACTTTAAGAAAAAGAAGAGCAGGTCCTTTCCTGATTTCCATTGACCAATGCAGCTTCCTGCTGGGGTGGCATGCATCCCAATAACCCCCCATGTGGTGCCAGAATGCACATGGTGTCTACATATGAGCGAGTGCTGTGTGTGCTGGCACCATGCCAGGGGTTGTTGGGATGAATGCCACCCCAGCAGGAAGCTGCAAGGGGCAGCGAAGAGCAGGTAAGGACCTGCTCTCCTTTTTCTTAAAGTTCTCTGCCCAATTTCCCCCAAAGTGCTTGAACTACGGTTCAAACCACTCTTCATGCACATCCGTTAAGAGCATTCTAATAAGAGCATTCTAACATGTTTGCAGGCTAGGAGGAGACCTACCAACAGGCTCCTCCAGCAGTTTCCTGATGTCTTCAAGAATTACTGCTTCTGACAACACATGAATATTAGTTATAATTAGGTTATATCAGGGTGGTGTTTTCCTGTATGCTCCATGACAAAGGATGTTAAAAATAAAGGAAGATTGCAGAGCAATTACCTGGACAAAAGAGGAAGGAGAAGGAAATATAACACCCTCTGGCATGGACTCGCTCAGTTCTGATAATGATGGGGAGGAAGAGTTGGGTAGAGCTTGACTCAGCCTTGGGGACTCTTATCAAACTGTAGAATTGGAAAAGGTACAGAAGGGGGCAACTAAGATGATCAGGGGCCTGGAACAACTTCCTTATGAGGCAAGGCTACAGCAACTGGATTTTTTTTAGTTTTGAAAAGAGGCACCTACGGGAGACATGATCAAGATTTATAAAATTATGCATGGAGTAGAGAGAGTAGACAGAAAGAATTTTTTCTCCCTCTCTCACAACACTGGAACTAAGGGTCATCTCATGAAACTGAAGGCCAGGAAATTTAGGATGAACAAAAGAAAGTACTTTTTCACACAATGCACAAGTAATCTATGGAATTCTCTGCCATGGGATGTGGTGATGCTCACTAGCTTGGATGGCTTTAAAGGGGGCTTAGACAAATTCATGGAGGTCTATCAATGGCTACTAGTGTAGTGGCTATAGGCCACTTCCAGCCTCAGAGGCAAGATGCCTCTAAATACCAGTTGCAGGGGAGCAACAGCAAGAATGAGGGCATGGCCTCACCTCTTGCCTGTGGGTTTCTCAGAGGCATCTGGTGGGCCACTGTGCGAAACAGGATGCTGGACTAAATAGGTGTTGGTCCTGATCTAGCAGGGCTATTCTTATGTACAGAGGGAAGAAAGGTGGCATTCTTTTCTCTTTTGTTCCTTAATGTTCAGGCAGAACATAACATTAATTAACATGTTATTATGACACCTGCTTATGTCATTATTTCATTCATTCATTCATTCATTCATTCATTCATTCATTCGATAATGCAATCTGCAAGGGTATTTCCTTGGGTTCATGGCAGGTCTTCTGCAAATGGACCTGAATATTGTCTTTTTAGGAAAACTTTGTCAGAACCACCGTTTATCTGGAATGCATTCAGCGTTTCTCTCCCAAGCAATCATAGGAAATTGTTGAGGTTTGAGTCTAGGAAGTACACTGAAGTAACCCCAAAATGGCAAAGCGAGCAGGCTGGTAACAGAATTAGTCTTGTCAGGGACAGAGCCATCACTGCATGAAGGGGTTCACAGCTGCTATGTGCTATCCTTGTGGCAAGGATTCTGCTCCAAACTGCCTCTGGTGGTAAGTCATTCATCACAGCACCCCTCCAGCCTCCAGGTCCTATGATGACAGCCCATTGGAGTCTGCCGTTGGCCTCCCTGCACACAGGAAGGATAGAACAGGCTTCCAGCCTAGAGCAAGATTGCCTCAGCATCAAGGTTCCTTGGTCTGGTGCAGATCTCCTTGTGGTTTCTGTTGACTTCATGGTGTGATCTTTGGCCTGTTCATGACTGCTTCCCTGCTTGACCCTCTTGTCTTCTGCATCTGGCTTGAACTTTAGCATGTTTTTGACTCCAGTCTCTTGTCTTGACCCTCTGACCTGGTGGATACTCAACTTTGACACCCCCCCCACCTTTGTTCCTTGTTCTCAGATCATGTTTAGACCCTCTGGCTTCTGATTGTCTCCCAGTTTGACCCTTTGCCTGTTCCTGACTTTCGGCGGCTGCTTAGACTAGGGGTGTGCAATTCGGATTTTTGGTGATTCGGTTCGGGACCTGAACTGAATCACCCCTGTTCTGTTTTGTGCCCGAACATGGCCCACTCGAATCACCCTTGATTTGGTTCGGATTCGGATTTAACCCGAATCTGAATACGAATCGATTGGGGGGGAAGGGACCAGGGGAAACATTTTGGGGTGGGGTGGTAGTGCCCAATGGGTGGAAGCTACCACCCCAATTTCAGGAGGATTGGGCAAAGGGCTGATTTTTGGGGGATATTTGATGTTTTAGTGACTTTGGGGCAGTTCAGGGACATAGCATGGGATCTGGGCAAAAAGAGTGGGGTGGGGTGGTAGTGCCTAATGGGTGCAGGCTACCACCCCAATTTCAGGGGGATTGGGCAAAGGGGTGATTTTTGGTAAATTTCTGAAGTTTTCATGTCTTTGGGGCAGTTTGGGGCAGATTGGGGCAGAAAGTGGGGCCTGGGGCAGAAGAGTCAGGTGGGGTGGTAGTGCCTAATGGGTGGAGACTACCACCCCAATTTAAGGGGGATTGGACAAAGGGGTGATATTTTTGGAATTTTTGAAGTTTCTGTGTCTTTGGGGCAGTTTGGGGGCAGAAAGTGTATCTGCCCCAAAAGAGTGGGGTGGAGTGGTAGTGCCTAATGGGTGGAGGCTAACACCCCAATTTCAGGGGGATTGGGCAGAGGGCTGATTTTTTGGGAATTTTTGAAGTTTTGGTGTCTTTGGGGCAGATTGGGGGCAGAAAGTGGATCTGCCCCAAAAGAGTGGGGTGGGCTGGTAGATAGTGCCTAATGGGTGGAGGCTACCAGCCATCCCCAATTTCAGAGTGATTGGCCAGAGGGCTGGATTTTCTTGATTTTCTGAGGTTTTTCTTCATAAAGTGCAGTGTGGCAGATTGATTCATTCAATATTCATAGTAAGTGAGAGTGTGAAAAAAGTGAAAGTGGGGTCATGAGAGTTCTTTACTTGAAAAAAATCTCATTTGCTATCATTGAATGAAAATTCACACCTCAGAAGTTTTTCTGAAGGGATGTTATTCCCTTATTTTCTGAGGTGTGAATTCTCATTCAATGATAGCAAATGAGATTTCTTTCAATTAAAGAACTCTCATGACCCCACTTTCACTTTTTCACACTCGCATTTACTATGAATATGATGAATGAATCAATCTACCACAAAGCACTTTATGAAGAAAAACCTCAGAAAATCAACAAAATCCAGCCCTCTGCCCAATCCCCCTGAAATTGGGGTGTTAGCTGCCACCCATTAGGCACTACCACGCCACCCCACCCTTTTGGGGCAGACACACTTTCTGTTCCCAAACTGCCCCAAAGACACAAAAACTTCAAAAATTCCCAAAAAATCACCCCTTTGTCCAATCCCCCTGAAATTGGGGTGGTAGCCTCCACCCATTAGGCTCTACCACCCTACCCCACTCTTTTTGCTCAGATCCCATTCTATGCCCCCGAACTGCCCCAAAGTCACTAAAACTTCAAAAAATCCCCCCAAATCGGCCATGAGCCGAATCACCCGAATTTTTCAGCCCCGAAATTCGGGTGATTTGGCTCGGCTCTGAAAAATATCGGGGGACATCGGGGGGGATTCGGTTCGGCCCCGAATCACCCAAAATTGCTCATTTCGGCACAGATCGATCTGTGCCCGAAATTTTTTGCACATCCCTAGCTTAGACCCTCTGGCTTCCAACCATTTAATGGACTTGATTCCTGGCATTTTTTCCTGGGTGTCCCAGTCTTGGCATTGTATCCCATACCAACTGCTGTCCATGGCTTAGCCTCTCTGACACTATGTGAGAGTGAAATGCATCTCACATAATGATGCATTTGGTGTCACTTGTAGCTTTGCTACAAATGCTTTTGTTGTGCTTAACTTTTTTCACCTTTATGAGAACCTTTTCATAGGAACATAGGAAGCTGCCATATACTGAGTTAGATCCTTGGTCCATCTAGCTCAGTATTGTCTACACAGCCTGGCAGCGACTTCTCCAAGGTTGCAGGCAGGAATCTTTCTCAGCCCTATCTTGGAGATGCCAGGGAGGGACCTTGGAACCTAGATGCAATTCCCAGAGCGGCTTCATCCCCTAAAGGGAATATCTTACAGTGTTAGTCTCCCATTCATATGCAACCAGGAACATCATTTCAGATGTTCCTTTTCTTAAAGAATTTATTGAGGCTAATTGCCTATCCTTTGCTGCTCATCATTATAGAGGTAATAAATGAATCATCAAGGCTCAAAACTTAGACTCATCAAGTCATCTTCACCCCACCCCAGGAGTCTATCTTGTTAGGATTTGCAGAATTTGGCCTCACAAAGCTGCCAGTAGGGGTCTGTCAACAGTGACAGAAATTTGGGCTCATCAAGCTGCCCTCCTTCCTCTGTGGTAGAAGAGTCTGGTTTGTCAGATGCAGCAAGGAAAAGTGTTTGTGAATAGCCCCAGTTAAGGGCTTTTGCCTACGTTTTCCTCATGGGGATAATCACTCAGACCAGCAACCTCCAGAGGCTTCCACCCACACACTCCAATGGCTTCCTCAGTTATTCATATTCCATATGGATGCTAACTCACTCTTTTCTTGAGTGAGGCACATCTTGTATCCATGTAGGTTATACAGGGTCCAAGTACCGGCTGATCTAGGGAGCCTTGGCCTCTGATGCAAGTCCATTAAAATGAAGGGAAAATTGATGCTACATTATGGATAATTATTAAAGGTGTTTATACAGATATTTTCCTATATTTGTATAGTTAACGGTAGAACAGAATAATCAACATTTTTAATAAGAAGCAGGCCTGGCCCTCTTCTAGTATAGGGGAGAGAGGTAGAGACATACATACTTCTACAGGAAACTTCTAGGACTTGTAGTTTGAGAGCTAGAGAGAGTTTTGTCATCCATTGTGACATACTTTCTCTAGAACTATACATGCCAGGGTTCCTTGGGTCCTAACAATAGGGTATGGCAGCAGAAGGGAAGGGCAAGCACCATAACTATCAGGGACATTGGGATCCCAGAAAATGAGGAATTTTCTGGGATCCCTACAAATAGGATTTACAAGCCCCAGAGGATACACAGTAATTGAGTTAAGCCTCTGTTTTCCAGAGCACATAGTTTTCTAGAAGGAAGGGAGTAGCATCTAAAGGGCATTTGTCATGCATGTATAATTTATATAGGGCCAGTTTGGACAATATGTCCACTGGCCCCTTGCATCACATGGAGGAGGAGGATGTGAGCAAATATCTTCTCTCATCTTGTGCATCATTCCACTGCTGCATAATTGTGAGGGTCAGTTTGTCCAGTTTGTATCTGAGCACCTTAGAAAAGGAATACTGTTCAGCCACTATTGTAGTGATTCCTCCTTCCTGAGACAACCCTGTATTTGCAGCAAAGAGAATTCTTATAACTAAGGATGGCTGAACCCTCCCTCCTTCATCTTGAAGGAGCCCCTGGTGGCGCAGTGGTAAAACTGCCTCCCTGTAACCAGAAGGTTACAAGTTTGATCCTGACCAGGGGCTCACGGTTGACTCAGCTTTCCATCCTTCCGAGGTCGGTAAAATGAGTACCCAGAATGTTGGGGGCAATATGCTAAATCATTGTAAACCGCTTAGAGAGCTCCGGCTATAGAGCGGTATATAAATGTAAGTGCTATTGCTATTGCTAAGTGGTTCAAAAGCTATCCATCGTTACATCTCAAATTGAAGAGGAAATCAGATATTTGAACCAGCCTGAGGTTTGGAAATTGCTCCCCAAACCTTCCCCATCTGACTCCCACACCTCAAACATGTACTCTGCCCCACCATTTACTTACTAAGGGAGAGGCAGCAGTTTCTCCCTTAGAATAATTGAGGAGTAGATCCTGACAGGTTTTGAGTAAAACTCTTTTTCAGGGGACTATAACATTAGTAACAATAAAGATAAAAAGGAACAATTATTAAAGGAACTATATAAAACTAAAGAGAAATTAAAGAAGATAAAAACATATAAATGTTATGACCTTATAAACCTCAAGTACAAAGACAAAAGAGGTTATAATAAATAACTTCTTATGAAGGGAGTAACAAGTTAAAACAAATAGCAAAGGTATTTAAACCAAGGTTATGATAAACAACTTCTTACAAACAAACTAACAAGTTCAAACACAGAGATTTAAGCGAATTAAACCACATATTATAATAAATAGCTTCTTACAAACAAACTGACAGGTTTAAACAATGTGGCAAAGATCCTCAAACTAAAGAAACCATGATAAATACAACACATGGAGGCTGTTCTTACAGCAGCCAAGCCCAGACTTAAGCAGCCAAGCCTGGGCTTGCCTGCCCATGAGAACCACTGGGATCCACGCAGATCCTGGCAGTGCTGCAGCACTCAGCCTAGTGCTGAAGCCTGGCTCATAGCCGAGGTTAAGGGCACAAATGCGCCTTTAACCTCGGCTCTGAGATTGTGTGTCAGCGCGAGCTACTTGTGTGTGGTACTTGTGCTTGCAGCTTGTGCTGACACAGAGACAGGAACCTAGAGTACCCATCCCCTGGGGAAATACCTGAATGCACTGTGCTCGGTGCGTGGTACACTGTGGGATTAATGGAGGCCAGGAAGACGAGTCCCAGCCTCTGTTTACCTGAGCTGCTGGGAGCAGTGTGGAGAGTCATCCACGCTGCTCCAAGCAGGGCTGGCCATGTGAGCACGTGGCTTGCATGCTGCACGGACTCAGAGCAGTCATCAGGGAAGGTAGGTTGAACCCTGCCTCCCACCTCCACCGCCTAACCTTGACTCAGATGAGTATAGAAAACTAAAATTAAAATGCAAGAAAAATATAAAAAGTAACTCACAGTGGTTTACAAGGCACAATACTCCACTTCTAAACAACTTAGCTATTCGGTAAAGAAGAAGTCCTCATACTATATAAGAAAGCGGCCTCAGTGCAGCGATGTTGGCGATGGAGGAGGCTTTCCCTTGCCTTCAAGGCAAGATCTGAGCAGCTGTGCCTGTGCAACCTCTCTCTTCCATTATGGACGGGGTGATTATTTTCTATAATACAGTTGGTGCCTTCAGACCGCTGGAACTTACAAGTTATGGAACTCAAGGACTTGAGTTGGGATATGTGCAGTTATTAAAGTTCTTCATTGATATTGTTGTATTAGTTGGTTCTACTGTTATTTACACCTTGTAACTGTAGTTGGGATAGTTGGCAGAGACATGGGGCCAGGAGAAGGAGAGGAAGGCAGAGAGTAGCCAATTTTAAAATCTCGTCTCCGGGCCCGCTCCAACCTTGGTACGCCCCTGGTAAGGAGACCACAGGTCTATGGACTAATGAGCGAAACAGCAGACCATGAGTAAAACACAATGAAATTAACTTAACCCTTACAATGCAGGTTTACAAGATCCAAACACTTAAATACTAAAGATAGAATGAATTATCCATGGAAATACCAAGAATACGAATAGAACAAAATACCTTGCTGACCATACAGAAACAGGTGTAACTGCACTAACAGAATTTTATTAACATTGTAAGATCAAGATCCTCATTGAGGCCCTTTGGGGCTAGGCAGTTCAATCTAAGTATCCATCTAGCCTCTTTTAACAACAAACTCTTGTCAAGACATGAGAGTATATGTTGTAGAGCCCAGGATGACAGGATCATTGAACAACATAAACTACAGAGGCAGAATTACACATGGTAAAGTGATGTAAAGCGTAAATCTTTTGGACAACAGGATTTGTAAATTCATAACGTTTAGAAGTGTAACAGCAGTATATACAATTTCTGCAAATGAAATGTCCTTGGGGACTGGGGGACTAGATTCAGATATGGGAATTGACTGTTCTATGGAGAAGAAGGTATCACTTTGGACAAGCCAATTAGAAATGTTTCTCATATGACTTACAAATTCCCTTTGTAGACCTGGTGGCTATATGGTTAAATGGAAAAGTACATACTACTTTATTGCAGTTATCATAACTGGATTTCTGATGCATTAGTGTCTCTCTTGTTGATGAGTAGCTCTAACTCTGGCTTGTTGTATAACCAGTAGAGGATAACCTCTACATATAAGGTCTCTCTGTAACTTGTCGAATTCTGCAAGAAAATCACATCCTAAAAAGCACTTCCATTTGACTTAAAAATAAACCATACGGTAAATCATATCTGACACGTTTGGAATGACAGCTATCAAATCTAAGCACAGTATTGCAATCTCTAGTTTTTTAATACAGAGAAGTATGTATCTGTTAACCTGACCTTATGACCAGTACATCTAAATAATGAAGCTGGAAAGAATCAGCCTGTAGGACAAACTGGATACTGGTATGTCTATGATTGATCCTTGAATGAAATTCATGAAGTGGTTGCAAGTTGCCCTTCCAAATAAAGAAAATATCATAAATGAAGCGGCACCAGAATAAAATAAGATCAGATTATTTATATGATTGCCACAACGCACGTACCTCCGGAGCCGTTCCTCCTGATGGCAGGGCCTCAGAGTGTTTGTGGGGGGTGTTATTGCTCACCCAGTTCCTCTTCCTCTGGGCTCCTTGGGGTCACCATGGCAGTCTCTCACTGGAGGCCTCCACCACTCGCCCTCCAACTGCCCCTCATCATCAGCCATGTCGACCTTAAATTTTTCTGGCAGCTCACGCAACCCCTCCCCACTTAATTGGGCATCTGCCCTGCTTTATTAAGCCCTTCTGATCCACATTCCCAGCCCATTCTTCCCTCCACCCACTCTCGTCCCCTTCCTTCCCTGTGAGGTGCCTTGCTGACATCATCTGGAGGCACCTCGCTACCAATGTGCTGGCCTGGCTGCTTCCCGAGAGCTCCCTGTGGTTGCAGCCATGCCATCTTACTCCTGGAGGGCCGCACCACTCATCCCTCTGCGAGCTCTGGCCCAGTCCCGACCCCGACAACCGCCAAGACGCCCAGGCCAGTAAGGATGGCAGGTCTGCCTGCTGGACAAATATATTTGGACTCAAAAGATCCTATAAATAAATTGACTACCTCTGTGGCCATGGGAGAACTCATTAGAGGTGTGCATGGGACCATTCTGGAAGGTTTGGTTCAAATTTGAACTGAGTTCAAACCAAACCACTGGTCTGCGAACCATTTTGTTAGAACCAGCCAGAAGTTTGGTATGTACATTCAAACTGGGTTGAAACAGTTCAACCTGGTTTGGGATGCTTATAAAGGGGAATCCTTACCAGATTCCCCTTTACAAGCATCCCGGTTGAACCTGGCCCAGTTTGGTTCAAACCCAGACTGGCCCCCTTTTGTGGGGACCAGTTCAGTTCCAGCTCAAACTGGTTGAACTAAGCTGGTTCAAATCAAACCATTTCTGCACACTCCTAGAGTCTATGGCAATAACTTTATTCTGCCCCCCCCCCCAAAATTGTTGAAAGATAAATAGTTCTTAAACAAGACAATTTCAGCCAATTCCACATGGAATGAGTAGGTGGCCTACATTCATTTCTAAGATTAAGAGTATTCTCTATAACTTGCATGGCCTCATCTAACAGAATTCAGGTATATAAACAGAAAACATCCACAGTGGCCATAATTGCTTTATTGGGGCATGATTTTTCATATTTTTCATCCTGAACTCTACAACATATACCCTCATGCCCTGACAAGATTTTGTTGTTAAAAGAAGCTAGATGATGTGGAAGAAACAAAGTTTCACAAATGTAATTGTTTGCCTTCAATCAGACTTTATTAGAGTTTCTATATATACTTCAGCTGAAAGTGAGGCAAGAGAATTATCAGCAGTCAGGCTGCTGCTAGGCTCAAGGCCAAGAACAGAGTTTCTCTCTCATATTTATGCTGATGACAATCTACTTCTCCATATCATCAGGAGATGGCATAACCTCCTTAAATGCCTGCCTGGAAGCAGTAATGGGCTGGATGAGGGAGATTAAACTGAGACTGAATCCAGATAAGACGGAGATACTTATTGTGCGAGATCAGAACTCCAGAAACGATTTTGATCTACCTGTTCTAGATGGGGTCACACTTCCTCAAAAGGAAAGGGTATGCAGTCTGGGATCCACACCTCTCCCTGGTATCTCAGGTTGATGCGGTGACCAGAGGGGCTTTCTATCAGTTTCGGCTGATACCCCAGCTGCTTTTCTTGAAATGAATGACCTCAAAACAGTGGTACATAGTCTCCAGACTTGACTTCTGCAATGTGCTCTATGTGGGGCTGCCTTTGTACATAGTCTGGAAACTTCAGTTGGTACATAATGTGGCAGCCAGATTGGTCTCTGGGTCATCTTGGAGAGACCATACCACTCCTTTGCTGATAGAGCTACTCTGGCTACCAATAGGTTACCAGGCAAAATACAAAGTGCTGGTTATAACCTATAATAACCCTGGGTATTTACGAGAATGCCTTCTTCATTATGAGCCCCACACGGGGATGGGTCTTCTCGGTTGCTGCCCCGAGATTGTGGAATGCGATCCCTACTGAAATATGATCCTCCCCTTCTCTGGCAATCATTTCTCATGATCTGGACGTTGTGGCTCTGTTAATGCAACCCAAGAAAGAATTAGCATTTTTAGCAGATGCATCACACAACTAGCTCATGTTCACATCTACTACTGTCAAGGCAGGTATCCCCCATACTGTACTTCTCCATTTTATTTTTCTTAACTTAAGTGCAGGACTTTATATCGTCACTGCTGATCTTCATCCTTTGACTAATGTTTGAACCTTTTCAGTTCGTTATGAATCTTGATTCTGCCTTCTAAGATGTTAACTATCCCCTCTAGATTTGTGATCTGCAAATCTGATAAGTACATATTTTACTCTACTCCCACATCAGAATCATTTATGAATATATTAAACAGCCCAGTGCCCAGGATACAATCCTGTGGCACTACACATGATGCCTTGCTCCAAGATGATGTGGAACCATTAATGACCCATTTCAGACTGGCTTTCATGTGGGCTATGAGGTTGAGACTGCCTTGGTTGGCCTGATGGATGATTTCCAACTGGCTATCGACAGAGGGAGTGTGACTCTGCTGATCCTTTTGGATTTCTCTGAGGCTTTCGATACCATCGACCATGGTATTCTTCTGGACCGCCTGAAGGAGGTGGGATTGGGTGGCACTGTTTTACAGTGGTTCTGCTCCTACCTCTCTGATAGATCCCAGATGGTGTCACTTGGAGACTGTTGTTCCGCTAAGTGAGAACTGAAGTGTGGAGTTCAACAAGGTTTCATACGGTCTCCAATGCTCTTTAACATCTACATGAAACCGCTGGGAGAGATCATCAGGAGGTTTGGTGCTGGGTGTTAATATGCTGATGACAACCAGATCTACTTCTCCATGCTGACCTCATCAGGAAATGGCATATCTTCCCTTAACGCCTGCCTGGAAGCAGTAATGGGCTGGATGAGGGATAACAAACTGAAGTTGAATCCAAATAAGATGGAGGTACTGACTGGGGCGGGGGGGGGGGGACAGGACCTGAGAGGTGGTTTAGATATGCCTGTTTTGGATGGGGTTACACTCCCCCTGAAAGACCAAGTACGTAGCTTGGGAGTGTTCCTGGACCCAAAGCTCTCCCTGGTTTCTCAGGTTGAGGCGGTGGCCAGGAGCACTTTTTATAAGCTTTGGCTGATTCTACAGTGACATCCATTTCCAGAGGTACATGACCTTAAAATAGTGGAACATATGCTGGTAACTTCCAGGCTTGACTACTGTTATGCACTCTATGTGGGGCTGCCTTTCTTGCATAGTCCAGAAACTACTGTTGGTACAGAATGTGGCAGCCAGATTTCTCTCTGGGACAACATGAAGGCACCACATAACACCGGTTTTGAAAGAAATGCACTGGCTGTCGATATGTTTCTGGGTGAAATACAAAGTGCTGGTTCTTACCTTTAAAGCCCTTAATGGCTTCATTGATTGAGTGATTGAGTGATTGATTTAAGTGCCGTCAAGTTAGTGTTGACTCTTAGGGACCACATAGATAGATTATATCCAGGATGATCTGTCTTCAACTTGGCCTTTAAGGTCTCTCAGTGGTGCATTCATTGCTGTCGTAATCGAATCCATCCACCTTGCTGGTGGTCGTCCTCTTCTCTTTCCTTCAACTTTTCCCAGCATTATGGACTTCTCATGGGAGCTGGGTCTTCACATAATGTGTCCAAAGTATGATAGTTTGAGCCTGGTCATTTGTACCTCGAGTGAAAATTCTGGATTGATTTGTTTTATGATCCATTTGTTTGTTTTTCTGGCTGTCCATGGTATCCTCAAAAGTCTTCTCCAGCACCAAAGTTCACATCCATAGAGTGTCACAAGGAAAACCATTGTCTGAACGATTCTAATCTTTGAAGGTGTAGACATGTCACAGCATCTAAATATCCTTTCCAAAGCCTTCATTGGAACCCTACCAAGTGCTAGTGTGTGGCGTATTTCTTGACTGCTGGATCCTTTACCATTGACGGTTGATCCTAAAAGACAGAAGCAATCCACCACTTCACTGTCTTCATTATCAATTCTGAGGCTGGTTGCTGTACCCATTGTCATTAGTTTAGTCTTCACAATTAATTGTAGTCCCATTTTTTCACTGTGCTCATGACTTTCATTATCAGAGCTTGCAGATCATCTGCATTCTCAGCTATCAGAGTGGTTTCATCTGCATAGTGCAGGTTATTGATGTTTATTCCTCCAACTTTAAAACCATCTTCCAGTCCAGCTTCTCTCAATATATGTTCAACATATAAATTGAATAGAGAAGGAGACAGTATATAGCCTTGCCTTACTCCTTTGCCAGTCTGGAACCAATCTGTTTCACCATGTCCTGTCTGGACTGTGGCTTCCTGTCCTGTGTATAGGTTTCTCAAGAGAACAATGAGATGTTCTGGGATGCCCATTTTCCTAAGGATATTCCACAACTTGATATGGTCGACGCAATCAAAGGCTTTTCTATAGTCAATAAAGCACATATTGACTTCTTGCTGGTATTCTTTGGCTTTCTCAACTGTCCAGCGTGCATCAGCGATTATGTCTCTTGTTCCTTGCCCTTTTCTGAAATCAGTTTGAAGGTCTGGCATTTCCCTTTCCATGTAGGGCTCTAATCTGCGTTGGATGATCCTGAGCATTATTTCGCTAGCATGTGAAATTAAGGATATTGTGTGATGGTTTGCGCAATCTGTTAAGTCTCCTATCTTTGGTATGGGTATGTAGAGTGAATTCTTCCAATCTGTTGGCCACTGTGTCATTCTCCAAATTTGCTGGCATTGTTTGGTTAATGCCTTGATTGATTCTTCTTCTGTTGCCTGCCATATCTCTGTAGCTATTCCATCAATTCCAGTAGCTTTACGACTTGATAATGACCGAAGTACTGATCTAACTTCATCTCCCCGTACTAGAGGTTCTTGCATGTAGGGAATATCTCCTAGAGTATCTTGGATGTTGATGTCCCTGCTGTACAGATTTTCAGTATACTCCTTCCAAGATCTCAAGATCTTTAAAGATGCCCTTGTAATACTGCTCCTTGTCTCTTCTAACAGCTTTCTGAAATTCCCTGTTAAGTTCCTTCCTGAGGTCTTTATCTTTCTTGACTTTGGCTTCTCTCCTCTTCTTGGCAATTTCCATCATCTCTTTTGACATCCATTTTGCTTTCTTCCGTTTCTTGGTTTTTGACAGTCTCTTTTCACATTTGTCCTTAACAACTTCTTTGACTTCATTCCACAGTTCCTCTGGTTCCCTATCAATGAGGTTCAGAACTTCAAAGTGGTTCCTGACGTTCTCCTTGAAAATGGTGGGTACATTCTCAAGATCATATTGTGGAAGCTGGATAGCTTTGTTTTTCCGCTTTAGCTTGACTTGGAACTTGCACATGAGCAGTTCGTGATCGGTTCCACAGTCGGTCCCTGGCCACGTCTTTGCTGTTATAAATGAGCTATTCCACCCCGTTGCACCAATAATGTAATCAGTTTGATTTCTGTGTACTACATCTGGTGATGTCCATATGTATAGGCACCACTTTGGTTGTTTGAAGAATGTGTTGGCAATGAAGAGATCATTGGCTTGGCAGAAACTAATAAGTCATTCTCCTGTGTCGTTTCTGTTTCCTAGGCCATATAGGCTGACTGTGTTCTCCTCCTTACCATTTCCAACTTTGGCATTCCAGACTCCAATCACCAGCATCACATCTTGCTTGCACGTTCTGTCAATTTCATACTGGACTTGAGCATAAAACTCATCAACTTCCTCTTCTTCTGCATCAGTCATTGGGGCATAGACTTGAAGAACTGTCATGTTAAAGGGTTGTCCACAAAATCGAATTGATATTAGTTGGTCACTGACCACATTGTACCCAAGTACTGTCATTGCTATATCCTTCCTGGCTATGAAAGCAACACCGTTCCTCCTTTGGCTTTCATGTCCCGAGTAGTAAACGGTATGATTTTATGACTGAAAGTGTCCCATTCCAGTCCATTTTAATTCACTGATGACCAAGATGTAAATCTGTAGTTGATTCATTTCATCGTTCTCTGTGTCGAGCTTTCCCATATTCATGCTTCTTACGTACCACATTCCCATTATCATTCTGTCTTTGCAGCTTTGGATTTTCTTTTCCCAAAGAAAATCCAAAAGGCTTTAGTCTGACCACGTCATAAACACTATTGGTACTCTGAGAGATCCTCAGCTCTTCCTCAGTAGCATGTTGAGTACCATCTGACCTGAGGGTCCCATCATCCAGCACTACATCGACAATCATTCCATTTTGTCTATCCATGTGGTTTTCTTGGTAAAATACAGGAGTGTTTTACCACTGCCTTCTCCCATGCAGTATGAAATAATGCCTTTGTCATTGTCACTGAAGTGATCATCTGCCTCCAGCACCTTCCTGTATCGCTGCTGTCCAATATAGGTGACTGCTTGCTTTAGTGGGGCAGCTGGGATGACCTTTACGCTTTGCATAACCCTACTAGGAGTATACCTCCCAGGAACACACACACCCCGCCACAATGAAGCAGCATAACAGGACTTGGGGGGGGCGGGTAATGGCATATGTCCAGGCTATTTAAGAGAAGGCCTCTTTTGTCATAAACCCTGCCGCCTGTTACAATCTTCTGGGGAGGTCCGGTTATGGATGCCATCGGCCCGTTTGGTGGTGACCCATGACCGGGCTTTCTCTGTGGCTGCCCCAGGGCTTTGGAATATGCTCCCTACTGAAATAAGAGCATCTCCTTCTCTGTTTGTGTTCAGGAAGAACCTCAAGACCTTCCTGTTTTCTCAGACATTTAATTAGAATTAATTTTAATAATTTTAAAAACTTGTTTTAATATCCATTTTATTCTATTATTTTTTATTGTCATGTATTTTAATCTGTAAATTTAAAATATTTTAAATTTTATATACCACCTAGAGATGTGCATATCAGGTGGTATAGAAATAGATAGATATATAGATAGATAAAATTGAATGAGCAACCGCTGATTACAATTGTTCAACCAGCTGTGAATCCATCTAACAGTAGTATCATTTAGCCCACACATTATCATCTCAACAAGGATATTATAGGAGATTCTGTCTAATGCTTTGCTGAACTCAACATTATGTTCACACATTTGTGTGATCTAAACTAGTAACTCTATCAAAAAGAGTGATAAGATTAGTCTGCCCTGATGTGTTCAAAACCCATCCTGGCTTTTAATAATTGCCACATTCTTTTCTAAGTGCTCACAGACGTGTGTTTTAGGATCTTGCCAGGTATCAGTGTAAAGTTGATTAGTCTCTCATTTTCTGGATTCCCCTCCCCACCGTTTCTTGAAGATAGGAATGTTTGCTTATGTCCAGCATCTCACTAGAGTTCTCAAAGGTGATAGAAAATGGCTCTGAGATCATCTCTGCAAGTTCCTTTAATACCCTGTTATGTAATTCTTCTAGCCCTGGAGGCTTACATACATCTTAAGTAGCTAGGTGTGTCCTTGCCATCTCTTTACCCATTGTGAGCTATGAATCCCTCATTTCTTTGTTGGTACAGTTGCTACCTTATTAGGTAACCCTAGTTTCCCTTGTGGGAGAAGACAGATGCAAAAAAGGAGTTAAGCAGCTCTGCTTTATTTCACCATCTCCAAGCAACATCCATACTGAGGAAGAAGGATTCTAGGGGGAAATGTTAATCCCCTTGTAATATAAGGAACAAAGAACAGAGCTTCTTAAAAGAATGGACATTAGTTTAAAAAAATGTAACAGCAAAAGTATTCCTTTTGTTAGGAGAAAGAGCCCGTTGGCATAAAAAGTTGCTATCTGAAGGAAACAATTTGAATTTAAAAGATGAATGGTCTGCTGCTACCTTTACTTCTAACCATGCTCCAGTAGCCCATTGACCTCTGTGAACCTGCATTTTGTCAGAGCACCTAGAATCATTCTGAAGAATTCCAAAGCTGGTAGAACACCATGTCTTGTGGAGTTCAGCTCCTGCCATTGCCTAAAACAGGTCTGCTCAACTTAGGTGCCCACCCCACCCCGCTGCTTTTGGACTACAACTCCCATAATCTCCAGCCACCATGGCCAATAGCCGGGGTTATGGGAACTTTAGGCCAATATCTGCAGAAGGAATGAAGTTGAGCAGCCCTGGCCTAAAACCATAAAGATATGAGTAGAAGCATCTTGTTTAGAAAAAAGATTTAAGATAGGCTTTTCAAGCATTTTGTATCCCTAAAATTATCCCTGCTATTTGGGCAGAGGCACCTTTCAAAGTGGTAGTTTCCTTATATTTAGAAGGGAAAGAGAGTTTCAGGTTTTTTGGCAAGTTTGTGAGCCCTTTGTAGGAACCATTTTCTCACATCTTTTCCCTAAAAGCAATATATGCATTTTAATCATAATATTAATAGATTAATTCAAAATAGGATAACATGTACATATGTAATGACAGCCAATAATATCTCCTTTTTAACCATAGGGAAATGGATACAGCCCAACACCACTTGATCTTTCAAACGTTGTACTCTCCAGAGAACTCCAGGTTTGTATTAAAACAGTCAAAAGAATATAACTTCCAAAAGCCACTCACCTTTAAGGAAGATCAAGAGTGGCTAACAAGAATGTGTGAATGGCCTCATGTTCTGAAAGTACCATGGGAGCCCCTGTTGCATTTCTCCTTCCTATCCTGTTGATGTTTTGTGAGAAACCCTAAATCTCATGGAGCCTTTGCTCTGGCTCCCACTGTCACCAGTATTACTTCTGTCTCCAGGGGGACAATGTTGGCATAGGGATAAGCCAAACTATGGGCTTTCCCCCATATTTTGGTCCCTGGCTTTTTATGCTGCCATGGCATTATTGGTATACCACTGGTGTAACACGAGAAGGGGGCCTTTGTGCTCATCAGTTGTTCAAATTGAATAACATATATTGGTGTATTTTGTGTTCAAATGTGATAAAAATTATCAGTTAAAAATTAGCTAGCATTTTTCAGTGTTAACATGTTTTGAAAATGAAAACTTATAATTTATCTTTATGAAACATTTTAAATAATAATTAATCTCACCTTGCCACCTGTAAAACATCCATATTATATTCTGCTTATGATGGTGAAACTCAGATATCAATTTTCTGAGCTGTGGTGGTGACATGGAATTGTAATGGAAATGGAAATGTGCTCAGGAATCTAAATAACTCATAGTGCAGCGTCTTTGAGGGAAGAGCTCACAGGATGTGGGGAAGCTAAGGAATAGAGAGCCCAGAGATAAGGAGACCAAAGGAAGCAGTTCAGACTAGTAAGCAATGGACTGAGAGAAAAACCTGGGGGAGGGAAAGACTTGAATAATGAGGTTTCATTCTTCAGAATCTGGAGAGGCTGTATGCTCTGGGGAGGGCAGATAGGTTGGTCATTTTTAAAAGTGGCTAAAGGAAGGGGGAACTGTAGACAGTGGTCTGAAAAAGTGAGAACCTGATGAAACAATAGATGTCAGAGACGTACTATTGAAGAAAGGAGGAACCAAGGAGAAAATAGGATTAGGACAAATTTCACATGAGGTCTAGAAACAAGAGGAGGATGCACTATTTGGCAGGAAGAAAGTTGGTAAGCAAGAAACATTTAGAAGACTGGGAACTGTGGTTCCAGAGATTCTCTCACAGGGAATTCTGCCAGTTGTGTTTTCTCCTGTCACTGCATCATTATTACCAGGCAACCATGTGGTAGCTGCAAGGGTCGGAAAACATTGTTGGAAGCAGGGGTTAATTTTACACATTAATTTGAACTAACTAGCCACTGCCAGTTGTTTGGCTGTAGGCTTCTAGTGACTATGAGTGGCATTCAGACCTGCAGCACAGCACCACCACCAGTAGTTACAGTGGAATTCTGTTCCTTTCATGGAAAGAGCTTCCACCTGTAGTGCTACACTACACCACAGGTCTTAATGCTGCCCCATAGTACTAAAAGTCCATTAATGACAGCTGGTTTTAGGAAACCCAGTATGTTGCATTATATACTGTTAAACAGACTTTTTGTAAACAATGTTTATTCTATTTAATATTCCACATTCCCTGTTCTAAAACATGGCAATAACAATCCATAGCAGAGATTTATAATAAATGTTTTAGAAATGCTGTAATATATATTTCTGTGGAATTGTGCTATCTATGTTTCAGAATTCTCTTCCCCTCCCTTTTGACTTTGATCATCCTTTCTTTATTTGGTGGTGATACAGGGAATGGTTGAGGTCGTGGCAGAAAACTATCATAACATTTGGGCTAAAAAGAAGAAAATTGAACTGGAAAGCAAAGGTAAGACTGAAATACTTTGTACAGAATCTGAGATTTGGTAGGGGAGTGAAATCTGAAAATACAGAAAACATTACATAGGTAGCTGCCTGGTATTGAATTATTTCATCTAGCCCAATATTGTCCACTATGGACTGGCAACAGCTCTCCAGGGTTTCAGACAAGAGTCTTTCCCAGCCTTCCTTGAAGATGCCATGGACTGAATCTGAGACTTTCTGTATGCAAAGCAGAGGCTCTACCACAGAGCAAAGGCCACATTCACATTATAAGAGTAGCTTGCCTATTAACATTTTGAAACAATTGTTATAGCAGTAAATGATAATAATAATCTCATCTTTCCATAGGTGGAGGTAGCCACCCATTGTTGGTACCATATGACACTTTGACAGCTAAAGAAAAATCTCGGGACAGAGAGAAAGCACAAGAACTGTTTAAATTTCTTCTAGTTAATGGCATTGCCATTTCTAGGTAAGTTACACAGCTTTGTACAAATAACTTACTTTATCACGTCATATAGCAATACCAAATTATAGCTGTTAAAAGCACGTGTATCTGCATCTTTCTGATTTTTAATTGTGTTAAAGTTTTGTTTCTGAAAGAAGCATACAGTGGTGCTTTAGATATGTGTAAATATTTAGATATTATCAATGCAGTTCCAAATGTTTCAGGTTAACAACTAAATAATGCCAAGTATGATCATGAGAAAATTAGTTATGTGAGCTGGTTGTTGTCATTATGTTCACTTTCAATGTCTTAGAGATTAACTCTCATTGTCAACACCCTGTTTGTAAATCTACTTAATTATAAACAATCTTGTGAATTTAAGTGAAACTTGCTTCCAAATAAATGCATTCATTTACTTATTTAAAATATGTACATCCTTCCTTTCTACAGTATAGTCTATAAGGCAGCTAACATAAATATATAAAATACAATTCAGATAAAAAATGAACACCGCCACCCTCCTCCTCCTCCTCCCAATAACAAGTGAGCCCCCATTAGCTGAGCCTCTCAGCCTCTCATGACCCCAACCCTCCCTGGCAGCACAAAGATCACCCACACCCTTTGTCCAGGGCCTTGCAGGAACCAGCTCCAGCATACTTTAACAATAGGCCAGAGTTTCTTGGATCATATTGGTGGCACCTGCCTGTTTTCTTGTACAAATTGTAACACAATCTTGACCAACTGCTCAGAACTCATATCTACTCACTTCAAGCAGGCTCGCACTCGAACTGGCCCGGCTTGACTCGAGGTCAAGCTGACCCCCCTGGGCTGGTCCGGAGCCAGTTTTGTATTTGTTGGGGTGTGTGATGGTGGACTTTCAGCCATTGTGGTCACAACCTGGCTACGCAAATGGCCAGTGCGCATGCACAGTGGCCTCCAAAATGGCCAATGCCAGCTCAAAGAGGTACAGAATGAGCCAAAAATGGCCCATTTCAGACTGAGGGTAGCCCGGCAGTGGGAGGGGAGACTTCAGGAGACTGCCTCAGTGGCACAGCAGCAACCCCTGAAGCCCTGCAATAGTGGTAAGTTTGCCGTTTTAAAAAATAGTTTCCTCTCCCCGCTTCTGTGCCTGAACTGGTTCGGGCTTGAGCTAGACCAGGCCTAGAACTAGTGTGCACAAAATCGGACTGGACCCGGTTTGGTTTAAATCTGGTTAAGAACATAAGAACAGCCCTGCTGGATCAGGCCCAAGGCCCATCTAGTCCAGCATCCCGTTTCGCACACTGGCCCACCAGATGCTGCTGGAAGCCACAGGCAGGAGTTGAGGGCATGCCCTCTTTCCTGCTGTTACTCCACTGCAACTGGTACCCAGAGGCACCCCGCCCCCGAGGCTGGAGGTGGCCTACAGCCCTCCAACTGAATTCTCTACTCAAACCGAACTGGGTTCTCTATTTTTGTGCACACCCCTGTATCTGCTGCATCTGCTGGCCCTACCTCAATGTCAGTGTGAGCACTGACAATGCCTCTAGGTATTTGTGAGCAAAGGGAGTATGTGTCATGGCCTAGACCTCTGAGTCAGAAGAGTCAGAGGAGGAGCGGGAGGACTTGGTTGGGAGAGCAGGCTCAGAAGCACAGCAGGAGGACCTGGCTGTGAGAACAGATTCTAGAGCTGAGGTGTGGCGGCAGCAGACAGGAGAATCTGAACAGCTGGCAGAGATGAGGGCTGAGGAGACTGATCAGGAGGAAGCTGGAATTTCACCTGTGTTATGAAGACGTCTCAAGAGAAAGGCTCAGTGGGAGACACACAGGCGCAAGATCTCACAGGAGAGGAAATAGAAATGCTGAGTCAGGAAAGCCTGATTGGCTGCCGATGATCTCGAGCCCTATATCAAGCGGATGCTGTTCCTGAGACGGTACTGTCAGCAATGTTGCCTTCCGCAGACAGTGTTCCTCGTACTTAGAATTGTCTACCCTTTCTTGTTTCAGCCTGTCCTTGTTCTGTTCCTTCCTTGCGCCTTTGTTTCAGTTATTGCTCAGATATATTAGAGGGGGGTAGATATATTAGAGGGGGGTATATTAGAGGGGGGTACCTAGTTTAGTTTCAAGGGACTTTATTTTGCTTATACTACTTTATCTTTGACAGTCATTCTTCGCTTTTGTCCATGCAGCTAAGATACTACTCTTATCTACAGAATTTTGATCTTGACTCACAGAAGTAGAGCTGGAGGGATCATAAATCCTGTTGGGTCAGCCGTGCCAACAGATTTATGACAGCATACATGTGCACAACATGCCAGAGGGAATCCTGATCATCCAGGGTCTTCACTGGCATGTTGTATGGGTACACTCCTTTGTTCACAAATGCCAAATGTGCAGCCGCTAGAGTGTGTGGCAGTGGCCAGTATATGTGTTGGCATCAGGGAGAGAGGGCAGGGCCAGCCAGCACAGTCCTGTTCCCTGTGTTCAGTGCACATTCTTGTTTTCTGTATGCAGTGAAAGAAGGAAAAAGTTTGAGAAGAGGACTAATACGCCTACAGAATCATGCTGGTACATGAAATCTGAATTTGAATGTACAACCCAGGTGCTGTGGTTGAAGGGGAAGGGACAATGAACACCTGTAATATAATTCATGGCTCAAACCTTTTGTGTGCCCACTCAATGCTATTCAGTGCTGATGGCTCTGACAGCACTGTTCACCCATTGAGGGATTTTTTAAAATACTCTTCCTTCCTTTATCCAAATAAGTGATCAGTACTGTTGAAGCTGATAGTGCCATCTGGTGGGAATGGAAGAAATCCTCATGTGCAGCAATATTGTGTAATCTGTATACATCTGTGGTTTGGGGCTAGTGAATTTTAGAGTAGTAGTGAAAAGTATATTCTAATCTGTTTAACACTGGAATGGGCATAACAGAAATAAGGATTAAAAACAGCAAGCACAATAAATGAAACAAAGAGAGAGGATATAAAAGGACAAACTATAGGAAAAGAGCAAGGAGCTTGTTCTTTCAGTTTCAATGGGCCATAGTTCGCTTTATGTAACTTCTATATAGGGTCAAAACAAGAAGAGTAGATATAGTACATTCGAATAACTTCTCCACCCTACACATTTGCATGCTAAGGACACCTTATTTTAAATTACTGCATATTCTTGTCCCAAGTTTCATATGCATTCTGAACAGAAGAATAGATCATATGAAACTCTGTATGACTTTGGAGGGAATTTCCAGATTAGATGACCACAATATAGGACTCCTTTGGCAGAAATGAACAGAATTTTAAGAAACCAGCCCCACAAATATTGGCAAAATTGGGCTTATCCTTAGAAACACTTGAATATTCACAGGAGCAACATATTTTTAGTGAAATGGGAAGTTCTGATCTCTGATGTGATATCTGATGTTCCCTCTCTACTGGATCTTCTGTGCCTTCATAGTAGCCCTGCGGAGGAATCTCTAGCTCCAATCTGTGCTCTCCGGCATTCTGATGTGCAAGGGAGCACCCAGTAAAATAGGCAGGAAAGCACCTTCCTCTTCAGTTCGTTCTCGTCTGCTGCTCTCACTGCCACACAAAGGTTCTTGCTCCATTTTCTCTCACTGTTCCTGTGGAGAAATATTGTTTGAATTTTACTTTCGGCTTGACTCAGCCTGTTTTCTGGCTATTCTCTTGGACCTCATATTGGTTAGTTGTATCCCCTCCCCGTTTTTTTTTTTTTCATTTGGACCAGCCCTTGACAATTCACTCAGATTCCTCTTGGATTAATTCCTAATTCCTCTCCATTTGACTTTGGAATAGGGATGTGCAAATTGATTTGGGTAGAAAATGATTTGTACCAAAATCTACCTGTTTGGGGCGATTTTGGACAAAACAAATCGCCCAGATTTTGGACCTGAAAAATTTGTAGATTCAGATCTCCATTTTGCGGTGATCTCTCTTGCTGTCTCCATTTCATGTCAGGATTTTTTTAAAAAATAAAAAAAATCCCACCCTCCCAAACTTCAGATTGGTGACTTCCAGTGTGCAACGAATAGTTAGTGATTCCCCCCCCCCCGGTTCCAGATTGGCTTGTTTCCTTTCAAATCTTGTGTTGACATAGGTGACTGAACACATATTGGCTAGAGGAAGGGTCAAAGAAGGGGCATGGGTGGGGGAGAGTTCAAAGGAGGGATTTTCAAATGTACTTAAGAAGGCAGGCAGCCACCATTCTGCCTTTCTGCCTCGTGGGAGAAGAGAGAGAGGGGGAGCCAGAGGAGCTTTGCTTTGCCCTGCTTGCCTGCTTCCTGGAGTGGATTCTCTACTTTTTGTTCCTGCTTTCCTGATTGAGAAAAAGAGAAGAGATTCCCTCCACTTCCTGCTGCTGAGATAATCACTGCCTGCACCTGCTGTCTGTGCAAAATCTATTTGGGCACAACACGATTTGTACCCGAATCTACCTGTTTCGGGAGATTTGTGGACAAAGCAAATTACCCCTGTGTTAACTGGCCAGATTCCGACCCAAAACAAATCTGCGGCGATACAATTTGGGTACAAATCAAATTTTAAAAAATGATTTGTGCACAACCCTATCTTAGAGTGCTTAACAACTCCCCGTTCACCTTGTCCCTGAACTTAATGACTTTACTAAAAAAAAAAAAAAATGGTAACAACACGGCCCATCCCTCACTTTGATTATGGATTCACCCCAAACTTTTAAACACTACAGGTCCTGCAGAGGAACCTTGCTGTCTTCTGATAGACATAAGGACTGCCTAATATGTCTCGGCGAAAGCCACAACAGCACTAGCAATAGCAATAGCAATAACACTTACATTTATATACCGCTCTATAGCCGAAGCTCTCTAAGCGGTTTACAATGATTTAGCATATTGCCCCCAACATTCTGGGTACTCATTTTACCGACCTCGGAAGGATGGAAGGCTGAGTCAACCTTGAGCCCCTGGTCAGGATCGAACTTGTAACCTTCTGGTTACAGGGCGGCAGTTTTACCACTGTGCCACCAGGGGCAGTGGTAACACACCAGTGGTAACAACACCAGCAGTTGTAAAATCTACCTTTCTTTCTTTCAATAAACAGTCAAGGAGGAGCAGAGAATTGAGGCTTAGAACCGCTTTATACAAAAATGTTTTTTGCCCCAGGACACCCTGGCCAAGTCCATCATCACTGATGCCACTGACATCAAGCTCCTCCAAGCACAGCAAGGATTCACCAGAAAAGTTGCAAACATGAGGACTCCTAAACCTCTAGAGACCAGCCTGATCACAAGCGCCACTGCTTCTCTGAGTCAACATCAAAGAGATGTCAGGTGCAGCCGTGTCTTCGTCAAAGTCGGTGTCAGGATCAGCTGTTGCAAAGCCTCATATGCCTTCCACCATCCAGCCTAAGGGGTCTTTCTGACCATCATCAAGAGCTACAAAGACCCACTCATTGAAGCCAATATTGAGCTCAACATCGGTGAGAGATGCTGCTGATCCCAAGCACTCAACATTGAAGGCCCTGACATTGGACCCTTTGCCAAGGAAGATTGCCTCAACATTGATGACGCCGAACCTGAAGCCTTTGATGCAGGTCTCGACCCAGCCTTCGGCACCGTCAGTGTCTGTGATATCGGCAAGCCACCTTTTACCTGTCCTTTCATGACCACCTTCTCCAGTGGTCCTCGACACCCGGCCACTCCCCAGACAAAGATGCTACTGCCTCTGATGCCGACAATGGGAGATCGCCCAGGGAAATGTTTTGATTAGCAAGCCAGAGGCTGCCAGTTTGAATCCCCACTGGTATGTTTCCCAGACTATGGGAAACACCTATATCGAGCAGCAGCGATATAGGAAGATGCTTGGCATCATCTCATACTGCACAGGAGATGGCAATGGTAAACTCCTCCTCTTTCTACCAAAGACAACCACAGGGCTCTGTGGTCACCAGGAGTCGACATCAACTTGACGGCACACTTTACCTTTATATCCCCTTCAGTCTTTATCATGACTAAGAGGTGATTGGAATTTTTATTGGGCTCAACAACCAGTGTTCCTTCCATGGCAACATTTAAAGGTTTTCTATTAACGGAGGGGCTGGATAATGATTATACTGGTTCTATTCCTAAGACCCATCAGCTGCACCAGTGAAACAAACACCTGCATGCTCGCCAGTTAATCCTTGGAATGAGTGCTATCATCCAGCAACTCACCTGCCCACACATCCCCTCAACTGCTTGAGCTTTCCAGGTGCCTTTGACCCTGGTCACCTCTGCATGTGTTACAGACACAGAGAACACTTATTTTTTGGTTTTCCCGGCTGCCCTACAATTTCAAAGATTATCAGTGGTGGGAAACCATGAAGCTGAGGGGGCTCTTGTCTGAACCTAGAACTCCAAAGCCAGCTGACAGTTTCAAGCACCCTGCCACTCCTGGGAACCACAGCAGACATGCCACTCCAGTGCCTAAGTCACCGTCTAGGGAACGTGACGCACCTAGCAAGCCAACCTTGCCTCCCAAAGAACTGCCTCAGCCTATGAATCCTACTTTGCCTACCTCCGAACCTCCCTTCTCTGAAGATGAATATGGGGGAGACTCATATGGGGGAGACTCGGATATAACTAAAACCCCATTGGGTACATCTCCTGATGATCAGGTGGCTTCTGCACCTTCGGCCTTGCCTATCGAGGAGACTAGCCAGTCCACGTGGCTGAAATGGCAAAAACCATTGGCCTTAAAGGATCCACAACTGAAGTAAAGGACCTAGTTTATGATTTTTTTGCTTCCACTACTGCTGCTCACCTGGCAGTTCTTCCTGGTTGCTGCTTCCAAAGCTGCTTGGGAGGCACCTGTTACATTCACTGTGCCAGAAAGAAAGAAAGAAGTTTGTGCAGAGTGAAAAAATTGCCTTGCCTATTCTTTTTTGAACACCCAGCTCCCAACTTTCTGGTTGTTGACTGTGAATTCCAGTTGAAGTCCATTACTAAGCACTCTGCCATAGTTGATAGAGAGGGCCGCAAGCTTGACACTGTGGGCAAGAGGTTTTACTCTGCTTCCTGCTTATCCCTTAAGATTGCCAACTACTTGGCCTGTATGGCCAAGTTTCAGCACTCCTTATAGGACAGTCTCAAAGATGTCTCAGACCTCCCTTTTTCCATACCAAATATATGTTCACATTGTCCAAGTCTGCCGACCTGACCAGCCAACACCTTAGCATTGCCAAGGATCTGACAGAAACAGAGTCAAAAGTGCTGGCTGGCTCCATCTCTCTACAGCATCACGCTTGGATGCATTTAACCCCATATGAGCCTAACATGAAGGACACAATTGAAAATTTGGTTTTTGATGGAGAAATTCTCTTCATTAAAGACATGGGTGAGATGGAGAAACTCAAAAATTCGCTCTATACTGCCATGACCTTTGCTCCATCCACCCAGCAATCCTCCTTATCACACAGGTATCACTCCTTCAGTAAGCAACACTATCAGCCCAAGCCTCAGGATCACAGAGATTTCAGGTGTGGTTCTAAATTCTATTCAAGGCACTCCTTCCAACAACGCCAGAACCAGCCACAGCAATAGGACCAGGCCAAACAGCGTTTTTGATTGTGAGGTCTTGGAAGTACCTGACCCACCCCCCAACACCTCTCTGTCTGCCTTGCACTTTTCCTCCCCTCTTGGTGTTAAATAACAACAGACACCTAGGTGTTGAGCATAGTTGCCTCCAGCTGTGCTCTTGAATTTGACTCTTTACCCATGTATATGGGCATAAAATACACCCATTCAACTTCTATCTTGGAGGAGGACATTGTTAGTCTGATACAGAGAGGGGTCATTGAGCCTATTGCACCTGAGTTTATGCACGGTGTTTCTACTCCAGGTACTTCCAAGTCCCTAAACATGATGGGGGCCTCCACCCTATTATGGACCTGAGGAAGCTTAATGAGTTTCTGCCCATAAGCAAGCTCTGAATGATCTTCTTGCAAGCCATTATAATCTGAGGAAGAGTGGTTTGTGATGTTAGACTTGAAGAACGCTTACTTTCATATTGTAATATGTCCTCACCACAAACAGTATCTTTGTTTCTGCCTAGGCCCACATGCCTACCAATACAGAGTGCCACCATTTGGCTTATCCACAGCTCCCTGCATCTTTTCGGTCACTGCACACCTGCATCTTCAGGGTATTTCTATTTACCCATCTTGGATGACTGGCTTCTGACTGGGAAAAGTGAATCTTCCTTCTATTCTGATGTTCAGTTTACTCTCTCTCTCCTCGCAGATCTAGGCCCAAACCTAGACAAAGAAACAAAGTGGCTGACAACTCCGCTAAATGTCCTCCAGTCTCTGCAGTGGTGAACCATGTCAACTTCCTTTTCTCAAGGGGTGCCTTTTCACCTACACACTCCACCAGTCATGTTAACAATGGATGCCTCTCTACAGGGTTGGGTGGGGGGTCACTGCTGCAACTTGTGGTCTCAAGGTCTGTGAAACCAGCAACAGGAACTCCATATAAACTTCCTCAAATTCCTAGCAGTTTTTCTGGCACTGAAATCATTTCT
Organism: Hemicordylus capensis; assembly: GCF_027244095.1. NCBI lineage: Eukaryota > Metazoa > Chordata > Lepidosauria > Squamata > Cordylidae > Hemicordylus > Hemicordylus capensis. Next base: position 67,275,213 of record NC_069657.1, read on the forward strand.
CCTTGTCCTACGAGGCTGAGTGATCTAAATACATCTAGACAACATGATAACCATCACATATATAAATCATCAGGATGGCACAGTATCAAAGTTCTTAAACAATCTGGCCCTATAGCTCTGGGAGTGGTGCCTGACTAATGGCATCCACTCAATAGCTCTCTACATAAAAGAGGTGTACAACACCCTCACAGACTCTCTAAGCAGGGAACTGACTCTCTCAGTGCTCTACGAATGGGAACTGAACAAGATGGTTCTTTGGGATGTGTTCAGTCTCTGGGGGATACCCAAAGTAGATTTCTTTGCCACCCAGAAAAGATGATACTTTGCATTGTTCCAGGGTGGGAATCGGCCAGAGGTCCCTGGGAGATACTTTTCAAATACCCTGGATGGAAGACCTAGTTTACCTGTTCCTGCCCTTCCCTTTGCTATCCAAGGTAGTGGGCAAAATCATCTAAGTACGGACCCACTGCATTCTAATCTCCCCAATTTGGCCAAGGCGACCCTGGTTTCTGATGTTTCTGAATCTGTCCAAGGGCCAGCATCATCATCTCACATACAGAAAGGACCTGCTCTCTCGGGAAGCCAGTCAAGTCCTCCACCACGCTCTTGTCACACTCAACTTGATGGTGTCGAGGCTAAATTAGAGGCTTCCACCAGGAAAAGTTACATTTATATGTGGTAACGCTTCACGTCCCATGCCTCACTCAAGGGCTTTGACTCCTCCTCTGCATCAGTCAAGCACATCCTTCTATACTTGATCTCCCTATAAAGGCTGGGTCTGTCAAATACATCTCTGAAAGTGCACCTTGTGCCTATCTCAGCATGCCACCCAGGGCAGGATGGCAGATCAGTCTTTGTCCACCTAGACTCTAAGCATTTTCTGAAGGGCATAAACAAATTATACCCTCTCCAGTAAGGGAGCCGGTTGAACTGTGGAGCCTATCTCTCACGCTTTCTTTTCTCACAGAGGCACCCTTCAAACCCTTACTCTCATATAACTTGAAACTTCTTTCACTCAAGACTACCTATCTCATTGCCATTATGTCAGCCAGGTGGGTCAATGAGCTCTCTGCCCTAAGGGCTGATTCACTGTTTACCAAATTCTATCCAGATAGAGTGGTGCTTTGTCCTGACTTCCATCCTAAAGTGGTCACTGACTTCCACATCAACTAGGACATCATTTTACCTAACTTTTTTGTTAACCCTTCAGTGTCTCTGGAAGTTGCACTCCATGCACTCTCTGGACATTCATAGGTGCCTCCTTTACTACTTGGACTGCATGAAATCCTTTCGCCGCTTCAACAAGCTGTTCATCTCCTACTCGAGTCTCAACAAGGGCTCTGCATTTTCCTGACAAACACCCTCCAACTGGCTCATGGAACTCATTTTCTTTTGCAACAAGCAACAGGGAGTTCAGCCTCTGACAAGGGTCAGAGTGAGAAGGTTCATTCCACCAGGGCCAGGGCCACTTCTGCAGCCCACATGTCCAGCATCAGCATGACTGACATATGTAAAGCTGCCATGTGGTCATTGGACCGGCAACATGCTGTAGATCTGTGAATTTTGGTTGGGCGGTGCTCAAGAAAGTACTCTGAACACACTAGCACCCACCTCCATCTGGAGCTAGTCACTCACCCAGTTGTGAGGGAACATGGATCATGGGATCCATGGGAACATGGATCACTTTAGAGATAAAAGATTGCTTACCTGGAACAGGTGATCTCTCTGGTGATCCATGTTCACTCACAACACCCACCTGACTGTCCCCACTGCTAGCGTACATCCACAATGTCTTGCTCTTACCTGTCATACCTGTCTCCTTGGCATCTTCTTCACATCTTACTGTCAGTCTTGACGCAGCAGCTGAATCAGGAACTGAAGATAGAGGTGCTCTCCTGCCCATTTTACCGGGCGCTCCCTCATGCCTCAAAATGCCGGAGAGTGCCTATCAATGCTAGAGATTCCTTTGCAGAGCTACTGCGCAGGTGTAGAAGACCCAGTTGTGAGTGAACATGGATCACGAGAGAGATTATCTGTTACAGGTAAGCAACCTATTTTTCTCCTGCAACAGACATATCTTAGGAAATATGTTTACTTGACACTCCTTAAAAGTTGCCTGAGAAAGTTACCCAGAAATGGAAGACATTTGCCAAACTAGTGTTCACAAAATAGAAAAACCCAAAGACTTTGAGACTTCATATTGAGCAAAGTTCCTCCTTGTATCAGAGGATGTGCTTCTCTATTCTCCCTACCCTTACTCCTAATTCACAATACAGTACATCAGAGTTAAAACAAAAATAGAATATAATTTCTGACATACTGGTCTCCATTCTACTTTAAGCCCCACACAGAGATATTAAGATTTGTACTCACTGGAAATCTATCTGTAACTGGAAAAAAGATGTATGTTCATGTTGGTTTCAAATACAGTAGTTTTACTATACATAAATTTGCTTTGTTAGAAAAGTTCCAACTAGGAGAAAGATATTTTAAGAAGAGCCAGCCAAACATTTTATAGGAATCTCAGCACTGGTCAATCAGCCTCTTCTCTCTACTAACCAATAGATTATGTCCTCTGTACACTCTTGTAGCATATTTCTAATACAACTGGCCAAATAAGTGAGCATTTCATTAATGGCAAAAGATATTCAATAAAAATACATTTTAAATTATTAGTTTTCCTGCTTTGAAATTGCTACTATAAAAACAGTTATTTTGAAAGAATATTTGAAAGAAACACATAATGTATGACAATTTAGCCTGTCTTAAAGTATTAAAAACAGCCACCTAATGGCGCAGCAGGGAAATGACTTGACTAGCAAGCCAGAGGTTGCCTGTTTGAATCCTCGCTGGTATGTTTCCCAGACTATGGGAAACACCTATATCAGGCAGCAGCTATATAGGAAGATGCTGAAAGGCAACATCTCATACTGTGCAGGAGATGGCAGTGGTGAACCTCTCCTATATTCTACCAAAGACAACCACAGGGCTCTGTGGTTGCCATGAGTCGACACTGATTCAACAGCACACTTTACCTTTAAAGCACTAAAATCCAGAAGTTATAGTAAGCATACTATTCTTTTTTTTCCTCCTAGAGGTTTAAATTATGTGGAGTTGGATGCTTCGTCAATGGAAAAGAGGTTTGCCTATAAATTTCTGAAGAAGATACTAAAATATGTTGACTCTGCTCAAGAATTCATTGCACATTTAGGTGAGTTTCTCCAGTGTTTTTAGGCTACAGATAATGTTTTTCACTAATTATGTTACTATTTATTTATATTTTTCAAGTCATGCTCGACCTTTTGTGATAGCCCGAAGGTGGCTAACACAAAACCTTAAAATCAAAATTAAAATTCACAAAACACACATCATAAAATGAGAACATCATAAAACCAGAACAGAAAGCAATCAAATACAGCATATAAAACATAACCTACTGAGGTTTCCTCCAGTCAATTATAAAAAGCCTGGGAGAACAGATGATTTAATATCATCTTGAAGACTGGCAAGGACAGAGCATTATAAACTCCCTGTGACAGGAAGTTCCAAAGCCTGGGGGACTGCACCTGAAAAGGCTCTGTCCCACCTGCACACTAGTTGTGCCTTCATCAACAAAGGCAAACAGAGCCTGTCCAGAAGTTTTCCATGGGCAGGCAGAATCATTTGGCAGTAAGTGGTCCTTCAGGAACTTGAGGCCCAAACAGTATAGGCTTTAAAAAGTAATGTCCAGCACCTTGAATTGAACCCTGAAATAGATAGGAAGCCACTGTAATTCAAAAAGAATTGGAGTAATATGCTCCAATCTGAAAGCCCCCAACAACACTTTGGGGCTATTCTCACAACCAACAAAAATCGGGCTAGCAGAGGGTAGCCCGATTTTTGTTGGTTGTCAGAACCACTGGGCTCGCAGCCGAGCCTGGTGGTTCTGGAGCGGCTAACCTGCTCAAGAACCCCTGGCAAAAAGCAGGTTTGCGTAGCGAGTGCTCCTGCAAACCTGCTTTTTGCGATCATGAGTAGCCCCCCGGCCGAGAGGCTTAAAAGCAGCATCCCGGCTCGGGGGTCTCTCCAGTATGCTCTGCGCATTCACGCGGGGCATACTGGGGCTTGAGGGGGCCGCGCGGTCCCCGCTCCCCCCACCCCCGGTTCCGTCTCGGAGCTGGCCATCATGTGGGCGGCCGATCCCGCCGCCCAGGGGTCCCTGCCCGCTCGTGAGCGAGGAGAGCGGGCTTAGCCCGCTCTTCTTGCTCACCAGACGAAACCGGGTCTCACTGATCATGAGACCCGGTCATTTGACTGCAGTGTTTTGCAGCATTTGTAGTTTCCAAATGCTTTTCAAGGGCAGTCTCATTTAGAATGCATTGCAATAATCTAATAGAGATACTACTAAAGCATGGGTGACCATAGCCTGATCTGCTGTTTCCAAGAAGGCTGCAGCTGGCGCACAAGCTGAAGCTGTGCAAAGACACTCTTGGCTTTAGCTGCTGCCTGTTGTTCCAAGAGTAGAGCCGAGACCAAGAGTATCCTCCAGCTGTGCACCTGGTCTTTCAGAGGGAATGCATTCCCATCCAAATTAGGCTAATTCCCCACTCCTAGATCAATTCTCCTCTTGGCCAGTGTTGCTATTATTATTATTTTTATCTTGCATTCTGGCCTTCAGTCTCAAAGATGCTAACAAAGTCCACAACTACAATTCCTAAAAGCACATAAGGTTTTTATCCTTAGTTCTTTTAAAAATGCAAATACAGTTCTTGATCTGGATCGAGATCCATCGAGATCCATAAGAATGGCGTTGTGCACCTGCGCAGGGATCATGCGGTGGGTATGCCGAAGCTTATTGAGGTGTCCTAGCCCCACCCCCACGCCCTGAGCATGCTTTTTAAAGGCAGGCAGGATGCACGTTCCTCAGTTCTTTTCCGACCACCATTGTATTTGGACCTCGGTCTGCAGCTAGTCGGGAAGTTGCTCCTGTTTTTTCTGTGAGTTTTTGTGAGTTCTTTCACTATTTTGCTACTTAGTGGACTGATCTTATGGTGCAACCTATTTGGCTATTGACTTGGGCTTTAGACACATGTTTTTGCAATTTACGATCTTTGGACACAGACCGGCTGATGACCCTCCCTCGGTTTTCTACCTTGGAACGGCTGATGTGCCTATAACTATCTCTGACTATCTTGGAACGAACTTGACTACTGTTCTGACGAAACGTAGTAGCTGAGGAGAAAAAGTCCTTCTGTGTGTGTATCTGTGTGTGCAGGCCAGAGCTTTTGGCGTCCACTGATAACGCTCTCCGTTGATCACGAAAACTCACATGCTCAACTGGATGGTCGTCCTCCATGGCAGTCGTCTAAAAAATGAGGAACATGCATCCTGCCCACTTTTAAATAGCATGCTCAGGGCATTGGGGAGGGGCTAGGATGCCTTGACAAGCTTCGGCATAGCTACTGCATGGTCCCTGCGCAGGCGCAGAACCCCATTCTTATGGATGTCGACGGATCTCTACCAGATCATCAGTTACAGGTGAGCAACCTGTTTTTGTCCTTCTATCAAGCCTAAAGGATCATTTTACAGCTCTACTTTTACTTCTGCTTCTCATCGGTGGTTGGTGGATTTCAAGCAAGTGGAGATGGAAGGTCTGACCAGATTTTTCTCAACCCCAATCTTTAGGTGGCAGCATCACATGTCAACTTTACTGGTGATATTTTGGAACTACTTTGGATATGCTTCTGTGTTTCTCCACTTCAATTAGTGATATGAGCAACATTTATAATTCTGTGGTTATGGGGTATAAATTTAGTAAATAAATAAGTAACCCATGCACCAAGAGCCCTCCTCCACTTTTGCAACAGAAAATATTGTTCTGCCAGCACCATGTTGGTCTGACTATGAGTGGAAATAATTAGTTAAATAAATGCCTCCTGCAGGAATACAAACTGACACGGGGCAATTCACAGTGTGATTATTAAGGGTAATTACTCTTTGATCTCTACTTCGGATCAATAGAAACAGGTAGCACTTGCAACTAATAAACTTATCCGAAGCTGCCAGGGACTTTGCTGAATGGAACTTATTTGTATGCAGATGTCATAGAACATGAACCTACTCCATGGAACCCAGATTAAGAACCCTTGCCAAACTATTAGTATAAAATTATGAAGACTGAAAAGAAAAAGTATTCATTTTCTTCTTATTTACCTTTTTCCTCTTCCTGATCTATTTCTTTTTAGGAAACAATCTGGCTCCTATTAAGCCTCATATGTCCACTGCATAAAATATTATTTCACACTTCAGAAATGTGTTAGACACTACACAAAATGTGTCTAGTCGTACATAAGAATAAATCCATGAGGAGCACAAGGTTGCCTGCTACACAGAACATAGTTGCATTCTTAAAAATTAAAATTGTTTAGGATATTTCAGAAGCCCGTAATCTTACAAAATGATGTGCTTGCCAGTGTTATTTACCTTTTGCATTGTTTCTCTGCAGAAGCCATTGTTACCAGTGGAAAAACTGAGAAATCCCCACATGACCAAGAAATTAAATTCTTTGCCAAAGTGAGTATTATTTTACTTCAAAGAATCTACTTTTAATTTTCAAGGTGGGTTCAGATGAACATCCTCCTCTACATGTAAGGAGGGGTGTGGTGCCCACCCTGACGTCACTCAAGTAATGCCGATGCAATCTGCACACATCCTCTAATTGTGTGTGAGCGTTGTTAATATAAACTGTGCCTCTGCACACGAGGGGTGCAGTGCTCACCCCAATATCACTCAAGGATGTGCTGATGTGTGTGAGAGGGAATAATTCAAAAGCTTGTTTAAACAAGGTTTTGGAACACATATGTGAGAGGTGATCTGGACGACCACCCCTCACACATGATTACAGAACATCCTGAGATTGCATCGACACATACTTGAGTGATGTTGGGGCGGGTGCATTCTTGCCACTGCCCCGTCCTCCTCATGTGGAGAGGAGGATGTTTGTTTGAACCCACCCAGAAATGCAAGAATGCCATGTATGTTAATGTGATAACTTTAACTACAGTGAAGCATCTGATTTTCACTGCCAGGGTGAACCTTCCAAAATACTGCTCGGAGGCACCATTTGTGAAAAATATTTGTCTACATTAAAAGTGATATAGTAATCAAGTTAAAGGGCAGGATGGTTCCTTTAGGATGAATAAAAAGTAATACTAATTTATGGAGCACATGATTAATTTCCCAATCCGCTAGCTTCACAATTTCTGAAATTACACCACAAATTAGTAAATTGTGTTCGCAGTTTTTGTTTGTAGGAATCAGCATTTCTGTATATTATTATTCAGAGGTTTTATACCTTAGTGCAGCAGGTAGGGTTGCGCGTTTTGTATTTTTTCTGTTTCGATTTGTACCAAATCCTAATCAACTTCATTTTGAATTTTGTCCAAAATTAAGCCTTCCGAATTACCCCAGTTTTGTTTTGTATCTGAATTAATCTGAATCTGAATCTGAATTAATTCAGATTTAAAAATGGGTCACATGGTCAAAAGAGTGGGTGAGGTTTATATTGCCCAATGAGTGGAAGCTACCACAAAAATTTCAAAAGAATTGGGCAAACGGCTGATTTTTGGGGAATTTTTGAAGTTTGAGCATCTTTCAGATTTTTCCCATAGGGTATGATGGAGGTTTCAGGAAAAGTAGAGCTTCACACGGGGGCGTGGGGTGGTCCAGAGTGGAGTGTGGTTGGTGGTAGTGCCCAGTTGGTACAAGGAAGCTACCACAATTTTTTCAGAGGAATTTGGCAAAGGGCTGATTTTTAAAGAATTAATGAAGTTACGCGTCTTTCTGATTTTCCTCGTAGGGTATAATGGAGGTTTCTGCAGTCCCATAACTCCACTTGAGGGGTACTGGGGTAGCTCAGAGCAAGTGGGGCTGTAGTGCACATAGGGTGCCAACCACCCACATGGGTTGCCAACCCATTATGTACAGGGTTTTGTTGTTCTAGAGGTGTTCTGAGAGTAGATTCTCTGGTAGCATATGAAAGTGGATTCATGGTTTTTCATTAAAAAATCTCATTTGCTACCAGAGAATCTAAACTCAACACCTCAGAAACAACAAAGCCCAGTACCCCAATGAGTTAGCAATCCAGGGGAGTGGTTGGCACCCTCTGTGCACTACACCACCACTTGCTCAGCACCACACCAGTGCCCCCCAGTGCAGTTATGGGGCTGCTGAAACCACCATTATTCCCTATGGGGGGAAAGCTTAAAGACACTCAAACTTCCCCAAATCACAAAAAATCAAACCTTTGATCAATTCCTTTGAAATCTGGGTGGTGGCAGGGCACTTCCTCCCAACCCACTGCTCCCCATGGGGCACTTCCTCCCAACCCACTGTTTTGCCCCAGCAGACCTCTTTTTGCCCCAAAGACATACACTTAAAAATCAGACCTTAGCCCAATTCCAGGGGAGTCTGAGTTGTGGCAGGCACTCCTTGGGGCACTTCCACCCAACCCACTGTTCTGCCCCAGCAGACCCCTTTCTGCCCCAAAGACACTCCAACTTCAACAATTCCTAAGAAAGCAGCCCTTGGGCCAGTTCCATGGGAGTCTCGGTTGTGGCAGGCACCCCTTGGGGCACTTCCACCCAACCCACTGTCCTGCCCCAGCAGACACCTTTCTGCCCCAAATCTGCCACAAAGACACACAAACTTCAACAACCCCTCACTCCCCCAAGCTCACGCTCCACTGCTGTAACCCCCAAGCCCACGCTCCACTACTGCAACCCCCAAGCCCACACTCTACTGCTGCAGCAAACTACGGCTAACAGCAGCATCAAGTGTGCCCTACACTCCCTCCTCTGCCAAGCAAGCAGTTCTCATCCACAGAAATTTTTTTCAACACATCAACAACAATAGCAGAGCTTTACAAAGAACCAGTTTCCAAAGCAGGATCACACAGAGGCAGCAGAACAATGAACTATCTTAGGCAGGCAGGCATTTGAATTGCATTATATACTGTCCACACATACATGGTAACTAAATAGGGAGCAGTATGCTGGGCTCAGGCAAGTAGCAAGGCAAGCATGGCATCATGGAAACTTGAATTTAGACATGCAATGCAAACTTAGTTCTTTCTCTGTCTCTCTTGAATGAGGCAGCCAGAAAGGGAAGCAAGCAAGTAACTTAATGAATTGAAACAAACTCCCCCCCTCCACCCTCAAAGCAATCAACCCAGACAGAGTGGAAACAGGGCATTGTTTTTTAGAGCTGGCAATCAGAATTTCTTAGCACATAATTGCATCACAATAGAACACATTCCAAGGAAATGAGCTTCCTCAGGGATGCTGTGCCTGCTTTTTGCATATCTTATCTTCTGCTAATCTCTTCTTGACAGACACTCACTGCCTCCCTAGTTGCTGCAGTCAGATACCAAAGCTCCGAAGAACAAAACAAAACTTCGGCTCCAAAATAGGGTCATTTCGATTTGTATACAAAAAAAATTGTTTTTAATTTTTTCATTTTGATTTGTATACAAAATGTCCGAAAATGCCATTTTCGGACACAAAACATTTTGTTGCCTAATCAAAATGTACAAGCCTAGCAGCAGGCATAAGTGTAAGCACTAATGCAGTATTAATGTTGGGACTAGTTGTAGGTTCCTGCGAGTGGGAACTCTGTACAAAGGTAGTAGGTACAACCCAGTAGACGTACACCCCTTTCACATGCCTCAGTTCCTCTATACCACTCAACTCCTCAGACTCGCCCACAGAACAAAGACAATGGCAAACGTAAATTGAAGCCATCTTTCCTTGTGTTTCTTTTTAGACTGTGAGCCCCTTTGCAACACGGAACCTTCTTGATTCCTTTTCCTATGTAAACTGCTTTGTGAACTGTTTTGTTGAAAAGAAGTATATAAATATTCCAAATGGCAATAATTAAAATTATTATTAATAGAAGGAAGAGTACTCACCTGGCAGCATGTTACAATTATGCTCTACTTCTGAGAACAAGATTCAACAAGTGTTTCCAGGATCTCCACTGATGTATCAAAATGGGTGGGGCAGCAAGGCCTACTATAATAATACAGTCAGTTGCTACCTGCAATCTCTGGCTGGTGCTGGTGCAACATTTTATCCTTGTTCAGCTCCATGCAGCCTTAGCTACCTTGTGGGCAGCTCCTCTGCTGTTTCAGCCGTCATGTCCAGGACCCTTGCTCCAATGCTAGCTGGGCAGCTTGGACCCTAGGCCTGAATTCTATTTGCAGGAAGAATGTGACACAGAGGAGGGGGAAAAAATCATGCAAGAAAGGAATAACCTGAGAAGAGGCTCTGAAGAAACTTCACAGTTCTTAAGACCAGGAGGAGCTGTATGGTTGGGGATGTGGGAGGCAGAAAAGTGTGGTTGGTCAATAGAACGGGGTGGGGGTGGGGGAAGCAGTGGTCTGAAGAGCAGGAACCTGCCCTGTCAGAGTGCTTGTGGTATGTTATACTGAGCAGATACTTTATATTAGAGGACTAGCAAAATGCTTATTATGGTGTTGGGGAGAGGGTTCAAGAATATTGAAGGAGCCATTGGGGAGATGCATGATGTGTCATTGTTCTTTGAATACAGATACATATTTGTCTTCAGCATTCATTTCATTGGCATCAAGCTACAGGCTAGTTAGGGAAATCAGGCCATGCTATGGTGAGGAGTCCTTTTCCCTCCCCTCTTTCACTTTGCCACCTGTTATCAGGAGACTTGCTCCTCATTTCCTCCTCCCTGAAAATGGCCCCTACTTTATAGCCAAAGTACACATGATGTTAAAAACATGGTTTCACCCTACATGGTTTTTTGTGTGTTTTTTTAAAAACTTAAATAGCAGCTACATGGGGGTTGGGGTTGGGATCAAGATCATAGGGTTTAGAGACATTAACTCTGAAATGGCTTTTCCAGATCCAGCAGTGCACTTGGAGAAACTCCAGCCCCTAACAATCTGAATAACCTAGGAGTTAATTTTCTCCTTCACTAGACCTGTTTTTCCCTCAGTCATGCTTGAACTTGTATACATGATTATTTTATCTGTATTTCCTAGGTTCTGCTACCATTAGTTGACCAGTACTTTACCAATCATTGCCTGTACTTCCTCTCCTCCCCAACTAAGCCACTCAGCAGTAGTGGATATGCTTCAAATAAAGAAAAAGAAATGGTAGCAAGGTATGTAGTATTAAGAGACAAACTATGATATTGTACATTTAATGATATAATGAAACTAATAGCATACTTTAAAATGTTTGTTTCATTCCCATATTACTCCAGCCAATTCATTCATGTCTCAAGCAGAGTAAGGGAAATGCATGCATGTACTAACAGATTAATACAGGGCTAAAACTGTTTTGTGTATCCAAAATAGATATTCCCAATAAATGATATTTGTACTAACTTAATTTATTTGCATTGGTTGATCAAATACTGAATCAGTGGCCAACATCCAGGGCAGCATACAACCAGCATTCCTAACATCTGGCAGCACACAGTGTTAACTCCTACACTGTTGCATGCTTTCCCCGAAGTGTGAGCACTTTTGCATAATAGTGCAATTACTTTCTGGAGCTCTTCTGCACATCATCGTCATCATCATCGTCATCATCATCATCATCACCATTATTATTATTACTACATTTATATCCCGCTCTTCCTCCAAGGAGCCCAGAGCGGTGTACTACATACTTAAGTTTCTCTTTCACAACAACCCTGTGAAGTAGGCTAGGCTGAGAGAGAAGTGACTGGCCCAGAGTCACCCAGCTAGTATTATGGCTGAATGGGGATTTGAACTTGGGTCTCCCTGGTCCTAGTCCAGCACTCTAGCCACTACAGCAAGCTGGCTCTCCAGAAACATGTTGCTGAGGTTCAAGTGACATGTTTCCACTTTATTGGAACATTGCTGGAGCATAGACAAATTCCGTAAAGTATTTGTGTTCTTGCATAAAAATGCCCACTCTTCAGGGAGATGCACAGTATTATGGCAGCTCACATTGTGTGCCGCAGGAAGTTGGAAGCACTCGTAATATACTGTTCTGGATATTGACCAGTATTCTGCAGACCTACTATAATACAAAATTGTATTTCATTGTATGTGATATGATTAGCTTACCTTCCAGCAGGTTTATGAGATCACCCATGTGTGTGTCCATCTGTGTGTGTTTTCCCCCACTCCCACATCAAATTTGCAATGCCTGGGCCAGTATGAACCAAAGAGGGTACAGTTGTAGGGACACCTCAACAGCATAGTTTGTGATATTGGGGTCTTCTGCTCTCCCCGCCCCTCCACCCCAATTCAAGTTGGCAGACATGTAAATGTTAGCCAGTGAGCTAACTTGTGAACCGCCTGACCGATTTGAATGAAATTTGTTACAGTTGTAGGGACACATAGGCATAATTTGTGATGTCATCCACCCGAATTTAAGATGGCTGACACGCGGACATTTGAGGTGAGACTATGGTAACTTGTGGACCAGCTAACTAATTTGAACCAAATTTGCTACAGGTATAGGAACATATAGGGATGGTTCAAGGATGTAGTTTGTAATGATGTCATCCAGCCTGATTCAAGATGGCAGATGCATGAACATTTGAGGTGCAAGTTAACCTAACTTGTGAACTGTCTAACCAATTTGGACCAAATTTAGTCTAGTTGTAGGGATGGTGAAATGAAAGTATGCAGATCAGTTCTTGCTAGAACAGTTTGCATCATAATTATGAATGCACATAGGTTGGTTGTGCCGTTGAGTCAGTGTCGACTCCTGGTGACCACAGAGCCATGTGGTTTTCTTGGTAGAATACAGGAGTGGTTTACTGTTGCCTTCTCCCACATGGTAGGAGATGATGCCTTTCAGCACCTTCCTATAGCTGCTGCCCGATATAGGAGTTTACCATACTCTGGGAAACACACCAGTGGGGATTCGAACCAACAGCCTCCTGCTCTCTAGGCAAGTTGCTTCCCTGCTGCATCATTAGGGGGCTGCATGAATGCACATACAGTACCACATATTAGATAATGACTCCACACTCACCTGCAGGCCAGGAAAAAACTTAAAATTAGTGCCAGTTTGGTAGGCTGGAATGATCTGTAGTAGGAACTTCAGGTGTTATAGGCAGGACTAATAATATATCCATATCCAGAGACACACTTCTGCGTTTGATTTGGTGTTGTTTGTTGATTTTCAGTTGCGGCCAGTCTTTCTGGTGAAAAAACCTGATATCCTTTTGGGCACTAAAAGCTGACAGCACTCAACATTTATGAGGGCATCTGCACACAGAACCAGTCCAGCAAGCACTGCAATCCACACTGTTTCTATAGGGTTTTTAAAAATCCCCTTTTGGTTTCATGGATGGCTTTTCATATATCATAGAACATTAAACTACTTATATATTGTTATGAGTACTCAACATCTGGATGGATTTTGTATACATCATATTTTGGCTAATCAGAACCCAATCTTGACATGTAGTGTTGCTAAATTCTGCACGGTGGCTTGCAGAATTCAACACAAGATAATTTTAAATTCTGTTTCTGAGAATTTTTGGTCAACTATAGTAAATTAGTATTAAGGCTATGTCCATACCAGCCTACTTTTTATTGAAAGATTGAGAGGCAGGTTTGAGTCCATCCCTCCTTTACTCTCTTGCAACTTTACAGGCATGAAGCACTGCACATTAATTTCTCATGAGCAGAGTTGTATTATAATAGAATAATTGTTTCAAAGCACTCAGAGGTGTGGCAAGGTGAGGGACACCAAGCAGAACTGCCAAGGAGCAGAGCAGGTTTTCTCTGGGCTACTCTTACAGTTTATCAGCTCTGCTACTAGAGCTATTCATCTGATCTGCATTTCAGTGTTTAGAGCTATCTGCTCTGAGTGGTGTCAGCTTGGAGAAGAGTGATGCTTCCATTTTCACTCACCCAGGGAGTTATTCACACATGCCTTCATGCCCCTGGAGTATCTGAAGAGCGAATCTGCAAGATGTTTGATTTGGGGATTTAAAGGGACAGTTCACATAGGTTCGGCTACAGGGGCGTAGCAAGGTTGGAGTGGGCCCAGAGACAAGATTTTAAAATGGGCCCCCCCCCCAAAGTCCAGGGCCTCCGCACACCCCAGGCCCCCAAGGATTTAAGTCTGATATTCCAAAATAGGTATGCTGCCTGCAAATACATTTCACTGAATACACACACACATCACAATATATAGTGATATACATTGAGTACTATACATTTGTATTACTTTTAATGCCTAGAACACACTAGAAAGATGAATTATTAAAATGGGCCCCTCGCTGCAGATTAGCAAAGGAGACTTTCAACCATGCAGGGTGAACCTATGTTTGTTTTCCCAGAATTCTGAACAAATTCAGTCAAGTTTGATTGCAGGAGGTTTTTCACAGGAGGTTTTTAAAGCCCTTTAAGACACATCTCCTCTGGAATGGAGGTGCTGCATTCACATGTTGGCCAGATTTACCCTGAAGTCCCTGCAAGTTATTGGGGAGCAGTTCACACACAAGAAAAATAAAATAAAAGCACCACACATGCTTCACAGTTCTCACTCAGACCTTCTGGGTTGCAAAACAACTTGAACATAAGTGCATTTACAAATGAATGAATGAATAAATAAAATTAATAAAATACTGTTCCAGAAGTTTTTGCAATTTTCTGCCATGAAACAAGCCACTTATAGGACTTTTTAGATAGTTTTTTTTAAGTCAGCAAATTTTCCAAGCTGTTTCAAAATAAATATTCAGAGACTTCTCGGTCCCTCCCCCCCCCCATATCCAAGCCCTATGGCAAGCAGATCCCTATATAGGGGGGGGGAAGGTAACCACAAAAAGGAGTTCACACTCTACCTGGCAAATGCTGGTCTGGGTTAAGCAGGGCAGCAAGGGGTCTTCTGCTGCAGAGAACACTCTGGCTGCCTCCTCCTTCCTGGCTGGCTTGGGCCCTACTCGAGTTCAGGCTTCACTGCGGCCTACACGGAGGCCTCCCTGGAAGCCCCGCCCACCCGCCGATCAGCTGAGAGGCGGGAGAAAAGGAGCTCTTTGCAGCTTGTCTGCTGCTTGGATTGCGGGCCAGCAGAACAAGCAGGAGAGACGGCGAAGAGGGCAAGTGGCTGAGGGGCTATGGGGCTGGGCAGGGGGCAATGGGGAGTCACATGAGGTGCCTCTGGGGTGCCCCTCCAGGCAGTGGGGCCCCCAGACAACTGTCTCCCCTTGCCCTATCATTGTTACGCGCCTGTTCGGCTACTCTCCGCAATCCCTGGCAGATCTTTTTCCTGTGCATTCCCACTGGCTTAGACTGGGTTTTTCCTCCAACCAATCACAAATCACATCAGAGAGGAGGAAAGTGAGAGAGTTTGACAGCTATGGAGGAGGAGCAGAAGATCAGCGTTGGAGGTTTTGCTGCTGCTGCTGCTGGACCAATGGACCGTGGTCTGCAAAGGAGGTCCACAGCAGAAGACAGCCAGTCCACACGTCCCTACAATACAATCAGTCCCCCCGTCACTACGCAGTCGCTGGGGCGGGGGCATGGGGAGCTCTGGGCATTTTAGGGCTGCTTGCTTTCCTTTTTGTGATGGCCACACTGGACAGAGAAGGGGGAGGAGAGTGAACCCCTGAGGGACCTGAGATGTGGCAGGACAGCAGGGGCGGGGGGAGCAGAAGACAGGGATCCAAGCCTGGCATCATGTGTGTTGTTATTGAGTCTGAATTTGCAAGATGCAGTTGTATGATGGGCTGCATGTGTATTTGCTTCCATTCCATGCTTGTGAGGACTGCTGCCACATTCTTGGTGTGTGTGTGGGGGCTCTTTTTTGAAAGGCATGGGAGGTGATATGACGCTTAGCTAGGCACTGGTTAGTTACTGGTGCTGCTCTTGTTTCTGGGCTCCCCCTCACCGTGGGAATGAACCACAGCACCTTCTTGCCAGAAGAGCGGGCACCAGAAGGTTAAGAAGCAGTCATCCCAGGTGGCTTGCCATGAAGAGATGGGGCTGCTGAAATTCATTGAAGCTTTTGTGCAGCTTTCTCTCTTTCTGCCTCTCTCTACCTGTGCTACTGCAACGGGAGCAGAATGAGACTGGGGAGAGGAGGGGGGAGGGGGGGAGGATGAGGAAGAAGCTTCATGAAGGAACTTTCTGCTTGTGAGTTGAGAAGTCAGCACAGGTGTGCATCCCAGCTGGACAAAGATCTATTCTTTAGAGCTCAGAGACTTTTGTGGGAAGAAGCAGCTGTTCCCCCACTGAATCTTTTGCAGGAAACTTGCATTTTCTCTGGTGTTCTCCAACTCCCCCCACAGCAGTGATCACACACTGCCTAGTGATGCAGAACCAGCATCTTGCATGCTCCCCCCTCCTCCTCTTGCTCCACAGAGGCAGTGCTAGCGGATCCCCTGAGGCAGGAGGGAGGCCATTCCTTCTCTTTCCAGCCCCCTCACTTGGCTTTTGGTTGGATTCAGATGGCATTTTGCTCAGTGCTTGGAGATGAGAAGTAATGATAGCTGGAACCCTAACTGAACTCTGTGTCCCCTCCCCCGTCCCCAGTTCCCGCAATTGCAAATCACTCACAGTAGACAACACAGCTATCAAACTCCCCTTCATTGTGTTTTGAGAAAAGCCAAATTACTGCCAATGGCCATTCCAAATATCTTAGGAGAAGTGGCAGAGAAAACCAGAAAGCTGGTTTCATTTTTGTGAGTTCAGAAAGAAGATGAATATTGAGGTTAATTTCATCGTGTGCAGTATGACTTCCAGCATTATCAACCTCCAGTGATGTTTTACTATGATAGGTGTTGGCATTGTAGGGGATCTGTGCTACCCCCACAAAGAGTGTGAGGCAGCTTTAAGATCTCATAGTGGTTTTCAACATGAGTGTGGAGTGAAGTATCTGGAGTGAAGTATCTGGGTTCCTCTTCCCCTGCATCATTTGCTGGGGACATGGTAAAACATGCCAAATCATGGCTTTTTACCCAGGCGTGTATATGATTGTCTCCACTGCCGCTTCTTGTATTTTGTACTGTTTCTATGCTTGTGTTTTAATTTAATTTTTTTTAAAAATCAGATTTGTTTTATATTTTTTAGTTCAGTATTTTAATGTGTCTTTTTTATAATCTTGTTTTTAAATTTTATTGTGAGTCGCCTTGGGATTTTCTTAATGAAAGGACGGGTATAAATTTAACAATAAATAAAATAAATAAATAAGTCTGACAACATAGGACACCATTTTTATTTGACAGCTATTCATATAGCCACTTTTATGGCATGTATGGCCAGATACCATCACAATCTTTGGGAGCAGTTACAAAGAGCTAAAACCATTTTTGTAATCATGGTTTTCTGATTATGACCCATACATTTTTCTTTTGCATTATTTCTCTAATCGGATTGCTCCTTGTTCCATATTTTCCGTTTTTGCTTTAAATTGTAACACATTCCATATTAATGTAATTGTTACTCTCAATTCTATATAATTAAGATATTAAATAAGACCTTTTAGTTAAAATTGATTTTCAGTGACGTTGTACTGTGTGAATGCTTATACTTTTTAGCTAGTTTTCAGATTCCATATGTTTCAGCCAAGACACTTTGATTTCATTTCTAACATTCAATATTAAAAGACATACTATCAAATATTTTGGTAAGATGCAAATAACTCATTTCTAATCATCATTTTCTGCTTCTGTCTGTGAAACTGTTAAAATATTAAATAAGCTTGCATAGTACGATCTAGCCTTTACAATTCCATCACATGCTTTTTATTGCTAATGGCTTCTCACTCATTGGATGGAGACATTCCTCAATGGGTGACTCCTCTCATTCACTTCAAGGAGGCAGGAGTTCCAGAATCTTCTGAAACTTCAGCTAGGTGGAGGAATCCTTTAAGTTTTTCTCCTGCACCCACTAAAAATATCAGTGCTCCTATTGCTCTCAGAGGCTTTGCTCTCTTTCTTCCTTAGTTAGCTTAGCTAGTTAGGTGCAGGGATTTCCACTATATTTAGGCAATTCTTTTTTTGGTTTTATGACAGTCACTGAGCCCTTTCTCACGATCAGTGAGAAGGACTTGGCGGCAGGCAGTGGGGAACGAAGCAGAAACTCATCTTCTCCACAGACAATCTGGCTACCAGGGCTGAGAAGGTCAGGGCATGTGATCCTTTGAGCCCAGATGGTCCACTGTTTCCCCTGGCATTGTGGAGGTGTGTGGGTTGGGACATTTCCTGGCTCCTGGGACTCCTACAATGTACCACGCAAGCACTAAGCCTGAGTTAATGATGCCCTTGCACCCTTAACACTAGCTAAGTGGCGGGTCTCTAAGTTGGATTTCTGCCACACTGCCACCAGGAGCCATGCAGCTCCCTGCAGTTCTCATGCTTGGCCAAGACCAGGTTTGGCCATCCTTCCAAAGATGTCAGCAACTATGTTGTCCTCACTCTCCAGATTTGCAGACTAGCCTAAGACAGATATATATGTTTTTAACTCTATCCTTTTTCCTTTTGTCTATCGCCCTTCATCTCTCTCTCTGTCCCTAGGATCTTCTCAAGTCTGCATATTTAAGGAAAAGCATCCCATAGCCAGGAACCCTGTCTTTGTTCTTTAGAAGATAGTCTACTGTTGTTTTATCTTGTGGATTTCTAATTCCAACTTAACTTTTGTTTCCCAAGAAACCTGTCCTGATTCCATTGCTCCCTTCTTGATTCCATAACATTGCCTCTGTCTTTATCTGCAGCCAGCTTCCTGGCTACATTATAAAACAACACAGTTGTATGCATTTTGGTACCCAAACTGAACTAATTTCCCCCACTTAAGCCAAAGTAAAGTCAAAAAGCATGTTAGCCATCACACATCAGAGCAAACATGGAAACAACTGAAGATCACTGGACTGAACTTTCACCTATGGAATTGCATCTTTTGAGGTGATCATCCAACTATGAAGCTGGATGAGGAATCTCATATCCTGACAGGACATTGAAAAAAACTGTAAGGATAATCTACTGCTTTTGCTCCCCAGACCATATCACTATCCTACTGCACATCCTCTCTAATAAAACGCTTGGTGTCCGTCCGTGGACGGGCACCAAGCGTGTGTTCGTGTCTCCCTGCCCTGTTCTGCGCCTGCGCGAAGCGCAGGCACAGAACAGGGCAAGGGAGACATGACGGCCGGCACCCGGTGGCCATCTTGGGCGGCCAGAAGCGGCCGCCCCGAAGAAGCCGGGAATGCGGGGAAGGAGGAGACTGGCCGAGGCGGCGGCAAAGCGTCCTTTGCGTCCTTTGCGTCCATAGCAGCAGTTTGGGCATTGGCTTAGCACAGAGAGGAGCTCTGTTCCGGAGCTCCTCTCTTCTTCGCAAAAAATGGATTTTTGATCGCCCGACTGTCGCGGGCTGCTCTGGGTAAGGAAGTCTCGGCCAGCTGGGAGGGCGTGGGGGGGGGGGAGGCCAGAGGAAGTGGGGCGGGGGGGGAACTCTCCCCTACTAGCGCCCGTTATCACAACGGGCCTGAAACACTAGTGAACTAATAAAATTGGGTTTTCAAAAATTGTTTAATGTGTGGGCGTCTGGACAGGGGAATAAAATCTGGCCAAAACAATAAGGAAATGGTGGTAAGCTTGCATTTTTTGAGTATGTTGCTAGCCAAGCTTGCTATGTCACTTCTTGTGGTACCTTTTAAACTTAGCTTTCATCCATTTTCTTCCCTTAGCCTATTTGGAAGAGAAACAATGGCTACATTCCGGGAAAAGGTCATTCTGGCAATGTGTCTCTCTAGGTGCCTGTCAGGTCATTTGCAAATGGCTGGAAGGGACTGAAGGAAATGCCGCTCTCTGATTGCATTAGAGCACAGGCAGAGAGAAATGCAGAACAGACCCAATTAGAGTTGACAAGAGACAAAAGGGAAGGAATGAAAGCCGCCTTGCACTTCAATACACTCCAGGTTTCGTGAACCTTTGTACCTAGTTTCCTCCCTCCTGTTATCAAACTTAAGCAAATTTGTGCCAGAATGCATGATGTGCCTTCCTCCAAAAACCTATTCAGTAACCCAGGTGATTACTCCAGCAACTGGACTGTTGGTCCAGTTTTCTGTCCATCTGTCTAATTTTCAGTTCCATCAAGGAATTTTGAATTTTATTCCTATCTTTTGAGATGTTGGCTATCTCTCCCAGGTTTGGGTTTATCTACAAATTGGATGAGGATTTCCTCGACCTCCTTCATCTAAGTCACTAGTAAAAATGTTAAGAACAAAGCCCTGCAGCATCCCACTCAAAAACCGCCTCCAGTTTCTTGAGGAGCCACTGATGAGCACTTTTTGAAAACAGTGTCCCAACTACTTGTGAATCCATAGGAACATAGGAAGCTGCCATATACTGAGTCAGACCATTGGTCTATCTAGCTCAGTATTGTCTACACAGACTGGCAGTGGCTTCTCCAAGGTTGCAGGCAGGAATCTCTCTCAGCCCTGTCTTGGAGAAGCCAGGGAGGGAACTTGAAACTTTCTGCTCTTCCCTGAGTGGATCCATCCCCTAAGGGGAATATCTTACAGTGCTCAAATGTGGTCCTGGTATTATCATCTAGCTCACATTTGACCAATATGCTAACCAAGATATCACTGAGAATTTTGCCAAATGTTTTCTTCAGATCAAGATTATTATTTATTATTTGTTCAATTTCTAGACCGCCCTTACAGAATAGCTCAGGGTGGTTCGATAAATTAAATCTTTAACATTACCACAATCCACCAAGCTAGTAACCCAATAAAAACAAGAAATTCTGGTAATTAATCTGTCTGCATTCCATTCACTATAATATTAAATTTTAATTACTGTTTTTAGAAGTTAGCCCACTTGAGCCTCAAACATCCTTCCAACTAGACTACATTTGGTTCAAATCAGTTCCCACTTCCACCTCAAATATTAATGCATCCACCATCTTGAATTGGGGTGCATGACATAATCGGAAGGTATGCCATAGAGATGTCTCTATGTGTTCCTACAACTGTACCAAGTTTAGTTCAAATCAGTTCGGTAGTTCGCAAGTTAGCCCATTTGTGCCTCAAACATTCATGTATCTGCCAATTTGAAGTAGGGTGGATCACATCATCATAAACTATGCCATTTAGGTGTCCCTACAACTACTAAATTTGATTCAAATTGTTCACGTGGTTCACAAATTAGCCCACTTGTGCCTCAGACTTCTATGTGTCCGCCTTCTTGAACTGGGATGGATGACATCACAACTTATGCCATTGAGGTGGCCCTATGCATCCCTACCTCTGAACCAAATATGGTTCAAATCAGTCCACGCATTGCAAAGTTGCACACTCACTCACTCAAAGCTGGGTGATCTCATAAGTTTACTTTCCTTAAGGAAAGTAGTCTAAAAAGAGAGAGAGAGAGATAAATTCAGTCTCCAGGATTTATTCTTGACAAATAGATGCAGTCTTCTGCTAATCACTGCATTGTACTCAGGATGCTTACAGTTAGATTACTTTCTCACCTGTTCTAGTATATTCTCTGCTGTGTCTGTCATATGGGAGAGATTTTAGTTCCAGGGCATAATCTATTTGAATTTTCTTCAACAATCATTGGTAAGTGGTAGACTGCTTCCACATACAGAAGAAATTTTGAAACTTTCATCTCACCTGATTGCTACGGCAATAGTCCTCATGAACCTTTCTTGGTATTATTCAGTTTTCCTTTTTCCTTATTCTCTTAGCTCATCTCCATCCTTAGGGAGAAAACCCCACAAAATTAATGCTGATACAGATTAATTAGTGCTACAAGTGCAATCTTTGATGTCTTTATAATATCTTGGGGTAGGGATTACAACCTCTTGGCTATATTTGGAATAGCCTTTGCAGAACCAAAATGGCCCCACTCTCCTTTAATCACTCTAACTAAAGCCCTAGGGAAGACTTCATTAGCCCATACCTTTATACTGACTTTCTACAGAAGAAGGTGGATAGCTTAGTTCCAGTATGTTGGGAGCTTTATTAAGTATTACATTTAAAAGTCTGGAAGAGGGTGGTTCAGTTGAGACGTTCTTCACAGCTCCCTCTCGCAGTTCAGACTCTGAAAGGGAGAGCTCAGAGTCCACTTTATTGCCCTTTTGAATAAAGCCTGCACCTGTCTCAGATTGGGAATTTGCCAATCCAATTCTCTGACCCTCTATCAGCAATTCATTTGCTTCTGGATCTTGGCCAGTTGATCAGACAGGCTACATTAAAAGGTAGGTGGACTGTAATCATGGAAACAATGAGGCTGCTTATGCTGATCATTTGTTGTCCCCTTTGTTATTGTGGTGGGCACAAATCAGTCTTGAAGAGGTGCAAGGCTGTTGGTACTTTTATTTTTCCTTATATGTACCATATTTTCTCTTAGACACCTTCCTGTTTACGCTATCATGTTCTGTACCCAGTGATAGAACTCAGGGTGGAATGACTCACCATCAATAATGTGCAAGAAGTGTTTGCTCCACTGAAGGATAGGCTCAACTGCAGGTTAATTCTGAATGCTAGCTGACATCTTTGGAAGGAGGCAAAGGTTTTTTTTATTGAAGGAGGGGTCTGAGTCAGTGAGGCTACTGGTGCAAGGAGAATGCAGCGTGCCTTAGATCACTGGTTGCCAGAGTCCACCAACCTGGGGTACAGCAAGGTATCCCAGGGAATTGGGGAGTAATAGCAAATCATCCCATGTAAGTGAAGGGATATCTCTCTATAGTGCATGTGGAAAGAGAAAGAGGATACCTCCAAAGCTACTGTGTACAAAACAAAGGGGTTCCTTTAGAGCAGTGCACTTAAAGATTTGATGAGTCTTGGAATGTGGTATTTTACTAATTCTCATTTCTGTATCAGTCCCATAACTGCATTCAGTCACATAATCAGTAGGTAGAGGAACAAGATTTGTCGTAACTTCTATAGTTTTCAAGAAAATATACTTCAAAGTTAGCCTAGCAACAGTGGAGACTGAAAATGCACCTCATTGGCTGCTGTGATTATGAAATCACTCTCCTGTTCTTCTTCTCTAGGGCAGATATCCTACAGTTATTTCTACTGGATTTTCTCTGCCTTCTTCTTTCTGTCAACTAACAGGCACAAAAATTATTAAGGTGAGCAAACTACATGAGGTGGTAAGGGGGCTCCAATTTGGGGGGATACTGGAGGGGGGTGAGGAATTATTTCTCTACCACCATCTCTAGTGATCCTGGTAATGGGATTGGTGCGGAGGACCAGAAGGCAAGCATGGAAGCTGTGTTTCCTGCTCCTTAATCCTTGGTATATTGGAGGGAGGTCTATATGGAGAAAGAAAAAGGCACTGTGCAGCATGTATTGGCACCATTATTAGTTATTACTGGGCTTTTTCTTTCACTCAGGATTAAAGAGCAGGGATTCCAAGGCAGATAGAATCTTTCTTGGCAGGGGTTGTGGGTGATAGTAGTTGTGGGATGGTATCCCTGCCTTAATTTAAGTGGTGCCACAGATCTGCCTGATAACTCTTGAGCTGAAGAACCATCAGAACAGGGTTGCCACCCCACAACAAGTAAAAGGCACTTTACTCTCCCAACACTTCTTTGCCAGCCTCCTCCTGCTCTGCTCCTAACTTAATCTTCTTGGCCTTCCCTGCACAGTGTCATCTCCCCTTAGGAAGATGGAAGAAACTCGGGAAACACAGCTTCCATGCTTGCCTTCTGCTCCCCCACACTCCAACTCAATAGTAGGATCACTAGAGATGATGTCAGAGAAATAATCCCTCACCGCCACCCCAGTATCCCCCCAAATCAGAGCTGCAGCCACCTCAAACACCAAAGGCCTGCCATATCAGAGAAAGGGTCTTCAATTCCCCCACCCCAGCAGTATCCCAGCCAAATCAGAGCTGTAACCTCCTCAATAGTTGTTAACAAAACTGGAAAAAACCCTTCTCCCCCCCCCCATGTAGTTTGCTCACCTTAATAATTTTGGGGCTTGCTGGCAGCAAATTTAGAAGAAGAAAAAATAGTAAAGCCAGCCAGCAAAATAAGCTGAAGTTGCTCCAGAGAAACTCAGGAAAATGATGTCATAATCTCATCAGCCAATGAGGTGCATTTTCAGTCTCTTGCCAGGATCGCTGTTTTCAGCTAACTTTAAAGTATTTTTAAAGGAAAATTATAACAGGTACAGCACTGATTATCTTTTCTATAGAATTGTATGAGTAATAGTTGACAACAGACTGAATTCTGAAATTTACCAGAAATCCCCATTGTGAGGATTCCAGTCCTTTTCAAGCATTTCAAAAGACAAGGGGGCAGATGCAGGCTTCTTCCTGCAAATATGCTTTGGGAGAATGGAGGCAGTGATTTCCAGCATGACTCATCAGAGACTGATTCTGGGACTCTTATCAAAATGAGCTCAGAGACCTTGAACTGCTCTTGGCATTGTTGCAGGTGCTCACTCTTTAAAACTCTCTGAAGCTGATGCAGGTGGGAATTAGTTCTGCCTAATATATTTTATCTAACCAACTGCAAGCTGTCCGATTCTGTGGACAGCTATAATAATGAGATGGTTCCTTCCTTTTTGGCCCATCATGACTCTACTGTTATCTGAGATGTCAGGGATTCACCCAAATTAGAATAACTTGTTGCATTTCCCTCCAACTGAGATTCAGGCTTTGAACAACATGGAGGAGGCCAAGACCAAAAGAAATATGGGGGTACAGGAGTGATGCCAAGCATGACAACACAGTAGGCCCTTTCCCCTATACAGAGTGAAATTATCTTAAGAGAACACACAAGGATTTTTCCCCGTTCCTCATTTGTTTTAAGATCCTGTCAATGGTGACTTTCTCCATTTCATAAATAGACAAGATATTGCATGCTTCAGAGAAAGACTCAGCTACTGTTCAGGTTGGCCTTCAAGGGTCATAAGAACAGCCCTGCTGGAAGGCCTATCTAGTCCAGCATCCAGTCTCACACAGTGGCCCACCAGATGCCTCTGGGAAGCCCGCAGTCTTCCCAGAGGCATCTGGGAAGTGAGGGCATGCCCTATGTCTTGCTGTTGCTCCCCTGCAACTGGTATTCAGAGGTATCTTGCCTCTGAGACTTGAGGTGGCCTATAGCCACCAAACTAGTAGCCATTGATAGACCAGTCCTCCGTGAATTTTTCTAAGCCCCATTTAAAGCTATCCAAGCTAGTGGCCAGCACCACATCCTATGGCAGAGAATCCCATAGATTAATTATGTACTGTGTGAAAAAGTACTTCCTTTTGTCAGTCCTAAATTTCCCAACCTTCAGTTTCATGGGGTGGCCTCTGGTTCTAGAGTTGTGAGAGAGGGGGACAGTTTTTTCTCTGTCCAGTGTGGTGTACTGGTTAGAGTGCTGGGCTAGGACCGGGGAGACCCGAGTTCAAATCCCCATTCAGCCATGATACTAGCTGGGTGACTTTGGGCCAGTCAAGTCTCTCTCAGCCTAACCTACTTCACAGGGTTGTTGTGAGGAGAAACATAAGTATGTAGTACACTGCTCCAGGCTCCTTGGAGGAAGAGCGGGATATAAATGTAAATAATAAATAACAACTACTACTACTACTACAACAATAATATAAGTGGAAAATCAGACATCACCAAGACCTGGCAATGGCTTAAGAATGGCAACTTGAAGAAAGAAACAGAGGGTTTAATACTGGCTGCACAAGAACAGGCACTAAGAACAAATGCAATAAGAGCAAAAGACAAAAAGTCAACAACAAACAGCAAGTACCGCCTTCGTAAAGAAGCAGATGAAACCATGGACCACCTAATCAGCTGTTGTCAAAAGATCGCACAGACTGACTACAAACAAAGGCATGACAAGGTAGCAGGGATGATACACTGGAACATCTGCAAAAAAGACAAGCTATCTGTAGCCAAAAATTGGTGGGACCATAAAATTGAAAAAGTTGAAGAAAATGAAGATGTAAAAATATTATGGGACTTCCGACCACAAACAGACAAACATCTGCCACACAATACACCAGATGGAACTGTAGTCGAGAAGAAAGAAAAACAAGTTAAAATAATTGACATAGCAATACCAGGGGATAGCAGAATAGAAGAAAAAGAAATAGAAAAAATCACAAAATACAAAGATCTACAAACTGAAATTGAAAGGCTGTGGCAGAAAAAGACCAAAATAATCCCAGTGGTAACTGGCACCCTGAGTGCAGTTTCAAAAGTCCTCGAAGAGCACCTCAACACCATAGGGGTCACAGAAATCACCATCAGCCAATTACAAAAAGCAACTTTACTGGGAACAACCTATATTCTTCGACGATATCTATGACAACAGCAACAACATTGACAATACAATTCAGCCATCTCAGGTCCTTGGGAAGGACTTGATGTCTGGATAAAACAAACCAGTCAATAACACCTGTCTGACTGTGTAAATAAATAATAATAATTTCATATGCCTCGATCATGTCTCCCCATAGTCGCCGCTTTTCCAAGGTAACGAGCCCCAGATGCTGTCGCCTTGATTCATAAGGAAGGTGTTCCAGGCCACTGATCCTCTTGGTTGACCTTTTCTGCACCTTTTCCAGTTCTACAATATCCACCTTAAGATCAGAATAGTATGCAATACACCAAATGTGGCCGCACCATAGATTTGTATAAAGGCATTATAATACTAGCATTCTTATTCTCAATCCCCTTCCTAATGATCCCCAGCATGGAATTTGCCTTTTTCATAGCTGCCATGCACTGGGTCGACACTTTCAATGAGCTGTCAACCACGACCCCAAGATCTCACTCCTGGTCAGACACTGACAGCTCAGATCCAATCAGCAAATATGTGAATTTGTTGGGGGTTTTTTAACCCCAATATGCATCACTTGACACTTGCTTACATTGAGCCACATTTGCCATTTTGTCACCCACTCACCCAGTTTGGAGAGATCCTTTTGGAGAGGTCATCTGATGTTCATCTCAAGAGATCACATGAAGGGCATATACAATGCCCAGACTGACTGACTGAGCTGACACAGTCTAGATCAAGGTGTGTGAAAGCAACACTGAGATTTCTCCAGCATAATTAATATGTCAGGCCTTCCTTGGATGCACCTATTTGTGTCATTTATGAACTGGAAGGAGACCAATTCTTCACAAGATTCAAGACCAATGGAGTAGAAAACTTTGATGCTTGAGCATGAGACATTCTATACATGTTCTTTCATCAGCCTGATCTCTACATGGAAAGGATGTTTTATAGAATGTGGAAACCCATTCTCTCCTGTTTTTGCCTTAAATCATTATACTCAAAAGAGAGAGTATGCACAGGTCAATTATGTATATTTACAGAGAGCAGTGAGTATTATTTTCAGATTCACTGTTTATGTCTTTCAGTGGTTATTTGTAGGAGGAAAGATGTCCAGACCAATTCTGAGTAGTGGGATTAAGGTCTGTATAATAGTGCCATACTCAAGGATTTTGGATGCTCAGTAATAGAGGCAACAACCTGTATAGCTCTGAGTATCAGTTTGTCACTAATTTATATCTGAAGACCAGTTGCGCAAAATACTCCATTTACCTTAGTCTGGCATTAGCAGATAGATGTCTTCACAACTGCTGAAGCATCATTTGGGCAAAGAATCCTACAGGCTGATGGTACAAGATGTCCCAGGTCCCTGAGGGGACATGATACAGCCACATAGCTGAAGCTAAGCAGGTCTGAGCTGGTTATTGCTTGGGTGAACATCTGAGAGCCCATGAACACTGCCTTGAGTTTATGATGGAAGTGAAAAATATTGTAATAAATAATGGGATAGTGTAGATAGTGTTCACATGGGGATTATGGGTCATGCTGTTTGATATTTTATTGAAGGATATCCTCCCATTATTTTTTTTTAATCAAGGATTTTTTATAGGAGAATGGACATTCTTTCTGGTCATGAAAAGGATTGTGTCATAACTCACTCTAAGCAAGAACTGCAAAAGGGAAAAGTTGACTTCCCCTGTATATAACTTCTTCCCCTTAGTTGATGGGTTCACCTTCTCCAATCCCTAATGCTTATCTTTTTCAAAAACACTCAGAGGAGATACCAGATTTGCTCTGAAGCATGGTAGTTACCACCATTCATGGCTACGCTTTGGCTTAATGGGGAGAAATTTACTCAAATTGGTGCAAGCCTGCATACAGCCAAATTTTATATTAAGATGTTGAAAAAACTGACTTTGGATAGAATACAGCTGTGTTAGAGCCCTCAGAGGGCCAAGATGTAATTTGGGGTGCACTGGGGTGCAATTGGGACTGGTGGGCATTGCAACACATTTTAATTATTATTATTTTTTGCTAAATATTAAACATATCCATGAACATTTTGTTTCAAAATGCAATTAGTATCAGACTGTTTTTAATTCCAAGTAAATGTACTATCTTTGTTTCATATCTACTATTCTCACTGTTGTTCCTTGCTATTATATTACTATTTTTTAACTAAATGAATCTAATCCATATATCTTTTCCCTGCTGTTTTGAATTCTTTTCTGCTTTAGCCTTTTCTGCAAACTTGCTGCTCTTGTTAGACATAGGATTTCACTTTTTGGTAAGTTAAGAAAGATTTCAATGAAGTTGTAAATGCAAAGCAGTTTATGTATTTTCAATTCAGTAAGAGCTGCCTAGGATCTTTTGGGGTTTGTGGGAAAATGTTGAATGTTTAGTAATGCCAAACAGGATATCTTCAAGAATGAAGAATCCCCAAAGCTGTCTCATCCTACTGCTCTTAAATCCTCTGCTCTTATCATGCCCCTGTATACATTCTGTTGTTCCATTGGCTCATGTTGCAAAATCCATTTTCAGCTACTATAATAATGTTTTTCTTATTGTTTCTTGATTATTGTGTGGGCAATAATATATTAAAGCAAATCAAGCGGAGCAGGATGACTCTTCTTAAGTAGAAAAGGTGTTGGCAGGGAGAAGTTAAGTTAACCCCAATTTGTGTGTGTGTGTGTGTGTGTGTGTGTGTGTAGAACAAGCCCATTAAAGAGTATCTTTAGACAGACATTTAAGGTTCAAAAGCAAGTAAGGTTTATTGGGGAGGTTACATCCTTGAATAGAAACATCTGTGTCCCTGAGCTTTCTAACTTCATAGTCCAGAGAGGGAGAGAAAGAAGCTTCATGGCTAATGGAGACTGCAGGCAGAACAGAGAGGAAGGA